>NC_044032.1:128424917-129024917 GCF_901765095.1 Microcaecilia unicolor
CATTGAAGTTATGGGGAGTGGGGTAGGGACAGAGCATGGGTGCATCTGGTTGCTGTTTTTTCTTTCAAAAAAGTTGGCAACTCTAGTGCCCACCCATCCAACCTGTAGGCCCACCCAAAAATTGCCTTCTGGCTATGCCACTGGGATGGTGGAGATCTTGTCATATGTTGAGGTGTTTGCCATTATAGTAGACTTATGTCTGGTCAAGCTTAAGATACGGGATAATGTAACTATATAAAAATATTGCTTTTTCTATTAAGTATGTATGTGGTTTATGTTGATGCAGGGCAGCTGTTGGCCAGACTACTTAGAAATTCATGATCAAATGCATTCCAAGGCATTATTTTGTAGTATTTCAAGAAACACTACTCTATTATATACATAGTGCCCACCCATATTAGCTCTGGGCCCACCCAAAATGTCAGGTCTGGCTACACCACTGGTTCCCACAAGCCTTGGGGTTAGAAGGCAGCAAAGGGTACTTTTTAAACTTTTTTTTAACACCCTGGAAAATCAAAACTATGTGGGGGAAATGCCTGAGGAAAAAGTGCTACAGCACACATACAAGTCAGGCATGCTCTAAAGGGTGACAAAATGCAGGTGTGTGACTACTTGTCAATGCTGTCATTTTGAACAGACATCTACACATCTTTTTGCATAATACATAAACATGCATATATGTCAAAAGCAGAAAGTATCAGGGGTTTCCACAGTGGTGTACTAATGTTGAACAGCAGAGAGAGAGAGAGAAGTCGATTGGTGGCTGCTGGTTTTACTAAAGGAGAGAAGGGAGGCTACAGGCTGTTTCATCTTACACAGGCTATACAGTATGGTTACAAATCAAGCAGTTCACAGATTGTGGCTTTTGTACAACACAGTAGTTATTTTGGAAAAGTTTGCTAATCTGCAACTGTTTTCCTCAGTTATGTTGGCAGGGAGGTCCCTGTAAATTTGCTTATCTGTAATGCAAAACAACCCCTGTTTAAAAACAAACAAAAACATTTTTTTTTCTGTCTTCACTGCAGCCTCTTGGGCTTCGGTTTTACTATACCCTGTATTCTAGATTCACAGACCAGGATATGGCTCTGTGTGGGGGAGGGGATTTTCCTGCCTGTGTGAGCAGATATCCACACAGCCTGGCTTTTGTCTATATGTACCCTTTAAAGCAATAGAGAAGAAGGAGGAGGAGGGTCATCATCCTTTGTTTTTTAAAATCTAAAATGGCTGTCATTCAGCATCAGTCTGTCATTGTTAAAAACAGAAGATCCAGCTTAAAACTAAGGAGTGAGGTATCCTTTTGTTTTAAATCCTAAAAGGGCTGTCATTTTAGCAATCAGTATCTACAGGCTGTTTGATCCTTACATAGGCAGTACAGCATGGTTACAATGCAGAGTTCACACATTGTCATTATAAAGGCTTTTGTACAACATGGTTAGTTCTTCAGGAAAAAGTTTGCTTATCTGTAACTATTTTTCCTCAGTTATGTTGGCAGGGAGATCTCTGTAAGTTTGCATCTATAAACACAAAACACCTCTGTATAAAAGCGTTTTTTTATGTCTCACTGCAGCCTCTTGGGCTGCTGGTTTTTTTTTTTAACTATCCCTGTATTCTAGAATTCACAGACCCAGGATATGGCTCTGTGTGTGAGAGGGGTTTCTCCTGCCTGTGTGAACGGATATCAAAACAGCTAGGAGCCCATATTCAAAGTGATTTAAGGGGCAGGCTTACCCATGAATATCCACGTGGTGCCTACCCCTGGGTATTCAGCAGCACTTGACAGTGCCGTGCCGTGAGTATCCCCTGAGACCGCCCCCCCCCCAAAAGTGGGCAGGTCAGGGGCAGTGCTGAGGATGGCACTGGGAAGGAGCCCCAGGTTATGCAGGTGCTGTCAATAATCAGTGCCAGAACCCGCATAATTGTTTGGTTAAAAAAAAACAATAAAGCACCAGAGCCCCCTTCCATCTCAATGTCCCCTCTTTCCTTCCTTCCCTACCCCCATGCATTTAAGGACCCTCCCCATGCAAGACTCCCCGCCTTCCCAAGGGTAAAGGTAAGCCCTATCTGGGTTTACCTACATCCCTGGTGGTCCAGCAGAGTCATTGGGGACAGGAGTGCAGCTCCCTCACTCCTGCCCCCTGCGGCGCCTCGGGAAAATGGCCTGCTACAACATCTCGGCAGTTCGTGGTGCTTCGTGGCAAGGCAGGTGAGAGACTGTCATCTCTTTGCAGGTGTTCAACATTCAGTAGCATAGGATATTGAAACTGTGGTATATAGGGGTATAGGGAGGTCTCAGATGTGGCTGGTTGACTCATGGTGGCCATATTGGGTAGTGGGTGGCTCTGCATCATTGGTGGAGGGAAGAGACAATACAGAAGAGACACCTAGTTGTGATGCTGTTCATTCACATTTAATACAGTTTGGGTTCAAAATCATATTCTTTATGTGGTCAAGAAATGTGCATGGCATAACTTCTGCCTTCCTTTTAAACACTACATTATGTGTGCGGGTCCCTGTCCAGCTGGTGTAGGAGGCTTATACTCCAGACCTCCTTGTTTGTGTTGCAGTTACAGCGTTCTCACATTACATATATCTATACACTAGTGTCTCTGTTGTCAAATAGAGCAGGATGCAGTAGCCACCACACTTGACCATACATTGTAGGTGCATTACAGCTGCCAGCTCCTAGACCACTTAAGGCACCAGAATGTTTCCAAACATATTACTAAACATATTTCAACTCCAGACTACTTTTTTGGGTCTGACCAGTCTTAACTTAATGCGCTTTATGATTTTCTTGGGATGATTGTTGTTAGGAAGCATATCTTATTCAGCTATTTCTGAACAGGTAGCTGAAAAGGAGAATGAGATACATAGGAAATAGGGTTAGTGGGAGGGTTTGACTGGGTGCTGGGGATCAGCCACACCCTAACACACATTGGAGGTGGGGGAACATTCTGCCATTGCTGTGAGTGTGTAGTCTGGGTACCTCTTATGTCATCTGCCTCCTCCTCTGCTTTGTGTGGTTTGAAGATTTTCCAATAAGGTGCTATGCATCTGGATGCTTTACTCCAAACAGGATGCAGGACATCCGGAGAATCATATGGCCACTGTTTTTCAAACCTCATGTCTGTTTGCTTTCTGTTGGTGGACAGCTCAGGGTAGGTGAAGCCTTAGGCTTTAGTTGAGTTTATACTGCCTACCCAACCTGAAGGTTAAGCGGGACTCAAATTACGGCAGGCGTAGTGGGCCATTAAAAGAGCCCTTGGGGGTTGTCCAGACAGAATATAGGCCAGGGTGTAGCTTTGAAAAGAGCACTTCAGGGGCAAACTGACACATCAGGGTGGAGGGTGACTTATGAGAGCCCTTGGGGGCTGGCCAAATGGAGTCAAGATCAGGGAGCAGCAGGACCCAAAGACCCAAAAAACAGTGGCCATGGCCAGACTGGAACTTATTGAAAGAATCATGATTGAAACCACAAACTGAAACAGGTTGTAAACAAGCTGGAGATGAGGACTGGAGCTGGATTTCAGCAAGGCTGGAGTTGGATTAGAGCAAGAAAGGAGTAAGGCTGGAGCAGGATTGGACCAAGGCTGGGCAGGAATTGGAGCAAGGCTGGAGCTGGATTGGAGCAAGGCTAGAACCGAATTGGAGCAAGGCTGGAGGAAAGTTGGAGCAAGGCTGGAGCCAGATTGAATCAAGGCAGAAGCCAGATTGGAGCAAGGCTGGACTGGGATCGGAGCAAGGCTGAAGCCAGATTGGAGCAAGGCAGGAGCTGGATTGGAGCAAGGCTAGAGATGAAGACTGGAGCAAGGCTGGAGCTTGATTGGAGCAAGGCAGAAGCTGGATCAGAGCATGTATGTTAACATGTATGGATGCACCTTAACGCAATACCATTTGTAATTCTGTTACCTGGAAATGGCAACCGCCATTACGGCAAATGTAAGCCACATTGAGCCTGCAAATTGGTGGGAAAATGTAGGATACAAATGCTACAAATAATAATAATAATGGCACGTGCAACAGTGATTCCTACAGCCATGTTCCTCAACAACCATTCCAACTGTGGAACGGTTTTCAGAGGAAGCACTGATGACATGAAGCCAACATGGGAATACACTGCCACAGGCAGAAACTGAGCTTCACATCCTCATCCTTCTGCTTTTGGACATGTCTCATGAAGATGTGACACAGTGCTTTTCTTTTCAGGTGCAGCATTAACCTAATGGTTAGTGCACCTCCTTTGATCCTGGAGAAATGGGCTTAGGAGTTATATTGGAGTCCTTGCTTACTTATGAATTATAGAAGCGAACCTTTTATCGAATGAGGCAGTTGCATCTTATTAGGTCATATTTTTCTGAGTCACATTTTGCTGTACTGGTCCAGATATTGGCACTGTCACACCTGGACTATTACAACTCTATATTGGATAGTGCTAAATTTTTATATATGTTACAGATGATTCAAAATACAGCTGCACGCTTGGATTTTAGGCTGAAAAAATATGAGAGTGTATCTCAATATGTTAGAAATTACATTCGCTTCCTCTTAAGGCAAAAATTAGTTTTACATTTATTTGTGTGATTTTTCAAGTTTTAAATGGTTGTATTTTGAAGTTGCTTATTTTATTGTTTTCAGACCTTTTTTTTCTTCTTGATTATGAGATAATTATGTCTTAAAACTTCCTGCATGTAATGGTATTCGATTGAAGCATCGTTTTGAGGCTGTGTCTTCTTCTCGAGCTGTTAAGAGCTGGAATGCGCTTCCTCAGTGTATTCGCTCTGAGCTAAATTATATGCAATTGAGAAATTGAAATCATTTTTATTTGACAAATTGTAGATTGTTTTTATGTAGCTCCTCAGGTTTTGTGAGTCATTTTGCTTTGTTCACTGCCTTGAACCTCATTTTGGGAGTAGCACGGTCTACAAATCTCAGATTAGATTAGATTAGACTTCCACAAGTAATTTACAGTGTTCTATGCATATATCTCTGTCATTTAGGCATGAGCACTGATGCCAGCTTTATGACTGGCATAAGTGCTCACATTTAACCACATACACCTGCATATACCGAGTTACATAACTATTCTATAAAGGAAAGAAGGTGTATATCTTACATTTTCTAGGTAGGCATACACAAAGGCAGTGTTTGGGTAGGACATGGGCAGGACTCATACACACACAACTTTTAGTATTATACACCTTTCGGTGTGAGCATTTACGCCAACTCTATGGCTGGTATACTCGCTCACACCTAACTGCATACACTTGCATTTACTCCATTCTGTTAGTATTCTCTAATGAAAAGTAGGCACCACATATGTATCTTTTGGGTACCCAAATATAGGTGCATTGTATTGGAATTACCCCCAAAGTGTTTACAATCACCAGCCTAGTTGATTGTTTGATCAACTGTATTGAAAGATGTGTGGTTTACCTTAAAGTCACTGAATTGTCCAGTTAGTTGTTCAAAACATTACTAAAGTGTTATTGATATACTTTCATGGTATCAGTATATATGTCTCCAGGATTTACGGTAGGTTTCATGTTTTTGCTTTTTCCTGAATTTTATGCAAGGGATCCTCTAGCACAGAGCTCTCTCTGGAAGTGCTTTCCTTCTGGTGCTCAGGAAATAGTACCAGGTCTTAGCAGTGACAGCTGTTATAGTCTAGTGTTTTTTGATTTACTGCTGAATTTTTATAGATGTATTCTGCTGTAACCTTTTCACTTACACAGGTCAGCAACCAGAAAGTCAACTCCTTATGTTAAGAAAAAAATGTCTACTCAGTCTTCTGACTAGTTATACAGAAAACAGAATAGCAGAAAACATATGTGGAAGTAGAGTAGATGACACAGATACAGTATCTGCCTCTGAATGAAATTTGACCCAAAAACATTATGTGGATGACTCTGCAGAGAAATATATTTGCAGAGCAGAAATGAGCAACAGTTAATGAGCCAAATTTAGTAACTTAAGTAGTGGGAGGGTTTGCTTCTCATGTTGGTATAAAAATATATTATCAGCAGAGATCAGCTTAGAGGTTGCACTATGCCAGTTCATTCATTAGCTCTTGGCACCTAACCAACAACAGTGGACAAATTTCATTAACAGTAGGGATGGAGGGATCCAATATTGAAAAGCACCCTATGTGGCTTACAGTTGTTAATGCTTGCACAATTAGAATGGTTTAGGGCATTGGTTCCCAAATCTGTCCTGGGGGAACCTCAGCCAGTCAGGTTTTCAGGATATCTACAATGGAGGCAGTGCATGCAAATCTAACTCATGAATATTCATTGTGGATATCCTGAAAAACTGACTGGCAGGGGTTTCCCAGGACAGATTTGGGAACCATTGTTGTAGGGGTAATTTCGATGGGCTGTTATAGAATTGCCTAGGTGTATACACATGTAAACAGTAGGAGCATAGACACATAGAGGTCATAAGTACATAAGTATTGCCATACTGGGAAAGACCAAAGGTCCATCAAGCCCAACATCCTGTTTCCAACAGTGGCCAATCCAGGTCACAAATACCTGGCAAGATCCCCAAAAAGTACAAAACATTTTATACTGCTTATCCCAGAAATAGTGGATTTTCCCCAAGTCCATTTAAAAACGATCCATGGACTTTTCCTTTAGGAAGCCATACAAACCTTTTATAAACTTCGCTAAGCTAACCGCCTTTACCACATTCTCTGGCAACAAATTCCAGAGTTTAATTACACGTTGAGTGAAGAAAGATTTTCTCCGATTCATTTTAAATTTACTACATTGTAGCTTCATCACATGCCCCCTAGTCCTAGTATTTTTGGAAAGCGTGAACAGACGCTTCACATCTACCCGTTCAACTTTACTCATTATTTTATAGATCAGTCAATTCTTTTTTTTTTTTTTTTATGAGTGGAGAAACACATAGTACAAGGATCAGAACCAAAGGGTGCTAAAGCTTAGGGCCAAAAATTTGGGTGCTCAGCTAGTATTCTTTAATGAAATGTTTTTGTGCCAAAACTGTTATAGAATGCTAGCATAATTACCCAGTTTTGTGCCCAAATTTGGGCATTACCACTTATACCATGTCTATGCATAGTGTAAATTGTTGCACCTAAATGCAGCAGTTGCATGTGTAAATATGGGAATTCTATGAAGTGCACACAAGAATAGCAGGAACGTCCTTGCTCCTCCCAGGTGACTGCCCTTTTGCAGTTACATTCAAGAACACTTAGACACCCACTTATAGAATTGCGCCTAAGTGCACGTTCGTGTCTAATTGCTATTTCACTCCCGTTTTGGTTCTTAACTACCATTATCGCCCATTATCACACCTAACTAATGATGCACTATGTAGAACTGCCCTAATAGCATGGTGGAATAGCCTAGTGGCTAGAGCACCAACCTTGATATCTAGAGATGGCTGGTTCAAATTCCACTGCTGCTCCTTGTGATCTTGGGCAAGTTACTTAACCCTCTATTACCTGAGATACAAAATTAGATTGTGAGCTCTTCAGTAACAGAAAAATACCTACAGTAACTCACCTTGAACTGCCACTGAATAAGGTGGGAGCAAAATGCAAATAAACAAATTATATCATAAAGACACTGGGGCCAATATTCAGACCACAGGAGTTGCCAGGATGCCTCCCACAGTAGGCACTGAGCCCAGATATTCAATGATAGGATTTATTTTTGACTGGTTTCAACCAGGGCAGCCAAGAGACTGAGCCGGGCCTGGGGCAGGGCTGCCGCCACCAGGCCCAGGGCAGAATCATCATCGCTGCTGCCGCCGCCACCCCCCCCCAAATCATCATTGCCACCGCCCACCTGAACTACCTTGGCTGACCCTGCCAGCTGCAGGCAGCGTGGCTCCTTCCTCTGCTCACCATTACCTGCCCCTGCAGCTGCTTTCCTCAGGTCACACATGCTCAGTGTCAAAACTGAGCATGCACAGCCTGAGGGCCCAGCAGCTGCTAGGCAGGCAATGCAAGGGGGAGCCTGGCGCCGGAGTTTTCTCTCTCCTGCTCCTGTCGGTAAGCAATCACCCGGGTCCTGTCAGGAGCAGGAGAGAGAGAGATCCCTGTGCTGAGCCCCCCCCCCCCCCCCCCCCCCCCGGAGGCTTGGACCCGGGGAATTTTGCCCCCCCCCCCCCCGCCCCTCCCTCTCGGCAGCTATGATTTCAACTTAACTGGACAAGTTGATATTCAGCTCTGGCCAATTAAGTTTGAACCAGCCAAAGATAGGCCTGCTATTTCAGTGATATAGCCGGCCATATCACGTGATATAGCTGGTTATACGCTAAGCACTGACCATGAATATTCAGTGGAAATAATCAGCTATCTCACGCTGAATATTCGCAGATAGTTGATTATGCACTATTTAACCAGCCAGAAGCCATTCCTGGCCAATTAAATCGTTCTGAATATCAGGCAGACTGGTTATAGTGGAGAAACGTAGAAGCCTATTTGAATTTATATTTGTATTTATGTTCAAATTGGTATTTTTTAAACCTGTTTCGCAGATGTTTATCTATGCATTCCCCCAGTGGTCACTGACCCCCCCCCCCCTCTCACCCCCTCCCACCCTCCAAAAATGTGAATAAATATAGTACTTTCCAGCTTCTATGACAGTCTCAGATGTTATAGCCAGGTTCATTAAAGCAGCAAGCAAATCCCTGGAGTAGTGTAGTAATGGGTGCAGTGCACTGTAGGCAGGAGAACCCACCTCCATACCTCCCCCTACCTATTACATTTGTGGTGGAAACTGTGAGCCCTCCAAAACTCACCAGAAACCCACTGTACCCACATATGGGTGCCTCCTTCACCCATAAAGGTTATTGTAGAGGTGTACTTCAACCCCTCCCCCTCACTAAGCAATATGTCCCCATAGAGCATCATAGTGTATAGTATAGGCTATAGGAATGTAGTAAGTCTGGCACAGTAGCTTCATGGGAATTTGCAGCACTGGTTTATTTCTATTTATATAGATTAATAGGGCAGGGAGGTAGATATTTTTAGTCAATTTTATAAAGACACAGAGGTGCCTATTGGGCTCATTTTTGAAAGAGAAGGACGCCCATCTTTTGACATAAATTGGAAGATGGACATCCTTCTCCCAGGGTCGTCCAAATCGGTATAATCAAAAGCCAGTTTTGGACGTCCCCAACTGCACTTCGTCGCAAGGACGGCCAAAGTTCAAGGGGGTGTATCGGAGGCATAGCGAAGGCGGGACTTAGTCGTGCCTAACACTTGGATGTCCTTGACCCATAATCGAAAGAAACAAGGACGTCCCTGACGAACACTTAGACGTTTTCACCCGGACCTGTTTTTCTTACGACTAAGGCACGAAAAGGTTCCTGAAATGACCAGATGACCACTGGAGAGAATCAGGAATGACCTCCCATTACTCCCCAGTGGTCACTAACCCCCTCCCACCCTCAAAAAACATCTTTCAAGATATTTCGTGCCAGCCTCAGCTGTCACATTCAGGTCCATGACAGCAGGATGCAGGTCCCAGGAGCAGTTTTAGTGGGTGAGAGCACTTCAGACAGGCGGACCCAGGCCCATCCCCCCCTACCTGTTACGTTTGTGGAAGAAACAGCGAGCCCCCCAAAACCCACCACAAACCCACTGTACCCACATCTAGGTGCCCCCTTCACCCGTAAGGGCTATGGTAGTGGTGTACAGTTGTGGGTAGTGGGTTTTGGGGGGCTCAGCACACAAGGTAAGGCAGCTATGTACCTGGGAGCAATTTATGAAAATCCACTGCAGTGCCCCCTAGGGTGCCCAGTTGGTGTCCTGGCATGTCAGGGGGACCAGTGCACTACAAATGCTGGCTCCTCCCACAAACAAACGGCTTGCATTTGGTCATTTCTGAGATGGTCGTCCTTCGTTTCGAAAATCGCTGAAAATCAGAAATGACCATGTCTAGGGATGTCCATCTCTAAGGACGACCAAATTTAAGGATTTGGACGTCCCTGATGGTATTTTCGAAATGAAAGATGGACATCCATCTTGTTTCGAAAATACGGGTTTCCCCGCCCCTGGATTTGTCGTTTTGCAAGGATGTCCAAATCAAAACATGGACGTCCCTTTCGAAAATGCCCCTCCATGTGTCTTTATAAAATACTAACACAAATCCTGCAGAAATTACACTTAGATTGAAGGTGAGGTCATTACACCTATTCAAGAGTAGATGTACATATTTATTTATTTATTTATTTATTGGGATTTGTTAACCATCTTTATGAATAAATTCACCCAAGGAGGTGTACAGCAGATACAATTGAACATAAAACTTACAACTGTGTTAACAGCATAACAATAGTAAAATAACCAAGAATAAATATAAATACAATAAATGGGGTAAACTTGAAAAAAGTAGATTGAAACCTAATAATAGAACTACCATGAAACAGTATAAAAAATATACACATTTAACAGCACTGCATTACCAACCCAGGAGTCGCTAGAGCAGCTTGAAAAAAGAGGCCCTAAATGAATTGTTTGCTTTGGTTTTCACTGAGGAAGATGTGGGAGAGATACCAGCGCTGGAAATGGTATTCAATGCTGATGTCACCTCCCTCCTGTGCTCCGTCGTATCTGAGGTGGTTTACCCAACACCAGTTGTTTGTAGTCATGTTTTGTGTCAGGTACTTCACAGAGCTCAGGTGAAGGTGCAGGAATACTAACCTCGTCCCTCACACCAAACGGTGATGCGGGAGGAAAATAAACTAAATTGGATACTTACTTAAATTAAACAGAACCACACCACTATTGAATCTTACAATAAAATGACGATTTTAATTTAAAAAATAAATATAACATTACTAATAACAGTAAATGCTAATGTCTATCACAAGTCAGTATTCAGTTTAACACTTTGCTGTGATACTTAACTTTAAATTTCTTTTTCTCTCTTAGGTACTCATCTGCTCCCCTCAGGACAAGCCCAATCTCAGATAAGTAAAACTTAACATCAGAAATCTCAATTACTTTATGTGTTTTTATATCCTATATATTTATTTCCTGAATTTGATTCTTTGGCTTTCCTTCTTTTCAGGTTTCCAAGGACAACCCACCCTTCTCTCTAAGGAAATAAGGTAATGATAGTTTTATGTGCGTGTGTTTGTGTCTCTCTCTTTCTTTTTCTTTTCTCTTTTCAACAATGTCACTTAGCTGCGCTCAGTATTCGCTCCGTTCTGCTGAAGTCTTTCTTGCGCAGGGGCCCTTGAAAGTTGTCCGGTTTCCTTTGATGTCATCCGGTGTTCTTCTTTCTGTAATCTTCCTCCTACACCTGCCCTTAATAAATTAAATAAAGGCAAAACCCTCTCTTCCTGCTTGAACTGGAACTCTAAGGGATTGAACCTCAAAAACTGTGGCCAACTATTAAAAAAAACAAAATTAACTAAATGCCCTGTCTTCCAAACCTAAACTATATTTTTGGGGGTCCCTATACTTTAGTTGTGAGAGATTGACAGTCCCACTCTCGCTATAACGCTCACACAACCTTTTATCTCTATTTTTCCCAACCCCTTAAATAAACCCCTAAATTTAACTCTAAAACTCTACCCAAAAACTTATTCAGTCCCCACTACTGCCCTAATAACACCCCCTTTAACAAACTCCCCTTAATTTCTACCCTTTTCATCAATTCTCCCAAACCTCAAAAATTTTAAAACTTATTTTGCAAATTTCACCTTCTTCACACACCTGGCACTCATTCACCATCAATCACTTCAAAATTTTACCCAATATTTTAACTTTAACCTCTAAAACACTTCCCACTCTGCTAACACCTTCACAGCACATCCACACTCTCCGACCGTCAATCTCGCTCTGCCAACTGCCCACTCCCCAGTTGCCTTGGTTACCAGCCTCGGCTTGCCTTCCAAATCAGCCTTGGCTTGCGTTCCAAGACCCCCGTGGCCAATCCCTGACCATTTTCAATATTCTAAATTCCACTGCTGACCAGCAGAATTCTGGCCAGCACTGCAAAATCCCCATTTTAAACCCATAAGAAATAATGGAAAAGTAATAAAATTAAATAAAAACCCAATAAAACTTTTTCTAAATCACCCCAAAATTTCCAAACTAATAAAGCTTCCTGTCCTCTATTTAATCCTGCTTTTAAAATTTAAAAATACCAATTTTTACAGTCCGCCTGCAATTATCACCCATAAACTCCTCTCAAAAATCCCAAATTTCTTAAAAACCAATTCAAAAATTAAATTAACTTTTCCTTAACTTAACCCATCGAATAAATTAATTTAACCCTATCAGAACCCCTCTAAAATGAACTCCCCCCCAAAAGACCCCTAAAAATATTCAAATTTAAAATCCAACCCACCACAAAAATAAACAAAAATACCCCGATCCCAAATATACAAAAATAAATCAAATCCGTCGAACCCCTGATTTTTTAAAAATAAAAAACGCTATTTATGCAAATTAAAAATTAACCAATTAAAATTTTGGGTTTTCAAACCCCTTACCTTATAGTAGAATTTCCATTCACCTGACGCCTGCCCTCGGTTCCGGTCTCCGACGTCCTGGCATGAAAACGGAGCAAAAACCAAAAAGCTCCCCAAAAATGGCGTTTCTTCTGGAGCTCCGGCTTAAAAATCGAGGCCCAGGCTTGTAGACCTCGCCGGAGCCCCCACCCAAAAAACTGTTCATGTGCGTGCGCGCACTCCTCCCAGCGTCTTCTTCGCCGGCAGCGCTAACTCTCAGCTGCTGGGCCCCCTTCTCCAACGTGGCTGGACGCCTCCCAAACCCTCCGGTCCACCCGAAAATCGCGGGAACAAGCCCGCAAATGCCAGCCCTACCCCGGCACTTCCCCACTCCCGGGAACACGCTCACTCGTTCCCGGGAGTCCGAAACATTTGGCGCTGCCCATCTTTTTCGCCGACCCGAGGACGTTCCCACTCATCCCCGGGCCACAGAAACAGCTGCGCTGCTCCTCCTGCGCTCTCCTCGCGTCTCCCTCTCCTCTTCGTTCCCGGGGACTTGCCAACTCATCCCCGGGAGTCCAAAAACAGTGACGCCGCTTCTCTCTCCCGAAACTGGACCCGAACCCTACTGCCAGGCCCGAAAATACCGGAAGAACCCGGTTCACCTCCCGGCAGCCTTTGGACATGTTCCACTGTCTCAGGTCACCTAAAACAGCAGCACTGACTCCGGACTCTCCAACCTCCCCAGCCCTGCTCTCCCTGGTTTAAAAACTGGCCCGAGGTCACCGGAGCAGCACTACAAAGTCGGGACGCCCGAAAACTCCCTCAATCGTTCTCCCTCCTTCTTCTTGCCACCTTAAAGCTCTCACCTGTCTCAGGTAAGTACATATATTTTTTTTATTATTAACCCCTTAGTTACACTGATCAGTCAGAGAAACTGAAACAAATCTCTATAAACCTGAAAGATGTAATAGGGCAATTTAACAAACTGAGTAACCAATTACTTGCACCAGATGGTATACATCCCAGAGTACTGAACTGAAAAATGAACTTGCACACCTATCTCTCTATATAAAAGGCAACACCAACGTTCTATGAAGCCTCCAGACGGAAGTGTGAAGGGGGAGAGATAACCGGTTTCCCCATGAGTGTCTGCCCTGCCCTCTCTGTAACACAAACAGTCAGTGAAGGAAAACAGCAGAGCAGGAAATCAAATCCCTGGCTCTGTAACAGTGAAGGACTCAGAGGGGGGAGGGGAGAGAGGCCAGAGGGCAGGGACACACACACTCCCATATGCACACAGAAGAAAACCTTGCTAGCCCCCCCCCCTTTCATTTGCATCAGAAACAGGGCTTTTTTACTGAAGGACTCAGAGGGGGGAGGGGAGAGAGGGCAGAGGGCAGGGACACACACACTCCCACATGCACACAGAAGAAAACATTGCTAGCCCCCGTTTCATTTGCATCAGAAACGGGGCTTTTTTACTAGTTGTCAATAATATGTAATTTATCTTTAAAATCAGGTATGTTACCAAAATATTGGAGGGTGGCCAATATAATGCCAAATTTTAAAAAGGGTTCCAGAGCTGATCTGGTAAAATGGGCAAAATGGTAGAGACTATTATAAAAAACAAAATTACAGAGCATATATATAATCATAGATTAATGAGACAAAAGGAAATCTTGCCTCACCAATTTACTATATTTCTTTGAAGTGATGAATAAAGGTGAGCCAGATACTGTGTATCTGGATTTTCAAAAGACATTTGAAAAAGTACCTCATGAAAAACTCCTGAGGAAGTTAGAATGTCATGGAGTTGGAGGTAATGTCCTATTATGGATTAAAAACTGTCTAAAAGATAGAAAACAGAGAGTAGGATTAAATGGCCAGTATTCCCAATGGAGAAGAGTAGATAGAGGGCTTCCCAAGGGGTCTGTGCTGGGACTGCTGCATTTTACCATAACTATAAATGATCTAGAGATAGGAATAACTAGTGGGGTAATTAAGGGCTCCTTTTACAAAGTGGCACTACTGATTAGTGTGCGCTGAATGCGAAAAAGCCCAGGGTAATTGACAGTGGCATAGCCAGACCTGACATTTTGGGTGGGCCCAGAACTAATATGGGTGGGCACTAGGTGTGAGTAGTGTTTCTTTTTTTAGACATTTTTTATTACATTTTAATAACAGGGGTAGGAAATACAAATTACAAGAAATAATCAGGTAATCACACCAAAGAATATCAGCGGACAGGTAACAGAGGGAGGAAAAGGAGGGAAGTAGGAGGAGGGTAGGGGGGAAGCAATTTGTGAATGCATTCAAAGCAAAACCTGCAATTTACACTTGAGTACTATGAAGACCCCATCTGAGCCCCCCTCCCTGACCCAGTCCCCACCTGCCTACCAGCTCCGTCGATGGAGGGCCAGACCGACCCTCTTCTGCCACCCGGTACCCAGCCTTAAAAGAAGAATCGGTGAAGCGCCTCGCGTCTGCTGCTCTCTCTGCCCTGCTCTGCCTGCAGCTGTAAGCGATTTGCTCGTCGGCCCTTCCTTCACTGTGTCCCGCCCTCGCGGAAATAGGAAGTTACATCAGAGGGCGGGACACAGTGAAGGAAGGGCCAATGAGCAAATCGCTTTACAGCTGCAGCAGCGCAGAGCAGGGCAGAAAGAACAGCAGACATGAGGCGCTTCACCAATTCTTCTTTTAAGGTTGGGTTCTGGGTGGCAGAAGAGGGTCGGTCTGTTCCTCGACGGAGCTGGTGGGCAGGTGGGGACTGCGACGCCGGCGAGGCGGATCACCCCGCCTTGGTACGAGAATGTTGGGGCGGGCCTGGAGGGAAAGTGGCTGGGCCTGGGCCCATCCAGGCCCGCCCGTGGCTACGTCCCTGGTGGGAACTTGCTAAGCTTTGTGGGCAGAAAATTTAGAGAATCAATGAAGTGAATTCCCAGCGCGTCAACACCGTTTTGTAAAAGATTACAGCCCTTGGCTAACAAATATATATCCATCATTTCCTGCAACAAATGACTGATGACAAAATAATCGTCGTAACCTTTTGAATTGTGCTCTATGAAAGTGTTGTCATTGAACCGCTTGTCAATAAAGGAACCTATGAACTCGGTGAGACAGTTCACCCCCCTTGAATTCCCATTCATGCTCATGGTAAAAATCCATTGCAAAAGATGTAGTGAAGACATTTTAGTAGATCTAAACAATGTGGGTAATAACTTTTGCTTTGCGAGGAGTCTCAAGGCACTCGCAAGTGTTATTATGCTAAAAGATGTAGAATTGTTACAAGATGCCAAAACAAGCCGAGCTAGGATGATCAGAAAACAAAAAGTTATGTTGAGCAACATAGTGACTTTGGACAACATACGGGCATAAACATACGGATCCTATACCATATAGACAGAAACAGCTGTGGCTGTTTGTATAAGCAAGAAGAAGAACCAGAAATCAAAGCCAGACAGGAATAACAGACAACAACCAAACAGTAGAACAAGAATGTTCAAGGGTTAATGCAATGATCAAATTGAACCTTTTAACAGATTTTAAAAGTGTGGCACTCAAAAACGTTACAGTCTCACAAGAGAGATGGGAAAATTTTTTTCATTTTTCATTTTTTCTCCACACTAAAGTTATCAGATTGAAGCAAAAGGAAATGCTGCTACCAATATTCTCTCAGATGTCATGCTTTAAATATAAACAGTAGAGCATCACCCGAGGATAAGATTCGAGTGGCGTTGCAATACTTTCATTTCATCTTGTTCAATTAGTTAACTTAATGGCACATAGAAAAAAACACCAAAATGCAAGAGAGTGTAGAAGACACTGCACAAGCATGCTGTTTTTATGTGCCCATAGATTAAGCTAGCTCCACAGTTCCACTTTTTCCTCCTCTCCTCTTTCTGGCTACCCTATGATTAAAAAAACATTGAGTTGTGGTACTGCAAGGATAGTTCTTTTTGACACTGGGGGCCAGCAATACATGCATCAACAAATAGCATACGTGCATCCAAGCTACCTGCTGAAACATGTCACATGCATATGTGGTTATTGTCTGCCCAGTGTGGTAAATGCTGGACAGAGATACATGACTGAAACAGGCCAGAGTTTGCTACCACTAATGACAGTTTTGCATAAAAAAAAGGCTCATATCTGAGGTTGTTTGAGGGACATTCTGTCTTCATCTACATCTAGGTTATATGGTTGTCATGTAATTGCTGTATAGTGCTCTGGGGGTAATATAGCTGGCTGAACTAGAAGCCTATTTTAAGGTTTTGTGTGTGTTTGCTTTAGGCTGAATAAAGATAAGAACATCTGTGTCATTATTCTTGCATCTCCCTCACTGTTCTTGCTGCTATTGTAAATAAAGAAGCAATTTATTTTTATAATACCCTTGTGTGTAGGGTTAGTTGTGTTATTATTTGGGAATTATGAATTCAGGTCTATAGATAAAGGGAACATAATTACTTTTCAGACACTACACTGTCTAATATCAAAACGTGGAGATGTCACATTTTTCTGTAATCCATACTGTCATGTTCCCACTTACGCCCCAGAAAGAGTGTAACTGTGTACACCTCACAGAAGTAACAGGAGCTGCCTGCTGCTTCAGCAAGTCACCATTGGCAAAGACCCACAGAGAACTCACTGGAGTGAGCAGTAAGGTTGGAGAAACCTCCCTCTCAAAGCAGAACTGCCTCTCCACTGGCGGGAGTCACTGCGGAAGACTGACCCAGCTATATAGAGAGAAGCAGCTGAGCAAACTGCTTGAACTTAGATTGAGAGTTGTGTTGCCCAGAATCAGCAGGTGGGTAAACCCAAATCTTGTCGCACTGTTCAGGAGCCATGAAGGGTAACAAAATTCAAAGGTAAGAGCAGAAGCTCTCAGCATGCTACAGCACTACCGCCATCTTGATCACCCTGAAAGAGTAGGTAAAAAAGCTTTTATATTAACTCTAACAGAGACTTTAAATGCTAAACTATTCTCTAAACTGCTCTTGCCAAATAAGCAGAGTAACTTAAAAAAAGACATTGGAATTACCTATTTAAGGCCAAGTCTGCCTTTCCCCTAGTTTGAATGCAATTTCCCAGCAGGTAATATATTCTCTCAGCACCTTTTTAGGAGGTATCCAAATGCCTACACAACTGCCCCATTGTATATTTGAGAATTCACACTCATAGTAAACAACCAGATGGAGTATTTGAAGAGTAAAGTGCGTGTGTTAGCAGTGGTGGAGGGCTTGTAGGGGCTAAGATACAGCATGGGCAAGAGCTATGTTGTCAGCAATGGCAGATGCATGGTAGGGGGCATCAGCAGGAGATGTTGGGCACCATAGTACTAGGGGAGGTATCAGCAGTGGTGATGCCAGTGAAGAATGGAGACTGCAGGTCATATTCTGGCCCTGCATTTTTTAACTGCTGTGACTTTGAATACTAAGAAAGTCTTGTCAAGATAAACTGGCCATTGTACAATATATATTTTAAGATTTTGGCATGATCCACAGATTTGTACCATGATTGATATTTTATATAATAATTCTTGGCCTCCGATTATGCTAATGGATTACTGCCTACTCTGCTTCTTTTTACTAGATCAATTATGCAGGTTGCCTTCTTTATTTATTATTGTTTGACCTATCTTTGAAACCTGACTTGGTTTTGGTTAGGTAGGAGTAACTAATCTTTGCAATTTTATATAAATATAATACCATTTGTTATAGTACACAGATAATGTCTGGACTCTTGTTTGAAGCCCGAAAATCTCAGAACAAAACTAAAATGTTGGCATGCTTACAGGGTACAAAATGAACTGGCAGAAACCCAAGATGCTTTCCACATCCAAAACATGTAATTTATCTCTCTTCTTCAGTATGACTTTCCTTCTCCTATTGGACTATATCTCATTGTAACTGTTCAGGCATATTGTTTCAACAGATATTTTATCATTAGCCAAAGCCAGTTTTGAAAATCTGTCAATTAGAAATAAAGATAACACTGAAAGATTAAATCTTTTTTGGAGGATACAGCAAACACATATACAGTGCACATTTGAACCAGGATGATATACGTTTTTAGCAATCTACTGAGGAAGGCCAGTCTTTGCCTTGTTAGAAACACACTGGAACAGCTGAGCCCAGAGACAGAAAATTGTATCGGCAGTTTTCATTTCTTGCACTGGGAGAATGATGGCACTGAATATTGCCGGCACCCACATAACCACTGGCTCCTCCCCAGTGTTGTCCCTTGTACTGCCCCTGACCTGCCCACATTCAATATGGGTAGTCAGAGAAAATATTCTATACAAAACAGTAATACATGGCCAAATTTAAGTGAGGATATCCTGTTTACTGATGGGTTCATTTTAACTTGTGGTAATGTGCCTTGGGAAGCCTGGAGTTTAAAGATTGGAAGTAAAATTAAACTCTCCTTTCATTGGGGCACATGGATTCACATGTTCACGTCATCTCTTTTGTACAAATGGATTATTCTGTTTTGAGCATGTTTCAGAGATGTGATTTTCATAAGTCAAAATAATCAAATTAGATATTTTCTTTCATGCAGATCTATCATTTATTTAAACATTACTAAATGGGCTATAAGCCCCTAATACAGTCTATTGGTTTTCTTATATTTTGTCCTTGTGATGACTTATATTGTGCCAAAACTGGAAATACAGTGAGACAGAATAATATAATTCAGTAACATCCAAAATGTATTAATTAACATTATAATTGTATTTGCATTTGGGTAATAACTGAGAAAATGCAGTTGAGAAATGACTTGAAGAAGAAATAAATATATATCACAGAACTGGACTTTTGCAAGAAGGTAGCTCTGCCCTCATTATCGAATATCTCTCTTTTAAATAGTAGTAATAAACAATATTAAGTGCATTCCACAAAAGAAGAGGAAAAGTTTCCATAAACTATCTTTCTTTTTTGATATAGGCACAGGAACAAAAAGATTTTAAATGCTTCAAGGTTTCAACCTAATTCATGTTTAATGTAGGATATAAATGTTATAAATAAGTACATAAATAGATAGAAAGAAACTCTGAATGTCTGTTTTAGTGGCTCTTTACTAGGAGAAAAAAAAAATCTCTGCATGAATATAACACATGCTAGAGTGTCCCTATAACCAGCCACTCCAAATGACACACTGATCATGATTTATAACAAATTACTACTGTACCTATGAAAAGTTATTCCTTTATTATACTTCTTATGTGTACATCCGTATGCTGCACAAGCTGGCATGTTTGAAAATATAAGTGAGATGAAATAAAAATGCTACCAACAATAAAGAACAACATTGTGGATGCAGCAGCTCATAGGTTTGTTTGCTTTGCTTTGAGTGTACGCAGAACAACGGCTGCGCGGGGAAGGGAAACACAGACTAACCTAAGTGGCTTCAACTTTTTAATGTCATACCGTTTCCTGTTCTCAATCAAATCTCCTTGAGCTCCACCCCGCTTTCTCTCTGAGTTCCTTCCCAGCTCCAGTCCTGTCATGTCTGTTTTGCCTTGCCTTGTCTTATGTAGTACTTGTCATGTATGCATCCAGTTCTTGTCCTGCCTTGCCTTGTCAGGACCCAGTTCTAGTCTTGCTTCCTTGTCTTGTTTTATCCTGACTGGGGGCCAGATGCACTAAACTTAACGAGCCATTAACAAGCAAGTTGTAAACCCTGGCATGCACTAAAGACTTTTTTCCGACGACGGTAGCAGCTAACGAAAACGGAATGCAGATGAGCAAATTGTGAAAAACCCTATTGTAATGAGATGCACTAACCTTTTCCGATTGCCTTAACGCTGGAAAATCTAACGAGAGGTCTGTACCTCTCGTTGGGGCTGAGTGGGATTGAAAAACTGCTACAAAAGTAAAGAAACAAAATTGGGGGAAAAAAGTCAAGTGCTCATCAGTGCAATAATAAAAATGTCTATTTTGGCCGTCATCCCCCCCCCCCCCCGAAGACGCCGCGCTGCTCACCCCCCTCCGATGCACCACAATCCAGAGGACAGTGCAGTTGAGGATGCCCATCCAAAAAAAACACCCATTTTGGCCGTGCTGTGATTGGCTCAGAGACTTCCAGGTCTCTCAGCTGGATGAAGCACTGCCAAAAAAGACATTTTTATTATTGTGGGGGGGGGGGGGGGGGGGGGGGGGAAGGCGGCCAAAATGGGCGTTTTTTTGGATAGGCATCCTCAACTGCACTGTCCTCTGGATCGTGGTGCATCGGAGGGGGTGAGCAGCGCGGTGTCTTCGGGGGGGGGGGGGGATGACGGCCAAAATAAACGTTTTTATTATTGCACTGACGAGCACTTGACTCCATCCCTGGCTGCCTTCAAATTCGGGCTGAAGGTCTACCTGTTTGGTGCTGCTTTTGACTCCTAACTTGTCACTTTCTCGTAACCTTTATCTTGTCTTCCTCTCTTCAATAGTCTTCAATTGGCCTTCCTCCTTTTATAATACATGGAATATAACTGGCCTTGGCTTCCAGGATGGTATTTTTGAACAGCATCTATGCCTGATATAAACTTTTGACCTTCGTAGCTGCTCCTTTAAGTTTTTGTTTCACCATTCTTCTCATTTTATCATACTCTCCTTTTTGAAAGTTAAATGTTAAAATATTGGATTTCCTGTGTGTACTTACTCCAGAGCTGATATCAAATCTGATCATATTATGACCAAGCTGTCCCAGCACCATTACTTCCTGCACCAGATCATGCACTCCACTAAGGACTAGGTCTAGAATTTTTCCAACTCTTGTTGGCTCCTGTACCAGCTGCTCCATAAAGCAGTCCTTGATTTCGTCAAGGAATTTTACCTCCCTAGCTTGTCCTGATGCTACATTTACCCAGTCAATATTGGGATAATTCTCGCTGCACCCTACGCCTGGAATAAACTTCCTGAGCCCCTACGTCTTGCCCCATCCTTGGCCACCTTTAAATCTAGACTGAAAGCCCACCTCTTTAACATTGCTTTTGACTCGTAACCACTTGTAACCACTCGCCTCCACCTACCCTCCTCTCTTCCTTCCCGTTCACATTAATTGATTTGATTACTTTATTTATTTTTTGTCTATTAGATTGTAAGCTCTTTGAGCAGGGACTGTCTTTCTTCTATGTTTGTGCAGCGCTGCGTATGCCTTGTAGCGCTATAGAAATGCTAAATAGTAGTAGTAGTAGTATAATTGAAATCACCCATTATTATTGTGTTCCCCAGTTTGTTAGCCACCTGTGATGCCAAGGAGATTCCAAGGATCTTCCCCTTGTAACAAGTGAGCACAGCCACCTTATCCTCACAATGGGCTAACATCTGCTGAAACCCTTTCTGGAGGAACTCCAGCACATTCAGAACCTACACTTTCCAAGAGGAGAGGAAACATTACCTATACCAGAACTCATGGATTTTCCTAACCTTTAGAAAAGTGGCTATCAATAAAGAAGAGAATCCCCTTCCTCTGAGGTGCTATCTCTGAAGGACTAAACCAATAGCCAGAAGGGATCGAGATTTAGGATTTACCACACCTTGATTAGTTTGGATGAGGTATTGATGATTCCTGAGTCTGTTCAGCCTTCTGCTGAAAAGTTAGAAATTAATTTAGTTTAGTAGTAATGGACTTAATTAATAAACGAGTTTTGAGAGAAAATGATCAGCTAGAGGGAATACCTACTCAGACTTTGGGATAAATTTGCTCCAGTCTCATCTTATCTAGAAATGAGGATTCTTAAATAGCTAGCAAGTAAAGGTTGCTCCTTGGATGTATGTTTACAGTGACTGACTAGCTTTGTTAATATAACCTTGTCTGATGGATCTTATCTTAAGAACATTGCTAGAATTATGCTTATACCCTGATACCAAAGAACATTAGGGCAGATTTGACTATAGTGGATAACTTCAGGTCTGTAGCAAGCATTCCATGGATTGCTAGACTTTTGTAATTTATTGTCAATATACAATTTTCTGATTATCTAGATGCATCAACATATTTACACTCATCTTGATTTGGATGTTTTTGTGAGAAAAATGCCCAAACACTGCTTTATGCCACTTTTTAGACGTTTTTCTCTTTAAAAAATGAGCCCCTATGTAACTTTGTAAGTCTATAGGCTTTGAAAATGGGCATCATAATGTCAGAAAAAAATGGAGAAGAATCTACATTTTGGCTATCAACTTATGTGGTTCCACAAGAATCTCCGCTGTCCCCTAACTGTTTAACATATATTTGAGTTATTTGGGTAGGTATTTGACTGAATAAAAATTTTGTTTTCATTATCCTTTGCAGAAGAAAACACTTTTGATGATACTCTTCTTTATGTAAAGCATTGTCCTCCAGATTCTATATAGTGCAACTTGAGTTGTGTATACAATTCAGGTCGTATTCTGTACTATACATGCAACTTAATTATCTTAACAAGCCAATCAGCACCGATAATTGCCAATTAACAGACAATTATTGACACTAGATTTAGTCACATGCCTAAAGTTAGGCATGGTTTATAGAATGCGCCTAGGTGCAATTTTTTTCAGTGCCAATGTTTAGGGCGCCATATATAGAATCTAGCTCTATACTACCATAGTAGATAATTGGACAAATTAAAAAAAAGAAAACTAAATTACTGTGGTTTAGAGATTTGCAAGCAATCTCTCCAACTAATGTTATTTTGTCCTCAGGGGAATCGCTCAAATTCAAAAGTAAATCTAAAGTCTTAGATGTGATCCTAGATTCACCATTGACCTTTGAATTTCAGATCAATGAGCAGGCCCTTTAATGGCAGAGTTCCCCTGTCCCCCCCCATTTGTATCTCTACAGCAAGGCATGCCCTCTACTTGCTACAATATGTCTGAATATATAAAAGCAAATGAAATGTATATATTTACAGCTAATAATGATAATAACAATACATCATCACAATATAGTGCAACATCTTGACGCAGTCACTAAATTCAATTCAAACTGGGAAAGTCCCTCCATCCAGCTAGTGAGTCAGGAGTGATATTGCAGGAAGAGCCTGGCAACTCGTCATCCCCGGGCATGAGACTTCAGCTTCTGGAACTTTACAGCCCAATTAAATAATAGTGTCTCTTCACATCCTGCCTGTCTGGGTCAACTGACAAAGGTCCAGACAGGCATGCCTTGCTTAATTCCTTGTATGGGTCTTCCTCTCAGTGAGTATACAGTGATCATGTGTATACTGCATGATCTGAACAAAACATCTTATATAACATATAGCAACAGAGCATGCACAAGATACTAAGGTCAGTTAAAGGACAGCAGATGTTCTAAGAGCCAGCTGACCTGCTTACATAGTATAGGCCAGAGGGCAATGGACAATAGTCTAGGCTATTACCACTACATTTGGTGAAACTCAAAGATTATTGTCTACTGCTTTACTGTAAGTCAGTCACTGTTTGATGTGTGTTCATTAACTAAAAAAGCAGGGATTTGGATTCATTGTAGGGGCTCTTTTCCTGTTTTGTGATGTTGCAGTTTCATTAACTAAAAGCCATTTACACATTTGCTACAATTAAATATTTCTTTAGCAAAGGTAGCAACCATTTAAAATTTTTGTCCTCTTTTTTGTCTCTGCAAATATGGTATCCCTACCTAAGGTACACTGCCTCCTCCTTCCACACACGTGTGTGTGTGGTGGTGGTGGTGGGGGGGGGGGCTGGTGCTGCAGAGCCTGTTAGAGTGTGAGGGCATACATACCCCACACTGACTCTTTGAAATATGTTTGTTGCTGCTGTTGCTCTGGGATGAATCCATTGAAGGAGACTAGTGCTGGTCTACATTGAGGCATGGCAGCAGTGGTAATGCTTCAGTTCCTATCAGAAGTTGGCAGATGACTACACTGTCTATACCTAAATTTAGGCTTAGGGGAAGTAGACTTTTTCAGATGTTTATTTATTTTACTTATTTTATTTATTTGTGCTGCAGGGGTGTGTTATTAGTGTAACATAACATAGTAACATAATAGATGACAGCAGATAAAGACCTGTACAGTCCATCCAGTCTGCCCAACAAGATAAATTCATAGTATAAGGTATGATGTCATACTACATACGTATACTTGATCTTGATTTGTCCTTGCCATTTTCAGGACACAGACAGTAGAAGTGTGCCCAGCACTGGCCTTGTTCTCCAGTTACTGAAGCTGAATCTGTCCAACCATGACCATGGCATAGACTGTAGAAGTCTGCCAGCACTGGCTTTGCTTCCCAATTACTGGTGTTGTCATCTAATCACCACTAAGCTTGTTTGGTTCAATGGCTTCGATACAGGATTTCTTTGTGTTTATCCCACGCATTTTAAAATTTCATTTCAGTTTTCATTTCTACCACCTCAAGGCATTGGAATTATAGAATGACCATATTCAAAATCTGGATATTTATATAGAGAAGCAATCTTGTTAAATCAATTGCTTATTGGTGATAAAGAAATTTTTTGCAGTTTAAGGGAGTAGCTATGGGGGCAACTGTAGCCCTGACCATAGCATGCCTATATATAGCTGATTTTGAAGATAATTTTTTTATATCAGTCCAGCTACATGCTCTATATCCTGCTTCGGAAGCATTTCATTGATGATGTAATTTTAATTTGGAAGGGAGACATCACTACTCTCAGTTCATTTATTCAGTACTTGAACTCATGTGATCCTAACATTTGGTTTGAATCTCATATAAGAGGGCAGAGTTTAGATTTTTTGGATATTTGTATTGTTTATCAGAATAGATTTGAGACATTGGTTTTCCGAAAAGCAACACACCATTATTTTTCCTACCACTGACGTGAGGCTTACTGGCCTATAGTTGCCCATTTCCTCCCTGTCCCTGCTTTTGTGAAGAGGGACCACATCCACTCGTCAATCCCGCAGAACTTCTCCCAACTCTAAAGATCCATTAAATAAATTCTGAAGAGGTCCCACCAGGATTTCTTTGAGTCCCCTGAGTATCCTGGGGTGTATCCCAGCTGGCCCCTTAGCTTTGTTCACTTTCAGATTTTCAAGTGAAAATGAGGACTTCCAGAACAGAACAAGTTACTTATTGGGAAATTGCTTTTAAAGTTACTCTACTTATTTAGCAAAGGCAGTTTAAGGAATGAAGGATTTCTTTGTTTGTTTAGCATTTAAAGTCTCCATTACAGTTCCATAGGCAAGCAGTTAAGGGGCTATTCTAGATTTTACCATAGCATCAGTGGAGAGCAGAGCAGATAGTCACAGAAACTCCAATATAGAGTTTTAACTTTAGTTTTGCTGCACAGTTTAGCCAGTTCAAATATGGAATACAGAGCTGGTAGTCACAGGAAACCCCAGTTTAGAGATTTAACTTTAGTTTTTCAGCACAGCTTAGTTTCCATAGTATAAAACCATTTTCCCTATAGTTTTAAAACTTGAACTTTCTGCCATAGCCTACATTAACAGATAGCCTCTAGAAGGCACAGCAGGGTCTAGTTTAGTCTTCATTTATAGTCAGTTATTTTAATTAGGATAACAATAACAAGAAGGGTCCTCTTATAGCGTTTTAATTACATTTCATTATTTTCTAAGAAGAAAATACTAAATAAATCATACAATATACCATATAAGCTAAAGGATTTTTTTTTGTTCCAGACTAAGAACCCTTGTACTTTAGCAAGTTTTAAATGACTGGAAAAACTCAACAATACTAAGATGGAGACAGAAGTCCAGCAGCAAGAGTGGTGCTATCTAGCCTTTTGCATTGAGTGTCACATATATGATTATCTCCCAGTTGGTGAGAGATTATATATGTGTGCCTGATGCAAAGAGCTCTGAGCTCTCAGAGAATGGGTCTGTTCTCTTGAGGCTAGAGTAGCAGACTTGGAGGAGCTGAGGGAGACAGAAACATACATAGAGGAGACCTACAGGGATGTTGTAGAAAACCACCTCTGATCTGACAGCCCTTGTGTTGCCTTGGAGGAGGGAGGTCATCTAAAAGAGAGCATCACCCTGGTGAAGTAGGAAATACTTATGCAGCTAGGGCCAGCCCACCAGGGCATGCAATATCTTATTGCAGCTAGGATATGTCTCCAAGAACTTCTGTCCAGGTGGGAAGGGCTAGGACAGGTGTTGTAGTTGGTGATTCGATCACTAGGCATGTAGATAGCTGGGTGGTTGGTGGACATAAAGATTTCCTGGTCACTTACCTGCCTGGTGCGAAAGTGGTAGACCTCATGCTTCACCTAGATAGGATTTTTAGATAGTGCTGGGGAGGAGCCAGCTATCTTGGTACATGTGGGTACCAATGACATTGGAAAATGTGGGAGAGAGGTTTGGAAGCCAAATTTTAGGCTTTTAGGTAGAGAACTGAAGTCCAGATCCTCCAGGGTAGCATTTTCAGAAATGCTTCCTGCTCTAAGTGCAGGACCCAAGAGGCAATCAGAGCTCTGAAGTCTCTATGCATGATTGAGATGATGGTACAGGGATAAGAGATTTAGATTTGTTAGGAACTGGGCAACATTCTGGGCAGAAGTTCTTGGAGATGCATCCTTGATGTGAGACGATAGTGCATCCCCTGGTTTGCAGGTCCTGGTTACAGGAGTATTCCTACTTAACCAGGGTGATGCTCTCCTTCTAAAAGACCTCCCTCCTCCAAGGCAGCACAGGGGCTGCCATCTTGGAGATGGGACTTCTCTACAACATCCCTATAAGTCTCCTTTATGAACCTCTCTGTCTCCCTCAGTTCCTCCAAATCTGCAACTCAAGAGAATGGACCCACTCTCTGAGAGTTCGGAGCTGTTTGCATCGGGCACACACATAGAACCACTCATCAACTCAGAGATAATCATACATTTGACACTCAATGCAAAAAACTGGATAGCACCCCTTTCACTGCTGGACTCCTGTCTCCATCTTAGTATTTCCGAGTTTTTCAATAATTTAAAACTTGCTAAGGTATTTAGGATATTAGTCTAATATTAAAAAAACCTTTAGGTTATATGGTATATTGTGTGGTTTATTTAGTGTTTTCCCCCTTCATTATCTCCTCAGACCCTTGCTGAATTCTTTCACGACAAGGTTCAAAAGATAAACCTTGAATTCTCTACCTCGCCACCTCTCCCTCCACTAGTCCGTTCCTCTCTCTCTCCTTCCCCTCATTCCTTTTCCTCCTTTCCTGAAGTTACTATAGAGGAGACTACACTTCTCCTTTCTTCCTCAAAATGTACCACCTGTTCCTCTGATCCCATTCCCACCCACCTTCTTAATGCCATCGCACCTGCTCTTATTCCTTTTATCTGTCACATTCTCAACCTCTCACTTTCCACTGCAACTGTCCCTACTGCCTTTAAACATGCTGGGTCACACCTCTCCTTAAGAAGCCTTCACTCGACCCTACTTGTCCCTCTATTTACCGACCCATCTCCCTCCTCCCTTTTCTCTCCAAATTACTTGAGCGTGCTGTTCACCACCACTGCCTTGATTTTCTCTCCTCACATGCTATTCTTGACCCACTACAATCTGGTTTTCGCCCTCTCCACTCAACCGAAACTGCACTTACTAAAGTCTCCAATGACCTGGAGTGGAGGTGTAGCCTAGTGGTTAGTGCAGCGGACTTCAGTCCTGGGGAACTGGGATTGATTCCCACTGCAGCTCCTTGTGACTCTGGGTAAAAGTCACTTAACCCTCCGTTGCCCCAGATAAACTGCTTTGGATGTGGTTGCAAATACTGTAGAAAAGCAGTATTACTGCTAAATCCAGAGGTCTCTATTCCATCCTCATTCTTCTTGATCTTTCAGCTGCTTTTGACACTGTCAATCACAGCATACTCCTCGATACCCTGTCCTCACTTGGATTCCAGCGCTCTGTCCTTTCCTGGTTTTCTTCCTACCTCTCCCTCTGCACCTTCAGTGTTCACTCTGGTGGATCCTCTTCTACTTCTATCCGTCTGCCTGTCGGCGTACCTCAGGGTTCTGTTCTTGGTCCCCTCCTCTTTTCTATCTACACTTCTTCCCTTGGTTCATTAATCTCATCCCAGGCTTTTCCTACCATTTCTATGCTGATGACTCCCAATCTACCTTTCTACCCCTGATATCTCACCTTGCATCCAAACCAAAGTTTCAGCATGCTTGTCTGACATTGCTGTCTGGATGTCTCAACACCACCTGAAATTAAACATGACCAAAACCGAGCTTCTCATTTTTCCTCCCAAACCCACCTCCCCACTCCCCCGGTTTTCTATTTCTGTTGATGGCTCTCTCATTCTCCCTGTCTCCTCAGCTCAAAACCTTGGGGTCATCTTTGATTCTTCTCTCTCCTTCTCTGCTCATATCCAGCAGATCACCAAGACCTGTCGTTTCTTTCTTTACTGTAACAAATACAGAAGAAAAATCCGCCCCTTTCTTTCCGAGCACTCTACCAAAACCCTCATCCACACCCTTGTCACCTCTCGTTTAGACTACTGCAATCTGCTTCTTGCTGGCCTCCCACTTAGTCACCTCTCCCCTCTCCAATCGGTTCAAAACTCTGCTGCTCGTCTCATCTTCCGCCAGGGTCGCTTTACTCATACTACCCCTCTCCTCAAGTCGCTTCACTGGCTCCCTATCCGTTTTTGCATCCTGTTCAAACTTCTTCTACTCACTCTGCTGCTCCCCAGTATCTCTCCACACTCGTCCTTCCCTACACCCCTTCCCGTGCACTCCGCTCCATGGATAAATCGTTCTTATCTGTTCCCTTCTCCACGACTGCCAACTCCAGACTTCGCGCCTTCTGTCTCGCTGCACCCTATGCCTGGAATAAACTTCCTGAGCCCCTACGTCTTGCCCCATCCTTGGCCACCTTTAAATCTAGACTGAAAGCCCACCTCTTTAACATTGCTTTTGACTCGTAACCACTTGTAACCACTCGCCTCCACCTACCCTCCTCTCCTCCTTCCTGTACACATTAATTGATTTGATTTGCTTACTTTATTTTTTGTCTATGAGATTGTAAGCTCTTTGAGCAGGGACTGTCTTTCTTCTATGTTTGTGCAGCGCTGCGTACGCCTTGTAGCGCTATAGAAATGCTAAATAGTAGTAGTAGTAATAATGAAATGTAATTAAAACTCTGTAAGAGCACTCTTCCCTTGTTATCCTAATTAGAATAACTGACTTTAAATGAAGAGTTGTGCTAGAGGTGGGCGGGAGTTGGGTTTATTCCGGTAATCTTTTCCATGATCCTCCTCTTCTGTATTTCTTGAATGCAGGCCTCTTTTGCCCTTATTTTCAGCCACTTGTTTGGAGAACCATAGAGGCTTCACGTTTCAGTTAACACCTAAAATCAGAAGCCTTATTTATTTACCTCACAATTTTCTCCCTCTCTGCCCAAACTCTGAGCCTCCAGTGGTGCCTATTCACTGTGTGAGTAATGCAGACCTGCCAAAGGGGCCCGATCTTTAAAAGGGAGATCTACACTGCATTCCACCCAGCCATGCTCCAGACCCGCCCACTCCACCTCTTGGCTCCACCCTTGACAGACCTTAGTGGTAGCATTAACAAGCTACCTCCCCCTCTGGCAGCAGGAAACACCTTAATAAAATGCCATCTCCTGCTGCTTGTCCAGTTCTGTGATGAGAGCTGTGACATTTTGCAGTTCTTTTCATGAGGTTGGTCCGCGGCATCAGGAGATGACATCTAAGTAACACATCTCCGGCTGTTTTATTTTTATTTTTTTTGTTACATTTGTAGCCTGTGCTTTCCCACTCAAGGCAGGCTCAATGTGGCTTACTTGGGGCAATGGAGGGTTAAGTGACTTGCCCAGAGTCACAAGGAGCTGCCTGTGCCTGAAGTGGGAATTGAACTCAGTTCCTCAGGACCAAAGTCCACCACCCTAACCACTAGGCCACTCCTCCACTGGAATGCTGCTCAGTGGGAGTTCTTCGCTCCCCAGCAGGAGTGTGGGAGACTTGGCCAGTCTGGTGATTGCACATGTGTTCTTTTCAGCATACATTGTGGCACATGCATATATACCCACACAATTTTATAACAGCACTTTACTTTAAAACATGCTTTAATCTTGGGAAATATTTATAGAATTAGTCCCAATCCCTGGGATTCTATATATGGCACCTTAATTTTCAAGCGGAAATCGAAGTGTATTCTATAACAATGTGCATAATTTAATTGGTTAACTAGCTAATCAGCGCTGTTAATTGGAATTAAGATTTATGCGCAGAACTCGCTAAGCGTATTTTGTGACATGGTGCACCTAAATTCTTAGTTGCTTAGTTGAAAAGGGGGCGTGTCTATGGGCAGGATGTGGGCATTTTAAAAATCTATACGCTTTGTTATAGAATACACCCACTCTGCACCTAATATAAGCGTTGGGATTTACGCCAAGTAAAACATGTGGAGAGGTGCTTAGCATTATTCTATATACTGTGCGGAAATTTAAGCCTATTCTAAAATATTTAGGCATACTTTACAGAATATGCATAGGCGTATTTTTTTTCTGCGTGGAATTTTCAGTGCCATATATAGAATCTAGCCCAATGTGCCTTACTATTATTACCTGTTTGAAAAATATACATATATGAGGATGCCTTTGCCTAAAATTAAAAAGTAATATAGGGGACAAGTGAATTCTGAGAATCTGAATAACATCAAACTGTTTTTTTCTGTGCTATACACTGATTGGCAGTAAGCCTGCCGCTTCTGAGAATGTGATAATGTTGTTCACTGCATGATGGATGACAAGACCTTTCCCCATCTGGTTCGAAAAAGATTTAGTTGAGTCAGGCATTTTAAAAAAAGCAGCTATCAGTTTACGTGTCCGATCCAGAATGCAAAACTCATTTCTGCAGCCTAGGACTGCAAAAGACAATTAAAGCATTTCAAAACACTCCCACTAGTGTGTTAAAAAAGGATGTTACTTTTGTTACCTTGGAAACAGAGCAATGGAAGATTTAAAACTACAAAAGCATTCATGGATTTCTTATGTTAGGCTCTAACCCATTAAGGCTGTGATATACTGTAGCTCCTGCAAACATTCATGATAGGAAGAGAGAAAAATGTAAAAAGTAAGCTGAAGTTCAGTTATTTTTAATAGCAAAACACTGTACTCACCACTTTTGGAGTACATGAAGGCCTTTTGGGGGTAATCTTTGAAAGGTTTGTTCATGTGTATATAACTCGATATGTGTGTAAAAGTATGTACAAGTACATACTATATTAAGTAGGAGCAAATTTGTGTGTGGCCCAGGTATAGGCATGTTCAGGGGAGAAGATTGGGCAGAGCACAGGTGGAGTCATGAAGTATGAGTTGAGCATACTTCAGCTGCATATATTTACATGCATTCTTGAGCAGGTGTAAATTAATATGATTAAGAAATAGATGTGATTCCAGCAAGTTTTGTGCTGGTATATTATAAAAGTACAGAGGTGACTATTATGGTACTCATTTTCAAAGCAGATGGATGTCTCAAAATGGCCAAAGAAACCTCATTAAAATTTTAAAATCGTGATTTTCTAAAGGCAGAATTTGGACATCCTATACTGCAGTTTGTTCAAATAGCAAGGGTGTGTGTGTTGTGGGCGTGTTTACAACAGGACTAGGAAGGACCCAAATTTAGGCCCTCCAACAGTGATAATCGAATGGGAAGAAACACCCAAGTCAAAAAAGAAGGAAATCCTTTTTCAGTCACGTCCAGGGTATAAAAAGGTGTCCTGATTGAATAGCTGACCACTGGAGGGATTAAGGCATGACCCCTCCTTAATCCCCCCCGTGGTGACTGTACCCTCCCTCGCCCCTAAAAGTGACACTGGGAAGGGAAACTAGGCTCCCTGAGAACATCAGGTATTATGGGCAGTCTGAACACAGCAGCAAGCTGGCCTGAGGGTAGCCTAGAGGTTAGTGCAGTGGGCTGTAAAGGAGAGGACCCAGGTTTAACTCTCACTTCAACTCTTGCTTTTTAAAAAAAACATTTTAATTGTGAGCCCTCCAGAAACATAGATATACCTACTGTATCTAAATATTAAAGGCATCCTCAAGCCTGAGGGCTATTGAGTTGATGCACATTCAGGTATAGTAGGTATTTCCATGTCTCTGGAGGGCTCACCATGTAAAAGAACAGAGTTGCAGTGGAATATGAACCTGGGTACCCTGAATTAAAGTCCACTGCACTGACCACTAGGCGGCTCCTCTGCTCTGCAGGGACATCTGTGTGGTCATTTTTGTACAAATGCTGCCAGACAGATATCCTTGTTCCTGGTTGTTAGGGGGTTTATAATTTGGATGTTTTTTGGGGAAAATGACTATTCATTTTGGACGTTCTTGCGTATTTTCAAAGAGGAAACCCCAATGTTTTTCCTGTTCGAAAATGGCTGTGAGATGGACTTTTTTGTTGGACATTATGAGTGGGATGTTCCAATGCTGACTTGGATGTTCTTTTGAAAATGCCCCTCCATGTGTCTTTAAATTGGGCTAGGGGTGTAGATTCATTTGAAATGGCAAGGATCCAACACGACAGGGAAAAGCTGAAATGTAATCTTTTATGTGCCATCAATATTGTACACTATTGCTCAAACAATGCACACAATAGCTTGATAGTGCAGCCTATCAATGGGATCACTATTGAAGAACAGTGCATAGTACTGAGTAATAGGATGCACTATTGATTACAGTGCCCATGAAAATAAAATAAAATAAGAATAAAAACAACAAATATGCAGGAGAAACTAAACAAAATGAACACTCTTAAACTAGGCACTTACTTGACCTCTTAACCTAGGTGGCCTCTTATAAATGTAACCCTTGTTTGGCCTAGTGAGCATCAGGAGACATGTGGAATAAACATTTCTCAGAACCCTGTAAACTAATGTGTGAAGTGCTCCAGGGTTCTGTGTTAGCACCGGTACTATATATTTGTGGCCTCATTACTCATGCTTATCCAATTGCTTGATCTGACACCCTTTACTTATGCTTATAACATCCAGATCATGTCTACACTCAACTTCCTGGAGCCTCAGGAATTTGCCTCCCTACATGCTAAATTTTCTTTGATAGCTAGTTGGCTTCTTTTGCATAAAATGAAACCAAACCCTGAGAAATCTAAAGACTTGGGGCCCAATATTCAGCCAGCGATGTTCAGTCTTTTGTTGACTGCCCTGGTGTTATACTTGGAAATTCAATGCTGGACCAAGTCTAGGCTCCGGCATTGAAACTCCAGATATAGTGAGCTGGCTAAAATATAGCCAGTTAATTGTGATATTCACATTTAACCAGCTATGAAGAACCGCGTAAAGATGGGATTGCATTTTATGCGGTCCTAGCTAGAACATAAGCATTGCCATATTGGGACAGACTGAAGGTCCATCAAGTCCAGCATCCTGTTTCCAACAGTGGCCAATCCAGGTTACAAGTACCTGGCAAGATCCCAAAACAGTCAATACATTTTATGCTGCTTTTCCTAGAAATAAGCAGTGGATTTTTAATGTGGTTATCTTAATCAGTTAAGTGCTGAATATCGGCACTTAACTGGCTAAGTGCTGACTTTGCCTCTGGACGCCCATAAAATAGCAAGTTTCAGCTTGAGCGCTAACTGGCCATTTTCAGTGGCACTAACCTGTTAAGTGCCAATGAAAATGCCTGGTTAGCTTTGGACAGGCAACTTAAACTGGCTGTTTAAATCAGTTTGAATATTAGGCCCATGGTGTTTAATAGAAGGGTACCTTCAAAACTGATCTCCTTTATAATTATTGCAGGCTTACCAGTCACCATGCAGGCTTATTTTCGAAAGAGAAGGGCGCTCATCTTCCGACACAAATCGGGAGATGGGCATCCTTCTCCCAGGGTCGCCCAAATCGGCATAATCGAAAGCCGATTTTGGGCTTCCTCAACTGCTTTCCGTCGTGGGGATGACCAAAGTTCACGGGGGCGTGTTGGAAGCATAGCAAAGGCGGGACTCGGGCGTGCTTAACGGGTGCCCTCAGCCAATAATGGAAAAAAGAAGGGTGTCCCTGAAGAACACTTGGCCGACTTTACCTGGTCCTTTTTTTTTAAATGACCAAGCCACACAAATGTGCCCTTAATTACCAGATGACCACCGGAGGGAATCAGGGATGACCTCCCCTTACTCCCCCAGTGGTCACTAACCTCCTCCCACCCTCAAAAATATTTTTTAAAAATATTTTTCCAGCCTCAAATATCATACCCAGCACCATGACAGCAGTATGCAGGTCCCAGGAACAGTTTTAGTGGGTACTGCAGTGCACTTCAGGCAGGCGGACCCAGGCCCATCCCCCCCTACCTGTTGTGGTGGTAAATGTGAGCCCTCCAAAACCCACCACAAACCCACTCTACCCACATCTAGGTGCCCCCCTTCATCCTTAAGGGCTATGGTAATGGTGTACAGTTGTGGGGAGTGGGTTTTGTGGGGCTTAGCACACAAGGTAAGGGAGCTATGCACCTGGGAGCTTTTTCTGAGGTCCACTGCAGTGCCTCCTAGGGTGCCTGGTTGCTGTCCTGGCATGTCAGGGGGACCAGTGCACTACGAATGCTGGCTCCTCCCACAACCAAATGGCTTGGATTTGGTCGTTTCTGAGATGGGCGTCCTCTGTTTCCATTATTGCCGAAAATCTGGGACGACCATCTCTAAGGACGACCATCTCTAAGGTTGACCTAAATGTTGAGATTTGGGCATCCCCGACCGTATTATCGAAACAAAAGATAGCCGCCCATCTTGTTTCGTTAATACGGGTTTCTCCACCCCTTCGCAAGGACGTCCTGTGAGGATGTCCTCAGGAAAACTTGGGCGCCCTGTTCGATTATGCCCCTCCATGAGTCACTTCTTGTGTGTGTGCAACTAGCAAGTTAGTTACTTCTTCCATTAAAAACCTGGTTGAAGAGTTAAGCTCTCACCTGCTTCTTCAAATAGAGATAGTCTTGTGTTAAGCATAGCCTTTCAGGTAGTGCATTCTAAAGTGTCAGAGCTACTCCAGAGAAGTCTTGCTGGTGGATATCACATCATATGATGCCCTTTGGAGAGGGTGTGGTTAGGAAATACTCCTTGGGAGGACCTTAGTGACCTTGGAGGTGTGTAGAGGGAGATCCTGTTCTTCAAGTATTCTGGGCCATTTCCTTTAAGGGCCTTGAAGATCAGACAAGAGTTTTAAATTTGCCAGTGAAGTTTTTGCAAAAATGATGTGATGTGGTCATGTTGCTTGCAACCTTCTATTAATTTTGCTGCTGCATTCTGAATCAATTGGAGCTGGTGTAGACCCTTAGAGTGCATTACAGTAATCCAGTCTTGATGTTATCATGGCATGCAGAACTGAGACAAGACTTGCCATCTCAATGTAAAGAGAGAGGCAGCATAATTGTCGCAAATGATAGAAACTGTTCTTAAAGGTTGCTTGGATTTGGGGGATCAAAGTGTTGAATCTAGCTGTATTCCAAGGTTCCTGATGTGATTTGAGGGGGAGTTCAAATTTCCCAAAAGAGATTTTGATGTCAGGTATGTGCCCACTTGTATTAGGGACCCATAGAAGCTTGGTTTTATTTGGGTTCAGGTAAAGTTTCTTATTTTTAGCCCATTCTTGAATTGATGTTAGATAGATAGTCAGTTTATTCAAGGCTGAGGGTAAGTCAGGTTCAATGGGTATGAGTAGCTGCATATATCCGTGTAGATGTAGAATTGAGTGTCCATCAACCTAATCAGCTTGGCTAGTGGTTTGAGAAAGATATTGAACGGAATAGGTGACAGTATCGATCCTTGTGGTACCCCACAGGTCAGTGCCCATGGTGGCGATGAGGTGCTGCCGAACAGTATGGATTGTTGCTTGTTTGATAGATAGGATCTGAATCAAACAAGTACTGTTCCATTGATACCTGTTTCTGCCAGTCATGCTAGCATAATACATGAGCCACCAATGCCCCCCTCTCATCCAAAAGCAGTTTAGTAGCCTGTAGCTGTTTCCTTCTTTCACTGAAGTCCCCCTCCCCACCAAGGTCTGTAACACAAAACTATTCAAAGTTGTTAAAACACATGCAGACTGCAAACAATTGCAGGAAGACCTTAGGAAACTGGAAGGCTGGGCATCCAAATGGCAGATGAAATTTAATGTGGACAAATGCAAAGTGATGCACATTGGGAAGAATAATCTGAATCATTGTTACCTGATACTAGGGTCCACCTTGGGAGTCAGCACCCAAGAAAAAGATCTAGGTGTAATGCAGGCAATATGCTGAAATCATCTGCCCAGTGTGTGGTGGCTACCAAAAAAGCAAACAGGATGTGAGGAATTATTAGGAAAGGGATGGTAAATAAGACCAAGAATACTAGATTGCCTCTGGAGTGGAGGAGTAGCCTAGTGGTTAGTGCAGTGAACTTTGTTCCTGGGGAACTGGGTTAAATTCCCACTGTAGCTCCTTGTGACTCTGGGCAAGTCACTTAACCCTCCATTGTCCTAGGTATAAATAAGTACCTGTATACAGTATATTATGTAAACTGCTTTGAATGTAGTTGCAAAAACCACAGAAAAGCAGTATATCAAGTCCCATTCCCTTTCCCTAATATCATGATCCACAGTGCCAAAGGCTGCTGAGAAATTTAGCAGTACTAATACCGACGCATATCTCCTGTCTTAGTTTCTGTGAAGATCATCATCTAGTAGGGGTACAAGGACTGCTTATGTTCCATAACCGGGTCTGAATCCAGATTGACATGGCTCTAGCCAGTTTCTCTCTTCTAGTCAATCACTGAGTTGAACACAGACTGTTTGTTCTATTTCATAGAAATGGGATGCTATAAAGTGGCCGGTAATTTTCAAGTTTGCTTGGTCAAGGTTGTTCTTCTTTAGCAAAGGCCACACCATTGCTCTTTTTAATGCTGTTAGTAGCTGCCCATTAGAAAGAGAGGAGTTCACAATTTTGTGGTGCATTCTATGAAGCCCCTGCTTGCCTCCTGCTCTATCTTTAATGGACACAGGTCGAAGGAGCAGGTAGCTGGCCGAAGGTCTCTTAGGATTTTGTCAATTGGGTTAAAAGTGTCCCATATATCTGGGGACTTCTGGTTAGCTGATTGGGACTGGATGGGACTGTCTGTAAATCCTGGCAGAGACTTTTAATTTTGTTGGCAAAGTATGCAGAAAAATCATTGCAGTTCAATTTTGACTGGGCAGGCTGGTTCTGTTGTGGGTGTTGCAGTAGGCTTTTTACTATGCTGAACAGGCAATCTGTTCAATGTATTGAGAGAAATGTGTGTTTTGGCTGCTGTTAAAGCTTGGTGGTGCTTTGTCATGTGTTTCCTACAGTTTAGCCTGTCCTCATCCACGCAAGATTTATACCATCTCCTTTCCAGTTTCCATCCTGTGTGTTTAAGGGTTTGAAGTTTATTTATTTATTTATTGCATTTGTATCACACATTTTCCCACCTCTTTGCAGGCTCAATATGGCTTACAATACATCGTGATAAGTGGAAATACAGTTAGAAAAGATACAATTACTGGTACAGAAGGATCTTGGGTAACATTATAATAAGAGACATGATAGTATAACAAGCAGATATAGTAAGACAGTTCTGAATATATATGGAGGAGTTATATATGTTCATATTTGTTACTCTTTGTGGTACGCCTTGTTTAAGAGATGGGTCTTCAGTAGTTTGCGGAAGTTAGTTAGTTTGTAGATCGTTTTTAAGTTCTGGAGAAAACCAAAGTGAGCATTTGTGAATGGGGGCATAAGACCTTTTTAAGTGGTGCCATTTTCTCTAAGGTCTTAGCTAAGTGTGAATTCCAAATATCAACCTGTTCTAACACCGTAGTTGTCTTTTCATCCATATGTGGATAATCCAGGGCCTCTAGAAAATTCTCAGCAGTCAGCCTTTTCTTGTCTCTGATCTCCTGCCAAACTCTGGGAGGAACTATTTGTTTCAGGTGGTCACTTAGGGAAAACTTAGTTAGAAAATGCCTTTGTAGAATACCGAGTCTAGTATATGACCCTTTTCATGGATTGGAGAATTGATCACCTGTGTGAATCCTAGAGCTGTCATCATGTCCAGGAAGTCAGCTGTGGTGGTATCTGGGGTTTCGATGTGTAGATTGAAATCTCCCATGATCAACATCCTAGGCCATAGGAGCCGACTCTGTGGGTGCTGTGGGTGCTTGAGCACCCCCAATATTGAGAAAATCCCTTGTTTGTGTCCAAGGAAGGGTTATTTTCATTGGGCTTAGCACCCCCAATAATTTTGAAAAGTTGGCTGCTATGTCCTAGGCCATTCAGGGTCACTTATGTAATCAGATCAAGGAGTTCTTGCACAGATGATGTGTTGCTATGAGGTGAATGGTATACCATCAGCAGCCAGATTGGTTTCTCTTCTCCTAGCTGGACTAAAAGATATTCTGATTTGTTTAGATATGGAATGGTGATTCTGTGCAGTTTGTATCCTGAGTCAGGATTGCCATCAGCAATACTGATTACTGTAATTCTCTGTTCTCAGGCCTTTGATAAATGGATATTTGTTGCCTTCAAATAATTCAAAATACAGCAGTAAAACTTGTTAAAGGGGCTAAAATATGGAATCATGTATCTACGCTATTGAAGAGTGAAGAGTGACTACCAATCCCATGTAGGATTATATGCAAAATACTTATATTAGTTTACAAGATTCATTATTCAGGACTTTCATCTTTCATATCCCATTTGTTAATACCATATTCTTCATCTAGAGCATTCAGACTGACACAGCAAAACCTGTGGTGCCTTCTTTTAGACATATTCATCTAGGCATCATCTGTCATTCTATTTTTAGGGTTGTAGGTCCTTCACTTTAAAAACAACTTCATAATCTTTTACAAATGGAGCTTGTGTATCAGACATTTAAGAAGAGTCTTAAGACACATTCTTTACAGTTGCCTTCTGTTCAGACTAAATTTAAAAGCTTTCTCTACTCTTTGCAGCAAATTATTCTAATAGGCTGGAAGAGTTGGGTGGCTGGACCATGTTCGACCTCAGCAATGCAGCAATTATTTTCTTTTATTTTTACTTTACATGGTAATTATTTTTTTCTTATTTAAACCAAGATATTGTTTGTAAACCACTATGACAATATACCAAAGGGCAGTATATCAAATTCTAAATAAACTGTAAACTTTAGTAAATATAGGGAGAACAAGGCCAGGACCAGCTTGGGAAAGGAGGCCAACTGGCACAGTAATCCACTCACTCAGTACTCTTCTTTCACTCAATAAGGTAGTCCAGGCCAGAATTTTAGTTCTAATCCATAGAAGGGTTTATTTTAGCTTAGATTTTTCAATCATACTTGGGGCAATAGTTAGTAGCAACTACTGTATATACAGGCAGAAGTAAAGTAGAAAACTATTGTTTAACACTTACAGTCTCTTAGCAGATTGTCTTCTGCAGCCTCTCTTTGAAGGAAGTTCCAGATAAAGTCCTTTTTTTAGCTCTGCACTGCAGCCTCTCTCTCTTCAGATGTTGAGCTTCTTTGCAAGTCCTTTATTTTTTAATAGGGATCTCTGAGTCTTCAAACACAAAGTCCTTGTTAGGTGTAAATATTCCTAGATGGGACTCTAGTTCTGGTTCGTTATCTCTATTTTTCTGGGACATTCCTTGGTCCCCTCTTTCTTCTTCAGGCTTGATGTTTAAAATGCTTCTCTTCTCTATCTCTTGTGAAAACAGTGGTAGTGGTCTGGTTCCTACCAGTGGAGTAGCTAGGTAGGCACTGTTACTGTTTTCTCCTTCCTTTTCTTCCCCTTAGTTCTAAGGTGCAGTGGCCAAGGAGCAGGAGACAAAGACAAGAAACTCCCCCTGGGCTTGGGTTTTATAGTACCCCAGTTTTCCTTCCAAGGGGTGACTCCTTCCTACACTATCAACCCAGGCAGAAGGGGTTATCCCTTGTTCTAGAATAGTTAGGTTAAAAACAAGATCAATTACAGTATACTTGTAGAGCCACTAGAGGTCTCTCTGGATGCTTAAGGGAACATAACCTGGGTGTCTCTACATCAAATTACCCTCTCCGTGTTCACTCCTTTAATGGGAGTCATACTTGATTTGCAACACTTACATACAACTTACACTACGAGAGGGCAAATAGACCCACAAGCATTCTGGCAAATGATATATGACAACGAATGGACAACACGAATGGATTCCATACATTATCTCAATCGCTGGGAGGATAGATGCAGAAGCGTACTAAACGAAATAGCACCCTTAAAGACAAGAACATCAAGAAGACAAAACTCGATACCATGGTTCAATGACAAATTAAAAAAACTCAAAACACAAACCAGGAAACTTGAACGAGCATGGAAATAAATAAAAGACGAACATACAACTCAATGCATGGAAACAAATACATAGAAAATATAAATATGCAATAAGACAAACCAAAAGGTCATACTACAAAACTAAAATAGGACTGGGTTACAAAGATATGAAGAAACTATTCCAACTTGTAAATAAGTTACTAGACACCACCCCTATCACCACAACCAACACAGACATCCCACCCGCAGACAAACTTACTAACTACTTTAACAAAAAAATAATAAAATTACGCAGCACACTTCCTTAGCACAACACTGACATCGAAAACTTCATCAACGATCTGGACCTAATCCCTGGTAGATACCCAGCTGACCGTATCTGGACAACATTTAACCTCCTCACCATTGAATCAGTTACACAAGCGACACATAGGTTCGCCAACACCCACTGCAAACTGGATATATGTCCCAGTCATCTACTTAAATCCACCCCCGGCCACTTCATAGCAGACCTCACATCCCACCTTAACTTCATGCTACAACAAGGTCTCTTCCCAGAGGAATATGGCAACATCATAGTCACCCCAATACCAAAAGACACTAAGAAAACCCACAAACGACCTCACCAATTACCGCTCAGTTGCGTCTATCCCACTAGTAGTCAAACTGATGGAAAGCTTAGTGACCAAACAGGTTACAGAATACATGGACAAGTTCTCAATACTACACAACTCACAATCAGGATTCCGCCCCCACCACAGTACTGAAACTGTCCTAGTCACTCTCCTGGTGAAATTCAAGCAGGAAATAGCCACAGGTAAAAGCATACTTCTCCTCCAATTCGACATCTCGAGTGCATTCGACATGGTAAACCACAATATACTACTAAGACTCCTTGGCCACTTTGGGATTGATGGAAGCATACTTAATTGGATCAAGGGTTTTCTAACCACTAGAACATACCAAGTAAAATCAAATTCAAACATATCGCCACCATGGAAAGCAGCCTGCGGAGTACCCCAAGGATCACCATTATCACCAATACTCTTCAATATAATAATGATCCCACTGGCAAAGTCCCTATCCAATCGAGGCCTTAACTCGTTCATCTATGCAGATGACGTTACAATCTACATTCCCTTCAAACATGGCTTAACAGAAGTAACCAATGAAATCAGGGTTACGCAGCGCTGTACAATTTAACAAAGAGAGACAGTCCCTGCTCAAAGAGCTTACAATCTAATAGACAAGTAGAAATGTTAAGTAGTAGTAGTAGTAAATCAATGACGGCCTGAACATCATGGACTCTTGGGCAAATTCATTCCAACTGAAAGTGAACACTGAAAAAACACACTGCCTCATCCTCTCATCTCAACATAACAAGTACAAACCCACAACCATAAACACCCCAGGACCAGGGGCGCAGCCAGACCTGTCATTTTGGGTGGGCCCAGAGTTTGGATGGGTGGGCTTTCTAAAGTCCTCCCCTTTTGTCCTGCATCTGTCTCCCTCTCCTCTGCCTCCAGATCCAGCACTTCTCTACCCCCCCCCCCCCCGCAGCCTAGCAATACCTCTTTCTCTGAAACAACCCCCATACCTTAGTACTTTCGACAGCAGCAACAGTAGTGATGTACATCCACTGCCTGCACCAGCCCTGTAGACTTCCCTCTGCTGCATCGTGTCAGAGAGGAAACAGGAAGTGACAAAGAGAAGACTGAGTTTGGCACAGGCAACAGACTGCATCGCTGCTGCTGCTGCTGCTGCTGTTGCTGCTGGGAAAGGTGCCGAGTTAGAACAAGAAAGGGGAGTGTTGCCAAGCTGTGGGTGTGGGGCAAATGCCAAATCCACGGGTGGAGGAGAGGGAGAGAGGCGAGTGAGGCAGCTGCTGCTGAACTGTTTTGGAGGCCAGACAGGGTGGGCCCCAGCCAAAAATGGGTGGGCCTCTGCCCACCCAGGCCCACCTGTAGCTACGCCACTGCCCAGGACACACCCTCCCTACCTCAGAAAGCCTAAAAATACTCGGAGTCACAATCGACTGCAACCTTACCCTTGAGAGCCAAGTAAACTCCGTAATAAAGAAAATGTTCTACCCAATGTGGAAACGTAAATGATTAAAGCCTTTCTTCCCGAGAGAAATTTTTCAAAACCTAATACAATCAATGGTCCTAAGCCATGCAGATTACTGCAATGGAATCTACGCGGGATGCAAAGAACAACTCATAAAAAAACTCCAGACCGCTCAAAACACAGCAGCCAGGCTGATATTTGGTAAAACATGATTCGAAAGTGCCAAACCCCTCCGAGAAAAGCTGCACTGGCTCCCAATCAAAGAAAGGATCATCTTCAAAATCTGCACCCTGGTCCACAAAATTATCTACGGTATAGTCCCAGGATATATGACAGACCTCATAGATCTACCAACCAGAAACAAAAACGGATCATCACGATCATACCTAAACCTACACTACCCAAACTGCAAAGGACTTAAATATAAAACAACTTACGCATCCTGCTTCTCCTACATAAGCGCACAACTATGGAATGGACTCCCAAAAGCTGTGAAAACAATCCAAGACCATCTAAACTTCAGGAAATCACTAAAAACCAACCTCTTCAAAAAGGCTTACCCCACGATCCACCGTAAATCCCCACACCCAGCAACACACCATAACCAATGATCTTACTGGACAATATACAATCTACATTCCCTTCAACCCTCATGTTGCCTGATACACACCTACTTCATTAGACCACAACATAACCTGTATTTGTTATCAACCGAATTGGCAAGTGCTATTACGGTACTATGTAAGCCACATTGAGCCTGCAAATAGGTGGGAAAATGTGGGGTACAAATGTAACAAATAAATAAATAAATAAATAAAAATACTGGTTTATAGTTTAGTGGGCCTCAATCCAGTTCTCAGGTACTGGCTGATCACTACGGTTTTCAGGACATCCACAATGAATACAAATGTATGAGATATGTTTGGATGCATTGCCTCTGTTGTATGTAAGTATAAGAAATCACAGAGGTAGGTGGCACCTTATAGACTAATGTAACTAATTTATTGATGCATGAGTTTTTGAGGACCAGAGTCAACTTTGTCAGATGCATAGTTAGTCCATAAGATGCCATGAGCCTCTGTTACTTTTGTTATATCAGACTAACACAGCTACCCCTTTGAAAATGTATATGCCGCATCGCCAGGCAGTCTCTAAAGATATGTTGAGAACCACTGCTATAGTTCTTTAGACCAGGCACATTTTTCCTTCTGATGGCTTGTTACCATTGCCCAATGCAGACCCAACCCTCCTGTCTCAGCTGTAGTCTTTGGGGCTCAATGCTTTGCTTTCAGGTGTGTAGTGGTAATGCCTTCTAAAAACTGCATGGCAGCTGAGAAAAGCATGCCATCATGGTTTACCTGGGGAGGAAAACAGGGACTTGTTACTATTGTCCCATGAAGGCTTGACCTTTATGTGCTGGCTGTGCTGTCCTGACTTGAAGTCCTGTTCCTATAAGTGTGAAGATGAGGCTTCTGCTCCCACTCTCCAGCAGTCCTCACTGGCCTGTGGCCTCTGAGCAGAACTCCAACCGGTCTCTGCCCAGCATTCTGAGCACCCAACCTCAAGATTCTGGTCCCCTTTTGCACTCAGGGTGAGCTGGTTCTCAGTATGCAAATTGTATGCAGATTAGCATGCTACCCTTTCTCGCTCAGGGTGACCTGGTTTTCCAGAGGCAAAATTAAACAGGTCTTACCAATAGCATATTCCTCAGGCAATTCTTTATTCCAGCCCCTGGGCATGCTTCTTCTAGCTTAAATATTTTATACATTCACATGTCTTCACCCTGAGCCTCCCCACACAGATACCTGGGCTCAGTACTAAATTCAATACTTTGGGGACTTCTAACCCCAGGCTTTGCAGCCTGCTTCTCAGTACTGGGAGACACAGCCCCCCCGCCTTTGGACACACAGTCCTACTTCTTCTTTGGACACCCAGTCCTTCCTTCTTTGGACACCCAGTCCTTTCTTTGAACACACAGTTCCTCTAAGTACTGAGGCTACACAGTCCAACACTAATGCTTTAGGGACTTCTTACCCCAGCCTGGTTTTCTTCCTTGAGCACGCCGTCCACCACAAGTCCATAGGGTTTAGCCAGTTCTTTCCAGGGGGATCCTCTTGCTTCAGCTACCAGCTCTCTTCTCTTCCTTTCACAACTCAGGTGGGGTATAAAGTGGTTAATAGCTAAACAGGACTCAGCCCATAACCGCCTGCACCTGTAGCCATCCCAGGACTCTCCCCGGTCCTAGCGACCTCCACTATGCACTCCCCTACTGGCACCCTCTAGTGACACACCCGGACATTCTGGACATTTTTAGGGGAACAGCGCCATCTAGAGCCCTGCCCAGGATAGGACCACCTCTTACTTATCACATAAGACATCACCTGCATACCAAAGCTGTTCTTTAAAAATCCAACTCAGCAGCATACAGCTGCTGGCACATGCCAAAGGAGCATGCCCTTTGGCAATTCTTTAGGGAATAATTAGTGCCTGGTTCCTTGATGCTTTCGCCTTGGTATTCTCTGGCTTCTTTGATTTAAAGCAATCCATGTTTATTTCTTTCTGAGTTGGACAGTGCCAACAGTATGGTACCTATCCCACTGGTGATTATGGTACAATGTAATGGGTGAAAGAGGCTATTCCTTTCCTTCTTTACAGGTCATAAGACTGGTGCAGACAACTGTAGACCAGTTTTCTAATTCTGGTATGCCTGAGGAGGGATTAGGGCTCAGTGCAGGATTAGGTAGTGAAGTAGCCATTATAGAGGAAAATGTCATCTCTCTTTGTTCAAGTGTGCATTCTTTCCCTCTCAGACTGGAAGGTGAAGATGTTCAGGCTCCATTATACCTGTATGGGGCTTTCTCTATTAGCTCTTAAAATTTCAGATTCTACTGTATCTATGTCAGTATCTCTTTGAATAGTGAATGTTAGGTTGTTTTTTGGTGTGGGGGGGGGGGGGGGGGAAGGGGTTGGGCTCCTCAAGCTAGAAGTGCTGTTAAAACCTCAAGGACACAGGCTCTATCAACTTATAATATGGCTACCTATCCAAAACCCTGTGTAGTCACTTTAGACTCTGAAATGCTTATTTCATTTTGGAGAAGTCTCTTCTGGACACAATTGATTGTATCTCAATAGTAAAATTTTAGATTCAGTTACTTTCTATTCCAGATCTGAGTTCAAAGTGAGCCACAAGCAGATACCCTAGTTATTTTACTGTCCAAGTGGGTTTCTGATCCTAGTTGTTGTACCCAAGGCAATAGAGGATGAAATGACTTGCCCAAGGTCACAAAGAGCATTAGTGGGAGAAGCAAGATATGAACCTTGACTTTCCTGATTCTCACTCAACTCCTCTAACCCCTAGGCTACACATGTAGAAATTATACAGCAAAAGATTGTAGACTCTGAGAAAAAGATTGAAGAGAATGAGAATGGCAGGTGAAAGATGGATGCTGCTTTGGATAAGGACAACACTTTAGTCTACTGTAGGATGGATGTTTTATGAAATGTATTATAAGAAAATTTGAAGTTTCTTAACTTTATCAAGATGTTTATTAGCATTTATCTCTATTTTAAGAGTGCTAAAGGGAGGAAACAAGAAGCTGAGGGCAGTGGGTTAGATTCAATAAATAGCACCCAAAGTTAGGCACCGGGTTGATCCAAGCTAAGATAGTATTCTGTAAAGGGTGCTCTACGTGAAGCGTCCATTATAGAAAACTAGCTTAGTGTGCATTTTGCACCTAACTTTGGGTGAAAACATTTTTGCCTACCAAAGACTGGTGCAAAATGGCTGTGCCCAACTACTGTCAATTAGATGTGCAAAGTATTCTACAACCTCACGCCTAAATCCTGGGAATGTTCCTGACCAGCCCATGCCCCTTCCAAAGCCATGCTTTTTCTGGAGTTGCCTGCTATGATACTTAGGTACAGATGTTATAGAATAGGGTGTAGGCCAAATCCATAGCTAACTCCTAATTACCACTAATTAATGTGCAGATGCTCAAAACTCTGGCACTGTTCTGAACAGTGCTGGATAAATACTGCCCAGTCAATGTGCAAAACAGCTCCCTAATGTTCAGGGCTAATGACATGCAAATATAGGCATGATGTGAGCGCTGAATATTAGGGAGCTGTTTCCAGTTCTGCAGGAGAATTGTGCCTGTGCATGCACTCAAGAGCCCAGGCATAATCTCCCCGCAGAAGAGGATTGACAGGTCCAGACTTTTCTCCCGCAGGAAAAAAGCATGGACCTATCAAGCCCTGGTGGTCTGATGGACCTCCAGACCCCCCAACTCTACCAAACACAAGGGCCTGGATGTCTGGTGGACCCATAGACCCCCACAAACACATAACCCTCCCACCACAATGCAAAGAACCCTGGTGGTCCAGTGGGTCCCTTGCCGGGCTGACCTGGTCTAGCAGTGGTCTAGCAGTGGTTCCCCCAAAACCTCCTCATACCTTAAAGCAGAAGGAGGGACTAGCACTCCCTCCCTCCTCCTATAGGTGCCACTCTGCCCCATGCATTCTGGGATGTGCTGAGTGGGGCTTAACTATCATATAAGGATGCACTGGGCATGGAGCCGCCATTTTGAGGCAGTGCCTGCAGGAGGGAGAGAGTGCTAGTCCCTCCTCCTGCTTTAAGGTATGAGGGGGTTTGTGGGGGGAACCACCACTAGCCCACCAGGGCTAGCCTTTGGGAGGGAGGTCAGGTCAGCTCAGCAAGGGTCCCACTGGACCACCAGGGTTCTATGTATTGCAGTGTGGGGGGGGGGGGTATGTGTTTGGGGAAGGTGAGGGTTCTGGTGGTCCACTGGACATTCAGGCCCATGTTTGGAGGGATGGGGGGCCTGGGGATCCTGTAAAGCTAACCAGGGTCTCCCAATTCCTCCCCAGTGCCCTGGCAAACCCTTCCGCCAGCTTCGAGCTGGCATAGAGCTTTGCTGCGGGAGCAGCACCCTTATTTGGTGCGCTGCTCACTAAGCATTGGGGAAGAATACTAATGACCCTGTTTAGCAAGCAATTAGCATTCAGAGCCAGCGAGCTCATTGTTTCACGTGGTCACCGGCTCAGAGCATTCCGTGGGAGCAAATGAGGGTGCTAGTCTGGCGCTAATGGCCTCTAGTGCCTGCATTTGCTTCTGAGCACTGGGGCATCACTGCATGCAAATTTGGGTAGGTTATACAGAAATTTGGAGAGCGTGTCTCTGTCTGGTAACAGTTTGGATGTCCAAAGAGACAGCAGAGGTGGCCCAGTAAAGAAGGAAATAACCAAGGGTTCACAAAACAAGCATTTTATTGAAGAATGAACCTACTTGGCCAAGTTCTGGCGATAGTCTTCATCAGGGTTCATCACAATCTTCAATGTCAACTCAGAAGAACCACAAGTCCATGCAAAATCTCCTTTTAGAATAGATGATCCTCCGTGCTACTGCTGCAACTGACCATTATGCAACATTAAAAAAAAAAGAGTTGGATGTTACAGGAATGTTGGAAGACTCCCATATTCTCTGAGTCCTTTTAAAATCTGAGCTCTTAAGATGCTTTTCAAATTTACAAAGTATTGACTTCAAGGACGCCCTTATGTTTGCACCAGCCATACTCATTTCTTATTTTGAAGCTGTGAACACCTGCAAATAAATAGCAATTATGCATTAAACACTGCAGAAAGATATCAGGGCTGACATTTAAAAGTATTTATCAGGGGAGCAGCATATGCTACCTGGTTAAATGTTGCTGAGAGAGATATTGCAGGTAACTTAGGACAGATGAATGTAGCCAGTATTGGATAGTGCTGCCAGCTCACTGCTGTATGTGGATATTAAGCAGTAGCCACTATCCGGATGCTGTAGCTGAATATCAGGATTTCTTTTGTCCACAGTGGTCAATGTTAAACACTGGCTATCTCAGGCTCAGTGGTTAACTTTGTACCATGTTGAGTTTCTGATCACTGTAAGATTCTCTGAAACATACAATTAGACCAGTAGTTCCTAAATGTTTGCACACAACTGTACCTAGAGATGGGAGTAACTAGTGAGGTAATTAAATTTGCTGCTGACAAAAAGTTATTCAAAGTCATTAAATCGCGGGACGATTGTGAAAAATTATGAGACTGGGAGACTGGGCATCTAAATGGCAGATGACATTTAATGTGAGCAAGTGCAAAGTGATGCATGTGGGAAAGAGGAACTCGAATTATAGCTACGTCATGCAAGGTTCCATGTTAGGAGTCACGGACCAAGAAAGGGATCTTAGCGTCGTCGTTGATGATACATTGAAACCTTCTGCTCAGTGTGCTGCTGCGGCTAAGAAAGCAAATAGAATGTTAGGTATTATTAGGAATGGAATGGAAAACAAAAATGAAGATGTTATAATGCCTTTGTATCACTCCATGGTGCAACCGCACCTCGAATATTGTATTCAAGTTTGGTCGCCGTATCTCAAAAAAGATATAGTGGAATTAGAAAAGGTGCAGAGAAGGGCAACGAAGGGGATGGGACAACTTCCCTATGAGGAAAGGCTAAAGCGGCTAGGGCTCTTCAGCTTGGAGAAAAGGCGGCTGAGGGGAGATATGATAGAGGTCTATAAAATAATGAGTGGAGTTGAACGGGTAGATGTGAAGCGTCTGTTCACGCCTTCCCAAAATACTAGGACTATGGGGCATGCGATGAAGCTACAAATTTAAAACGAATCAGAGAAAAATTTTCTTCACTCAACATGTAATTAAACTCTGGAATTCGTTGCCAGAGAATGTGGTAAAGGCGGTTAACTTAGCGGAGTTTAAAAAAGGTTTGGACAGCTTCGTAAAGGAAAAGTCCTTAGACCGTTATTAAATGGACTTGGGGAAAATCCACTATTTCTGGGATAAGCAGTATAAAATGTTTTGTACATTTTTGGGATCTTGCCGGGTATTTGTGACCTGGATTGGCCACTGTTGGAAACAGGATGCTGGGCTTGATGGATCTTTGGTCTTTCCCAGTATGGCAATACTTATGTACTTATGCACTTATGTATATCTGGTGCCAGAAAATAACTGGGTCTATCTGGCCTCTCGTGGTGTGAGTTGTGTGTTCTCGTGTGTGGGGAGAGCCCCTTTTTCGCCATTTTAGGGATAGGCTTAGTTTGTAATGGTCAGACCATGGTGTTTCTGTCCATCTAGTTTGTGTTATGGTTAGGTTCTGATCAGTGGACAGTTTGTGTGAGAAGAGGTTGAGTGTATGACCCTTCGCATGGGTTTTTGCATGTGTGGCCATGTAAGTTCGCACAGATGAAGGAAGTCCTTGCATTCTCGTGCATTGGTAGAGTTTGGGTCTTCAAGGTGAAGGTTAATGTCTCCTAGTACTAGTGTGTTGGAGTTGGATACACATATGTTTGAAACAAAGTCCATGAAGTCCGCCTGGCTTTTGTTCCAGTTGCATGGTGGTCTATAGAATAGTACGAAATTTAGGTGGTCAGGCAGGGTTTTATGGTGGATTCTGATTGAGGCTATTTCGAGGTGGGTTGTTATAGGTTCTGCAGTGGTTTCAATCGTGAAGTGGGATTGGTATATGAGCGCTATGCTCCCTCCTCTTTTTGCTTTCCTGATCCAGTGGATGATTTTATATCCTGCAGGACATAGGTTTAAGATGATAGGGTCCTTTTGATCATGGATCCATGTTTCAGTGGTGAAGAGTAGATCAAGTTTCGCTGCCTGTCCATCTGTGGCACATCCAGCACCACCACCGTTGGCTCCGAATGGCGGCGGGATTCTCACTGGGCCGATCCCAGCCCGAGAGCCCAGCACCACACGCTCAAGCCTCCACCCCAGCGGCCCCAGGCTTCCCGTCAGGGGAAAGGACCAGGAGACCAATCACGTGGCGATCTCCCCCATCAAGCTCGGCTCTGCTGCCGTTGCAACCCGGCACTGACCTGTCGCTCCGCTCCGGCGTCTGTACCTCCGTCGCTTAGTCCAGTCCCCGACAAGGGCGCAGAGTCCCCAGGGCCAGTAGCTACCGTGACCCCTGCCTCACAAGCTCCTGCCGGGCAGGAGCTCCTTCTGCCCAGTTAAATTGTTTTAAATATCAGGCCCATTATTTTTCTACAATTTCCTGTATGCTTTCTTTTTCTCTTATTTTCAAAGAATCTTTGCTACTAAATTTTAAGTAAGATATGTGATGCTAGACTTTGGTATAAATTAGAAATCCAAAATGTATTACTTTTCTAGTCCCAATGATGAATCCAGTTTCCCAGATGTGGGATTGCTGGTTCTGCCAGCAGGCTCAATATAAGGTTCTCACATACATTTCGATTTTAGAAGTTAACTATTTGACTTTTTACATCCAAGTTGAAGTTACAAATCCACGTATAGTTGGTAGGTTCATTCCCAAGAGCGTATACAATCGAAGGTCCTCATTTACTAACTTTTTGTGTTAATGTGCATTAATGTATGTTATGCGCTTAGTCATAGGCGCCAACTTTTCAGAATTATTGGGGGTGCTAAGCTCAAAGGAAATAACTCCTTCCTAGACACATACAAAGAATTTTCTTAATACTGGGGGTGCTCAAGCAACCACAGCACCCACAGAGTCGGCTCCTATGTGCTTAGTTAATGGAGAATATTAGGCTTGTATTAAATAACATGTTAAGTTGCATGAACTTGCTAACATGTGTTCATAAATGAGACAAAGGAGGGTAAAGTGACTTGCCCAAGGTCATAAGGATCATCAGTGGGAGAAGCCTGGCTTCCATAGTGTACAGCCTACTGCCGTAATCACAAGGTTACTTCTCCAGTTCAGTCCAGCGTAGCTTAAGATCATCAGTGCCCTCCAGTGGCTGAGAGGGCAAAGTACCAGCCTCTTAGTCATTCATGCCCCTGATTTGAGACCTGCCAATAGTCAACCCTGACAGGCAGTAGGATCCTGCTTTAGCTATGCATCAGATGTTTACACAACATTTGTAAGGTACATACCAAATGATGGTTGAACTTCTAAAATGCAGGAAACAGCATGATTCAGCCTTCTTGAAAGCTTTAAGTACAATTTTCCTGAAACTAAAAGCTCAAATAACCACATTAATTCATGCTAGCACACTTGCTAAATAGCAGCATAACCACAAAGTGCTTAGAGTGTATGCAGTAGTTGCTGTTAAGGGCACACACATGCTAATGAGTAAAAGAATATGCAAATTTTTATATAATGAGATCACTAAGAGTTATCACTTAAGGCAGCCATTCCCAACCTAGTCCTCGAGGCACACCTAGTCCCATTGGGTTTTCAGGATATCCACAATGACTATTCATGAGTTAGATTTGCATGCCATTGAGGCAGTACATGCAAGTCTATCTGATGCATATTCATTGTGGATATCCTGAAAACCTGATGGGACTAGGTGTGCTCCAAGGATTGGGTTGAGAATGGCTGCCTCAAGGGGCAATATTCAGCCTGCGGCAGTAAGCAACTTGTAAGTCGCTCACAGCCGCAGGTTGAACTAACCCCAGATATTCAATGCCAGGGCATGTGCGGCTCCCAGAACTGGATATCTGCTGACCTGGAAATTAACCAGGCACTGACCGATATTCAGACCAGTACCTAGTTAACTCGGCGCATAAAGTTAAGACAGTCTTTCGCTGTCCTAACATTATGTGTTTACTTAGTGGACTGAATATTGCTGCTAACAAACTAAATTGTGGCTCTATCCTCTGCCCCCGGACCACCCCCAACCTAGCAAATTAGGGAATGGCCTGCTAGCGGAGATATTCAGTGCACAACTGCCTGGCTAAACCCCTTGATTATTAAATCTCTCTTTATTTAGTGATTGCATGCAAAAGGCAAAGTTTATCATTCATTCAAAAGCAGATGCTATTCAATGTGTGTGCTTTGTTTTAAAAGAGGAGGCAGTTTGGGAGGAGGGGATTTTGAAATTAGCTCATGCCTTGTTCAGTTGTAGCTCAAGGTGAGTAACATTCAGGTACAGTAGGTGCTTTCTTGTCCACATACAGCCAGATTCAAAATATGGTGCCAGTGCCAAAAAAACTGCGCTTACCCACAGATTCTATATAGCGCGCCTAGAGTTCCACGAAGTTCTGCATGTAAATCTAGGCATATTCTATAACTATGTGCGTAGATTAATTGTTTTAACAAGCTGTTAATCATTGTTAACAGCTCTTAACAAGCAATAATGGGCACTAATTGGCAAAAATTAGAATTTACGGGCTTACATTGCTAAGCATATTCCGTAATGCACTGTGCCTAAATTCTAACACGTGCAGGCATAAGGGGGTGTGCTTAAGTGCATGGAAATGGGCATTTTATGGTATTCCAAAATTTACGTATGTTGTTAAAAAATATGGGCCAGTGCACATAAATCTACGTGCAGGGATTTATACCAGCTTTTCGTTGGTGTAAATGGACGCGTGTAGATTTAGTCACATGAACTGCACCTAAGCATATTCTAAATACTATGCGTAATGCCGAATGCACGTTAATTTTAGGCGCCATGTATAAAATCAGGACCTTAGAACTATTCTATAAACCTTGCCTACAGTTAGACGCGGTTTATAGAATATGCATAGTGGCTGTCCCGTGACTAGCAGGAAATGCTGCTGCAAGCAAGGAGAACAGAGAGAGAGAGAGAGAGAGAGAAAGAGAGAGAGAGAGAGAGAGAGAGAGAAAGATTGAGATTGGAGAAGAAGAAGAAAGAAGATCAGGAGGAAGAAAGGGAATAGTGAAGAGAAGGAGAAAGAGATCATAGTGATGAGCAAAAAGGTGACCGTGCTCTCAAATTTTTAGGTTCAGAGTTACTTTACTCGGTATTCCTGATTTAGAAGTAATTTTTTCCCATTTCCCTTTGTAACCTGTGTTTCTTTATAAAAAGACCCAAAGCGGCTTACAGCAGCAATAAACCTAATAATACAATTACTAAATACATGAAAAAATTTAATAAATATAATAAAACATCAAGATAATATAATACATAATAATAAAATTATTAAATATATGAAATATAATTAGGGCTTCTGTTCATAAGTACATAAGTATTGCCACACTGGGACAGACCAAGGGTCCATCAAGCCCAGCATCCTATTTCCAATAGTGACCAATCCAGGTCACAAATACCTGGCAAGAGCCCAAAAAAGTTCAATACATTTTATGCTGCTTATCCCAGAAATAAGCAGTGGATTTTCTACAAGTCAATTTAATAATAGTCTATAGACTTTTCTTTTAGGAAGCTGTCCAGACCTTTTTAAAACCCTGCTAAGCTAACCACCTTTACCACATTCTCTGGCAATAAATTCCAGAGTTTAATTACACGTTGAGTGAAGAAAAATTTTATCTAATTCGTATTAAATTTACTACTGAGCCTTCACACAGGGTGAGGGCAAAAGGGACCCGAGCAAGAACGCTCATCGCAGAGTCTGAGCCTTCACACAGGGTGGGGGCAAAAGAGACTGGAGCAGTCGCTCTCAAGCAGGATATCGGCTGAACTCCCTTGGCCTAAACCAGAGGGAGCTGGACAGCCACACTCCTCATCAGGCTTCCGAAGAGCACAAGCCAACCAACCAGAAGTGATGTCAGCTGCTCGACTTGAAAGCGCAGCAAGAGATGAGCCAGCAGAGTATCGGGCTAGCAAAGATCTGAGGAGCGCAGAGCTTACCCAATTCTATGACCGCCCTGAGCGTTACAAGGCATGGAAACCTGATTCCAAGGGTACCATAGAGAGTATGAGGCTTACTCCTAAGCAAGAGATACGATGTATACGATGCCACACGGGCTGGGAAAGGAAACAGCCGCATGTGTAGAAGAATTGAACTCAGATCATCTCGCCAAAAATTGCGAAGTACCTATTAAGTGTACAGAACATGGCATCGACCAGAGAATCTATGCCGTACACCCAAATGATGCCGAACCGAACTCTAACCCCGAGTCGAATCATGGCGGGGAGACGGAGGAAGAGAAGGAACCAACATTCCAAGCCACTCCAAGATGCACGAAGGTGTGCGAAGGATACCGCGAAGGGAGATCCTGCACCAAGACATGCCTGACCGAAGTACACCTTGAAGGACGATGTGACAAAGCAGCCAAAATGTACTTCGTCATAGATGAGCAGAGCAACAGGTCCCTCACAAGATCAGAGCGCTATGACCTGTTCAACATCCACCACAACTACTCCCCACACAGTATCAAAACTTGTGCAAGGGCCGTACAGGCGGCAGGGCAAGCAGCAAGCGGTTACGCGATAAAGGCTATGAATGGTCACCCACACGGGTCGAATGTGACCAGAGACCAGATGACAAGGGTGAGACTCCCGGAATCACCCCCACCTGAGGCCCATAACTGGCCAGCTTGCACATTTGAATCCAGATGCTGAGATCTCGCTCCTGCTGGACAGAGATGCACCAGAACCCCTGGATATCCGTGAATCATGCAAGGGCCCACGCAGTGCTCCCTATGCACACCCACTTAACTTGGGTTGGACAACAGTAGGCGGCGTCTGCCTCAAGTGAACAAGGAAGTCAAGTGTTGATGTACTTTCCACCAGTGTCCTAGAAAGCGGGTGCTCTTCCTTGTTCGAGCCACATACCAACCATTTAACCACCAAAGAAGCTCCCGCCAAGAAGGAACAGAGCATTGTCCCAAAACTCTACAAGACAGTCTCTCCAGCAGACTTAGATCACCTGGGAAGCTCAATGTTCCAGACCACTGAAGATGGAGACAAACCTGCCTTCTCCATAGAAGATAAAGCGTTCCTGAACATGATGAACAAAGAGTTCAGTAAAGATGAGTCATTCCTTTCAGTAGACCGTGCCAGAGACCTGAAGGACCTAGACTTGGGTGTGGACACACCCTCATTTCAACGCTGCCTTGGCCTAAGCTGGGAATTCACCTTTTGGGTCTCCACCCAACCGCAACAGCGCACCCAATGAAGCATCTTGTCTACAGTGAACGGCCCGTATGACCCACCACCAAGATTTTGCTTCTTGGACCACCCGAAGAAGCACAAGCACATAGAGTCGCCATCCTCCCGTGAAGACCAGAGACTCTCTCTCTCTCTTTTGTGTTGTCTAGTATTGTTGTTGTCTGTCTCTCGTTTCAGCTCCTGTGTGATGAAGAAGATGACCCTACAGCCCGTGTCATGACTGTGGTCGTCACCCCCTTGTCCCAATGGTCAGCTGCTGTGCTGGCTACTGTCTGCATTGTTTCTTTCCTGTGTGTTTCAAGCCTCACTTTGGGTTCCGTGTATTTCCTGCCTTTGTCTTGTTTATAAGGAAGTGTAGCACTTCTACCTTGTTCATAGTCTGTGTGCCTGTGGGCACTTCTGCTTCTGTTCTTCTCGATCTGTTTGTGTGCTAGGTTCAGCCTTCAGCCATAGTCCTGTTGTTTGTCTGTGTAGGTCAGCTTTGTGTCCTGCCTAGTCTGCCTTGCTTATTCTAGTCCCCCTCTACCTTAGCTTCAGCCTTAGTTCTGTTGTTGGTCTGTGTGGGTCAGCTTGTGTCTGTCCTGTTTGTCTTCAGCTCCAGTCCCCTTCCTGCTTCTTTCTGCCCTGTTTGCTTTCAGCTCCTGTTCCTGCCAAGCTTGTGTGAAAATCCTGAATCCTGATTGAGTATCCTGAATCTTGTTCCTGCCAAGCGTGTTTGAGTATCCTGAATCTTGTTCCAGTATCCTGAATCCTGTTCCTGTCAAGCCAAGTCCATCCCAGCATCTGGTTTCAGCTAAGCCATGCTTGTTAGTCCAGTCCTGCTTGGGAGGTTTTGCTTTCTGCTGCCGCTCGACGACAGTAGGCCAAGGGTCCACGTTGTTCCAGAGTTTGTGACTGTTTGTTTAAAGCCTGGGATCGTGACAGCCGATGGACAGCCTGAATGCAAATAATGGACTTTGCATGCTATTAATTTGATAAATTGTGATAATAATGATAGTGGTATCTACCGATATCAGGCAGGGAGTGTTCTGTCCTCTGACAGCCTTGCACTAGTTTATAATGTGATCCTAAAATGTGTGTAATACCTTTCTGTTATTCTCATTTCTAAGGATTTTCATGGCTGCAGTTCTCACCCTACAAAGATACGTGAGCAAGGCATTGTGTGTAATGTAGTTCACAGGCAATGCAGCCACACTTGTCTGTCTGTATAAGAACAGTTACCACTGGTTGTGAGGCTGCCCAAACCTTCTCTCTCTCTCTCTCTCTCTCAGCCAAGCTTGGCCCCTTTGTCTACCTGCTATCATTTTCTGGTCATTCTTACTATCTCTGTCCTGAGAGGTCTGCCAGGTATGACCTTTCCCTCCAATCAAGAGCCATCCTCTAGCACCTCCCTTGCTACCTGGTGGCAGGCTCTGTCCCTATTGGTCCTTACCTGCTCCTCCCTGAGCCTGTGTGAGGCTTTTTGACTTCCTTGTCCCTTTCACCATGAAGCATTCACCATCTTGCTTCAGACAGCACTGTCCTGCTGAAACTCCCTGCAATAAACTTGGTTTTTTACCTTGAAAATATCTCCTCCCTAACGAGATATTGCATGTTCCAGTCACCCAACTCTGAGATACTTCTATCTGCTCAACTATTTCTCACCTCCAACCACTGAAACAGCTCTCAGAATTACAGAGTCTCTGTACCCTGGGGCTGCACTTCTGAACATCTGACTGTGAGTAAATTACCTGTGATTTATTTAATAAAAGAGACTTCATAAAAATAATAGAGACTTCAGGTGTGACTAGTGTGCCAAGGTTATACTTTCAAGATATCAAGACTTTGTAGTCTAACAAGTCCTGAGAGACTTGAACAAATAGTACATTGAAAATGTAAAAAACAAATCAAGTTACAGTAACAATTAAATGCATGAGATGTAAATGATGACTATAGTCAGATATGGTTATTAACTTGGTCCAAAGATAATCAAACATAAAATTCTGATAATGTGTAAGCCAATAATGAGCTTGCAAAGTACAAATATATAATGCCATACCTCAAATTGGATATATGTTGATACATGGTTTTACCATGTCTGCTATCTTTTTCAGAGGAATTGTATGCAGTTTTAGTTTAATAATTTGTCCGTATGTATTGGGTGTCTCATGTAACATGGCCATTGTGTTCATTTAGTCTTTAGCGCTTGTCTTTTATTTTGCGGGTTTTGATTTCTAAGGTGTTTTTCTTCCTTATCTTTTGTTTAGTTTGTCCTAGGATATTTAGTTATAATTGATGGTTTTGAATCCATGTATTATTATTATTGAGTTTTTTTAGTTAGTTTAGTTTTTTTAGTTTGTTATTATGCGCATTCGATGTTCTACCCTCTTCATTCTCCGTACATGTAGTTTCAGTTTTTCACTTCTAAATAGTTTAGAGCTTTAAAAAAAATATATATATATTCATATTTCTATGATACAATTTATTTCTTGTCTATACCACATAATACTACTATACAACTTATATAGTTTACAGTACATATTGACACAAATATTTTATTTAAAATGTTTTTTTGCAATACAGGATTAACCCTTTATTCAGACATTGAACATTTCTGTAGTTGTATCAGCATACATCCAATTTGAGGTATGGCATTATGTCAAGTCCTGGATGATCAATAAAGTGGAATTTCTTTACATCATCTGCTGTTCCTCCCCCCTTTTTTTCTGTCGCCCTTGTTGTGACTGTTTTGTCCTAAGTTACACAAACATGCATATTTGATTTCATTGAAAAAGGTACCCAGCAATTGTATCTATGGTACGAAAACACTGATAAACATCAATTTTTGTACCCTCAAAGGACCCCTAATTAGCTGGAAGCCTTAATATAATCAAATAAATACAATTGTTTTAATTATGTTATGATTTTAGTGATGCAATTATTCCCGAGAATGCCCAGATTCTTTGACACGTAAGCCGCACTGCACTCATGGGTCATGTGTGGGGTATAAGTGTCCTGTAATGTAATGTAATATCAACATAGTACAATACCACCCCATATATCACATTTGTCATAGAGGGGTCTGGAAGTAATTTCTCTCCTCCTCCAAACATCAGACTATTGCTGTACATGTAAGTATCTGTTGAGGTCAGAGTCTAAGAGGACGACTACCATGGCAGAAGCTAACATCTTGCACAAAAGGTGGGGATCCCTCTGTATATGTTAGCCAGGAAACAGAGTAAAGAAAACCTAGCAAAATCCATCCCATTTCAAGACAAGCTACCTATCCTGCCACAGTTATACATGCCCCAGGTGATAGAGAAACCTAGAATACTTGCAATCTTTTTTTTTACTGACCCAGCAGTTTCCTCCTGCTCCTATGTACTTTCAGTTCAGACAGAACCAGGGCTGAGATCTTGCTCCATGAGTCTTGATTCACAAGCACGAGGGTTAAATAAAAAGTAATGCCTCTACCTCCATAATTCATCAATAGATGGCAACACTGATGTGCTACATGTGTTCACTTGTTCTTTTAAATCTCTTCCTTCTCCTCAGATGGTGAGAAGTGTCTGAGTGAAGAGGCTGTTTTGCTTTTGCTTCTGAAATGGAAACATGCAGGGAACACTCATTAGTGTGATTTAAGCAATCTACTGTAAAAGAATTTCTGACTGTTGAAGGAGTCCCTCCAATTGAAATTCTGTACTGCATGCAGGTTGTTTATGACAATGAGTGTGTGAGGAAAGACTAAAGAGGTTAGGGCTCTTCAGCTTTGGAAACACACAGCAGTGTGTGTGTGTGTGTGGGGGGGGGGGGGGGGGGGGTGGTGGGTGGGGGGAGGGAGGGAATGATAAGAATATAAGAATAGCCATACTGGGTCAGACCAATGGTCCATCTAGCCCAGTATCCTGTTTCCAAAAGTGGCCAATCCAGGTCACAAGAAACCCAAATAGTAGCAACATTTCATGCTACCAATCCCAGGGCAAGCAATGGCTTCCCTATATCTGTCTCAATTCAAGTCTGGAATTCGTTTCCAGAAAATGTGGTAAAGGCGGTTAACTTAGCAGAGCTTAAAAAAGGTTTGGACGGCTTCCTAAAGGAAAAGTCCATAGACCATTATTAAATTGGACTTGGGGAAAATATTTCTGGGATAAGCAGCATAAAATGTTTTGTACTTTTTTGGGGATCTTGCCAGGTATTTGTGACCTGAATTGGCCACTGTTGGAAACAGGATGCTGGGCTTGATGGACCTTTGGTTTGTACTTATGATTTACAGATATGCTAACCGCTGTTACCACATCCTCTGGTAACAAGTTCCAGAGTTTAGCTATTCTTTGAGTGAAAAAAATATTTCCTTCTATTTGTTACAGTGGTTAGCATATCTGAGTTTAAAAAAGGTTTGGACAAGTTCCTAGAGGAAAAGTACATAGTCTGCTATTGAGATAGACCAAGTGTAAGCCACTGCTTGCCCTAGGATCAGTAGCATGGGATCTTTCTACAATTTGGGATTCTGCCAAGTACTTGTGACCTGGATTGGTCCCTTTTGGAAGCAGGATATTGGGCTATATGGACCATTGATCTGACCCAGTATGGTTAGTCATATGTTCTTATGTTCTAATGTGAGTACTGTGTATCACTGGGCAAAACAAATGTAAAGATTGTGGACTGGCAAGGGCTAGTTTGTGTGATCAAAAATGGCTGACTGTGGCAGCAAAGGACAAGTCTCACATGAGATAGGTTGATGAACTCATAAAGGAGAATCAGAGAATCACTCAAAGTATTACATTGCAACCCTGAGAATCTTGAAAGAATGAGCTAAGCTTCACAAAGCACTAAATACCACAGAATACAGTCCAGACTTAGCACCACGCAATTTCTATCTTTTTTCAAAGTTGAAGGAATACCTTTGGGGGCATCTGTTCGACTCAAATGAACAGGTGGAAAGGACTTTAAGTAACTGGTTGAAGAGACAAGATGTGCAGTTCTTTTGCAATGGTTTTCAAAAAATTCTCCACTGTTGGCAGAAATGTATGGTGAATGGTGGTGACTATGTAAAAAAGTAAATACATGTAATAAAAGAGCAAGTTGCAAGCATTATTTTCATCTTTTATTCATTACATTATCTTGATTTCAACAAAAGCTATGGAGGTGAAGGCATTGCTTTTCATTAAACCTTTGTATCAGTCAGGTAACTGAAGCAATGGCCTTAGTCAGAGACCATTCCCCAGTGTTCCTTCTAGAACCCTGAAATCATGGGCCTGAAATTCAGTCATTCCAAAAGGCGCCACTTAGTTTTAGGCCACAAGAACTTGTTCCTAGAGATTCTCCTTACAGATGAGCACTGTTACATCAAGCTGTGGCCAGTATGGACTCCACCAAGCTGCTTTCCTGAACCAGCAGCAACAAACCAAAATACACCAGATGCGCTGGGACTTTCCTGTACATAACTGCGACTGCCGGCTCTGGAACAAGAAGTGACAACGGAGGAGGGCAGACCGGCAGCCACGTGTGTGTACAGGAAGGTCCCGTGACTGCTGAATTTTTGTTTTTTGCTGCAGATTCGGGAAGGCAGCACCTCAAATATTGTGTTCAATTCTGGTCGCCGCATCTCTAAAAAGATATAGTGGAATTAGAAAAGGTGCAGAGAAGGGCGACGAAAATGATAAAGGGGATGGGACGACTTCCCTATAAGGAAAGGCTAAAGCGGCTAGTGCTCTTCAGCTTGGAGAAAAGGCGGCTGAGGGGAGATATGATAGCGGTCTATAAAATAATGAGTGGAGTTGAACGGGTAGATGTGAAGCGTCTGTTCACGCTTTCCAAAAATACTAGGACTAGGGGGCATGCGATGAAGCTACAAAGTAGTAAATTTAAAACGAATCGGAGAAAAGGTTTCTTCACTCAACGTGTAATTAAACTCTGGAATTCGTTGCCAGAGAATGTGGTAAAGGCGGTTAGCTTAGCGGAATTTAAAAAAGGTTTGGACGGCTTCCTAAAGGAAAAGTCCATAGACCGTTATTAAATGGACTTGGGGAAAATCCACTATTTCTGGGATAAGCAGTATAAAATGTTTTGTACTTTTTTGGGATCTTGCCAGGTATTTGTGACCTGGATTGGCCACTGTTGGAAACAGGATGCTGGGCTCGATGGACCTTTGGTCTTTCTCAGTATGGCAATACTTATGTACTTATGAGGGTGGCAGAGTGGTGTGGGAAGGCCTGGTGTGCCGGCTGTGTGACTTCTTATCAAAAGGTGCATGGCTGAGCACCAGCTTAGAGGAAACAGCGATTCCAACTCATTATTTCAGCAAAGTAGCCATCAGTTTCTGTGGCAGCATTCTGCCATCTGACTCCTGTCCATGACACCAGATGAGAAATGCTCTTAGGTGAGTCAGCTCATCGCCCAGGCTGCTGTCTAGGTCTGATGGATACGTGACTGAGAGGTGCTTGACCTTGTTGATGATTGAAAGAGTAGGATCTGCCTCTGTAGCAAAAAGTACGCTAAATAGCATAAACAGATGCTTATGAGCATCAGAATGGTGCCTGAGACTGGTTAAGTTGTCAAGAGCCACATTAAATGTCTCTATCTGAAATGTTCTCTTGCCTTTGAGAGTAAAGTATGAATCTTCATCATCAGTTTCATCATCAAAATACTTGTGTTTCCTTCTCTGCTGGATGTTCTTTTTGTAGGATTGATTAACACTAGGCACATCTAGAGCTTCGCTTTCATAGCTGTCGAACAAATTTCTTTGCTCATCCAGGAAAGTCAGCAGTGACTTGAGGGTTCCAACACCCGTGGCAAGTTTAACATTGCTTTGTTGCAGTACAGCAGATGTTCCATTGAGTCGAGCTAGAATAGTATTACAGAAATTTGCCATGAAAGCTAATTTATACAGTGGCTAACAGTCCACAGAGTCCATCAGCTTCTCTCTGTGTGTCGCAATTTTCAGCTACATCTCCTGCAATGTTGACTTTATATTGCTATAGTTATTACAAAGGACTTGGGAGAATCTGCCTGAGCACTCCATCGTGTGGTCAACAGAGATTTTAATGTTAGAGTGACAGGCAAATTGGCATTTGGAAACACCATGTTCCAATGATTGGTGGAAGAAGATGTATACTCATAGAGAGCTTGCAGCAGGTCAAAGTAGTTATGAACTACTGTCTTGCATGGATCAATACTGTTCACACCAACTAAGTTCAACAAATGTGCAGTACAAGGGATATATTGGAACAAAGGATTCTTTTTCTTGAGCCGTGCTTGCAAGCAGACGTGTAGCCAGGTTTTGATGTCAGGGGGAGCAGACCTTTTGTAAAAAAGGTGCCGGTGCAAGGCTGAAGGGACAGTCTGCATAGGCACTATTTCATTCAAAATCTGTTTGGGGAGCAGCTGCTCCCCTTGAATCCCACCTAGCTTTGCCTCTGCTTGCTAGACATTGTAGGTTCCAGATATATTACTGGCATTATCACACATCTGGCTGTGGCAGTTCTGTGTATCTATCCCTAAATCTTAATAAAAGATTATCAACTCCATACAATCTGCCAAACTTTCTCCGGTGTGGCTTTAGATTGGCTAGAACATTACATATCATTCTACAGCTTTACTGTTGCTGTTCACAAATCTGAAAATAAATGTTAAATGGACCTGGGTAACTTGGTAGTTCTCCACTTCAATCACAAACTATTATGCTATCATACTCACAGCTAGGCTTTGCATTTCCCCTGCTACTTTTGGAGAGGAAAATGCAGTGGGGGGGGGGGGGGGGGGGGGGGGGGGGAAGAGGGCAGAGGTGAGAAAAGAAGTAAATCTGGGAAGGGGCCCATGGTAGGGCCATAGGCCCACAAATATATGCTTGCCTAGGGCCCAATACAGTGTTAATCTGGCCCAGTTGTGTCAAAATGTCAATGACCTAAGCAGAAGTTGGTTACCTTGCATAGAGTACGAACTGTATATATTGGTAGATGGAAGAAAATATTTTGCTTGGTCAAGTTACTGTTATAGAGTATTGATATGAGCATTAATAAATGGTAAACATCAGGGTTTCAGCAGATTCAGGGTTTATAAATAGATTTATCATGTTCCTGAAAAACACAACCACTGGATTTTTTTTTGTTACATTTGTACCCTGCACTTTCCCACTCATGGCAGGCTCAATGTGGCACTGGAGAGTTAAGTGACTTACCCAGAGTCACAAGGAGCTACCTGTGCCTGAAGTAGGAATTGAACTCAGTTCCTCAGGACCAAAGTCCACCACCCTAACCACTAGGCCACTCCTCCACTAGGACTGCACATCTTGTCTCTTCAACCTGTTACTTAAAGTCCTTTCCACCTCTTCATTTGAGTCCACCACCCTAACCACTAGGCTGCTGCTGCGCAAAGCCCACCTCGATAATGAAAAGGGCCCCCCAGAACTTTGGGTCCCTGGGCCCAGTAGACCCGTGCGGGGACCCTTCTCTGTCCAGAAGATATCCTATGGTGGCCATTGCTTGAGTGTAGGAAGAAACTGTGCTTTATGGAGATTGGGTAAGCTGGTGTTAAAGAGCCTTTGTTACTGCTGCTGTTAGAGAGAGCAGGACAAGGTGGGAGTTAGCACCAAGCTTCTTCAAGAAGGGTGAGTTTTATTCTGAAACCTTCTTAGAGGATATTCCTCCAGGGAAGAGGGGGAGCAGAGATGGGGTTGTTACTTTTTAAATGTACTTAAGTAAAAAGTAAAAGTACTGGCTTCAAAAGTAGTGAAGTAAAAGTAGAAAGTCTTACCCCAAAAAATACTCAACTAAGTTATAAAGTACAGCCTCTTAAACTACTTTTTTATTACAAAGTAAAAAGTATTCTTAACAAGTTGAACAACAGAATCTTACATGTTTACAAGCAGTACTGTATTACAATTATGCACACATCAATTTATAATCTGTCTAGATCTCTGTGGGTACAATGGAACAGAAACTTAATTAATGAAATTGCAAATTTAAAGTAATACCTTTTTAACAAGCTTGTTAAATTTATTTGTGAGCGGGTGAAGGAGGGAAGGGGTGTGTGTTTTACATTTTCAAATGATTCCTGTTACTACATCTTTAATAACTATGGGCCTCTTTTACAAAGCCACGCTAGCTATTCCCATGTGGCAAATGAGAGGAAGCCCATAGGCATTGAATGGCCTTCCTCTCATTTGTCGCACCGAGAATCGATAGTGCGGCTTTATAAAAGAGGCCCTATCTGCACAGCATTTTTCAATGTAGATTAATTTTACTTTTATAAATGTTTTGTCTTTTAGAGTTTCTGGACTCCTGATGCAACAGAGAGACGTTGATTCAAAAATTTGCAAGGATCATGTGTACATATGAAGTCGTAATCTGTCTAGATCGCTGAGGGTACAATGGAACAGAAACTTAATAAATGAAATTACAAATGTAAATTAATACCTTTTTAACGAGCTTATTAAATTTATTTGTGAGCCTGTGCTGAAACTATTTTGGTGGAATATGCCCCTTTCCCTAAACTCATATTGAATGCTGAGGAAAACCAGAAACCACTGTTTCTAACTCTAATCTGCATTCACACCAGAGTGATACTTTTACCTAAGGAAAAGAAACAGAATCCACATCTTTGTCTCAACATGATAAACACAAGTACAAGCAGAATCAGGGACTACAAATACCAGGTCTGACCAAAAATCTGTCATTCCCCGCCCTCCCAGTCCCCATGAAGTGTGATGTGTGCTGAGGTTATTGAACAAGTTGGGCATGTAATTATTTTAGTCTTTCTCATTTGAGTTTTTATCAACTGCTGAGTTAAGGCTCAACAGTAGCTGAGGTTCAAAATAGTCATCAGTCTTTTTACCCCTTTTTGGACTAAACAACTGTCCAGCAGCATTAAACAAACATTCACATGCAGCACTGGCTGGTAAAACAGTGTTTAGTTCAGAAAAGTCGTCTTTGAGAATAGGATATCCAACAAGTTCTGACAAAGAATTTACATTGTTCATGTAGGTAGACAGAATAGCATTGACACTTGTGGTGCTGGTGTTTACTGTGTTGAAAGTGAAGAAATTATCATCCACGTTGAACTGCGTCTGAGCCCCTGTGGCATCTGCAGTAGTTTTATCTGTGACTGAATTTTTGGCTTGTTTTTTTTTTCAACAGCAAATCCAGTCCTAGCTATTTCTCCCTAGAGTTCTTGATCCATGCAGTCTTGAGCTTTGGATGTACAATTGCATGGAAACAGGGTTTGTAGGAATCTCGCAGGAATCCCTTCAAGTAGGGCCGCCGAGAGGGGGGGGGGGCAGGGGGACAAAATTCCCTGGGCCCGGGCTTCCAAGGGGGTCCTGGCACCGCAGTCCCTGGTCTCACCTGCCCACCCTTAGCTCCGTCGACAGCCGCGTTCCATCCGCCACCGGGCCCCCTGCATTCAAATCGGCAGTGCCTCATTTCTGTGTGAAAGTGCAACGGCAAATCGCCTTCCTTCTGGCCTTCCCTCCCTGTGTCCCGCCCTCATCTGATGTAACTTCCTGTTTCCGTGAGGGTGGGACACAGGGAGGGAAGGCCCGAAGGGAGGCGATCTGCCACTGCGCTTTCCACGGAGGTGAGGCGCTGCCGATTTGAATGCAGGGGGCTCGATAGCGGATAGAGGGGGGCTGTCAATGGGGCTGGGGGTCAGCGGGTGGAGACTGGGGACTGTGGCGCCGGCGGCCTGAGTTGCGATTGGGAAGGGCGGCGGCAGGGCCCCGGGGGTGGCCTTGCACCGGGCCCGGCTCAGTCTCTCAGCAGCCCTGCCTTCAAGGGATTTCACACACTTGTCTCGAGCACATCAAACTCAGTCTCGTATAGATTATCTTCTGGTAAGTGAGGGGTTATTTTCTAGAATCTGCTCGGCTACCATTGATCCCACTGTGATATCAGGTCATGCCCAATGAGAACAGTGCTGCTTCTCACCTAGCCTGAAGCGTCTCTCTGTAACAGGAAGTTCTGAGGTGAGAAGAAACATAGTAGAAACATGACGACAGATAAAGGCCAACTTCCTTTTCCTAAGGGATCCCACGTACTTATCCCATGCTTTCTTAAATTCTGACACAGTCCTCAATTCCACGACCTCCTCTGGGAGGCCATTCCACGCCTCCACCACCCTTTCTGTGAAATAATACTTTGTTAGATTCCTCCTAAGCCTATTCTCTCATAACTTCATCATAAGCCCCCTCGTTCCAGAGTTTTCCTTCAGTTGAAAAAGTTGATTTTCCCTCTACCCCAAGAAACACAGAGCTTCAAAAATTGCTTGTCTGAAATCCATAGACCGCTACTAAATGGACTTGGGGAAAATCCACAATTTCAGGAATAACATGTATGGAATGTTTGTACGTTTGGGAAGCTGCCAGGTGCCCTTGACCTGGATTGGCCGCTGTCGGGGACAGGATGCTGGGCTTGATGGGCCTTTGATCTTTTCCCAGTATGGCATTACTTATGTACTTTCAACAAGGGCTGCAAAACAGTGACTTGTTTTTTGGTTTCACTTTGGGAAAATCTTGGATTGGTTGAATGGAAACCTGCTTGCAAGGAATTGGTCCTGCTCCATTCCCTCTCCCTTACCGGTTTTAGGGGCCCTTTTACTAAGCCACTTAAGCATCTACGTGTGCCCAACGCGTGCCAAAATGGAGTTACCGCCCAGCTACCGCATGCTTTTGCAGTCATTTCATTTTTGGTGTTTGTTTGATATGCGTTGCCGAAAAAAGTTTTACTTTTAGACGCGCATATCGGATGCGTGCCAAGTGGCATTTGGCATGTGCAGGTCATTACCACTTGGTTACCGCGTGAGACTTTACCGCTAGGTCAATGGCTGGCAGTAAGGTTGCAGACCCAAAATGGACTCGCAGCAATTTTGATTTTGCCACACGTTCATTTTTGGCAAAAATTTTAAACTGGTCTTTTTTACAGGTGCGCTAAAAATGGATTGCATGCGCCCAAAACCCGTGCCTACACTACTGCAAACCATTTTTCAGTGCACCTTTTAAAAGGATCCCTTAGGCTGCTAGGGTTGACAGTAAGCATACAGTGCTTTTGTTTCATAATAGACTTTAATTGCCCATGGACTAGAATGGCAAATAAACAACAATAAAAAGGAAATGAAATTAATATTTCATTACTTTCAAAATGACCCAAAAAGAAATAGCCTGTTTCATTGTGTTTTCATTTCATTTTCAGACAAATGCACATTCCTTCAGACCATTTTCCACCTTCTTCCTATTAACCATTTATGAAGAGGGGCAGCATCCACTCATCTCGTCTTTCAAAACTACTTCTTATTCCACAGATGTATTGAATAATTTCTTCAACAGCTCTGCCAGAACCTCTGCATTCTCATAATATTCTGTGATGTATATACTATGTGGGCTACCGTTCAGACTTGTTATTTTATAATACATTTTACACTTCTATACCACAATGTCCCCTAAGAGTTCACGCGGTATACAAAATCACAGAGGCAGGAAATACATTTTATCACTAACTTGTTCTATTTTATGTATAATTATTTGGCACAGGTCCCATTTTATGCAATGAGAATTAGGGGCCCTTAGTGGCTACAGGTATAAAAGGTATTGCTACATGGAGTGGAGAAGTAACCTAGTGGTTAGAGCATCAGTCTTGATATCCAGAGGTGGTTGGTTAAAACCCCACTGCTGCTTCTTGTGATCTTGGGCAAGTCACGTTACCCTCCATTGCCTCAGGTACAATCTTAGATTATGAGCTAGAGAATGACATGGGGGACAAAGTTTGTTCCCAACCCATTCCTGCAGGCTCTGTCCTCATCTGCTGAAGTCTTAAACACTCATGATTTTATATTTAAATCTTTTTATTAAAGTATAAAAAGGAACAATATGCTGTATAACTACTGTTTATAAATCACAAATAGAAAACAATAATAACAATGAGCAACTATAATAAACCCTCCCATCATCATCACCCTCTACCCTTCTAACCCCAACAACAGTTGACTTCTACTATCCCAAGGAATTCTAATCCACCCTGTTAAAATGTATAGGGGTACAAAATACAACCCATTTTGTATGCCCTAGCAGGGGACAAATATGCCCTATGAAGCACTGCTATGATTTTTTAATCGGTGGATGAATAAGTCATCAACAGTCTCAGGATTCAGTCTAGCTCTCCTGCCTTCCACAGTCCTTCCTGCAATAGAAGATGTTTTCTTAGAAGATGTGCTGGTAGCAGGAATGTACAGAGTCCTCCATGCAAATTTTGCCAGTTGTGGCCAGCATGTTTGCTTGTTTTTCCAAAAAATCAAAATATCATTGTCTGCATTACTCAAACATAAATAATGGTCCAGTTTATGAACAGGCTTCAAAGTAGAGAATGACATGGGCACAAAGTTTATCCTCATCCCCAGAGGCACTGTCCCCATCCCTGCCCCCTCCCTGCAGGATCTCTTCCTGTCCCCGCCCCATCCCCTCAGGCTCTGTCCCTGTCCCTGCAGTTACGGGGGGGGGGGGGGGGGGGGGGGTTGGTCCCTATACCTGTGCCCTGTGTCATTCTCTATTGTGAACCCTCCAGGACAAAGATATACCCCTGTACATGAATGTAACTTACCTTGAGCATCTACTGAAAAAGGTGTGAGCAAAATCTAAACAAACAAGTGGTTCAGAGTGCAGCTGGAAGGTTAATTGTGGGTGTATCTAAGTTTGTTCATATGGCTCTGATACTTAAACAATTACATTGGCTGCCTATTAAACAAAGGATACAGTTTAAGGTGTTCGTACTTGTGCATCAGACTCTTTATCCAAGTGCTCCTTTTTATTTTAAACAGATATTTCGTGCTTATTGTCCAAGCAGGTCATTAAGATCTGGGACTGCTATGCACCTCCCTGTGAGTGATATTGTTAACATTCCCTATGCTGTGACCAGAGCTTCAGCCTTCTCTGTGGCAGGGGTATCTTTATGGAATGCCTTGGCAGGTCAACTGTGTTCATGTAATAGCACATTGCAGTTTGCGTTTTTACAGTTACAGTTAGTTCATTTATAGTCTGCCGTTTCCCATGAATATAGTTCACAGCGGATTACAGTAAGATTCCAGAGCACAATTGTCTATGAAGTTACATAATATAAATGCAACAATTACTTTAACCTTAAAATAATATAATATACTAATAATAAGAAAGAAAGAAAGACAGAAAGCAACTATGGATCAAATAGATCTGAAACAGTAGTGTCTTCAGACCTTTCTTAAATATGGTATAATTGGTAATATTTCTAAGATTGGTAAAAATTTCCAGAATTTTGCACCTTGAAAAGCAAGCAGAAAATTAAAAAGCTTCTGTGAGGTGATGCCTTTAGGACTCGGGAGATCAAATAATGACAAATTCTGGAAATTATATAGATAGCTCGTTAATGTATAATGTACAAGATTGATCATATATAATGGAACTTGTCCAAATGTAATTTTCTATAACAAACAGCCCAGCTTAAAAAATATCCTCGCCTCAACAGTCAACCAGTGAACCTTAATAAAATAAAGAGTAATTCTATCTGTTTTATGTAAAGAGGATATTACGTGTAAAGCTACATTTTGAACTGTTTGAATTTTTCTTATTAGATGTTTTGGTAGTCCCAAGTAGATTATATTACAGTAGTTGAGTTTACTAAGAATCAGGACCTGCACCACCAATTGAAACAAATGTGCTGTTAGGTATTTATGGATTATTCTTAATTTTCTCATTGTATAGTACACACTCCTTACTTTGGAATTTATTTGGTGCAGTGGTGTACCAAGGGCGGGGCAGTGGGGGGCGGTCTGCCCCGGGTGCACGCCGCTGGAGGGGTGCAGAGAGCAGCCACACGCCTATCGGCTCTGCTGGTTCTCTGCTCCCTCTGCCCCGGAACAGGTTACTCCCAGCAGCTAAGAATGCACCCGGGGGGGCGGGGGGAGGGTTTGATGCACCGGGGGGTGGTGGTGGTGGTGTCATTGCACCAGGGGAGGGGTGTCATTGCACCAGGGGGGGTGTTGTGCTGCACCTGGGGGGGGGGGGGAAGTGCGCATCGACGATCCTCCCCGGGTGGCAGCCGACCTAGGATCGTCACTGATTTGGTGTCTCATAGATAATTTATTATCGAATATAACACCCAAAATTTTTATGGGTTTATCAAGCACAAAATGGTTCCCATCAATCAACAGATTTGATCTTAATTCTTTGTTATGTTGTGCCCCTACTAATAAAAATTTAGTTTTTTCTTTATTCAATTTCAAATGGTGAGACGACATCCACTTAGCAACAGCAAGAAAACAGTGAGAGACAGTGAGGCTCATTTTCAAAGCACTTAGCCTCCCAAAGTTCCATAGAAACCTATGGAACTTAGCCTCCCAAAGTGCTTTGAAAATATGCCTCATTATCAGTTAGTTACGTAATAGTAACATGGAAGATTAAAGTAATGTCATCAGCGTAAATAAAGCTTGTATAACTGTCTTCTTATGTATGTTTTTATGGAAACCACCTAGGTTTAAGTGGTATATAAATTAAAAAATAAATACATACATACATACATGAATAAGCGTGTTAAGCACTTAGGACTAAATTCAGTAAATGGTGACCAAATTTGGGCACTGAAAAAAATGAGCACTGAGCACTATTCTATAAATGGTGCTCTGAGTTGGGCACCATTCATAGAATAATGCTTGGTGCCAGGACCTGCGCCCAATTTTAGGCACAAGGATTTACACCAACTGAACCCTGGTGTAAATCTTCATGACTAAACCCCTGTTTATTAAACTGTGCTAGCGGCTGCCACACAGCAACACTAACAAAGTGAATGGGCTGTGTTGGCATTAGTGAATGGCAGCTGCTAGTGCAACTAAGTAAACAGGGGTGTAAGTTAGATGTAGATCATCTGTATTCTATAATACTGCACACATCTGTAGTGAACACCCCTGACCCACCCATGGATCCATTTTCTCTAGTTAAAAGACCCTCAAAAATGTCTGAGTTAGGTAGGACAATTCTGTAAAGATATACGGTAACGTAAGTAGGAGGGACCATAAGTAAGACGTAAGACATCCAAAGTCCTTTTAAAACATCCGCCATTTCCTAGGAAGGGCTTCTCAGTAGCGACTGCCGGCTTAATTGAGCAGAGGTAGACACATTAAATTACATATGAATAATGAATGCCGTTTATCTCCTAATATCATACTGATTTTGATTTTCAGAACTTTTTGCCTGTGATCCTGAAGCAGAAGCAGTAATTCGAAACGCTGGCCGACATGATCACAGTTACCGTCTGGAGAAAGGCATTGCGACCAGGACTGTTAAACTAAGTGTTAAAGCTACGTTTAGAATGCATTGATAGTCCAGAATTTTGAAACACAGTATAGCATTAAAATCTGACCCAGGAGGTTTTTTAGCCGATGATGAGGAAGTCCAACTCCTACTAAACCATTGGTTGTAGTTAAACAGGAGTTTGCTCGAGGCTTTTGCCTCCTTAACATACACATGTGTGCAGTATTTATTCATTTAGAAACTTGTGTAGAATGGAACACCCAATTATTGGCATTGATTGGTTTGTTACTCAATAAAATTGCACACGCAAATTGGGGGGCCCTTTTACTAAGATGCGGAGGCGCCTATATGTGTACAACATGCGTCAAATTAAAACTACAGTACCACCCATCTACCACATGCCCCTGGCGGTAATTCTAATTTCTATGTGTGTCCAAAACACGTGGCAGAAAATAATGTCTATTTTCTACCGCATGGCGCTAACCGGGCAGTGTACACGTGGTGACGATTACCGCCCGGTTAACACGTGAGACCTTACCGCTAAGTCAATAAATGGTGGTAAGGTCTTAGGCCCAAAATGGACGCCTATTGATTTTTATTTTGTTGCACGTCCATTTTCAGCAAAAAAGGCCTTTTTTTACAGGTGCGCTGAAAAATGGACCTGCACGCGTCCAATCCAAGCATCTACACCAGCGCAGGCTATTTTTCAGTGCACCTTAGTAAAAAGGCCCTTGGGTGCACACCCAAGATGTGCAATTTTGAGCGCCATTTATAGAATTTGGGGGTTAATGTGCAGTTGGCGCATGGTAACAGGCTACCACAGAAACACGTTAAGGGGTTCTGCAGTAGTTTGCTTGTTAAAAACATGTTAAACCATGAGTTACTACATTTTTCTGAAATTTTCTTTGAGAGGACATGGAAGTGTTAGCCAGCTAGCATGTTCTATTTAGGGGTCCTTTTACTAAGGTGCGCTATAGATTTAGTGCGCACTAATGATTAGCATGCGCTAAATGATAAGACAGCTATTATATTCCTATGGGTGTTTTATCATTTAAGGTCCTTTTACAAAGGCATGTAAGGGCCTACACATGCCCAGAGTGTGATAAATTGTCATTACTGCCCAGCTACTGCATGTCCCCAAGGTAATACAGAATTTGGCGTATGCCGAAAACACACAGTAGAAAATATTTTATATTTTCTACCGCGGGGTGCCTACCCAGCGGTAAACGGCAGTTGCCATGCGCTGCATGCTTACTGCCCAGGTAGTGTGCGAGACCTTACCGCTAAGTCAATGGGTGGCGGTAAGGTCTCAGGCCAAAAATGGATGCATGCTGGTTTTCATTTTGCTGCACATCCATTTTCTGACCCATTAAAATAATGCCTTTTTTCCACACGGGGTACAATAAAGGTCCGGCAGGTGCCAAAAACATGCACCCACATTGCCGCAGGCCAGTTTTTGGCATGCCTTTGTAAACGGGCCCCTAAGTGCATACTAAATCTCTTAGCGCACCTTAGTAAAAATGCCCTTTAGTGTGTGCTAATTGGCTAACACAGAGTTAATGCAGGAGCACTTATCTCCTGCAAGGTGATGCATGTGGGAAAAAAGAACCCGAATTATAGCTACTACTACTACTACTACTTAACATTTCTAGAGCGCTACTAGGGTTACGCAGCGCTGTACAATTTAACAAAGAGAGACAGTCCCTGCTCAAAGAGCTTACAATCTAATAGACAAGTGAACGGTCGGTCCGATCGGGGCAGTCAAATTGGGGCAGTCTGGATTCACTGAACGGTAAGGGTTAGGTGCCGAACGCAGCATTGAAGAGGTGGGCTTTAAGCAAAGACTTGAAGATGGGCAGGGAGGGGGCTTGGCGTAAGGGTTCAGGAAGGTTGTTCCAAGCATAGGGTGAGGCGAGGCAGAATGAGCGGAGCCTGGAGTTGGCGGTGGTGGAGAAGGGTACTGAGAGGAGGGATTTATCCTGTGAACGGAGGTTACGGGCGGGAACGTAAGGGGAGATGAGGGTAGAGAGGTAGTGAGGGGCAGCAGACTGAGTGCATTTGTAGGTAAGAAGGAGAAGCTTGAATTGAATGCGGTATCTGATCGGAAGCCAGTGAAGTGACCTGAGGAGAGGGGTGATATGAGTATATCGGTTCTGGCGGAATATGAGACGTGCAGCAGAGTTCTGAACAGACTGAAGGGGGGATAGATGGCTAAGTGGGAGGCCGGTGAGGAGTAAGTTGCAGTAGTCCAGGCGAGAGGTAATGAGAGCGTGGACGAGAGTTCGGGTGGTGTGTTCAGAGAGGAAAGGGCGAATTTTGCTGATGTTAAAGAGGAAGAAGCGACAGGTCTTGGCTATCTGCTGGATATGCGCAGAGAAGGAAAGAGAGGAGTCAAAGATGACTCCGAGGTTGCGGGCAGATGAGACGGGGAGGATGAGGGTGTTATCAACTGAGATAGAAAGTGGAGGAAGAGGAGAAGTGGGTTTTGGTGGAAAGACGATAAGCTCGGTCTTGGACATGTTCAGTTTCAGGTGGCGGTTGGACATCCAGGCAGCAATGTCGGATAAGCAGGCCGATACCTTTGCCTGGGTCTCCGCGGTGATGTCTGGTGTGGAGAGATACAGTTGGGTGTCATCAGCATAGAGATGATACTGGAAACCATGAGATGAGATCAGGGAGCCCAGGGAAGAGGTGTAGATTGAGAAGAGAAGGGGTCCAAGGACCGATCCCTGGGGAACACCAACAGATAAGGGGATGGGGGTGGAGGAAGATCCATGAGAGTGAACTTTGAAGGTGCGGTGGGAGAGATAGGAGGAGAACCAGGAGAGGACAGAGCCCTGGAACCCAAATGAGGACAGTGTGGCAAGAAGTAAGTCATGATTGACAGTGTCAAAAGCAGCGGATAGATCCAGGAGGATGAGGATGGAGTAGTGGCCTCTGGATTTGGCAAGGAACAGGTCATTACAGACTTTAGAAAGTGCTGTTTCTGTCGAGTGAAGAGGGCGAAAACCGGATTGAAGCGGATCAAGGATGGCATGAGAGGAGAGGCATGAGAGCTACGTCATGCAAGGTTCCACGGTAGGAGTTACAGACCAAGAAAGGGATCTGGGTGTCGTCGTCGATAATACACTGAAACCTTCTGCTCAGTGTGCTGCTGCGGCTAGGAAAGCGAATAGAATGTTGGGTATTATTAGGAAAGGTATGGAAAACAGGTGTGAGGATGTTATAATACCGTTGTATCACTCCATGGTGCGACCGCACCTTGAGTATTGTGTTAAATTCTGGTCGCCGCATCTCAAGAAAGATATAGTAGAATTGGAAAAGGTGCAGCGAAGGGCGACGAAAATGATAGCGGGGATGGGACAACTTCCCTATGAAGAAAGACTAAGGAGGCTAGGGCTTTTCAGCTTGGAGAAGAGACGGCTGAGGGGAGACATGATAGAGGTATATAAAATAATGAGTGGAGTGGAACAGGTGGATGTGAAGCGTCTGTTCACGCTTTCCAAAAATACTAGGACTAGGGGGCATACAATGAAACTACAGTGTAGTAAATTTAAAACAAATCGGAGAAAATCTTTCTTCATCCAACGCATAATTATATACTGGAATTTGTTGCCAGAGAGCGTGGTGAAGGCGATTAGCTTGGCAGAGTTTAAAAAGGGGTTAGACGGTTTCCTAAAGGACAAATCCATAAACCACTACTAAATGGACTTGGGAAAAAATCCACAATTCCAGGAATAACATGTATAGAATGTTTGTACGTTAGGGAAGCTCGCCAGGTGCCCTTGGCCTGGATTGGCCACTGTCGTGGACAGGATGCTGGGCTCGATGGACCCTTGGTCTTTTCCCAGTGTGGCATTACTTATGTACTTATGTAAATAAGAGGCAGTAAGGGGTCCTATGTTAATATCCTGCAGGTACCTTGCACCAGTGGTAACATTAATGCATGTCCTGCAATAAAAAGTAGAGGGAACACCTCCAGAAGGTGCCTTATAAAATCTGGGCCTAATGTGCGGTGAAATCTTGTGTTACAATGCGTTAAGCCCATATTTTAGGGCCCCTAGTTACTAATAACTGGAGTTAACAGTAAAATAACACTGCTTAATGGTAGCCTACATTGATTAAATTTCTCCCTCAGTGGATTATTTCTGTTTCTCTTTTGTGTGGATATTTTGTACAGGTCTTGTACAGTGGACACTTCTGCTATGACAAGTTCAACTTGGTAGTTAATTTTTAAATGCAGAATGAAGAATGAAAGCACTGTTCATTACTATTCTGTGAGCAACCCAAGTAGCTGGAAAATCCATCAATTAATTATTAGGCTGGTTGATTCCAGCATACACAATATTATGAAGTTTAAAATGATTATGACTTTTGCTAAAATTGCAGTGTGAGAATGAGCTGAACTAAAAAAAAAAATCAGGATGGGATTTTCAAACACATAAAGTAATAGAGTCATTATATTCTTTCAGCAGCTATATTCAATGAAAAGTCTAATCAAACCATATTGAAGATACTTGAAAACATAGAAACATAGTCAAATGTAGGCAGATAGAGACAATATGGCCATCCAATCTGCCCATCCATGTCATCTACTTTCCTTACACTCCCTTTAGAGATCCTATGTACTTGTCCAAAACTCAACCAGATTCAGATACTGTTTTCGTCTCTACCACTTCCACCGGGAGGCCGTTCCACGAATCCTCCACCATTTTTGTGAAGACGTATTTCCTCATGTTACTTCTGAGTCTATCCTCTTTCACCTTCATCCTATGTCCCCTCGTTCTAGAGCTACCTTTCAATTGAAAGAGACTTGCCTTCTGTGCATTTATGCTGTATAGGTATTTAAATGTCTCTATCATATCTCCCCCTCCCGCCTTTTCTATTTCTATTCTATTTCTATTTCTATTCATATTCTATATACTGCAAACTCTCTCAAAGGATCTGAAGCAGTTGACAAACAGATTAAACCTTCACATAAAAGGGAATTGCGTTTAGTTAACTATAAGTTACATCAAACAAGTACAATTATGTCATAACTCAAACAAAAATGTTTTAAAGGCATTTCTAAAAGCAAAATGTGATGGAATAGATCTAGAGCCTTAGTCTATAAAGGTTATGCTCCTAAATTATGCTCCTAAAATTTATGCTCCTAATTTATGAGCATAATTTACGCTCCTAAATTTGGGTTCATAAATTAAGAGCATAATCTATTTTGGAGCATACAGTATGCTCCTAATTTAGGAGCATAAATTTAGGAGCTTAATCTTCATAGAATAAGGCCCCTAATGTCTCAAGGGAGATCATTCCAAACCTTGACTGCCTTAAAAAGAAAATGAATTCTCATGAACCCTTTCTAAACGTATGTTTTTAGATGTGGGATAGCCCATTTGTAAAGTGTGTAAGAAACAATTACTCTGCCCAATGGTCAGAAAAACCAAAAGATCTATTACATCTTCAGAATTCAAGCTGCAAATTGCTTTAAAAACCAAGCAAGCTAGTTTAAATCTAATCCATTGTTTAATAGGCAACCAGTGAAGATCTTTCATAAAGCTAGGCACAGAATCAAAGCGACCTGTACTAAATATCAGTTTAACTGCTGTGTTTTGTAACAGTTGTAACTGATGTTGCAATTTAACTGAGATGCCACCATATAGAGTGGAGGAGTAGCCTAGTGGTTAGTGCAGCAGACTGTGGTCCTGGGGAATTGGGTTTGATTCCCACTGCAGTTCCTTGTAACTGTGGACCAGTCACTTAACCCTCCATTGCCCCAGGTACAAAATAAGTACCTGTATATATGTAAACCATTTTGAATGTAGTTGCAAAAATACCACAGAAAGGCAGTATATCAACTCTCATTTCCCTTTCCCATGTAAGGAATTGCAATAATCCAACAGTAACAACAAAATCACCTGGGCTAAGATCCTAAAATTATGTAGGTGGCATGATGCTCTGTTTGCTTGGAGCTGCCTGAACTTGAAATGTAATTTCTTCCAAATTATACATATTGAGATCTTTAAGTCTGTCCCCATACACTTTATGATGAAGACTGCTGACCATTTTAGTAGCTACCCTCTGGACCAACTCCATCCTGTTTATATTCTGTTTGTAACAATTGATTAGTATTAGAAATTTAAATAAAATGCCATAGTATCTACAGGTACTGATAGTGGAGTAAATGTAGATGGCCCAGGATTGAAAAAGCTCTTATCTATCTATCTATCTATCTATCTATGGCGTAGCTAGGAATTTTCAATAGGCAGTGCATCTCTAGGCCAGCCTCCAAAGCTCTTGCAATTCCCTCCCTCCCATCCCCACCCCCATTTATAGTCTGGTATCTTCCCTTCTCAGCCTGCAAAGCTCTCATAATTCCTCCCTCCTATCCCTCCACCCCTGTTTAGAGTCTGGTATCTTCCCTTCCTGGCCCACAAATCACTCGTAATTCCCTCCCTCCTACTCCTCCATTTACAGTCCGATATCTCTCCATTCCCTTCCCAGTGCACAAAACTCTCACAATTTCCTCCCTCCTGTGCTCCCCCCTTCTGTTTAGAGTCCAGTATCTTTCCCTTCCCTTCCCAGCCCACAAAGCTCTTGTAATTGCTTCCTCTTCTCTCTCCCCTCCTGTACCTTAAAATCACCTCCAGTTTTTGAAAGGGCAGTAGAAATCATAGGCTGCCTGCGGCCTGCACTGGGGCTTTCTCTCTGAACTGTCCCACTGATAGAAAACAGGAAGTTGTATCAGGAGGGACGGGATGGTTGAGAGAGAAAGCTCCAGTGCAGTCTGGAGGTGATTTTAAGGCATGGATGGGGGGAGTGGGGAGATCGGGGAGAGGGAGGGAATTGTGAAAGCTCTGCAGTGCCAGAAAGGGAAGGCAGAGATGCCGGACCATGTGTGGAGGGAGAAGAGAGAGAAATGCAGGATGGCACCATTAATAGTACTTGTCTGATAGGGAGTGCATACGAATTGCACGCACCTTGAATGGTTACGCCACTGCTATCTGCCTATATAATCTATCTATTAGTATTTATTTACTGCCTTTTTGAAGAATAAGTTGGACTTAGTCAATAGACAATTACAGCAGTAAATGGATTCAAATAACAGTACATATTATGGCATAGTATACTACTTACAATTAAACATTAAAACCTTAATAGACAGCACAGGGTGTAAGCAGAGGTGGAACATACAGAGAGAGATAACAGAGTTATATTCAAGTTAGATAGAAAATAAGGGTGGTAGCCATGAATTTTCAGGAGCATTGGCTAGATGGTGCTACTGAAAAGTTTTACATGCCACCCTAGCACTATCCGAATGGTGCTGGGGTGGAGCATAGGCATTCCACCTAACTCTTTGGATAGGAAAGCCACTAGGGCTTTCTAACTTAAACTGCATAGCTATACATGTCCCCCCAAATTCTATAAATGGTACTTAAAACTGTGTGCACAAATTTGGGCACATGCCTAATGTGCACACACAATTTAATTAAATAATAATTAATTAATTAATTTATTTGGATGATCACACCTCTTTCAGTAGTAGCTCAAGGTGAGTTACATTCAAGTATACTGGATATTTCTCTGTCCCAGGAGGGCTCACATCTAAGCTTGTACCTGAGGCAATGGAGGGTTAAGTGACTTGCCCAAGATCACAAGGAGCAGCAGTGTTTTTAAAATTGAGATTATAACATTTTACCATATGATATATGTATACAAGAAAATTAGACATTAACAAAGAAAAACTGTGGAGGGGCATTTTCGATATAATGTCTAAGTCCGACTTTGGACGTTTTGCAAAAAATGTCCAAAATCCGAATAGGAAAGGCGGCCATTTTCAAAAAAGAAAAACGTCTATCTTTTTTTTTCTTTTCTTGAAAATACCGTTTTGAACAAGGTTTTGTGATTTGGACGTTTTCTTTTTTGGTCCATTAAAAAAAACAAAACAAAACATCCAAGTGCAAAATGCACAGAATCAAGCCATTGGGATGTAGGAGGAGCCAGAATTTTTAGTAGACTGGTTGCCCTGACATCCCAGGAAAGCAATAGGACACCCTAGGGGGCACTGCAATGGACTTCATAAAATTCTCCCAACAAGCTAATTTGCACCAATAATTGAGCCCTAACAATCAATTATCAGTGCTAATTGGCATTAACCAGGCAAAAACCATTTCTGGCAGGTTAAATCGCTTTGAATATTGACCTGTGTGGTTGTCAGGAACTATTTTGCTGTCTCTGCAGCTGCTCTCTGTCACTGCCCCTTGCCCTCCAGCCCTGGAAGCGCTACCCTAGGCAACTGCCTAGTTTGTCTAATGGTTAAGCTGGCCCTAAGGATACCTAGGTGAAAAATCAAAAAGGCACATTTTTAAAGCTTATTTTATAAAGGGGAAATAAGCACCTATGTGCTTTTATAAACTAGATACCCAGAACCAGCCTTAATGGCATACAAATACCGAAACAAAAATTTACAACTGCTCTAGAAAGGTCTAAGATGTGGGTATACCCTATAGGTATGCATAAGTAGATTATAGAATATGTGCATACATCACAATTCTGCCTTTCCCTCTGCTCCAGGGAGCACAGATCATGTAACATAGTCTAGGACAGCAGATAAAGACCTGTGTGGTCCATCCAGTCTGCCCAACATGATAAACTTATTACACATAGTATGTGATATTTCATATGTATATCTGTCTTGATCTGTCCTTAGAAACAAAACAAACCAGTGAGGTGAGTCCAACTATATGGCCACTGTTTTTTCAGCACATCCGCAAGACAGAAGATAATTGAAGGACTTTACAGCTAGATCCTCACAACAATTTATCCTGTTGTCAAGCCCTATTTTACAACATCAGAGATTCATCAAGACCCCTGAGGCAGGCCTTTGGGCTGAAACATGGCCGTGTCGGTCATTTTTATGTATTTTCAATAAAGGATCTTTTATTATCCTCCTTGGATTCACCTCACTGGTTTGTTTTGTTTCTCATGGCTTCGTGAGGTCCTTATTTATTTATTTATTTATTGCATTTGTATCCCACATTTTCCCACCCATTTGCAGGCTCAATGTGGCTTACAGAGTTTTGTTATGACATAGTCATTCCATGATATCAAATACAGTTGATATTGTACAAAGGTTAAGTAAGAGAAGAGAGAAGGAAGGTGTTAGGCAGGATAGTATAGACTGTGAACTTTAATAACTGGCTGGGTTGGTGGTGAGGTAGTTTTGTAAGGCTATGGGTTCTCTTTGTAGGCGCGTTGAAGAGATAAGTCTTCAGAGATTTGCGAAAGTTGGTTATTTCGTCAATGGTTTTCAAGGCTGTAGGTAATGCATTCCATAACTGCGTGCTCAGGTAAGAGAAGACGGTGGCGTGTATCAGCTTGTATTTTAGTCCTTTACAGCTGGGGAAGTGCAGATTGAGAAATTTGCGGGCTGATCTTATGGCGTTTCCTCCTCTTTGTTTGTTTTTGATCTGTCCTTGCCATTTCCAGGGCACAGACCGTAGAAATCTGCCCAGCACTGCTCTTGTACTAAAATTTCTGAAGTTAATGTCGAAGCCCCCTAACAAAATAGGTGGTGCAACCTTCACATGTGCATACTTTCTATGTGAATATGCTGTCATGCAATGCTGTAGAAGCCCTTTTTTGTACGTGAAACAAGCATTACATGTGGAAAATCTCCAAAAAAATACCCCCCCCCCCCACAAAAAACTAGGTATAGATTTCTAGGCCATTTCTAAGCATTTTTAGGTTTCTTGTCTTTGTATCTGTGCTCTTATGCCTGTCCTCCTTTTTTGTTCTTGTCTCTTAAAGTGAGCACTGTTCACTTTATGGACTATCGGGCAGTCTCTGATCCTGAAAGCTGTATTTTCTAGGTGAGAGTTGTATTGTGAGATTCTTTGGAGACGAGCATCTATGAAACTTGGATGGCTATGTCATGTTTATGAGTTATTATGCAAGCATAACGTAGTACTTTTCTAACTGTGATTGATAATCATTGAGAATGGTTGTTTTTCTTGTCCTTTGATCTAATAGATTTTGTTTAGCTAGTTCTGATAACTATAATTTGTGTATTAAATATATTTTCTAACTTTGTGGTTTAGTCTCTTTTTTGACATTCTTGTACATTAGTTTTTGCGTGTATTTTTAGCCATGGAACCCCTGCACTAATTTGTGCACCATTTCCACCGTGGGATTTTAAAAAATCTTTTTGTCTTTCTTTGCTCAACAGTTTGGAGAATCTGGGAAATCCCAGATACCCAGTGTGGGGCTTTTGATGGAGAGTCCCTGGGCCAATCACAGCGTTCTCAAGTATGACCTTCAGTACTGAGTTGGGGATGAGGGTAAACTCAGGGGTGAACAAAAGAATGCAGTTCAGCTGTCAAATAGAAATGGTGTCCACATAAATACAGATTTAATTTAGTGTAGGAGTACAATGATCTCCTGGGGCAATGTTTATGCTTATTAAAATTTGCTATACTGCCCATTTGAACAAACAGGTCAGGGCGGTTTACAAAACTAAAAACAATGCAAAAATAATGCATTTTAAAACAGATAGAGAAGGAAAAAGAAAAAAAAGAAAAAGAATTCCATTGAGACAGGAAAGATAATATGAAAATAGGGACATACAAAATCTTAAATAATATTCATAATGGAAAAGCCCAAGTCAAAAAACAAAGTCTCACTAGGAGTTGATACCAAAGGCGTTGGAGAAAAAGTGTGTTTTAAGGAGAGTCTTGAAAATTTTTTTAAGGAGGGTTCCAAGCATGTGGTGGTGGTGGTGAGGGGGGTAGGGAGATCATTCCAAAGTTTATGGCCAAGAAAATAAAAGGCAGAATGAGGTGTGGATTCCAAATGTGCTAACTTAGGAGTGGAAAGAACCAAACGGTGAGAGTGGAGGGAATGCAGTAATGTTGCAGCTGTGTAGGGAATGATCACAGAGGAGAGGAAAGAGGGGAAACCAGTGTGATGCCTTATAAACTAAACAGAGAATCTTGAAAAAAGACTGATAAGGGAAAGGCAACAGAGGAGTGCCATGGTCAGAACGTTTGGCCTTGCAGAGAAAATGAGCAGCTGAATTGTGAAGAATTTTTAGTCTTTTCAGTTGAGAATTTGGGAGGCCTGTGAAGACAGAATTACAATAATCGATTTTGGAAATGACAAAAGCATGAACCAGAGTATGTAATGATTCAAAGTCAAAGTAGGAACGAATAGAGTGGAGGCGATGAACAGAAAAGAATCCTGATTTAAGAATAGAAAAAATGTGTTGAGAAAAGAAAAGGTTGAGTCCAAAATGATACCTAAATAGCGGAAGGAGCTATAAGGAGCATTATCAGGAGCTATGAGGAGGAGGAGGAGGAGGAGAAGAGAGACTGAGAACATACATGAACTGGAAAAGGAAATTTCCACACTCATGCCAATGTCCTGCCTACTCACCTCAAAATAGCCTTGCCATTGTTGCTTTTGATTCTTCCAGGCCATCCCTATTGCCAAAAAAAAAAAAGAAAAGAAAAGGAGGTTTCAAGAAGGTCTTTTACTTCAGGGAGTGGGGGCCTGATGGTCAAAGCTACTGTGAACATAAATGAGCAGTTAACACTGGATGTGTGCTCACGTTACTGTATGCTGAATACTCAGAGAGCTTGAGTGTGGGTGTTAACGTGTGCAATAAAGATGGCTGCAAATTGTACTAAAATGTATTTAAATAGATATTAATGAGGTCAGTTAGCATTTCTTCACAATGCACAGGGAAGAAAGAAATGATGGCCTCTAACGATGAAAGGTTTTCACCAGGTTAGGAGCAGTGTTGAAGGTTTTGAGGACAGGATTTATTGTCAAATTTTCACATTGACTTGCTGGTTTTTGTCTTCTTTTACAAGCAGAAGGAGGCTCCTGCAAGTTTTAAAGATAGACAGGAAGTAATAAACATATATAATCTGAGCAAAACCAAAAGTAAAAGAAGACATCCTTGCCTGTTCTTCTGTGCCTGAATATGAGCCTTGCAAAAGTTAATATGCTAGTAATATTTGTGAGGCTCATATTTAGCTGCTGAAGAAAATGCGCTGATGTGTGCTGACACTTCCGTTTTTGTCTGGGCATGTGCACAAGAGCCACGCTTACCGTAAAACCTTTCTGTACCTGTGCCAGGCACTTTCCTCCTCCCACTTTTGGTTTAATAGCACAATTTAACCGTGCATAAAATTTAAATGTGATTTGTTTTGAGCATCGCTGTGCTGCTGTTTTGCATTGCTGTTGCATTGTGGGTGTTGAGCATTGGCCCTAGGAGCAGGGGCAAAGTGGGGAGGGGGTAGAGTGCCATTCCTGCAGAGAATGGGGGGTGGCAGTGGGAGTGAGGGCAGGAAGAAGGGTACTGCCATGCATTTTAAAAAACAAACAAATAAATAAATAAATAAATAAATAAGGGTCCATTCAGGATGCCCCCCCCCCCCCACCAGAGCCTTCCCCTGCATAAATGCATAATATGAACATACAAAGCATAGGAGAAGCCCAAGAGATCATTAGCAGCTGGGAAGCAAGATAAGGGCACTAGGTAGTTTTTCAGTCTTTATTTACCTGTGACTACCCTACAGGGAGTGAAGGGCATTCAGTAAAAAAGAAACTTTACTTCACCAAATGCTTATAACAAAATGCATTGTTTGCAGCAGGGGAAGAGATCTTTCTTCATGGTCTTCTGTTTCATTTCTGGAAACAGAAACATTCACAGAGGGATGATCAGAAGCAAACACCGGCGCTAGAGGCTGTTAGCACCATACTAGCGCTGGCGTTTGCTAACGCCCCTTGATCAGAGCCCTTGAGTGCATGAAACAATGCGCTAAAGGGCTCTGAATGCAACTAGCATGGAAATGCATGCCAAACAGGGCAAAACATATTCATCCCCAATGATCAGCGGCCAGCGTGCCAAAGATTGGGTCGCTGGCCGCGGCAAACCCTACGCTAGCTCCGAGCTAGCGTTAGGGTTTGCAGATCATTGGGGAGGAATGGTGAGCCCTGTCCAGCATGCATTTTTATGCTAGCAGGCCCCCATTCCCCCCAACAGCAAACCTGCCAGTGACAGGGGACTGGAGGTCCGGCGGACCTCCGGTCCCCCCCCCCCCCCGAGATCCTCCCAGGTTCAGGGAGGGCTGGAGATCCGGTGGGTCTCCAGCCCCCCCTAACTCCCCCAGCAAAAGGTCCCTGGTGGCCTAGTGGGCGACCAACCAACCCCCCCCAGCGACAGAAACTCCCTTATATGGTGTATAGCCCCGCCCAGCACATCCCAGGATACACTGGGCAGGGCTGGCGCCGCCATTTTGCGACATCGCAGGAAGAGGAGGGAGGCAGGCTACCCTCCTCCTCCAACACACAAGGAAGGGGGGTAGGGGGGACTGGACCACTAGGGACTCCTTGTTGGGGGACTGGGGGGGCTGGAGGTCCACTGGATCTCCAATCCTCCCTGAACCTGGGGGGGGGGATCGTTGGGGGGGACCGGAGGTCCAGCGGACCTCCAGTCCCCCTGTCACTGGGGGGGGGGGGGGGGTTGGTTGGCCGCCCACTAGGCCACCAGGGACCCTTTGCTGGGGGAGTAGGGAGGGGGCTGGAGACCCAATGGATCTCCAGCCCTCCCTGAACCTGGGGGGGGGATCGTCGGGGGGACCGGAGGTCCGCCGGACCTTCAGCCCCCTGTTGCTCGGGGCAGGGGTAGTTGGGGCCTGGTGATCCCATGGACCTCCAGCCCCTGTGTTTTACAGATTTGGACTTTTGACAGCCCAGACCTGTCAAACAAGTGCGGGAGGATTGTGCTGAGCACATGCTCAGGCACAATTCTCCCGCACTTCTACCCCATTATCAGAGATAATTGCGTGCTTAAATTTGCATGCAATTATCTCTGATCACAGGTCTATTAACGCCTCACGCTGTTCCAGCGCTACTTTTAGAGTGCTGTTTGGAACAGCGCGGGGTTTTGATAATCTGTCTGTCAGTAAATGAATTTGTGCATCTCTGGGGTTATTATTGCTACACAAAACCTCTTAAAATGGGCTTTGCTTGGTCCCTCCTTCCAGCTACATTTTTAAAGACAGATACAAATCTAATAGTTATTGAAATATCAAACACCTTTATTTAGCAACCTATAAGGCAGTTTAACCCAATGATGCAGACAACAAAACTATATGAAAAAGCAACTCAACATTTGTGAGCATCTGGCACTGTAAAGGAAACAAACAGGTTTCTGTCATTGCTGTGCTTGCTCAGAATCACTTATTCCAGAACGGAAAGTGTCCAGTTTATGGCTTATATTTCTATTGGTTGCGCCTGATTAACTGAAGCAGTCAGTTTCTGGGCACAGTGGCACTCCTCTGGGGATTTTCAGGCAGTCACAGAAAAGATAGTGCTGTTTGTGTCCTCTCAAAGGGCAGAAGTGGTTTCAGGCCCAGTAGCAAGTAGACACTGGAGCTGTTAACAGGAGACGACAAAAGCTCACACTGGTTCCTGTTTCTCTCTTCACCCTCAACCTGTCCACATCTGGTCGATTTACAGCAAATCCAAATGCAGTTCATATCACAGCTCCACAGAGGAGGCAGAGGGCGTCACCAGACCGCTGAAGCAGCACTTCTGCTGAAAAATCCAGCAGATTAAGAAGCTCCTGGCTCCCTCTTCTTTCTTCCTTCCACAGATGCAGCTCTGTCTGCAACTGCCTCACATATAGTGTTGCCAGATTTTAAAATGGATTTATAACCTCAAGTAAAACAAAGCTTAGTTCAGAAGTAGCTAAATTTTCAGAAACCAAAATGAAAGCTAGTATAAATGGTGGGGTGATATTCAGCACTAGTTAACCAGGTAGGACAGGGCCTCTTACCTGTTATCTAGTGCTGACATGACCAGGTGCTGATAGTCAGCTTTACCAGATACAGCTGCTGAATATCAGCTGGGACCGCCATGGCACTATTTGGGTTGTGCTGGGGCAGTCCAGGGGTAGAGATGACAGAGCCTGGAGTTACTTAGGCATTGCTGATATTTGTGGTACCCAGATAACAAAAAAAAAAAAAAAGGAGAAGGTCCAATCTTCACAGATATGCAGCAGCGAGACGCTGCTCCTCCTTAGACTGTTGTTGCTTCGCGTTCGATACAAATTGTGTTATTCCTGGTTTTGCTTTGATTATACTGATTGCCGATCGATAAGGGATAATGACTCCTGATGCGGGCACACTTGCCAAAACGTGTCCGTGTCGAGTCTTCCCACAATAGGCCTTTGGATGTGATACATATAAAAGATTTTTGGTACTGTATGCTTGGGATCCTCATTTTTTTGTTACCTCACTCCTTTTTCTTGTTGGTACCCAGATAACTACACAGTTAGCATTGAACAGAAAAAGGCTCTTTTAAGCTATCTGGGTAGCACCATTGAATATCAGTGGTACCTGGTACTCCCCATGGCTGCCTTGTGCTTGGATATTTAGTGCCACTGCCCGAATAGGACCCACCACTACACAGCTGGGTCTAATTTAGCCGCGGACTATTTTTATTAATTCAATTTCTGATGTATTACAACATATCGGCAACACTTTCTGAATGCAGGAGTAGTAGAGTGGTTAGAACAAGAGGCTGAGAGTGAAGGATCAAATCCCAATGACAGTCCTTGTGACCTCTGTCAAGTCATCCTACAGGTACAAACATAGGGGCTTTTTTACCAACCTGTGGTAAACTAGTACATTTGTGTGCTACTTGATTGTTGAATCAAACTAACTTGCGGTACCTCAATGCTGTACATTATTGAACTCTACAGCAAATTTGGTTGTGCATTGTTGCAGCTCAGAATTCTTTATGTTCCTAGCTGCAGAAAAGCAAAGATAATGGGTCCCAGATCGGTCCCGCTATCTTTTGAAGAGCCAGCTCATGATGAAAAATGTAGGCCGTCCACCTCCAATCCCTGTGAAAAATGGCAAGATCCCTCAAAATCACTTCCACCCCTATTCTCTTTGAAAAGACAAGACCCCCCCTCTGGATACCCACAATTTCCTGATCTGTTTGAATCACAAGTACCTTAGTGGTTAGTGCAGTGGACTTTGATCCTGGGGAACTGAGTTCGATTCCCACTGTAGCTCCTTGTGACTCTGGGCAAGTCACTTAACCCTCCATTGCCCCTGGTACAAAATAAATACCTGAATATATGTAAACTGCTTTGAATGTAGTTGCAAAAACCTCAGAAAGGCGGTATATCAAGTCCCATTTCCCTTTCCCTAATAGCCTCCTCCCACTCCCTGATCCCATTGAAATGAAAAGACCTCACACCTGCTCTAGTACCTACTGGTGATACCCCTGATGAGTAGTGGAGAAGAAGAGTTATCTGTGGTCACTTCTGCCCCAGTGGCTCCCTCTGTAAAAATGGCAGCCTCGGACCCCTAGTGGTAGTCTTGCTATACTACAGCTGTCAAACATGGCAGTGTTCCCTTATTTGGCAGCTTGATACGTACCTAGCCTGAAACTTAGTTTATTTATTTATACAAACAACTTACTAACATGCACCTGGAAGTTTTTTTAAATCAGTCTGGTTGCACCTAAAATAATTGGGCTAACTTATTTTTATGTTTATTAAATTTTTAATATACTGCCCAAACGAGAACACACAGAGTGGTTTACAGACTAACCAATAAAGGAAGAAAGGAAATCCATTTGCAAATAATTCAGAAAAGAATACAAATCAAAAGAAGATTAATAAAGGAAGGGAAGAAGATCATCGGCCATCCGGCCAGGTCTCAGACTCCAGCAGGTTGTAAGCCATATTGAGCCTGTAAAGAGGTGGGAAAGTGTGGGATACAAATGCAATAAATAAATACATAATAAATAAATAACTGTTTTGAATGGAGGGGGATAAGGAGAGTGTTCCATAATGTAGGGGCCATACAGAAAAAAAGTTGCTTGACGAGTCAAATCAAGTCAGGAGCAGTAGACAGATGGGCACATACGCACATAGGCTGGATGCAGTGTTCTAACCAGGGCATATGTAGAGATTAAAGAAGAAACATAAGAAAAGGCAGTAGAAAAGAGAGACTTATGTGTCAAAATCAGAATTTTGAACTGAATTCTGTACGATAGAGGAACCCAGTGTGAGCATATGAGAAGCAGAGAAACCCGATCAAACCTCCTAGCTCTGAAAAATAAAATATGGACTGCTGTGTTTTGCACTGATTGAAATCATTTTATGCTGTGATATAAAAACAAAAGAGTAGCCATACTGGGTCAGACCAATGGTCCATCTAGCCCAGTATCCTGTTTCCAAGTCAGGTCACAAGTACCCAGATCATGGCAACATTCCATGCTACAAATCCCAGGTCTAGCAGTTGCTTCTTCATGTCTGTCTCAATAGCAGACTATGGATTTTTCCTCCAGGAATTTGTTCAAACCTTTTTTAAACCCAGATACGCTAACCGCTGTCACCACATCCTCCGGCAAAGAGTTCCAGAGCTTAACTATTCGCTGAATGAAAAAATATTTCCTTCTATTTGTTTTAAAAGTATTTCCAGGTAACTTCTTTGAGTGTCCCATAGTCTTTGTACTTTTGGAATGAGTAAAAAATCAATTTACTTCTACTCATTCTACACCAATCAGGATTTTGTAGACCTCAATCATATCTCTCCTCATCCATCTCTTTTCCAAGCTGAAGAGTCCTAACCTCTTTAGCCTTTCCTCATTTAAGAGGAGTTCCATCCCCTTTATCATTTTGGTCACTCTTCTTTTTTTTTTTTTTAATTCCACTGTATCTTTTTTGAAATATGGCAACCAGAACTGAATGCAATACTCAAGGTGCGGTCGCACCATAGAGCGATAAAGAGGCATTATAGTATTTTTGGTCATATTCACCATCCATTTCCTAATAATTCCTAGCATCCTATTTCTCTTTTTGGCTGCTGCCACACACCGAGCAGAAGATTTCAGCATATTATCTACAATCTAGATCTTTTTCTTGAGTGCTGAACCTCAAGGTGGACCCTAGCATCAGGTAACTATGATTCGGATTATTTTCCAATGTGCATCACCTTGTATTTGTACACATTAAATTTCATCTGCCATTTATTTGGATGCCCAGTCTTCCAATTTCCTAAGGTCTTCCTGCAATATTTCACAGTCCGCACGTGTTTTAACAACCTTGAATAGTTTTGTGTCATCTGCAAATTTAATTACCTCACTTGTCGTTCCGATTTCCATATCATTTATAAATATGTTAAATAGCTCCGGTCTCAGTACTGATCCCTTTCGGCACTCCAGTGTTCATCTTCCTCCACTGAGGGAAATGACCATTTAACCTTACCCTCTGTTTTCTGTCCAATAACCAATTATTAATCCGCACCAGAACCATGCCTCCTATTCCATGACTCTTTAATTTTCTCAGGAGTCTCTCATGAGGAAGTTTATCAAAAGTCCTCTGAAAATCTAGATACACTACATCAACCGGCTCACCTTTATCCACACATGTTTATTCATGCCTTCAAAAAAATGAAGCAAATTGGTGAGGCAAGACTTTCCTCGGCTGAACCCATACTGACTCTGTCCCATTAAACCATGTTTGTCTATGTGTTCCATAATTTTATTCTTTATAATAGTTTCCACTACTTTGGCCGGCACTGATATTAGGCTTACCTGTCTGTATTTTCCCGGATCACCCTGAATAGACAACATTGCATTAATCCATGTGTGAGAGGTCTAGGGCAAATAAAGCTAAGCGGCATGCTGTTTCATCAAAGGAAGGGCGTATGACATGAAAGTATCAGAGAGCTGCAACACAGGATTTTATTGTGTAGAAAACATGAAGATCAAAACTATGCTTTTGATCAAAAATAACACCAAGATATCCGAAGGACTTTGTCAGGGGAACAGGGGTACCGTCAATTGATGGGGGGGTCACCTTCGGGCAGAAAGGATGGCCTGTTAGCCAAGAAACTGAGGATTTGTCTGGACCTTGACCCAGCATACCACAGATGCCGTGATTTATTTATCTCTGTACCACATTTCTTTTGTCTCTGATTGCATCCCTTGGCACTTTGTTCTTTTCACTCTGTACCAAGTGCAGAATAGTTACTCGGTGCAGATACTTTCATCAGCAGTATTTTCCTTGTGTTTTCTCCTGTACAAGTAAGTCTGGTTTTCTAGCATCAAACTTTTTAAATTATTGGTGTAGTGGGAGGAAGTGATGTCACCAGATGAGATGTTAGCTTGACTGCTCTGCTCCGGAGTCCCCTGCTTCATATTATGCGTTTATTGCTCCAGCTTCCTGGGTGGTTGAGGATGTCCACAAGGAAATGATAGACCGAGCTTAAATCCTCCTCGAGTGTCTCCCCAATGTTGGCAACACCATGAGGGCAAGATGGTGACGAGTGATGCGGGACCACCAGGCCCCGCTGTGTGGTCTGATGCCAAACTTACTCTCCTCCAGACAGAGATGAAGGGTTGGTTCCAGGAAATGAAATTGGACCTTACCTCCGTGCGGTCAGAGCTGCAAGATATCCAGGAGGATTTGCACAAGGATATTGGTAACGTCAGGCTTAGAGTAGAAGAGACAGAGGTGCAGTTGGAGGCTCACAGGGAGGACCTGGTGCGCCTGCGAGAGCATGTGGGTCAGCTTGAGCAGCAAGCTGAGGCAGCAGCGCTCAAGATGGAAGACCTTGAGAATTGCTTGAGGTGTTGCAACATTCACTTCTGGGGAGGGGGGCCCCAGACACGGTGATGGACATGCTCTGCATGGAGGTAGTAAGCATTATTTTAGAATGTGAGGGGACTCTACGCCTCTGACTCCTCCGCCTGTGTTGGATCAGGCACATTGTGCAGTGGGTCCTCATGGTGATAATCGCCCTAGAATATTATCATCTGTTTTAACAAGTATGTGGAGCGAGAACAGATCCTGCAGGCGGTTCACCACAAGGGAAGTGTTGTGCGCTAGGATGAATTCAATGTAGAATTTTACCCTGGCATTGCCCCAGCCACATTGCTCCTTCGGAGGAAGTATCGGGGCTGGACTCAACTACTACGGGAGAAGCAGGTCCGGTATCGGTGGCTGTTTCTCATCGGGCTGGCATTTACAGTGCAGCAGGGTAAAACCTATACAGTCACTACTGTTGCTACTGTTAAGGATCATTTGGTTGTTGTGAGCCTGGTGGCTTTCACAGATTCAGACCCTTCTCCAGCCATCTGCAGCCTAAGTGCTCCCTGTGTGGACCTGGCTGGCAGCAGGTCTCAAAGTCTGGGAAACTTGTTTGATTCTCTAATCCATTTGTGCTTTGCTTTTGCTTTCTCTTTGCACCTCTGTTCGCTGTCAATGGACTGGTTTGCTAAGGGGTACTTTGCACTTTTGCATGTGTGATTTATCTTGATATTTCAAAGTTTTTTTGGTTAGCTTTGCCTAAGCAGTTTCTGTGTTTGTTTTGTTAAGCTATGGGGTGGCTCTATAAGTTGGATACTTGCTCTTCCTCTTTTGGTGGGCCCTCTAGTTGAGTGATGGGTCCTAATTTTTGTGTGAGGTGAGGAGGAGGAGGGGGAAAAGGGGGACAAGGAAAGAGGGAGGGATGAGAATGGGTTGGGGTGGGGTGTTGTGTTGTCTATAATATCTCAGTCTGATAGTGGGGTGGGGGGGGGGTGGGACTGGTGTGCTTGAGTGGTTGGATGGAGCTTTGGATTTTGTGCATGTAATGGGGTGTTTGGATAGTGTGGGGTGTGTGTGTGGAGGGATGCTGCTTGGAAAGCTGTGTTTGTTTGGTTCCTGTTTCTGTTTGGCTTTCACTTTCTCACCTTTAATGTTAAAGGCCTAACTTCACCCCAGAAGCAGAAGCTCATTTTTAAGGAAGCTCTTTGCACCAATATGTCTGTGGGGTTTCTTCAGGAGACTCATCTGCTTCCACTGTATGAAAAGTTGCTAGTGCATAACTATCCCTTTATTTTTCAAGCTACTACTAAAAGGTGTAAAAAGACCAACGGGGTATCAATTTTGATCCATAAGATGGTCAGGTGTGTGGTCCGTGATACTTTGGCCAACCCAGAATGTCGTTATTTGTTTGTGAAGGCTGAGCTACAAGGTCGACTCTATGTCCCCAATACTGATCAATGCTCTTTCTTTGAATGTATAGAGCAGAAGATTTTGGAGTTTCAGGAAGGTGTCCTGTTAGTGGGTGGAGACTTTAATCTGACTTGTGATCCTTGCTATTATAATTCTACTTTGCAGATTCATTATGTTAAATGGGATAGGGCTTGTCTACGTGGGCTTGTGGGTTGGATTAGTCTGGAGGACGTGTGGCGCCTTTATCACCCAGGTGAGCAGGACTATAATTTCTATTCAATTAACCATAGTTCTTATTCCCAGATAGAACTCTGGCTGCCTAAGCAGGGTTTTTGCTCTATGTTCTCTGGAGTGCATGTTGATCCTCGCATTTGGTCTGACCACGCCCCAGTTGCCCTGCATCTTGTTCCTGCTAATGGTTTTGGGGGTCACTGGTTTTGGAGACTTAACGATCAGTTATTGTTGGACTCCCCCCCCAGACACTGCTTGAATTAGAGGCTGATGTTAACGAGTTTTTTGTTTTCAGTGATACTGGTGAACTGGGACCTGTGACAGTGTGAGAGAGCTTTAAATCCTAAATGAGAGGAATGTGCATTTTGCAGCAGTTTTCACAATTGTAGGTGTTGGGAGCGTTGGTTGACTCTATGGCTTCAGCATGGTAGGCTTGACCTTTTGCATAAGGCTCAGCTATGGTGTGCAAAAGTTCTCCAGGATTTAGGGAGTTGTCAGCGGAAGCTTTTGAAGCTTGATCTTGATGATGCTACTACTTATCATTTCTATAGCGCTACTAGACGTACGCAGCGCTGTACACTTGAACACGAAGAGACAGTCCCTGCTCGACAGAGCTTACAATCTAATTAGGACAGACAAACAGGACAAACAAGAGATAAGGGAATATTAAAGTGAGGATGATAAAAATAAGGGTTCTGAACAAGTGAATACGGGTTAAGAGTTAAAAGCAGCATCAAAAAGGTGGGCTTTTAGCTTAGATTTGAAGACGGCCAGAGATGGAGCTTGATGTACCGGCTCAGGAAGTCTATTCCAGGCATATGGTGCAGCAAGATAAAAGGAACGGAGTCTGGAGTTAGCAGTGGAGGAGAAGGGTGCAGATAAGAGAGATTTACCCAGTGAATGGAGTTCCCGGGGAGGAATGTAGGGAGAGATGAGAGTGGAGAGGTACTGAGGAGCTACAGAGTGAATGCACTTATAAGTCAATAAGAGGAGTTTGAACTGTATGTGGAAATGGATAGGAAGCCAGTGAAGTGACTTGAGGAGAGGGCTAATATGAGTATAATGACACTGACGGAATATTAGTCGTGCAGCAGAATTTTGAACAGATTGAAGAGGAGAGAGATGGCTAAGTGGGAGACCTGTGAGAAGCAAGTTGCAATAGTCTAAGCGAGAGATGATAAGAGTGTGGATGAGGGTTCTGGTAGTGTGCTCAGAAAGGAAAGGGAGAATTTTGGTGATATTATAGAGAAAGAAATGACAGGTTTTAGCAGTCTACTGAATATGTGCAGAGAAGGAAAGGTAGGAATCAAAGATGACCCCAAGGTTACGAACTGATGAGACAGGAAGGATGAGAGTGTTATCCACAGAAATAGAGAATGGGGGAGGAGGAGAGGTTGGTTTAGGGCGAAAGATAAGAAGCTCAGTCTTGGTCATGTTTAGTTTCAGATGGCGCTGAGACATTCAGGCAGCAATGTTAGACAGGCAGGCTGATACTTTGGCCTGGATTTCGGCTGAGATTTCTGGTGTGGAAAGGTAGATCTGGGAGTCATCTGCGTAAAGATGATACTGAAAACCATGGGATGAGATCAGAGTACCAAGGGAAGAAGTATATGTGGAGAAAAGAAGAGGTCCTAGGACAGATCCCTGAGGTACACCAACTGACAGTAGGATAGATGTAGAGGAGGATCCACTAGAGTATACACTAAAGGTACGCTGGGAGAGGTAAGAAGAAAACCAGGAAAGAACAGAGCCCTGAAATCCAAGTGAGGACAGCTTATCAAGAAGTAGGATGTGATCAACAGTGTCAAAAGCAGCAGATAGATAGAGAAGGATGAGGATAGAATAGAGACCTTTGGATCTGGCCAGGAACAGTGCAAGCGCTGTTTCAGTTGAATGAAGGGGGCAAAAGCCAGATTGATGTGGATCAAGAATAGCTTGAGATGAAAGAAAGTCAAGGCAACGGCGGTGAACAGCTCGTTCAAGTATTTTGGATAGGAAAGGGAGGAGGGAGATGGGGTGATAATTGGAAGGACAGGTAGGGTCCAATGAAGGTTTTTTAAGGAGTGGTGTGACTACATGTTTGAAGGCATCAGGAACAGTTGCAGTGGAAAGTGAAAGATTGAGGATATGACAGATAAAAGGGATGACAGTAGGAGAGATAGTGTTAAGTAGATGGGTGGGAATAGGATCAGAGGAACAGGTAGTTAGTTTTGAGGAGGAAATAAGATGTGTAGTTTCCTCTTCAGTGATTTCAGAAAAGGAGGCAGGGGTTGGAGGGTTGACAGAATGGACTAAGGGAAGGAGAGGAGAAGGTGACCTGGTTGAGAATTCAAGTTTAATCTTGTGAACCTTATCATGAAAGTACTCAGCCAGAGTCTGGGGGGAAAGTGAAGGGGGAGCTGGAGGTGAAGGCAATTTGAGGAGAGAGTTCAGTGTGGCAAAGAGACGTCGAGGGTTTGAGCCAAGAGAATTTGTCAACTGGATGTAATAGTCCTGTTTGGCAAGTAAAAGAGCAGACTGGAAGGAGGTCAGCAAGAATTTGAAATGTATGAAGTCAACATGGGCACGGGATTTCAGCCAAAGGTGTTCAGCAGAGCGGGCACAGGAACGTAGGTAGCGGATTCTAGAGGTCAGCCAAGGCTAGGGTTTGGTACGTTTTATAGAACGGGGAATGGCAGGAGCGAGAGTATCCAGAGCAGAGGAGAGGATAGTATTATAGGAAGAGACAGCCTCATTGACAGACTTGGATAACATGGTGGTAGAGAAGAGATTTGAAACACTGGAGGACAGAGTAGAAGGGTCCTGGATGTAGACTATACGCTTGAGTGGGTCCGTTAAGAGTTTTTTGAGTGGTTGCTTGTCACTCAGCTTAAGAAGCAACAAGTGTGAAATTTGATTGTGCCTGTGAAAGACTCAGCAGGCCATGTGGTGCAGGGTGATACAGCTATTGGTAACGCTTTTGCGCAATACTATGCTCAGTTGTACTCGCTGGAAGCTGAGGGTCCGCTTAGCGACACTGAGACATACTTGGTGGAACTTATGCTTCCAGAATTATCCTCAAATGTGCAGGATTTTTTGTCAGCTTCAGTGGTGATGGAGGAAGTCCTGGAGGCCATAGCTTATCTGCCTTCTTCTAAGGCCCCTGGGTAAGTTGGCTTTACTAATCTCTTTTGCAAAATGTTTGTGCATCTGCTGGTGGAGCCACTGATGCATATGTATAACTCTTTGCTTCAGGAGGATCTGCTTCCCCTGTCCTTGCATCAAGCAGGAGTTACTTTGATACTAAAACCCGTTTGCTGTGCCTCTTAATGGCGTATTTCTCTGCTGGGGGTCAATTATAAGTTACTGATTTGGATATTGGCTGCCCAGCTTCAGTGTTTCCTTCAGGAGCTTATTCATGGTGATCAGTCCAACTTCATTGCCGGTAATAAGAATGACAATGTTTGACGGGTTCTGGATCTGGTTTGGGTGGCTGGTCGGAGGCCTTCTCCAGTGGTGTTGTTGGCAGTGGATGCAGAGAAGGCTTTTGACTGGGTCTGCTGGCCCTTTATGATGGCTACCCTTCGGTGTTTTGGTTTTCATGGGCATTTTTTGAGTTGGATCTCTTTGATTTATCAGGACTCGGTGACCTGTCTGCAGGTGACTGGGGCATATACGGACTCTTTTGCCTTGCACCACTGCGCCCAACAGGAATGTCTGCTCTCCCCATTAATTTTTGCATTGGTCATGGAGCCTCTAGCCCAGGTGATTCAGGATAGTCTGGAAGTGTGTGGGAAATGGGTAGGTGATCAGGTCCAGAAACTTTTACTTTATGCAGATGATGTTCTTTTTATTCTTACTGAGCTCCCCCAGCCTTCCCTGCAAGTCTCTTGCTTTATGTGAACTTGCTAAAGGTTTCCATTGCCTCAAACTATGTGGAATATTGGTACATGATACTCTTTCAATGGTACTATACCCCAGCCCGTCTTAAGCGCATCGTTGGTGTGGGTACTGGATTAGGGTTACCATATGTCCAGTTTTACCCGGACATGTCCTCTTTTTGAGGACACCGCGGGGCACCCAGGCAGGTTTTGTCATCCTGCCCATTTGTACAGGTTTGCAGGCGGACAGGCTTGCTTGTGGGTGGCCCTCCAGGTGTCCTTTTCTCCCCTCACCTTCTATACCTTACTGTTGTGCCCCGGTGGTCTAGTGGCCTCTTCAGGGCAGGAAAGAGCCCCCACTTTCCTACCCGGTGCTGCTGCAGACCTCTCACTCCTGGCGCTGCTTCAAAATGGCTGACGAGAGTTCTACTGTGGGATTCAGCGCGTGCCAAACTCAGAATTACCACCGAGTGCACACACTACCCCAGCGGTAGTGATGATTTGGCATGTGCTACCCGCATGTTAGCCCTCCCACGGCTTTGTAAAAGGGCCCCTAAAAACAGTGGATTGAATTGTAGAGCAATAAAGTTGTTGGGATAAAAATGTTAACAATACTTGCTGTCATTGTTGATTTCTATTTGAAAAAAATCAATAAACATGATTTGGAAAAAAAAAGTATTATATCAGGCAATAACTTTTTTACTTTCACTTAATGTGTTTTTCACTGAACGTTTACTTTTACTTACATATTAAAACATACCTTTATTTTTACTTTGACCTAGTACTCTGAACAACACTGCATGCTGGATGTAGCCAGCACATGGATGTCCATTTCTCATGTATTTTGGAATAGGCTGTATGTCAGCAGGCCTTGCTCTAAAATATATGAGAAATGGATGTCCATATCTGATATACAGACTTGGATGCCCATATTCTGAGCTGGACATCCTTTCTAAAATTCCGTTCCACTGTACTATGTAAAAAGAAAACCAAGCTAGAACAGAACCCCAAAATCTAAGTGAGGCGAGCAAATCAAGGAGTAGGTAGTGATTAACAGTATCAAAAATAGCAGGTCATGAAGGATGAAGAGTGAGTAAAGGCCATTGGACCTTTGAAAACTGGATGAATCCCAATTGGATACTGAAGTATTACATTTACTGATGCAATATGAAATGAATAAAATGATTCTAGCTAAGCAAAAATGTTGAAGTATAGTTACAGTCAGTTCAGGAGAAGCTGAACTCCTAAATGCTTCCCCACTCTTTCTATAACTTCAGTGCCTAAATTTAAGTGCTATTTGTGCGTAAGTGATAGTTGGGTGCTAACCCCTGGATTCTATGAAGGGCGGTCAAAATTGGGTGCAGATCCCAGATTGGTGCCCAAATTAATTAGTTAATGACTTCCAAAGATTTAATTATTAGAATTAACAAGCACTTAATGTTATTTATTTATTTATTTGTTACATTTGTATCCCACATTTTCCCACCTCAATGTGGCTTACATAGTTCCGGAGAGGTTGTTACAGACTCTAGTGTGAACAAATACAAAGTAGATCGTACAATTTAAAGATTTAGGGCGGTTTGCTCTATGCAGGCTGCAAGGGTGGTATCGTTCGGTGAGCGATTGAGTATTGCCCGTTACTTAGTTAATTGTTATGTTACTTAGTTTGGAGTTTTTGTTGGTTATGTGGGGTTTGCACTAATTATGATTTGGGTGCCAATCTGGCTATGCAGTATTCTGTAAAAATGGGTGCCTAAATTGGATTGTGTGTAACTCAAAAAGGGGCATGGCCATGGGAGGGACATGGGTGAGCCAGGGGCATTTACGGAGTGGATGGAAGTTCAAGATATTTGAAAGTGTTCTAAATTAAACTTCAACCGCTCAATTTTCGGACCACAGGAGATAGCCGGACTGTCTCCCACAGTCCACGCTGAATCCAGATATTCAATGCCAGGCCATTTCCAGTGATCAGCATTGAATAACCAATTTAACTTTGGCCAGTCCGACTTTAACCAGCCAAGCTGATATTCAGCACTGGCCAGTTAAAGTCAGACCAGCCAACGTTATTCCACCTATTGTGGCGGTCAAATATGGCCACCAAACTCGGCTGGTTTGACTTTTAAAATCAGCGTATAGCTGGTTATATCGCGTGATACAACCGTCTAACTTTAAGTCGCTTACCAGCGATATTCAGCACCAGATATCCAGTTATCCAGCGCTGAATATCGCCAGATAGCTGCCTATGTGCCATTTTAGCGACCATATTCTTCTGAATATCGGCCTCCTTAACTATATGGGTGAATATCACTACTATCCATCTAGTCACTGATGGTGAGCACTGTCCATGTATGTTTATTGCCATCACTTATTCATATAGGAGTGCTGAATATACATATTTTTATGTGTTGCATGTTAGCATGTTCTGGGATAGAATTTTTTAAAAAAAGGAATATTTACTTATTTATTTACAGTAAGTTGCACGTGTAAGTAGCAGCACTGCCCATGCCCCTCTCATGTCTTGCATTTACAACTGTGGGGTAAATTCAAGCAAGAGCGCCAGAATTTAGGTGCCAGGATGATGTGTGCTAGCTGTGAATTCTATAAATGTTCTGTGTGGAACTGCCATTATAGAATACTATTGTAAGTCTGCAGGTTTGCACCTAACTATACGTGCAAATACTTATACCACGTCAAAGGCTGGTATAAGCGCTTGCACCTTAACTGTTGGCAGTTAGGCACATAACTTCCATAATTCTATAACATGTGTGCTTAACTCCTAGGCATGCCCCGGATCTGCCCATGCCTCTCCCACATCTAAACCTCCTGGAAGTTGAGCGCAATAGAATTTCCACGTAGAACTTCTAGAATAGCAACTAAGGGCATTTGGGTGTGCAATTGCCAATTGGTGCCAATTAACACCAATTTAAGCCAATAATTGACTGCTAATTCCAATTAACAGCCAATTATTAAATTAAGTTGTGTGCTAAACTGACCTTATTCTATAAATTGTATGTACAAATTTGTGCACTAAGCATAAGAACATAAGAATGGCTGTACTGAATCAGACCAACGGTCCATCTAGCCCAGTATCCTGTTTCCAACAGTGGCCAATCCAGGTCACAAGTACTTGGCAGAATCCTAAATAGTAGCAACATTCCATGCTACCAATCCCAGGGCAAGTTTATAGAATTAGGGGGTGTGCCACTTGCGGGTACCCTTACAGAACAGTGCTTAGTCGATTTGCTGCCATTGACCTGTGTAAGTGTACGCTTATCTGCCAAAATACTAGTGTTCTGTACTTTTAGGGGTGCTAATGGCGCAGAAATGCAGGCGCTGAGTGATAGAATTAAGCCTTGGAATGTGCACATTTTAGCGTCAAAACCAAAACCTATCTGCAGAAAATGTGCTTTGAAGGAATCGCATATAGTTTACCCATTTTGTTTGTTTGTTTTGTAAAACCAATGTAGACGCTCTAATACTTGTGGAATTCTTTTCATTTCTCTATGCCAAACATTTTTTTGTCCGAGGAGCAAAAGATGTCTATCTGCCATTTCCTTATTTTTTTTTCAGGAAAGCTAAGGGTTGTTGACTTCCTCTCCCCTCCCTTCCTTCCTTCTTTCCGAAGGTACTCATCTAAGAAAAAAAGAGAAGCAAGTGACCATTCTGTTCTCTTTCTTAAGTCACATTAAAGGCTGTCCCTGCTAGCTCCTGTGACACTGCAGTCTCTGCACAAGACGGTGACAGAAAACTGGGAAGAGCAGGTAGGAACCCTGGGGTGTCTTCTTCATTGGCTGATATGAGTGAATTGACTTTATTTAGAAGTGCAAAATATGTTATATACTGATACTTAGTACTAAGTTAAAAGGGCGTTCTATGATTTATTTTGGTTGAAGGCTATAGTGTTTGCTAAGTTTAGAGATGTCATGCAGTACTGCAGACTGATGCCATGACCTAGAGCATGGTTTGTTTTTCTAAGATATTGTACTTATGTTCAGAAAGAGAGGTTGCACTACAAATGCTCATGCTCATGTCAGTAGTTTAGCATTATAGGGGCGATTTTATACAGGTTTTCCCATGTGCAAGGCTGGTTTTATGCACAGAAAAGGCCTTTTATAAAACTGTATAACCATTTATGTGTGTGCATGCATATCTATGTGTGCTTACATAATCATGTGTACCGCTACATGTACCATTAGCAGGTGGGGGCAGAGCTGCAATGCACACGTGTATTATATAAAATACACATATGGGCTAATGCTATAAATTGATGCTTAGTTTTAGACGCTAGCAACTAGGGATGGGCAACCAGAAAAAATGTTGTTTCGTTTTGTGTCCTGTGTCATTTCCGGGGATGTTCATTTTTTTTGGCCATTTTTTTCATCAGAGGAGCAAAGTTATTGAACAAGCTTTCTTTTGAAAGAGGGCGCACTATGCGGTCAGCTGAATAAAAGGACGCTCAAACATAGACACCTAAAGTTAGAGTGCTCAGCTGCTATTCTATAAGGGCACATTAGTGCATCTAGTCTGTTATAGTGCTCAGCCAGTGGCGTTCCTTGGTCGGCTGTCACCCGGGCCGGATCGCCGCTGTGCACCCTCTCCGGGTGCAGCATTGCCCGTCCCCCCCAGGTGCAGCATGACACCTCCCCCGGGTGCAGCATCCCCCCCTGGTGCATCACCGTCCCCCCCCCCCAGGTGCATTCTTCTTATCTACTGGGGTGCTGGGAACAGCCGTGTGGCTGTCGGCTCCGCTGGTTTCCTGCTCCCTCTGCCCCGGAACAGGAAGTAACATCAGAGGAAGCAGGGATTCAGCAGAGATGACAGCTGTACAGCTGCTCCCTGTACCCCTCCTGCAGCGTGCACCCGGGGCGGACCGCCCCCACCACCCCGCCCTCAGTATGCCAATGTGCTCAGCTAGTATTCTGTAGTGGCACATTAGTGCGTCTAATCTGCTATAGTTCTCAGCTACTGTTCTATAAGGTCACATTAATGCATCTAGTCTGTTATAATGCTCAGCTAGTGTTCTAGAATGGCACATTAGTGCATCTATGGGCCCTTTTACAAAGTCACGGGAGGGTTATCATACGGGTAGCTTGCGGCAAATTGGCACTACTGCCGGGGTAGCGTGTGCTACCAGCGGTAATTACATAAGTACATAAGTAATGCCACACTGGGAAAAGACCAAGGGTCCATTGAGCCCAGCATCCTGTCCACGACAGCGGCCAATCCAGGCCAAGGACACCTGGCAAGCTTCCCAAACGTACAAACATTCTATACATGTTATTCCTGGAATTGTGGATTTTTCCCCAAGTCCATTTAGTAGTGGTTTATGGACTTGTCCTTTAGGAAACCGTCTAACCCCTTTTTAAACTCTGCCAAGCTAACCGCCTTCACCACGTTCTCCGGCAACGAATTCCAGAGTTTAATTATGCGTTGGGTGAAGAAACATTTTCTCCGATTTGTTTTAAATTTACTACACTGTAGTTTCATCGCATGCCCCCTAGTCCTAGTATTTTTGGAAAGCGTGAACAGACGCTTCACATCCACCTGTTCCACTCCACTCATTATTTTATATACCTCTATCATGTCTCCCCTCAGCCGTCTCTTCTCAAAGCTGAAAAGCCCTAACCTCCTTAGTCTTTCTTCATAGGGAAGTCATCCCATCCCTGCTATCATTTTAGTCGCCCTTCGCTGCACCTTTTCCAATTCTACTATATCTTTCTTGAGATGCTGCGACCAGAACTGAACACAATACTCAAGGTGCGGTCGCACCATGGAGCGATACAACGGCATTATAACATCCTCACACCTGTTTTCCATACCTTTTCTAATAATACCCAACATTCTATTCACTTTCCGAGCCGCAGCAGCACACTGAGCAGAAGGTTTCAGTGTATTATCGATGACGACACCCAGATCCCTTTCTTGGTCCGTAACTCCTAACGTGGAACCTTGCATGACGTAGCTATAATTCGGGTTCTTTTCTCCCACATGCATCACCTTGCAGTAGAAAATATATTTCTATTTTCTACCATGGGGGGCATTTGCAGTGGTAATCGGCAGCGTGGCCTCCTTTGCATATGCTGCATGGCTACTGTGTGGTAGTGCATCAGCCCTTACTGCCAGGTCAGTGGCTGGTGGTATGGGCTCAGGCTGTAAATAGGTGTGCGCTAGGTTCAATTTTTGTGCACGCCCATTTCCCGGCCCTTTAAAAAAAATGGCCTTTTATCCAGCTGCGGTAAAAAGTGGTCCAGTGTGCACCCAAAAGATGCATCCACACTACTACAGACCACAGAGATAATAGCGCCCATAAATTTGCCTGCAATTAGCTTTGATCATAGGGGCATTATTGCCCTGCGCTGTTTGGGTGCTAATTTTAGAGCACTGTTTGGAACAGCGTGGGGCTTATGATCATCTGCACCTAGGTGCACAGTTTATAGAATAGGGTGTAGATCAGTTATGCACGTAACTGCTAATTTGTGCCAATTTGCACTTGATAAGACCAATTATTGATAGTTATCACCAATTAAGGGGTCCTTTTACAAAGGCGCACTGAAAAATGGCTTGCGGTAGTGTAGGCATGGGTTTTGGGTGCACGCAGATCCATGTTTTAGCGTGCCTGTAAAAAAGGCCTATTTTTTGCCAAAAAAGGACTTGTGGCAAAATCAAAATTGCCGCCCTTCCATTTTGGGTCTGAGACCTTACTGCCAGCCATTGACTTAGCGGTAAAGAATCTGGCCGGTAATGACCTACGCGCGTCAAATGCCACTTGGCGCATGTCCATTACGCGCACCAGAAAATAAAAAATATTTTTCAGACGCGCATAGCAGATGTGCACCAAAGTAAAGGTTTTTATTTTATAATTGGGGCTTCATTGTTTGGAGAAAGAGGGGGCAAAAGTAATTAACTTCTAATTACTTCTGCCCCTCTTTCCTTATGCTTTTTTGTGGATGATTTCCTGATCTGATGAAGAAGGGCAACCTTCGAAAGCTAATCAAGAAATGTATTAAGTTATGTCCAATGTTTTTTTTTATATAATCTGACTTTTTTAATTGATGTTACCTGGATTTGACCCTACAAGTTCTATGACTGGCTTCCAAATATCTGCAGGTAATCAATAGAAATCAAACAAAATTAAAACATGGAAAAGAAAATAAGATGATACCTTTTTTGTTGGACATAACTTAATACATTTCTTGATTAGCTTTCGAAGGTTGCCCTTCTTCATCAGATCAGGAAATCATCCACAAAAAAGCATAAGGAAAGAGGGGCAGAAGTAATTAGAAGTTAATTACTTTTGCCCCCTCTTTCTCCAAACAATGAAGCCCCAATTATAAAATAAAAACCTTTACTTAGATGTTTTTTATTTTCTAATTTGGGGTTTCATTGCTTTTTAATTTTCCAAAGACAAGAGAAACATGAAGATATTTTCAGACCATGCAATTTTGAATTTCTGTAATGTAAACATTCATTGGATCCTTGTAAATATGTTTTCTGACTTAGGGGATCTCTTACTAAGGCAGGCTAGCGTTTTTAGTACGCGCTAATATTTAGGGTTCGCTAAACGATAGAGATGTCCATATATTCCTATGGAAGTCTCTAAAGTTTAGTGCACCCTAAATATTAGCACATGCTAAAAACGGTAGCTCACCTTAGTAAAAGAGGCCCTAAATTACGAATACTTCAGTTCAACATCAGACTCAAATTTTATTCCACCTGAAGCAACTGAGTAAACCTGACAGATAAAGGGATCAGAGAAATTTTCTGACTCTGATGTGAATGTGAACTTTACTGATTTGGAGAGTTTTGTTAGTAGGGGCAGTTGGCTTTCTTAGAAATGCTGTCACACCATAACTCATAGTTACAGTAGTAGATTTTATAATTGAAAGATAAATTCGCAATTCATCATTTGTGTGAAAATCAGATCACGTTTTGTGTGCACATTTACATATTAGCACCTATTTCTATGGCCCTGATGTGATAGAAAGTCCTTGCTAAGTCCAACAAATTAAAACATGTTTTTTTTTCTCTCAGTGATTTGTGATCAATATATGATCAAGATGGTACCTTTTTGAACCTACAGAAAAATTAATGCAAACATCAAGCATCTAAAGGATAAAAATGTATTGGGCTTTATACCTGGGGGATTTTCTCTTTCAAAGCACACTGCTTGCACTGTGGCAAAGTTCACGGGTACCTTTTCTTGTGCATCAGTTTAAAACACGAGAGCATGGTCTGTTTAGATAATAAGTTTTCTATCACAAGCTTTAAACAGGGTTAAATTATCTACTGTATTTACATAAAATGTTTGAAAGACTATTTTACAGTTTTGGAGAGGTTACCATTCCTTTTATCTCGCCGCACCTTATGCCTGGAATAAACTTCCTGAGCGGCTACGTCAAGCTCCATCTCTAGCCGCCTTCAAATCTGGACTAAAGGCCTACCTGTTTGATGTTGCTTTTGACTCCTAACTTTTCACTTGTTCATAACCTTTATCTTGTCTTCCTTTCTTCAATAGTCCCTCATCCCTATGTGTCCTATCTGTCTGTCCTACCCTTACCCTTAATTGTCCTGTCTGTCTGTCCTGATTTAGATTGTAAGCTCTCGAGCAAGGACTGTCTCATCTTCATGTTCAATTGTAAAGTGCTGCGTACCACTGGTAGCGCTATAGAAATGATTTGTAGTAGTAGTAGTTCAGGCATTGTTCAGTTTGCTGATGATTGTTATAAGCAGATGAAATATAATAGTATAATAATAAGTTTATATGTACATTGTACTTCAGTGTCATGTAAGTGAAATATTTTTATGGATAATTTCTAAAATCTATACTTCTGTTTTCTAAAAGAATTTATCTAGAAGATTGAAGAAACTGTGGAGCCCTTTTACAAAGGCGCGGGAGCGTCTTTAGCATGCATGAAAAATAAGCATGTGCGAAATGCTAGAGATGCCCATTTATTCCTATGGGTGTCTGTAGCATTTAGTGTGTGCTAATCATTAGCGTGCACTAAAACCGTTAATGCACCTTGGCAAGAGACACCCTGTATGCCTTGAGTAGAAATACGTAAACAATTTAGGAGGGACTTTATCAACATAGACTACCATTAAGTTGGGTTATTTTACCACACATCATACCAGTTTAGCACGGGGTCACATTGCGTGAAATGGCAACGCTATTGTTAAAACAGCATGACTTGTGGTAAAGTAACCCATCTTAATGGCAGTCCATGTTGATGACTTCACCCCCTTACAGTCTAACTTGAACCAAGCATTTTTCAAGTGAATTGAAGCCTGGTTTCCTTAGATTTACCAGAGAAATGCTTAACTGTGCAAAATCTGAATTTGATTTTTTTTTAAATGCACTTTTAATCTTTGGAAAATACCAAGCAGACACACTGATTTAACAAAATCCAGTTCCAAGATTTTAAAGATCTGAAGCAGATTGTTTGACACACTCAAGATCTTGCTGATTTTTGTTTTAATTCATTGAGCTACTTTAATAAACCTGTAAAATTGTTTAAGGTTCGGTGAACCTATTTCCAAAGATCTTTGTAGCTGTCATAGAACTTGTAGGGTCAAATCCAGGTAACATCAATTAAAAAAGTCAGATTATATTAAAAAAACATGGTGATAATCAGAATAAAATGTGATGGAGTCATGAGTGTTGCAGCCTGTAGTTTAGATGTTAGATTGGTTGCTTCTGTCATTAATAAACGATCTTATCAGGTGTGTCTTTAGCAATCTGTGAAATGTGAAATATTCAGCAGTGTGATGTAATTGCTTACGCAATGAATTTCCTTCTCTTAGAACATTGATAGGAGAATCCAGCAGTGTGAATTATTTTATATTTAATTTTATTGCATTGAGGTAAGTGTAAGACAAGGAAGTCTCTCGAGGATTTCTTAGCGTTATGTGTTGGCAACTCAATAAGGTTCTGCATATAAGATGGAGATAGGCTATAAATTATTTGATAAATGAGCACACATAATTTGAATGTGATGCGTGTGTTTATTGGAAGCCAATGTAAGTTTAGAAGTGAGGTTGCTTTAGAATAACGGGGAACTCTGAGTACAAGGTGAGCTGCAGTGTTCTGGGCAGTTTGTAATTTTCTGATTAATGAGGTTTTAGACTTGCATAAATGGCATTGCAACAATCAAATTCAGATAATACTAGTAATTGAGTTAAGGATCTGAAAATTAAATTTGGAAAGTATGGTCTCAATCTTTTAATTTCCACAGTGATTTGAAGACACGAGTCACTACTGTGGATACTTGTGGTTCAAATGATAATTGTTGATCAATAGTTATTCCTAGGATTTTCAGATTGGACTCCAATGGATAGGTTATATTGTTTAAAAGGTTTTGGAAAATATTGGATGAAAAGGGTTTATTATTATTAAAAACTTAGGGCCCTGTTTACTAAGGTGCGCTAGTGTTTTTAGCACATGCTAACCATGTAAGCGCCCATAAGAATATTATGGGCATCTACACGGATACCGCGCTAATGCTTAGCGTGCAGTACAAATGCTAGCATGGCTTAGTAAACAGCAGGGGTGTAGCCAGACTTCGGCGGGAGGGGGGTCCAGAGCCCGAGGTGAGGGGGCACATTTTAGCCTCCCTCCCGGCGCCACCGCCACCACCAACTTTGACCCCCCCGCCCGTCGATGACCCTCTTGACCCCCCTCCCGCTGCCAACCCGCCGTCGCCGTCTGCTACCTTTGCTGGCGGGGGACCCCAACCCTCGCCAGCTGAGGTCCTCTTCTTCCTTCGTTCTGAGTCTGACATCCTGCACGCTGTACGTGCAGGAGGTCAGACTCAGAATGAAGGAAGAAGAGGACCTCAGGTGGCGGGGGTTGGGGTCCCCTGCCAGCAAGGGTAGCAGACGATGACGGCGGGTCGGTCCAGGGCTGGGAAAGACCTGTATAAAGGAAAGGGAAATGGGACTTGATATACCGTTTTTCTGAGGTTTCTGCAACTACATTCAAAGCGGTTTACATATATTCAGGTACTTATTTTGTACCAGGGGCAATGGAGGGTTAAGTGACTTGCCCAGAGTCACAAGGAGTTGCAGTGGGAATCAAATTCAGTTCCCCACGATCAAAGTCCACTGCACTAACCACTAGGCTACTCCTCTACTCCATGTTAAGGCCACTTTTTACCACAGCTTAGTAAAAGGACCCCTATGTAAGTTAACTGTATTTATAGAATAGTGCTTAGGCAGACTTTTGGCAGTTACATGTGCATGTGAATACATATACATGTAAATGCCATTATTCTAAACATTTACATATATAACAGACATGTAAATGTTAGCACCTATTTCAATGTGGAGGAGTGGCTAGTGGTTAGGGTGGTGGATTTTGGTCCTGAGGAACTGAGTTCAATTCCCACCTGAGGCACAGGCAGCTCCTTGTGACTCTGGGCAAGTCACTTAACCCTCCATTGCCGCATTGAGCCTGCCATGAGTGACAGGAAGTCCTTGCTAAGTCCAACAAATTAACAGATGTTTTTTTTCTCCCTGTGATTTGTGATCAATACATGATCAAAATGGTACCTTTTTGAACATACAGAAAAATTAACGCAAACATCAAGTATCTAAGGAATAAAAATGTATTGGGTTTTATACCTGGTGGATTTTCTCTATCAAAGCACACTGCTTGCACTGTGGCAAAGTTCACGGGTACCTTTTCTTGTGCATTGTGCATCACTTTAAAAAATGAGAGCATGGGCACATTTGCACTTTGAAAACTGCCTGAGGAAAAAATCCACACAGGCATTGATCTCTACTTTGTCCTGTGGGGCCTGTGCTATTTTAGAAATAGAAAAGCATGTGTGTTATTGCAATTCATGCCCTAACCCTGAGCTGGGGTAAAAGTACGCATGTGGTCTAAATCCATGCCTTAACTTTATGCCCCCAGAAATTCCTCCACTCAGGTTAGATAAACATACACATTGCTGATCAATGCATGCACTATTTACCTACAAGAAGGGAGGAGCAACTGTTAAATGACCAATTTTGCAGATAAAATGCTATTTTGCTAGCAGAAATGACTTTGAAAATTGCCCTCCATTGCAATACTCCTGAACAAAGCCAACTTTTGCTTTACATAATGTTATCTCCTCTGGTTTGCATATTGGAAACTGACTTCTGGCCTTAGGTCCCTTACAGGACAAAGAATATTTAGCTCATAATATTTTACTTTCTATTATTCAGTAATAAATGGTTTAACACATTATATATAAGGAAAGAATGACCAAATAAAAATAAATCAAATCTCTGACTAGATAGAGATTTCAAGGTCCTTTTACTATAGCTTAGAGAGCAGAGAACTAACAGTGCATGCTAAATGCTATGAAGCGCATTTTATATCTATGGGCTTCTTAACATTTAGCACACAATCATTCCATTAGCAGACATTGAGGGGCCCTTTTACTAAGCAGCGGTAAAAAGTGGCCTGTGGTAGTGTAGGTGAGTATATTGGGCACACGCTGGGCCAGTTTTTACCACATCTACAAAAAAGGGCTACTTTTTAATGGGACAGGAAAAGGGCCTGTGGTAAAAATGAAACCAGCACGCGCCCAAAACCGGCCTGAGCCTGTAACACCACCCATTGATCTAGTGGTAAAGACTCACGCACTACATGCACGGTGACCAGTTGGTACCGCCAGAACTGGCACGCATAGATGGAAATAAATAAATAATTCATCCATGCATTATGGGCGCGTGCCAAATCTGAAATTTCCACCAGGAGGGTGAACTGGCCTCGTGGTAGTCTCGTTTGAGCACGCACTGCATGTGCGTAGAGCCTACAGCGGCTTAGTAAAAGGGTCCCTAAGCTCTATACATGCAATATAACTTTCAGATTGCAGGGTATGGATTGGTTAAAACCAATGTCCCTTCTGGGACTGTGGTGTGAAAGTAATTTCTACTCCTACCACTAGATGTCACTGCCACCTCCAAGACTGTGATGAAACTGCAGGAACTCTACAGAAAATCACAGAGAAAAAGTCCAGAGATCACTGACTACAGGCAGCTGAGATATGTGTTTTGTTGTGCACTTGGAAAGACAAAAAGGTTGGCATATATGTATTTTATTTACAAACTTTAGACCACCTTTCTGACTAAAATAAGTTGCCCAAAGTGCTTTACAATATAAACATTGAGAACAACCCATAAAATCAAAACTACACAGAACATTATAATTAAAACATTATAGTGGCAATTCTACAAAGTAGCACCAAGAATTAGGCACCCCAATCCCATACGATTATTCCCTAATTGTATAAAAAAGTTGCAAAGAATTGCGCATGCAAATTTGGGTGCATACCTAATTTGAATGCACAATTTAATTGAATAACAAGTGAATTAGCACCAATAATTGGCTTAAAAAAACAATTATTGATACTAATCAGATTTAATTGGAATTTACGTGCATACATTTAGGTGTGGGATCCATGCCTAAATTTTAAGTGTGATTAAATAAAAAGGTGGTGTGGAAATGGGAGGGTCATGGGCCAAAAAGGGGCATTCCTAGCATTTATGCATGTTGTTATAGAATAAGGGGATACGCGCCTGATTTAGGTGCATAGATTTGCATGTCTTGCCCTCATACCTGGGGGGAACATCAGGGGTGTCTTCAACCCAGCAGATCTTTGAGGGCCGACACAGGGGCAAGGGATATTCTGCAACCGTGCAGGCTTGTGGCTTCCTCCCACAGCACTGGGCCCACTCCAGCGCGCCACCTTCACTCACGCGCAGAATCCTCCAACCCGTATCATTGGTGATGTCAGGCCGTCGGGTATCCTCTGACATTGGCTGTGTGTCCCTTCTTCTTACACCTCCACAGCTCGCTTGTGGCTTCGCCAACTGTCTCTTGGCGCTGTGGCTGCATGTGCCTTATCTTCTGCTTGGTGTTTGCTGCCAGTTCCTGACCCACGCTGCCTTCTGACCACACTTTCTGCTGCCTGTCCTGACCCCCCCACTGACTTCTGACCATGCTGTATCTACTGCTTGTCCTGACCCTTGCTGACTTCTGACCACACTTTCTGCTGCCTGTCCTCACCCCGCTGACTTCTGACCATGCTGTATCAGCTGCCTGTCCTGACCCACGCTGACTTCTGACCATGCTGTATCTGCTGCCTGCCCTGGCCCACACAGACGTCTGATCGCGCTGTATCAGCTGCCTGTCCTGACACATGCTGACTTCTGACCATGTTGTTTCTACTGCCTGTCCTGCCAGCTTATAATCGAAAGAGAAAAATGCCTATATTTTGACCCAAATCGGGAGATGAGCGTTTTTCTCGCAAAGGCGCCCAAATCGGTATAATTGAAAGCCGATTTTGGGCATTTCCAATTGCACTCCGTTGCAGAAACGAATAAAGTTGACGGGGGCGTGTCGGAGGCGTGGTGGAGGCGGGACTGGGGTGTGGTTATCAGCCGAGGAGAGATGGGCGTCTTTAGCTGATAATCGAAAAAAAAAGGCGTTTTTACCGCGATTTTGGGTCACTTTTTTTGGACCCTTTTTTTTCACGAGCAAGTCCCAAAAAAGTGCCCAGATGACCACTGGAGGGAATCGAGGATGACCTCCCCGGACTCCCCCAGTGGTCACTAACCCCCTCCCACCAGAAAAAAACCCACTTTAAAAACTTTTTTCCAGCCTCTATGCCAGCCTCAAATGTTGTACCCACCTCCATGACAGCAGAATATGTTCGATCCTGTCACAGCCTTTCCCTGGGTCAGATGTGGTTCTCAGGTGCACTACAGGGTCACATCAGCATTGCATTGTGGTGGGTGTAGGGTATTGGGCTCCGTGATTTCATTAGCTTCTGTTACAGTCTCACGATGTTGGTAGTTGGTAGGCTCTTCTCTCATGGTGCTTTTCCCCCTGCCTACTGGGTCAGAGTGTGCCCTGTTGTGTTTCCGGTAGTCCATGAGGTAGTGGCCATTTTTGTAAGCCAGTTTTAGATCCCTTCCATGTGTTAGCCATGTTAGAGAACTTAGTTCTTACCTTGAATGTGGCTAAAAGAGGGCATTGTACAACATTCTGCCAGCTCTGACCTGCTAATCTCACTACCAGGGAGACTCGTTGCCAGTGGTGGGGCACAACCTCTGATCTGCAGTTAACTGTGAGTAAGCGTGCTTATTCCAATAAAGGATGTTTTCGGAGAGATTAGTCTTCAGGTGTAAACTGGTGTGCCAATGTTATACAGCAGTAACAAGTCCTAGAGGCCTGCATGTATGCAGGTCCCTGGAGCACTTTTAGTGGGTACCGCAATGCACTTCAGCCAGGTGGACCCAGGCCCATCCCCCCCACCTGTAACACTTGTGCTGGTAAATGGGAGGCCTCCAAAACCCACTGTACCCACATGTAGGTGCCCCCTTCACCCCTAAGAGCTATGGTAGTGTTGTACATTTGTGGGTAGTGGGTTTTGGGGGAGGGGGTTGGGAGCTCAGCACCCGTGGTAAGGGAGCTATGCATGTGGGAGCTTTTTCTGAAGTCCACCGCACTGACCTAGGGTGCCCAGTTGGTGTCCTGGCATATCAGGGGGGCGAGTGTACTACAAATCGTGGCCCTTCCCACAACCAAATGGCTCAGATTAGGACGTTTTTGAGCTGGGCGTTTTTAGTTTTCATTATCGCTAAAAAAAACCAAACGTCCATTTTTTCGAAAATACGGTTCGGCCCGCCACTTCACGGACACGTTCTCGGAGATAAACGCCCATGGAGATAGGCGTTTGCATACGATTATGCCCCTCCTGACCTACACTGACTTCTGACCACACTGTTTCTGCTGCTTTCCCTGACCCATGTTGACTTCTGACCATTCTGTTTCTGCTGCCTGTCCTGACCCATGCTAACTTCTGACCACGCTGTTTCTGCTGCCTGTCCTGACCCACGCTGACTTCTGACCATGCTGTGTTTGCTGCATATCCTGACCTATGCTGATTTCCAGCCACGCTGTGCTCGCCGCCTGTCCTACTCTGTATTGGTTTATTATCATCTTCTAGTGTGGCCGGTCTGACATATGCCTTTTCCCCTAAGGATCCCAAGTCCTGCTGGCTGCCCACACCCAAGGGTTCAACCTTCAGGGAATGGTGGCTGGTCTAGGCGAAGAACTAAGGGCACTGTTGGCTGCCTCTCGCCCTCTGGATGACGGCACTCTTCCAGGTCCATGACAGGACATGATATTGCACCATGTTTCAGTTGGTGCACATAGCAACGGCTAAACTTAGGCGTAATTCCTGGGTATAAGAGCTATTCTATAAACTGCGCCTAACTTTAAGCATGACTTATAGAATAGTGCTTTTTTCAGCGTCAGTTTTTTGGACACTATGTATAGAATTCACTCCTTAGTGCAAATTCTATAATGGCTTTTCGTGCTAAGATTCCATAAAGCAATGCTGGCTTAAGTTGGCACTGGGGAGCCTAAAGTTAGGTGACAACAGTTACAAGTCAATGATAGTTGTAACTGTTGGTGCCTAATTGTAACCCGGTCCTACTATCCAGGGTTAGAAGGGGCTCAAGAGGCACTGAATGTTTTATCACTTACTCACTTACTCTGGTCCCATCAATCCATCTACTCAGGAACCATATGACACTCATAGGATTAAAAGAACTGGAACATTTCTTAACTGATGGTTCACTGCATTGGTCTTCATGCAGTCAATTATAGATCATATTGCTTTCCAGATGATCATAAGCAATAATACATTTTCTGAGTTAATACACATGCTTAACCCTCATGCCTGTCCTGCAGCTCAGTTACAACCCAGAGCGGATTTCACACTCCTGATATACTTCAGTACCATCATGTCTAGACTTCCAGTAACTGCATACTCCCTTCGGGCTGCCACCCCAAAGGTCTCGCTATCAGCCAAGGTACACTACAATTCCACCCTAGCCCTGGTTACGGACGGACTCCCAAATCCTCCAAGTTTCTGGCTCCTCTAATGGCTGATGCAATATAACAGCTTACTGTCCAGGTAATCTATCCACTTGTCACAATACTACAGGACTTCCCCTTCTCTTTAGTGGGTCATTTGGCAGGGGAACTAACAGTAACACCTAACTCCCACACCACAGCTGGTTACTTATTTAAGAGGCAGAACCAGAGACAAAATCCTTCCCACAGGGTTTCCCTTATATACCCTCTGAGCTCCTCCCAGGTCCTCCAATCACTCCCCTAATGACCTGCTACCCGGAGGCCCACTCTATCATGTTCTTAGACAAACCATGGGTTACATAATAGTGCCCTAAAGTGCGTGTAACTTAGAGTATTTTGTAAGTCATGTGCATATTCCACAGACATTTTCATGACCCAGCCATACTCCTCCTCATTATGTGGTGTATTGGTCATAAGTACATAACGGAAAAGAGGATATTTTCTTAAAAACCTGGAGGACATATCTGAAGGAGTCTAAAAGGAGGGCATGTCCTCTTAAAAGAGGACTTATGGTAACCCTAGAGTTAGGAATGCCATGGTGGGCCGGAAAATACATATAGAGGTTTGTTTACTAAAACTTAGCTCCAGTTATCTTCAGCAGGGCCCATTTTATTCCTATGGGCCCTGCTTCAGATAACTTGAGCTAAGCTTTAGTAAACAACCCCCACGGTTTGTATGCATAGGCACTATTTTGTCTCTATTCCTCTAATTCTATAAAAGTGGCCAAAAATTGCATGCACAAATTTGAGTGTGCACCTTAATTGAAAAATGAGCTAATTAGTGCTAATAATTGGCTTCTTAACAAGCATTATTGTCACTAATTAGATTTAATTGGCATTTATATGTGATTTGAAAAAGGAGGTGTGGAAATAGGAGGGTGTAATAGGGGTGTTCCTAAAATTAGCACGTATTGTTATAGAATAAGGGGGCTATGTGCCTTATGTAGGTGTGTACATCTGTACTATGCTTGGTGCAAATGGCTGTGCCTAAAGTTAGGTGTGATTCTACTACTACTAATAATTATTTCTATAGTGCTACTAGATGTATGCAGCACTGTACACATTATATGCAGGTACTTTCTCTGTCCCTAGAGGGCTCACAATCTAAGTTTTTGTACCTGGGGTTAAGTGACTTGCCCAAGGTCACAAGGAGCTGCAGTGGGAATTAAGCCCAGGTATCTAGACTGCACCAATTTGACTGTAGTAGTAGTAGTAGTAGTAGTAGGATCAAAGCCTGCTCCATTAATCATTAGGCCACTCCGCCACTCCACAGGCATAAGTGCTTTTCTATAAACCATGTCTAACTTTAAGTGTGGCTTAAAGAATAGCACTTTTTTTGTGCTGATTTTTTTGGTGCCATATATAGCTTATATATTTGGCTCAGATATAAAAATAAAAACAGGGCGAACCTAGGACATCCAAGTAGAGGCAGATTTTGGAAAGGGCATTCCAATCAGAATTGAGATATCTAGGTCAGGACATCTCACATTCTAAAATTCATGGAGAAATTGACATTCATGTGCTGGTTATGTGCAGCAGCATCCATTTTAGACTCTTAAATTTCTAAAATACCAACAGATCAACATGGGCACATTAACGTTTATGACAGCACATAAATGCTTCTTATGAAATAGCAACATTAATGTTTGTGTGGTGGGAACATAAATATTTATGTCAGCCATTTTAGAAACGTAAATGTTTATTTTTCCTGAAGCTTGTCATAGAGACTAGTATCAATTGCCAGTTACTACTACTACTACTACTATTTAGCATTTCTATAGCGCTACAAGGCATACGCAGCGCTGCACAAACATAGAAGAAAGACAGTCCCTGCTCAAAGAGCTTACAATCTAATAGACAAAAAATAAAGTAATCAAATCAATTAATGTGTACAGGAAGGAGAGGAGGGTAGGTGGAGGCAAGTGGTTACGAGTCAAAAGCAATGTTAAAGAGGTGGGCTTTCAGTCTAGATTTAAAGGTGGCCAAGGATGGGGCAAGACGTAGGGGCTCAGGAAGTTTATTCCAGGCGTAGGGTGCAGTGAGACAGAAGGCGTGAAGTCTGGAGTTGGCAGTAGTGGAGAAGGGAACAGATAAGAAGGATTTATCCATGGAGCGGAGTGTTTTTGGGAGGAAGGGCATAGAGGATTAAGAGGGCAGAGATGGATTCATTACTTTTTAAAAGTATTTAAGTAAAATTAAAAGTACTGGCTTCAAAAGTAGTGAAGTAAAACCAGAAAGTCTTAACCAAAAAATGTACTCAAGTAAAAGTAATAAAGTACAGAGTACAGCTCTTAAAACTACTTTTTTTTTATTATAAATAAAAAGTATTCTTAACAAGTTGAATCACAGAATCTAGCATGTTTACAAGCTAACTTCTAGGGGGATCATACAAGGTCCTTCCCAGAAAAAAAAACCACCCTGAACATTGCATTGGGCAGAAAACCATTAATACACCTATTGGAAAACAAAACATACTGGATTAGTACAGATTAGTCCTACATAGACACTTGATGCTAACAGAATACCCCACCTTTTTCACATATGAACAGTGGAAGCCCCCCATGAAGTATAGAATAAGTAACCACAAACTAAAAATAGAAATATGTAGACAAAAATTAAACTGAACCCCAAGAAGCCATACTCTGCATGCAGTGCAAAACCAAAGAAGCAGAAACAGTGACACATCCCCTTTGTACCAGGTAAAATATAAAAGAGAGCAGATGTAAATTTCAAAAACTTACATATTCAATTGCTACATTAAAAATGAACAAATAAAACAAAAGCAGAAAATAAAATGATGCCATTTTATTGGACAAACATTATGGGCCCTGTTTACAAAGCCGCGCTATAGGCAAACTAACTTTTTAGCATGTGATAATGCTAGAGACGCCCATTAGGAATATACGGGTGTCTCCAGCATTAGTGCGCCTACAGCCCAGCTTAGTAAACAGGGCCCTACATTTTTTGACTAGCTTTTGGTGGCCAAAACTTCCTTCCTTAAGTCAGGAGAAGCATACTATTACAGCGGTATACTGTCCTGACCTGAAGAACTAGGGTTTGGTCTTCGAAAGTTAGTAAAAAATGTATATAGTCCAAAATAAAGGTGTCACCTTATTTTTTTTTTATTTTTCTTTTCTTTATATTTATTAATTTTTAAGGTGGACTAACACGGCTAGTGCACCCCCCCCCCCCCAAATTTTTTTACCTTTGCTGTTTGGCCATTTAATTTTTCTAACTGTGTTGGTCCAAGTCTGTGGTTACTGTTTTCCTTTCTTCTTTTAACTTTCTATCCAAGTTCTCCTGTCCATGTGCCATTTTTTTCTTCTCTTCTTCACCTCTTTCACTACAATACTGATCTGTTCCGGTTCTGTGGATGCTTGAGCACCTTGAATATTGAGCAAACCCTTTGTGTCCATGGAGGGTTAATTTCTATTGGGTTTACCATCCCTAATCATTTTGAAAAGTTGACTCCTATGTCTCCACCTATCCAGTCTTGCCCAATTTCTTTCCCTGTCCCCAGCCCATACCCTCTGTCTCTCCTCCTCTTTAATCCAGTATCGTTCCATCTCTTTCTCTCTCAATCCCCATCCAGTCTTGCCTCATTTCTCTCTCCCTCCCCATCTGTCCAATCTTGCCCAATTTCTCTCACCATCCCCAGCCCATAGCCTTTGTCTCTTCCCCCCTTTATCCAGTATCGCTCCATCTCTCTTTATCACTCTCTCTCTCTCTTCCTCCTCTCTCATCTAACCTTGCCTTGTTTCTCTCTCCCTCCCTACCTATCCAGTCTTGCCTAAATTCTCTCTCCCCAGATAGCCTCTGTCTCCCCCCCTTTCCTCCAGTATCATCCCATTTCTCTCTGTTACTCTATATCTCCATCACCGTCCATCCAGTCTTGCCTAATTTCTTTCTCTCTCTCCCCCCTCCCATCCACTGCGGCTCTGCAGCACAGTCTCATTTCCTCCCTCCCGTGCACCTCTGCTGGGACCTCGCTAATAAACTACTATGGGAGACACGCAGGACCCGGCTCTCTGCAGCGCCACTAGTACTTCTTGTGCCAGTCCAGGAAGTTTACATCAAACATGTAAATGATTATCGTTTAGAAATTTGCTCCTATGCTGTCAGTGATTTTCTTTTGAAATATCTCCCAAAAAGCACACCATAATTTTCCAATATCAGCTCCAGAATGTGATTGTTTTCTTCTTCAGTGATGAGCATCAAGCACCAATACCTTGCATGCCTTGCCTTCCATTGTAATTTTTAGGATAGCCTCTGTCTCCTGTTCCTCCCTCTCTCTCTCTCTCTATTTCCACTTCTATGCGGAGCTTCATATGACTCTGGGCAAGTCATTTTACCCTCCATCGCCCCAGATACAAAATAAGTACCTGTATATAATATGTAAACCATATTGATTGTAACCACAGAAAGGTAGTACATCAAATCCCATCCCTTCCCTTTCCCTATGTCCTCTACCTTCATGGGAAACATAGGAGACACATGCTGTTGGGAGTCCTTGTGTAACCCTTTGCTATACTGGAACCTGGATAGGAGGAGTCTAACATGGAAGTGAGCCATGAGTCCATCTCACACTTGAGGATGTCCTGATTCTTAGAATTTCAGTGTGGGGTGGAGCTGATGATCTCTGTATAAGGGAGGACAGTACTGTAAGATTTGTCCTTGATAGCCTACTACTACTTATCATTTCTATAGCACTACCGGACGTACGCAGCGCTTCACACTTGAACATGGAGAGACAGTTCCTGCTCAATAGAGCTTACAATCTAATTAAGACAGACAGACAGGACAAGTAAGGGATAAGGGTTAGGACAGACAGGACATATCAGGGATAGGGGACAGTTGAAGGTTTAGGTTTAAGAGTTAAAAGCAACATCGAAGAGGTGGGTTTTTAGCCTACATTTGAAGATGGCCAGAGATGAGGCCTGTGTTAAGAAGTCTATAACTCCCGCCAAGTGACCCGTTGGAACAAAAAAGGGGTACCTGCAGAGCCAACCCTGATAGAGGAGCAGGATCAGGGTTATTTCTGCTTAGGGTTACCATACATCTGGTTTTACTCGGACATGTCCTCTTTTTGAGGACATGGCTGGGCAACTGGGCGGGTTTTGCCAGCCTGTCCTTTTGTCCAGATTTATGGACAAACGGGAAGGCTGGTGGGCGGACGGGCAGGCGGGCGTCCTCTCCTCTCCTCTTCTCCTTTACCTTAGTGTGGTGCCCTGGTGGTCTAGTGACCTCTTCGGGGCAGGAAAGAGCCCCCTCTTTCCTGTCCAGTGCGTCTGTCTTTCTCCCGACACCAATTCAAAATGGCTGCCAAAAGTTCAAGTGGCGGCCTCGTGAGACTTTTGCCAAAGTCTTGCAAGGTCACTGCTTGAACTCTTGGCAGCCATTTTGAATTGGCGCCGGGAGAAAGTCTACCCCAGCGGTAGTGCCAATTGGGTGCATGCTACCTACGCGTTAGCCCTACCGCTGCTTAGTAAAAGGGCCCCTAAGTTCATTCCTGAGACAATGGAGGGTTAAATGACTTGTCCACAGTCACAAGCAGTGTCAGTGGGATTCGATCCCTGGTTTCTTTGGTTCTCAGCTTGCTGCTCTCTTCTCCTCTGCACTGATACCCAGATCCTTGTACCTAACTTTTATAGAGCTTTCGAGCACAAAAACAGAGCTACAATGAAAAGGGAATTGATGCTGCTTAGTTTAGTACCCAGATGTTATTTTTACAGCAGCCACATATAGTATTTAGTGCTCAAGCAGACGTGAGAGGTGATTTTAAAAGACTTGCATTGCATCAGTAGTGGCATTTACACCTGCAAATGACTAACACATTTACTAAGCATTTTTAGAAAATCTCTGCTTGTGAAAAAGTCACAGAGTGCATAGTTTGGAAAGGGTTGGGTTGTGGGCATGTAATGGACATGTTTGAGCGGGGCAGAGACCTCAGCAGCATAACTCCTTTGCTTTTGAAGATGTAACTGTATTTTTTCTTTTTCACCTCTTTTACCATTAATATAACAGTTGTGAACCGCTGTGGCAAATTTACAAACAGTGGTTTTATCAAGTACAAATAAACTAAATGAAGTTAACTTATGCATATATTCTCAATTTTATAATGCAAATATACCTATATGTAGAAAAAAATGAACATTAGCATTTACACTTGTTTTGGGCCAGGCAGGGATGGACTGACTATTGGAACAATAGGGCAGCACCTGAGGGACCACAACAGTAGGGGGTCCCATGCTCCCATAGCTTCCATATAATTTAATCATTTGTGATAGTGGTTAGGGGTGCACAAGCCTTAGTGCCTGGGGGCCTAGATCACTGTTAGTCCACCCCTGGTGCCAGGCATGTGTGTTAGGGAACTGTTTGTACCAAGGGTTCACACTAGTGGTGTTCCATGGTCACTGCTGCGCAACCCCCTCCCCCCGATGCAGCGTTGTCCCCCTCCCCAGGTGCAGCATCGTCATCCCCCAAGTGCATCACCTCCAAACACCCTCTCCCCTGGTGCATTGCTTTTACCTCCTGGGGTGCTAGGAGCAGCCGCACGGCTGTCAGCTCCACCGGTTCCCTGCTCCCTCTGCCCTGGAACAGGAAGTAACATCAGAGGGAGCAGGGAACCGGCGGAGATGACAGCTGCGCGGCTGTTCCCTGCACCCTCCCCTGCAGCGTGCACCCGGGGCGGACCGCCCCACTGCCCCGCCCTTGGTACGCCACTGGTTCACACCATTCATTGAGATGTCAATTAATTCTATGTTAGGAGCTAAACAACGTACGCATCTAGCTTCTCCTACATAAGCGCACAACTATGGAACGGACTCCCAAATGCTGTGAGAACAATCTGTGACCACTCAAACTTCAGGAAATCACTCAAAACTCACCTCTTCAAAAAGGCCTATCCCACCGATCCAACATAAATCCTCGCACCCAGCAACACAGCATAATTAATGATTGTACTGGACAATTTATAATCTTCACTTCCTTCAACCCCATGACGCCTGATCCACACCTACCTCATCTGACCACAATATAACTTTGTAACTGCTATCAACCGAATTGGCAAACGCCTCTACGGTACTATATAAGCCACATTGAGCCTGCAAATAGGTGGGAAAATGTGGGGTACAAATGTAACAAATAAATAAATAAATTAGGAAAGGAAAATAAAATAAAATAAAACAAAGGACATTTATAATGCCTCTTTATCACTCCATGGTGCAACTTTACCTTGAGTATTGTGTGCAATTCTGGTTAAACTTCCTAATTCGATTTATGGTGATCAAAAGTGTATGCACAATTTAATTGCATAATGAGCCAATTAGTTCAGATAATTTGGTGTCAACCATCAATTATTAGTGCTAATTGCCAATAATATGAATTTACATATGCATCTTTATAGTCGCTATTCTATACGCATGGATCTGAAAACGGGCATGGCCATGGGATGGGCATGGGCGGGTCAGGGACATTCCTGGAATTTGTGCACTTTGTTACAGAAGAAGACAGATCCGCACCTACTTCAGGTGTGAGGATTTACTCCAGGTTTTAGTTGGTGTAAATTTGAGTGTGGAGTCTGGCGCCAAACTCTGCTCTGTAAATGGTGCCCAACTCAGAGCATCATTTATAGAATAGCACTTGGCACTCTCTTTTTTGTGCTCATTTTTTAGTGCCATATATAGAATCTAGCCCATAGTGGCATTAGAGAAGGTACAGAGAAGGGCGAGCAAAATTATCAATGTGATAGAACAAGACTCATGTGAGGAAAGGCTAAATAGATGTCTTGGAGAAGAGACGGCTGATGAGGGATATGACAGATGTCTACAAAATCCTGTGTAGACTTGAAAAGGTAAACACAAATTGATTAAGAACATAAGAATAGCCATACAGGGTCAGACTAATGGTCCATCCAGCCCAGTATCCTGTTTCTAACAGTGGCCAATCCAGGCCACAAGTACCTGGAAGAAACCCAAATAATAGCAACATTCCATGCTACCAATCCCAGGATAAGCAGTGGCTTCCCTCATGTCTGTCTCAATAGCAGACTACAGACTTTTCCTCCAGGAACATGTCCAAACCTTTTTAAAACCCAGATGTGCTAACTGCTGTTAACTACATCTTCTGGCACGATCTAACCAAATATCAGCATTACTAATTTTTGTGCTTCATTTAAGGTCCCTTTTACTAAACTGCGCTAACGATTCCCATGCAGCAAATGCGATGAAACCCATTGAAACTGAATGGGCCGCATTGCATTTGCCGTGCTGGGAATCACTAATGCGGTTTAGTAAAAGGGGCCCTTAATTCATAACATGACCATCTTTTCTCTTTTGTTCCCTTATTTCTTCAAAAGCATATGAAGGGTAATTCTATAAAGAGGTGCCTATTTCTAGGTGCCAAGAATGCACCTATTTGCAGTGTTATATAGTAACTAAGTAAATGTAACTAGTTACTGAACTTAAGTAAAAGTTTTTTCACAGGATAACACAGGGGTGGACTGAGAGTGATCTGGGCCCCCTCCATCGCTGTGCTGCTGCCACTCTTACCACCACAGCTGCCGCTCCCCTCCCACACACCATAGTCCCCCAAGCCTCAGTGGACCCTTCCCGGTCCTATCTTGGCCCTGGTGATCTAGTAGCTTTCTGCCCACTACCTCTATTCTGCCCAGTGCCACCATGTTTTCAAAATGGTGATTGAGACTTCCCACGGTAGTTTCTTGCGTCTCGACAGTCTCGCGAGACTGCCTTAGGGAGTCTTGGTAGCCATTTTTAAAACATGGTAGCGCTGGGCAGAATAGCGGCAGTGGGCAGGAAAGAGACTTGTTCTTTCTTGCCCCCTTGCAGAGGCCACTAGACCACCAGGGCCCTTCAAGGTAGGACCGGGAGGGTTGTAGTATGAGGCAGCAGTGGTGGCGGGCAACCTGTAGGCCCCTTAGAGCCTCTGGTCCCTCAGGCACTTCTTGGTTGCCTGAATGGTCAGTTCACTACTGGGATAACATTTGTTACTTTTACAAAAGTAATAATTTTTCCAATTTTTCCATTTTTTCCTACTTTTACTCAAGTTACATCCGATGTTTGCAGTTAAAAGTAGAAAGTAAAAATGGAAGCGAAATGTAAATGATGATTCCACAGTAAACTAAATGAAACCAAAAAAACCTGGAACAAGATTTTGCTATTGCAAACCTTGTCACACAAACAGAGATCATCTCATCTTAAATTTTATAGTTCAGTGAATATATCCTATAAGAACAGTGAAGTTGCCTGTGTTTGTTGAACTGGTTACTGGTCTCCAGCCAAACAGAAAAGTGATGCGTTTGGTCACTTTAAAGTGGAGATGAAGCTGAAGCATTTAGCAATTCTTGGTGAACAGACATATGTTTATATCTGATCATCCCATGAAAAATTTTACATTGGGATGACTGTCCACTGCATTGATAGAGTCTTTAGAGAGGAAGTCTACTTGATAAATTATTCTTTTCTATATGGAAGTCAAGTGTTTCAGAGATTCCTTTGATCAAAACCTGCAGACCCAGTCAGAAGGCATCAGTAATATTGCAAACTGACCTGATTTGAAGGAACTTCCTGCTAGTGCAGTTAAACACCTTTTTAGCTGTGCTGGACTAATGACTCACTGGCATGAGTGACAGTCATTTAAACAAATTTAGTTTACTAACAACAAAGTGGATTGAATTGTAGAGCAATAAAGTTGATGGGCTAAAAACGTTAACAATAGTTGTATTTATTGTAGTTGTGGTACTTTTACTTTTTACTCAAAAAGTATAGTATTAGGCAATAACTTTTTTACTTTTACTTAAATATTAAAATGCACATTTATTTTTACTTTTACTTAAGTACTTTGAACAACATTGCCTATTTGGAGCGTGTTCCATAAGAAAAAGCAAGTGCCTACTTTTCTTTATAGAATGCAAATGCAATAGGTCAAAAACATACCTATATTTTAAGTGCAATTACTTACAGCAGCCATAGAGCTGGTGTAAAAGCTCATACTGAGATTTTAAAGGAATGCATGTCCATTATAGTGTTTTATACTGTGCATCGTGCTCATGCTTTGCCCAACTCTGCCCATGTGAACAGCCACCGGCAAAATATTCACCAAATATTGGCATTTAGCTAGAAAATGATATTTATGGGTGTGTGTCCACTTATGCATATATGTGACTAGAATACTGGCATTTATGTGCATTTCTGTTGTCTAAATTTAGTGGCTCTTTAAAGAATTACCCCCGGATTCTATATATGGTGACTAAAGTTGCGTGCGCAACTTCATTGTTTAAAAAGCCAATCAGTGCCGATAATTGGCAACTAACAAGCAATTATTGACACTGATTGGTGCAAAGTGATGCACTTAGGGAGTAGAAATCCACGGGAGATGTATGTGTTAGGCGGGGAGAGTCTGATAGGTACCCACGGGGAGAGGGATCTTGGGGTGATAGTATCTGAGGATCTGAAGGCGACAAAACAGTGTGACAAGGCGGTGGCCATAAGTAGAAGGTTGCTAGGCTGTATAGAGAAGGGAGTGACCAGCAGAAGAAAAGAGGTTTTAATGCCCCTGTATAAGTCGTTGGTGAGGCCCCACCTGGAGTATTGTGTTCAGTTCTGGAGGCTGTATCTTGCTAAGGATGTAAAAAGAATTGAAGCAGTGCAAAGAAAAGCTACGAGAATGGTATGGGATTTGTGTTACAAGACGTATGAGGAGAAACTTGCTGACCTGAACATGTATACCCTGGAGGAAAGGAGAAACAGGGGTGATATGATACAGACGTTCAAATATCTGAAAGGTATTAATCCGCAAACGAACCTTTTCCGAAGATGGGAAGGCAGTAGAACTAGAGGGCACGATACGAGATTGAAGGGGGGCAGACTCAAGAAAAATGTCAGGAAGTATTTTTTTTACAGAGAGAGTGGTGGATGCTTGGAATGCTCTCCCACGGGAGGTGGTGGAGAGGAAAATGGTAATGGAATTCAAACATGCGTGGGATAAACATAAAGGAATCCTGTTCCAAGGGAATGGATCCTCAGAAGCTTAGCTGAGATTAGGTGGCAGAGCTGGTGGTGGGAGGCGGGGCTGGTGGTTGGGAGGCGAGGACATTGCTGGACAGACTTATAAGGTCTGTCCCAGAGCCGGTGGTTGGGAGGCAGGGATAGTGCTGGGCAGACTTATACGGTCTGTGCCCTGAAAATGACAGATGCAAATCAAGGTAAGGTATACACAAAAAGTAGCACATATGAGTTTATCTTGTTGGGCAGACTGGATGGACCATGCAGGTCTTTTTCTGCCGTCATCTACTATGTTACTATGCTACATGCACAACTTTCTAAGCGTATTCTGTAAAGTACAGCACGTAAATTCTAACGTGTGGTTCTCCAAAGGGGCGTGGCCGTGGGAGGGGCATGGGTGGATCACGGACATTCCTAAAAATGACACACACTGTTATAGAATATGCCTGATCCATGTCTAAGTTAGGTGCAGGCATTTACACTAGGTTTTAGTTGGCATGAATGGTTGCACCTAAATTTTAGTCATGGCAATGGACACTATGCATATTTTATAAACTGCACCTAACTTAAGGTGAGATTTATAGAAGAGTGCTAAGCATGTTTTTTTTTCAGTGCCAATTTTTTAGGCACCATATATAGAATCTGGTTCTTAGTGTCAGAATCATGTTGTGAGGGCTGACTTAACCATTAGGCAAGATTAGGTGTTTGCCTAGGGATTGGTTTGGCAGCAAAAAACAGCTGCAGTCAAAGCAAAACAGCCACACAAACTCAAAGAGCCATATACACACACACAGACACAAACAGGCATGTGCAAAACAATGCAATATTTTAAAGTATGATGTCCAATTATGCATTTTTACGGGCTCGCGATGTTGGGATGATCAGGATCCAAAGCAAGAGTACAAAGAAAATATATGAAATTTACAAAAAGATGCTATATTTGAAGGAGAATTCAGATCTATGTGTTCTATAGTTTGGCTGTATTCCCAGGGTTCAGTTTGTTTTCAATCAGAATAAAATCTGAGTTGATGATCAGGTGCTATTCAGTAAGAGGCTCCTCCCATATTAGACCAAGAGTGGGAAACCATGGTCCTACAGGGCCACAACCGAGCCAAGTTTTCAGGATTTCCCCAAAGAATATGCATGCGATTTATTTGCATACAATGGGGACAGTGCATACAAATAGATCTCATGCATATTCATTGGGGAAACCCTGAAGACCTGACTGGGTTGCAGTCCTCGAGGACCGAGGTTGCCCACCTGTGGTTTAGATGTATCTCCACATGTTTGTAAAATGGGATAGCTACACAGGGAAGCGGTGCCACTTACAAATGGAAGTAGCAAAACATCTGGTTCCAGTGGAAGTCCGGACAGTTTCATGTGGAAGCTGCCAGGTTTGTGCTGGTTTGTTTCCCACATATATATTTGTGAAATGGCTGCTCCTACTGTGTGTGCCGGGAAATACAGATATTCATTTATTTATTGAAACTTGATAATACCACCACTCATAATGATTCAAATCTATAATGCCTGATTGGACATAGGTGTGTCATCAAGAATGATACCTTCAGGTCCAAAGAGGGAGGGAAGATGGCTGGGCTGACTAATAAGTAGTGCTGAGACAGCCCTTAGGCCAGTAAGCATTTCCTGAGATGCTATAGAGTAAAAAGGGAAAAAAGACAACAAAGAAATGTATGCATTATTTTAGAAGCTCTATTCGCAATTTACCCATGTAAAACCCAAATACCCAATTTTAGAAAGCCGGGGTTTATATGTGCAAAGGACTGTGGTTTGTGTGGGATTAGGGAAGGGCCAAACTATAACATATATTTCCCATTTCAGAAGGGGAATGCACATCTTTTGGGAGTTGCAGGGGCAGAGTCAGCACTTAACTGGTTAAGTGCAATAAATAAATAAGTGCCAATATTCAGCCCTTAGCCAGCTAAGATAACTACATAAATAGGACAGCATAAAACAGTCCTATCTTTCTGCAGTTCATCGTAGTTGGTTAAGTGCTGAATGTTGCATTTAACTGGCTATGACTTTGCCGGCTCCGTAAACCTAGAAATTTAATGCTGGTGCCCGGACATGGCCTGGCATAAAATTTCTAGGTATAACGCTGGTGGCAATCAGCAAAATTCTGAGTGTTGCCGGCTGAATACCGACCACTAAATGTGCACGCTGTGTTCACTCACTCACTTGTGCTGTGATTTCCATATTAAAATCAAGAACAGATAAAAAAAAATAACAGGCTGTTTAATACAAGTTCCAAATGAAAATGCTGGCTGCAAAGCCCAGACCTCATTGCACTCCAGGATTATGTTTTTTTTTCCAAAGTATGAGGCTTGCTCCACACAATTATCCACTTAGGACTATTACCAAGCTTCCTATCTTTGTAGAAATTGTTGGGAAAAAGCCTTTTTCCAGTAGGACTCTGATGTATAGAGCTGAGGTCAGTACTGGTGCACTAAACAGTGCTGGCATCAGATCAGGCTGCTTGTAATTTGCACCTCATTTATAAATAGCCAGGGCATGCATGGATTTTACAATATGTGCTCGTTTCAGCCTGGGCCTTACACAAGGGATTAAAGGAAGAACAAAGTCTCTGTTGTATTTGATTTATTAGCTGAGAAGAGACCACAATCATGGTTATTAGAGGCTGATTCTGTGCTATTAAGTCAATTATGTCCATTCTCTTATTCAATTGTATATTTATTTATATTATTTATGCATTCTTGTATCCCACTGTTTTCCAAAAACAGGTTTCAGTTTAAAGTGGCTTACAATTTACATATTGGTTGAAAGCTACAGTGATGGTTTGGCAGTTTACATTCTGGTTGAATTTACAAAGATGGATTTCAAATAGGAAGTGGGGACATCGATAGCTAAGTTATTGAATTGTAGAATTTTCTGAAGAGATATGTTTTCAGTTCTTTTCTGGACTGTAGATAGCAGGTGATGCTGCTTGTGATCTTTGGTATTGAGTTCCACCATTTTGAACCCAGGTAACTAAATCCAGCCATGTATACGGATTTGTAGGTTATGTTTCTGCAGTTGGGTAGCTAAAGAAGTAGGTAGTCTCTGGTTTCTGGGCTTGCATTTCTTGAGGATAGTTCGATCCTTGTGACTCTGGGCAAGTCACTTAACCCTCCATTGCCCCATGTAAGCCGCATTGAGCCTGCCATGAGTGGGAAAGCGCGAGGTACAAATGTAACAAAAATAAATAAATAAAATAAATCATATCTGGCATATATTCTGGAGACATTATCTTGAAGCCATAGACTGTAAAATGGGGACATGATATTTTTGCAAATTATAAGAGTGTATTTAACTTTCTGACATGAATTTGAGGGAAACAATGAAACCCTTCATGAGGTATGGCTCCTAAAATTATCTATTGCCCATGTTTGACTTATTCTTGCTGTATACTGCCTTGAGTGAGTTCCTTTAAAAAAAGTGGTAAATAAATAAATGAATAAAATTAATTAATTTATGTGTAGTTTATTGTCCTCCTACCCTGCTGACTTATTTTCATTAATTGAAAGGTCTGTTTTTGATCACGTGCATTAGTGCCACTAATTTTAGGTGATTTTAGTTTACATTTTCATAATGTATCTCTATCATCTACTTGTGAAAGCTTGCTTCAGTTAATGGCCTCCCTGGTCTATTCCCAAATGACAGTGTCAAACCTACATATGTGGATGGTCAATCTCTCGATCTGATTGTTTTTCTTAAGGAATTAGTTGATTCAGTTCTCCTATTGTACTGTATATGATCCACTATTTAATTTCCCTTTTTTTAGACCGCTGTAATTCTTGCCCTTACAATCAAAACAATGCATAGTCCTAATGATATCAAAGATTTAAAGGATTTCATGATTCCTTGACTTCCAAATCTAGATGTGTTGAATGTGTCCACTAGATGTGTTGAGTGATACCTTTAATGATGTATTGGATACAGTTGCCCTGGTTAGGCAGCTGAAGATGCAAAGACAGCATTAGGGTCCTTGACATACATCTCAACTGAGATTACTTAAAAGACAGCTACGTCTACATCTGATGTAGTTCTTTAAGCAAATTACTTAAATACCTTGAGGCTATATCAGGAGTCAATAAACTTCACAAAAGAGCTCTTCATGTGAAAAATAATGCCAAATACTGGGAAATATGATATTTTGTGCTATTTTTCATGCAAAGAGAACTTTTTTTGAAGTCGCTTTGAAAAAGTAGACCTTGCTGTAGTAAACTTGTACAGTCTGTTTCACATGAAAGTTTATGTGAATTTGAAATTAATGGGCTGCTGCAGTGCAAAATCATGCAAAGCAGCTCATTATGCTTAAAAATGAGCATGTGAAAAAGGCTTCATAGGCCTTTTTTTCACTGAGAAAATAACCAGTGTAATAGTTGTAGTTACTTTTTCCAAATTTGCAAAACACAAATGATGTCTCCTCACATGGCGGCTACTGAAAATTAAAGGGTCTGCCAGCCTGAATCAGAGATTCCCTTGGACTGCCTCCTCCAGGGTGACTTGAACACTAGTGGCCTAGTGGTTCCTGGTAATACTCTCCCTCCTCAACCCTGATGTGGGGGTTAAATGATTTAAAACTCTCTTCATCCTGAAGTCCCACCCCTTATGAGGTGAGGATTGGCCTAGCATTCTCTCATTCCTTTGACTCAACCGAAGGGGTCCAGGGGATTGATGGGGCAGGATCGATCCCCTCTCGTTCTTGCTCCACAAGCTACAGCTTCAAAATGGCTCACACTCACCCCTGCCAGTAGTTTTGTGGTACCACTGCTATGCTCAGTTTGCCAAATAAGGAGCACATGCACTTGTCTTGCAATCTGACCGTTTGTGGTAGCACAAGACCAGTGATAAGGGCTGCCCTGCACAATTTTACAGCCAGCAGACTACAGGGCAGGAGCCTTGGGGATTGCTCTTCCCCTCCTCATCCCCTTGACCCTTTGGAGTCAGCTGAGCTGCAGGGGAAGATGAGGATACTGGGGAGGGGATATGGGGGGACCAGTATGATCTTCATTCATAAGGGGGAGGCCTTTGAGGGAAAGCCACTTTGTTTTTATCTCTAATAAAGGTTGTAAGGTGATATAATAAGTCCTCAAATAAACTAAACTAAATCTTTTATCCTCATGTCGTGGCTGGGAAGGGGAGGCATTGAGCCAATTAGGCCACCAGTGCATCAAGGTCTCCCAGGAGAGGAGGTCCAGGGGTCCTGGGCCCTTTAATTTTACTATACCACCATGTGAAGAAAAATTCTAAAAAACACTTCTCACTTTTCACAGCAAGAAATATGTGAAGTTTCTGGCTGTGTCAGTGCATGAGAAATTACCTCCAGGCTTACCTCATCACATCATCAGACCCCAATGCATAAAAGGTGATGAAATATGAAAGAAAACTTCCAGAATCCAGTTCCATCATTAAACTTGGATAAGTGTTCTGAAGAGTAGATGGAATGGGTGAAAATCCATCAGTGCCAAAAGGAAAGGAAGCAACAGAATTTGCAAAGGAAGAGAAAACATTCTTCAAGGAATTGGAGCAGCAGGGGAGAAACAATAAGTGGTAAATGCCTAAGTACAGTGGGAAATTCAAGATGCTACTCTAGGAACCATTCGTGGATCAACATTGGACACATGAATGGTTAAGGAGAGGTGAATTGAAACCTAAGGGTGAGCAATTGATAGTTGCAGCCCAGGACAGCAGATTAAAGATGAGATGGTTTACAGCAAGCATTGAATAAACTGGTGCCGCAGATAACTGTAGATTCAGTAAGAAAGAGCTAGAAACAGTTACTCATCTTGAGGCTGGCTATGAAATGCTGATGATGGAAACTTTTTACACAGAAAGACACAATAAGGTGGCAGGTCTCATTCATTGGAAACTCTGTAAGCATTACAACATCAGTGTACCGGAAAAGCATTGGGATCATGACCCTAAAAGAATTGTGGAAAACAAAGAGGTTGTGATCACCTGGGACATCACAATCCCGACTGATAAAAAGCTGGATGCCAGAAAACTGGATATAGTGGTAAAAGAGAAAAACATCAGAACTTTGTTGATTATAGAGGTGTCAGTCCCAAGTGATTACTTGGTGATTTGCGTGGAGAGAGGGAAGATCCTCCAGTACCAAGAAATGCAATCCGAGACCAAGAAAATGTGGCAGAAAGATATGGAAATATTTCCCATCATTTTGGATGCCACAGGCCTGATTGAAAAGAACTTCCAAGCACACCTGGATAAATTGCCCATACAAATTACATCTTATGAACTCCAGAAAGAAGCTCCCTTTGGCATAATGCAAAATACTACTGCGAGGTTAGCATTAAGTTTGAGAGACCGAGATCATACTCCACATATCCTGGCTTAGGAGTGAGGTTTGGTCCTGTCATTGTATGTGCAAAACTAAAATCGAAGTCCACCAAGGTAGAAGAACACTGAATTCTCACGAGAGGTACCCAAGAAGAGACAGACAGTGGGAAATCAGCCATGAACTCGAAAGACAGGGACAGCAAGCTTAAACTTCTCATTGATTTTATTGATCAGAGACTTGACACAGTACCGTGTTTTGGCGTTTTGCTACTTTTGGCACTACAACGATACTATAGGGCTCATTTTTAAAGAAAAAAACATCAAAAAAGTGGCATAAGGCTGCATTTGGATGTTTTTCTCACAAAAATGTCCAAATCAGTATTTTCTGAACCTATTTTTAGACGTTTTTCTCTGACGTCTGCCAGAAGTGCCTCCAAATCTCAAGGAGGAGTGCCAGGGGCATGTTCAGGGCGAAACTTAGGCGTTCCTAAGACTTAGACGTTTTTCAGCCATAATGGAACAAAACAAAACCATCCAGGACTAAAGCTTAAGACGTTTTGAGCTAGACCTGTTTTTATTACGAATGAGGCACAAAAAGGTGCCCTAAATAACCAGATGACCACTGGAGGGAATCAGGAATGACCTCCCCTTATTCCCCCAGTGGTCACTAACCCCCTTCCATCCCCCCAAATGTGAAGAAAAACATTACTTACCAACCTCTATGCCAGCCTCAGATGTTATACTCAGGTCCATTAGAGCAGCATGCAGGTCCCTGGAGTAGTTTAGTGTTGGGTGCAGTGCACTGTGAACAGGTGGACCTAGGCTCCTACCTCCCCCTACCTGTTACACTTTTGGAGGAAACTGTGAGCCCTCCAAAACTCACCAGAAACCCACTGTACCCACATATAGGTGCCCCCTTCACCCGTAAGGGCTATGGTAGTGGTGTACAGTTGGGGGTAGTGGGTTTTGGGGGGTTCAGCACACAACGTAAGGGAGCAATGGTCAGATGTGTACCTGGGAGCATTTTATGAAGTCCACTGCAGTGCCCCTTAGGGTGCCCTATTGCTGTCCTGGGATGTCAGAGGGACCAGTCTACTAAAAATGATGGCTCCTCCTACATCCCAATGGCTTGATTTTGTGCGCTTTGCAGTTGGACTTTTTTTTTTTAATGGACCAAAAAACAAAACTTCCAAATCACAAAATGTTGTTCGGAACAGTATTTTTGAAAACAAAAGATAAGACGTTTTTCTTTTTTGAAAATAACCTTTCCTATTCGGATTAGACGTCATATCGAAAATTCCCCTCCACGTCACCCAATAATCCTTCATAAAGTGTCTTTTTCAAGACCAGGTTTTACAACTACTATTCAAGCATAAGCGCATATTGGATCTTTCGATACTTTCCAACAAGCTTAGAAGACTCCTGAAGCAAGCCTGTGGCTGAAACACAGTACTGTGTCGAGTTTCTGATCAATAATATCAGCTTAAGAAGTTTAAGCTCGCTGTCCCTGACTCTTGAGTTCATGGTCAATTTCCCACTGTCTGTCTCTCCACGTGCAAAACTAACCCATTTGTAGAAATTGCTCCCAAGAAACACGTGAGGTTTGTGGCTGTGACAATGTGTAAGAAATTATCTGCAAAGTTTAGCTAAGGAATCAAATGAGCCAAGAGTTCATTTGCATCTCATAGCTCAAATTGTGCAGAGATGGGTAATAACCCATGAGCATTTTCAAGAATTAGTGCGTAGGGCCCTTAAAGAGAAACAAAATAAAGTTAGCCTCCCTCCTAAAAATAAATTGGACCAAGGGATACAATGAAAATAGGAAGTAACAGAGTCAAGGAATAGGCAGTTCGATAATTTGAAGGCTCATGCGTGTATGCTATGAGTTTATCTTGTTTGGGCAGACTGAATGGACTGTATAGGTCTTTATCTGCCGTCATCTACCAGGTTACTATGGGGCTCATTTATTAAAGAGAAAAACATCCACAAAATGGCATAAAGCTGCATTTGGACGTTTTTCTCACAAAAACATCCAAATTGGTATCAAAACCAATTTTTAGATATTTTTCTATGACGTCCATCAAAAGTGCATTCAAATCACAAGGAGGCGTGTCAGGGGTGTGTTATGGGTGGGATCTGGGTGATCCTAACATTTGGAAGTGTTTCTGCCATAATGGAACAAAACAAAAACATCCAGGGCTATACCTGTTTTATTGATGAATAAGCCACAAAAAAGTATCCTAAATGACCACTGAACTCCTCCCACCCCGCAATGATGTAAATGAAACAATAGATAGTAGCCTCTATGACAGCTTCAGATTTTATGGCCAGTCCTATTACAGCTGCAAGCAGGTTCCTGGAATAGCCTAGTGGTCGGTGCAATGGATTGTACAGAAGGTGACCCAGGCCCATAATCCACTCTAACTATTACACGTGGTGTCAGCCCCCCCCCCAAAGAAACCCCCCAAACCTACTGTACCTACATATAGGTGACACCTGCAACCATAAGAGCTATTGTAGTGGTATATAGTTGGGTATAGTAGGTTTTTTGTTGGTTTTGAAGGGCTCACCATAAGGGGGGTAATGGTAAGATGTGTACCTAGGACCTTTTATGTGAAATCCATTGCAGTGTCCCCTAGGGTGCCCCACTGCTCTGCTGGGATGTCTGTACAGCCAGTCTACTAAGAATGCTGGCTCCTCCTATGTCCAATGGCTTGATTTTGTATGTTTTGCACTTGGACTTTTTTTTTTTAATACTCCAAAAAGATAGACATACTAAGCACAATATCTAGGAAAAGGTTATTTTCATAGATATTTTTCTAGTCTGAAAATAGTCATTTTCACTATTTGATTTTTGGATGTTTTCAGTAAAATATCCAAAATCGGATTTAGATGTCATATCGAAAATGCCCCTCACCGTATGCTGTATTTCAATGCTACATCTTGCTTCTCTTTTTACAGAAACCACAACAGACCAAACAAAAACCTTAAAACTAGCTTTTTCCAGAAGTGCACCAACTGAAGTACCACTTGTTCTTTCCAATTTAGCTTAATGACAAGCAAATCATCTACTTAGCAAACCCATACAGAGCATTCACTCTTTGTATGTGCAATGGCAGATGGCGCTATAAAAAGACAGTTCTGGGTATTCTTTTTTCGCTCTCTCCTCAAAGAATATAAAATCTCTCAAAATAAAACTGACTGATTACCAATGGATTCTTTTGTATGTCTATGAGTCAATTCATTACAAAAATGACTTGTCCCTTCCTATTCCCTTTAGCCAAATAGAACAAAAAAAATGTTTCTAGTGTTCTCATTACTTTTCCTGATAGCTCTCTTTGGGCTGCTTTTACTAAGGTAGATAAATGTGAACCGGTTGATATTATGTATCTGGATTTTCAAAAGACTTTTGACAAACTACCTCAAGAAAGACTCTGGAGGAAATTAGAAGGTCATGGGATAGCAGGTAATGTCCTATTGTGGATTAAAAACTGGTTAAAAGATAAAAAACAGAGAGTAGGGTTAAATGGTCAGTATTCTCAATGGAGAAGGGTAGATAGTGGGGTTCCCCATGGGTCTGTGCTGGGACCACTGCTTTTTAACATATTTATAAATGATCTAGAGATGGGAATAACTAGTGAGGTAATTCAATTTGCTGATGACACAAAGTTATTCAAAGTTGTTAAATTGAAAGAGGATTGTGAAAAATTAAAGAGGACCTTACGAGACTGGGCATCCTAATGGCAGATGATGTTTAATATGAGCAAGTGCAAAGTGATGCATGTGGAAAAGAGGAACCCACAATATAGCTATGTGATGCAAGGTTCCACATTAGGAGTCACTGCCCAGGAAAAGGATCTAGGTGTCATCGTTGATGATATGTTGAAACCCTCTGCTCAATGTGCAGTGGCGGCTAAGAAAGCAAATAGAATGTTAGGTATTATTAGGAAAGGAATGGAAAACAAAAATGAGAATGTATAATGCCTTTGTATCGCTCCATGGTGGGTCCGCCCCTCGAATACAGTGTGCAATTCTAGTCACCTCATCTCAAAAAGATAAAGCAGAATTAGAAAAGGTAGAGAGAAGGGCGATGAAAATGATAAAGGGGATGGGACAACATCCCTAAGAGGTAAGGCTAAAGTGACTAGAGCTCTTCCATTTGGAGAAGAGACTGCTGAAGGGAGATATGATAGAGGTCTATAAAATACTGAGTGGAGTGGAAAGGGTAGATGTGAATTGCTTGTTTACTCTTTCCAAAAATGCTAGGACTACGTGGCATGCAATGAAACTTCTACACAGTAAATTTAAAACAAGCCAGAGAAAATATTTCTTCACTCAGAGCCAAATTCTATATTTGTCACTGAAAATATCAGTGCCAATGTGGAAAACATGCCTATGCGTATTCTACAAAACAGCGCCTAAAGTTAGACACATTTTGCAGAATACGCATAGCACCGTCCACACGACTAAAATTTAGATGCAGTCATTTATACCAATGAAAAGCTGGTGTAAATGCCCATGCCTAAATTTATCACAGCAGTATCCAAAACTATTTATAGCTACACATTGTTTTTTTTTCTTTTTATTCTAAACAGGGATCGTCAGATTTTTTGACCACCTCCACCATCTGGGGAAACCCCCAGCATTATAATGGTGACGCCCACTTCTTCATTGATCAACCCATATAAGATCTCAAGTCGCTTTGCTATTTTTTTCTTTTCTTTTTTTCTTTTCCCTCATTTTTCCCAACATTTATATATATAGTTCAATTTGCTAAGTGTCCCCAGTGGGCTTCTAATATCTTATATGTATAAAAGACAGAACACTTATCTTTGTCAGCTCAGGGGTAAGTAGTACTGAGCTGACAAACATAAGTGTTCTGTCTTTTATGCATATAAGGTATTAGAAGCCCACTGGGGACAACATTTAGATATGAAAAATGAAATATATGTAAACAAAGACCAATGACAAAGTGAGTGCTTAATTCTTGATGGTATGAGTGAAATCCATCAAATTGGACAACTGAGCTCTTGACAAACTCATCAAGAACAATCAGTTTAAATTCCAATGCTATTGACAAAGGTGGTTATTCTATTTTTGTAACTGAAATTTTTTTTTTGCCATTTTCATAATGTTTAGAATACTAACATTTATGAGCGTATTAGAACATAAGAACATAAGCGTTGCCATACTAGGATAGACCGAAGGTCCATCGAGCCCAGTATCCTGTTTCCAACAATGGCCAATCCAGGTCACAAGTACCTGGCAAGATCCCAAAGTAGTAAGAACAGATCTTATGCTGCTTATCCTAGAAACAAGCAGTGGATTTTCCCACATCCATCTTAATAATGGCTTTTGATCTTTTCTATTGGGAAACTATCCAAACACTTAATATGCATAAATACTATAATTGTGCCTAAACATTATTCTGCAATTATCAGCTTAACTTACATAGTGCATATTTGCAAGGGGGTGGGGTGTACACAGGAGTGGGGAATGGACAGGACATAGGTAGGGTTCCTATTTACAAACATAGGGTAAGATTCTATAAATTGTGCCTAAAAAATTGGTGCTGAAACCCTCCCCCCCCCCCCCCCACTTGAGCAATGTTCTATAAACCACACCTAAAATTCAGCGTGGTTTATAGAATAACGCTTATGCAGAGAGGTCGTGCATAAATCTAGGCACCATTATTTGCACTAATAAAGACGTGGTGCAAATGTCCATGCCTAAATTTACACGTGGAGCACCCATACTCTGTAATAATGCACATAACTCAAAACCATGCCCCTGATCCACCCCAAAATGCCCATGACTCTTCTATTTACATGTCCCCATTTTTGGGCTGTGCATAAATTTAGGTGCAGATTCCATGCCTAAATTTACTCAATTAAATCTAATTAGTGCCAATAATTGCTTGTTAAAAAACCAATTATTGGCACTAATTGGTTCTTTATTCCATTAAATTGTGTGTGCAAATTGAGCGCACACTTAAATTTGTGCACGCAATTTTTGGTGACTTTTATAGAATCAGGGGGATAATATATAATACTAGTAAAAAAGCCTCGTTTCTGATGCAAATGAAATGGGGGCTAGCAAGGTTTTCTTCTGTGTGCATGTGGAAGTGTGTGTGTCTCTGCCCTATGCCCTCTCTCCCTTCCCCTGTGCTGTCTGTCCTCTCTGTCCCCTCCCCCCTCGGAGTCGAGTCCTTCAGTGTTAAGTTTCCTGCTGTGCTGTGTTTGTGTTACAGAGATAGTGAGGGCTTCTGCCCTCTCTCCCCTCCCCCCTCTGAGTCCTTCACTGTTACAGAGAGAGCGATTTGATTTCGTGCTTTGCTGTGTTTTCCTTCACTGTTTGTGTTACAGAGAGAGCGAGGGCGGGGCAGACACTCATGGGGAAACCGGATATCTCTCCCCCTTCACACTTCCGGCTGGAGGCTTCATTTAGAACGTTGGTGGTGCCTTTTATATATAGAGATTATAGTTTGCACACCTTTTTACCACACTTGGACACATGAACTTACAATAGCTCTATCATAAATGGAAGCACCTAAATTAGGGGCATGGGTATGGGCGTGGAAATGGGTGTTTTATGGGCATTCCAAAATTTACACAAGTATTTATAGAATATGGCCCAGTGCGTATAAATCTACATGCAGGGATTTATGCCACATTTTCATTGGTGTCAATGGATGTGTAAAGTTTTAGGCACTGGGATATCAACTAAGCATATTCTATATACCCATGTCTAAATCCAGGGCCGCTGAGAGACTGGGCTGGGCCCGGGGCAAGGCCGCACCTGAGGCCCCGCCCCGCCATCGCTGCCCCCTCCCGAGGTCGTCGTCGTTGCCACCCCCCTCCACCTGCCCCCCTCCATTCACCACCGGGCCGGGCCCCCCTGAATTCAAATCATAGCGCCTCACCTCGACCTCGCTCCGTGTGAAAGAAGTGCAGCAGTGGCAGTCTGCAGATTGCTTTCCTTCGGGCCTTCCCTCCCTATGTCCCGCCCTAGCGAAAGTTACGTCAGACGAGAGCGGGACACAGGGAGGGAAGGCCCGAAGGGTGGAGGGGACTGCGGTGCCGAGCCCCCCTTGGAGGCCCGGGCCCAGGGTATTTTGTCCCCCCTGCCCCCCCCTCTCGGCGGCCCTGCCTAAATCTAGGCGCCGTTTATAGAATATGCTTAGGTAGAAATGTTTACTGTGCAGATTTTTTAGGCACCTTTGGGCCAGATTCTATACATGATGCCTAAAAACTCCCATGGAAAACATTTCCGACTAAGCATATTTTATTTATTTATTTGCTGCACTTGTATCTCACATTTTCCCACCTATTTGCAGGCTCAATGTGGCTTTCAAAATGTTATAGCAACGTGTACACATTATAGGATAAGAATTTCAGAATATAGATATAGATGGGTACATAGAATATCATAGCAATCATATTAACGGAATAATAATTTTATAATTATTACAAATAAGAGTGCATAAGTAAATCATATTGGATTGGAAGTGGATTGAAAGATTAACATAACATAACATAACATAATGATATCAGGACAAGATATAATATTCAGTCATGAGGATGTAATTAGGTTGAACAGATAGGAGGGTTCCTTAATAGTTGTGATTGGAATAATTAGGAAGTCAGATCGTTATGGGGAATCTTATACATTTTATAAACAGTACCTAGGTTTAACCGCAATATATATAATATGCTTAGTCAATATCCCAGTGTCTAAAACTACGTGCCTCCATTTACACCAATGAAAACGTGGCGTAAATCCCTGCAAGTAGATTTAAACATACTGGGCCATGCCATATTCAATAACTTCACGTGTAAATTTTGGAATGCCCATGAAACACCCATTTCCCTGCCCATAGCCATGCCCCTTTTGAACTGTGTGCATTAGAATTTAGGCACAGTTCATTACAGAATATGCTTAGTGAGTTGTGCGTGTAAATTCTAATTATTACCAATTAGTATTTATTATTGCTTGTTAAGTGCTGTTATCAATTCTGATTAGCTTGTTAAGTCGATTAAGTTACGAGCGCTATTATAGAAAACGCCTGTATATTGGCACAGATATCTAGGCATTCTATATAGAATCCGTGGGTTTATACCTATTGGAAAGTGCTTAGTACTTCTGATCCTATGCCACATTAAAATAATCACAGGCTTAAGAACTGTGACGCATCAGCTACACAGCAGAAACGTTTTCATGGTAATGTCTGTTATTTCAGAAGTCAGTGGGAAACTAATTTGGTCCCTGATTCTATGAGCAGCAATCAGAGGCAGCTGCCAGTCATTCTGTTCCACTTTTAAACATACAGTAAAAATGAGGATCTGAAATTTTTTCATTTCAAAAAGAGAAGTTTTTTTCATCTATCTCAATCAGTAAAGAAAGGTAATTTCCCAGACAGAAGTGAAAAACAAAGCAGCTGTTCTTTGAGCATCGGAGGGAGATTCACAATCAGAGAAAGAGCAGAGTAAATGTTCAGTCACATCCACTTGTCAATTTCTTTCTAATTAATTAATGGCTCTTCTTTTAGAAGCCCTAGTCATACAACTACCTAAATTTACATGTGTATATCACATACATGTGTAAAATCCAAGTTTGAAAGCCAGTTTTTACATGTGTAAATCCTCTAGGGGGTGTAGTTTGGGCGGGATTTGGGCAGAACTAGGGAATGCACGTGCATGTCCTGACATATCAATGTTGGGAATTCCAGCTGCTCCCTAGCACGTATACATTTGTAAAAATTGCTCATTTGGGCAGCCCTTTACTGGAAGGTCTAAGGGATTTCTCTCCCTTGATCTCTGTTGCTTATTTTGCCCTCCAAAATGAAAATAAATAAGGACTGCAGCCTTGGTTGCTAATTACAGTAATGTTTTACGGCTAGGAAGTGGTGTCTTAGGCTGTTAGTTACAAAATTTTTGAAAAGGTGGATCTTCAGCTCTCTCCTGAATTGTAGATAGTTAGTAATGCTTCTTATGGCTTTGGGTATTGAGTTCCACCATTTGGAACCCAGATAACCAAATCCAGCTGTGTAGATGGTTTTATAAGTTATGCTTCTGCAGTTGGTAGGTGAAGAAGTAGGTAGCCTGTGGTTTCTGGGCTTGCATTTCTTGCGGATAGTTCAACCAAATCTAGCATATATTCTGGAGACATTTTGAAATAAAACATTACCGTAATCTCGCCAGATTGTAAATTGTAAGCCACTTTGAACCGAAACTTGTTTTGGGAAAATACAAGAATGCATAAATAAATAAATTAGTGGCATAGGTTTGCAAAATGGTAAGCATACACATATAGCTGTTAGTTGTAAGTCACACGTGCCAGCTGGTACTTCACAACATACGTGTGTAACTTGCATATATAAGTTCGGAGACAACAACTTGCATGTGCAATTTTGTATGTTTTAGTTGCCAAGTTCCTCCATTTAGTTTTTCCAGCATGTATCTTAGAAAAATGGTTGCTTCCACTGCACATGCAGGCAAAAACATGTGCACTCCTCCATGTGTTTAGAAAAGGCTCCGGGGCCCTTTTACAAAGTGGTGGTAAACACAACAGGGGCTAACCACTCACTAAAAGGGAAGTACCGCCGGGCTACCACAGCAGCCCGATGGGGTTCCCTCCCCCAGCGCATGCCATTTCAATTTTTGTAGCACCGGTGTGTAACCGGCGGTAATTGTGCAGTGCCGCGTGTTGCCCGGTGGCTGCGTGACAACCTGCCAGACGGCTATTTCTTGAAAAAAGCAAAGACCTGCCTTTTACCTGCTGCGGTAAAAGGGGGCCTTGGCACGCGTCAAAAATACGCGCCAATGCCAGCGCAGGCCCCCTTTTGCTGCAGCATCATAAAAGGACTCCTGATGTTGGCAGATCCTTTTCTAAAATATCACTGGAATTGTACATGTCACAAGCAGGATGTATCAATGCCAATTTCTATGTCCTGACTAAAACGGGCTTGCACAGCTGTTCTCTCCTAGCCAAGAACCTTCAATGCAAAAAATAAATAATGTAGATGAAAACATTTTTGGTCACTCATAAAACGTATAATTTTGAGTGACTATTAAATAACAGCAATTCTATAAGGAGGGTGCCAACATTTAGCCACCAAGATAATGCATAAATGATTGGAATATTGGTGTGCACACACATGCATGCCAATATCCGGTGTGCACTATACATGACACCTAAATGTGATGATGCAGAGAGTCAGCGGGTGCATAGTTATGTATGTGAATTATAGAATACTATTATTTCTGTATTCTTTTCAATCTAGGTGCAAACAGTTACACCAGCTCTATGATTGGTATAAGGGGGCATGTCTACAAAATACTGAGTGATCTGATGTGAATCACTTGTATACTCTTTCCAAAAATGCTAGGACTAGGGGACACACAACGAAGCTACTAAGTAGTAAATTTAAAACAAGCCAGAGAAAATATTTCTTCACTCAATGTGTAATTAAACTCTGGAATTTGTTGCCAGAGAATGTGGTAAAAGCAGTTAGCTTATCAGGGTTTAAAACCGGTTCGGATAATTTCCTAAAAGAAAAGTCCATAAGCCATTATTAAGATAGACTTGGGAACATCACAAGCACTTAAGTATTGCCACACTGGGACAGACCAAAGGTCCATCGAGCCCAGTATCCTGTTTCTAACAGTGGCCAATCCAGGTCACAAATACCTGACAAGATCCTGAAAAAGTTTAATACATTTTATGCTGCTTATCCCAGAAATAAGCAGTGGATTTCCCCCGTCAATTTAATAATGGTCTATGGACTTTTCCTTTAGGAAGCCGTCCAGACCTTTTTAAAACCCCGCTATGCTAATCGCCTTTACCACATTCTCTGGCAACAAATTCCAGAGTTTAATTACACATTGATTCGTATTAAATTTACTACATTGTAGCTTCATCGCATGTCTCCTAGTCCTAGTATTTTTCGAAAGAGTAAACAAACAATTCATCCACTGCTTATTTCTAGGATAAGCAGCACAAAATCTGTTCTACTGTTTTGGGATCTTCCCAGGTACTTGTGACCTGGATTGACCACTGTTGGAAACAGAATACTGGGCTTGATGGACCTTTGGTCTGTCCCAGTATGGCAATGTTTATGTTCTTAAATATAGGCACAAATTTGAAATGTTATGCTAGTATTCCATAAAGGAAAGTAGATGCCTACTTTCCTTTAGAGAATAGGCTCAAAATAGATGCCTTTTAGTTCCTAAAAATATGTGCCCCTTTATTGTTCAGAGCATGCAAAGTTGTAAGCTAGGATTTTAAACCAGACCCACTATTTCACCTTGGATCTTTTGTACTGGACAGGATTATAGCTGTTGTGACAGTATGGTGCTTATTTTAGAAGCTCTAGCCATGTTTTGGATGTCTGAAAATTGGCATTTAGACATTCATATTGCATAGACATTCAAATACCAGTTTTATATATGGATGTCTAATGCTGCAGGGATGTGTTTTGGGTGGCACTAGGGAGGGGCCAAAAAATGGACACCCAGCTCCAATTGCAGAAGGGGAAGAACTGTCCATGCTAAAAAAAGATGGATTTCTGTATTTAGACCTGGTATTTGACATGTCGAGGTTACAGAAACTTGCTCTGATTGAGCAATTCTCCACAGAATGGAGCTAAAAGAAGCCATAGCAAAGGTGGTCGGTGACTCAGATATTTGGGGACGCTAAATTGGGGCGGGGCTGAGGTGGGGATAGGGTGTGATGATATAGGGTGTGGTGGTCCAAGTTAAAATCCTTTGGGTGTGACACATTCAGCCCTGTGTCAGCAGTAAAGGGACAGTGGGGGCACTTTTGAATACAGCTATCTCCCCCCACCCCACCTAGTACCTATATTAACTCCAGGGAGTAATGTGCCAAAAATCAAATTCAAAGCAATGCACCAAAATAATACAACATATTAAACAAAACAGTATTTGCATCATTCTGGAAATATATGGAGATAATTTAACATTTGGCTCCCAGTCAGTCCTAGCTTCCAAGTCCAGTCTCTTCCTCTTGGCCATGGGAACAGTGAGCTACACTGAGCTACAATTTAGAATGGCATGAGCTAAATCCAAATCCAAAATCGAGTATTAGGCATAATGTGAAGTAATATAAAACTTTAAAGTCACACAGGACAAAGAAAGCAAAGCTACCATCTCCTATAATAATTTGTCAATCTGCGGCCCTGGATGGCTGGATTCGTAACCGTATGCAAATGAGCTCCCACCACCACACACTGCTCCAGGGAAGCAGAAGCACACTCCAACCTACTGTACATCACACGCCATCTACTGCAACACACCTTAACTACTATCCACCAGGATCTGCCAAATTTAAAATAGTGTCTCTGTTGGTTCTGAAGTGCAGAACTGACTCCACGTGTTTTCATCTAACGCAGACCTCCCATTTACATTGCGTCGAAAGCAGTTTCCTGTAAAATTGGCTTTTGCAATGACAATTAACACATCATAAGGGCAGACTTTTTAAAAAGTTGGCATTTTCTTGTCAGAACCAGTATTTAGTCATGGACAACTGTATGTGGCATTTTCCCGCGTTCGAAAGTCTTCGGATGCAATTATAAAAGTCATAGATGGTCCTGAGCAAGGAAAGCCTTGCTGTGGCCCATTTCATTTTTTCGTGAAAGGGGCTTTTTGCTTGTACCATAATAAGACTTACTTCCAGAAATCAAAGAACAAGGGCCTACCTAGGAAAAGGTAATGCTGTAAATGTATCAGTGGACACAAGAACATTAACCCATTAGTGCCCAATGTTCCCATATGGGCACTTATTATGGGAACATTGGGCACTAATGGGTTTATTTATTTGTTGCATTTGTACCCCACATTTTCCCACCTATTTTCAGGCTCAATGTGGCTTACACAGTACCGTAAGGCGTTTGCCAAATCCGGTAGAGAGAACAGATACAAGGTTATGTTGTGTTCGAATAAGGTAGATGTGTTTCAAGCTCCAATTAGGGTCGAAAGGAGGGAGGTTGTATATTGTCCAGTATGGTCTTTGGTTTAGTTGTATGGCCGGATGTGGGGATTTAAGTTGGATCTGTAGTGTAGGCCGTTTTGAAGAGGTTGGTTTTTAGTGATTTTCTGAAGTTTAGGTGGTTGTGGATTGTTTTCACAGCTTTTGGGAAGGCGTTCCATATTTGTGCACTTATATAGGAGAAACTTGATGCATAGGCAGTTGCATATACCTATGCATAGGTATTTAATATACCTACTAAACAAACTGGATTAGTATAGATTGATTCTACACAGACATTCAATGCTATCAGAATAACTGGCCTTTTTCACAAATGCAGCACACAGATATAACCGATAAGTAACTACAAACTGAAAATAGAAATATGTACACAAAATTAAACTGAAACCCCAAGAAGCTGGACACAGAGAACTAGAAACAGTGATGCATTTCCTTCTGTACTGTGCAAAATATAAAGATAGCAGATGTAAATTTAAAAATGCATGTATTCTACTCACTAAATTAAAAATGTATACATAAAAATAAAACTAAAATAGAAAATAAGATTATACATTTTTATTGGACTAATTTAATAAATTTTTGATTAGCTTTCAGAGGCCAAAACTTCCTTCCTTAGGTCAGGATAGTTTACTTACCTGAGGAATGTATGTTTTGGCCTAGTATTGTTTTATTTTCTGTTTTTTTATTTTTATTTATCAACTTTAATGTGGACTAACATGGCTTACACATTATTTCACCCTAAATTTAAAAATAAAATTTACAATTCTTTTTTCTACCTTTGTTGTCTGGCCATTTAATTTTTCTAATTGTAGGTGGCAGTCTCTGGTTACTATTTTCCTATCTTCTGTTAACTCATTCCATTTGTCATTTTTCTCTCTCTTCGTATCTTCTTTTTTTTTTTTTAAAATGTTTATTTATATTTATTGAACATACACAAATCGCACATCAAAAACTTATGAACAAACAGTGTCTCCATTGCACTCTTCAATATCAACATAAATTTTGTTTTGTTCCTAATATTCTATAATCCCCCCTGTTCAGCCCATGCCCCCTCCCCCACCCTCCCTCCCTCCCCCCCTTCCTATTAAGTGACTGTCAAGGCAGGGTCCGGCTGCGCCAACCATTCAGTATATGAGTCCCATATTCGATGATATGTTACCAGGCGACCCTGTCGCATCTCTCTTCGTATCTTCTTCACCTCTTCCACATCCATCTCCGACACTGATCTTTTCCATTCAGCTTTCTTCTATTTTACTGTTTCTCTGTCCACTCAGATTTCATTCATGCTTAGTTTACACTCTTCAATCTACCTACAGTTTCCCATTCCACCCTGGTCTCCCCATTCTGCGTCTCTTATTTCCCGGTCTTTCACTTAGTTCCCTCTCTTCGCTCTGCCACACAGCATCGTGCACGCAAATATGCTCTTTTTAAAGATTTCTCCGGGTATTGTTTCTCCCTAAATCTAGTTTTCAAAATTTCTGCTTGCCTTTTAAACTCTAATGTAGAGGAACATAATCTACATTATATCTCTCTTTCCTCCCATCATGCAGCATCTTCTCTCTGTATCTCTCTTCTATCACCTCAGTCATGCAGCATCTCCTATCTCCCCTCCTCTTCCCCCAGAACCATGCAGCATCACCTCTGTCCTCCTCCACCCAGAATCTCCTGTTTGTCTCTATGCCTGCTATACAGCATCTCCTCTCTTTCTTTCTTTCTCTCTCTCTCTCTGCCTGCCTGCCCATACCCCACCCATGCAGGATCTTCTCTTTCTTTCTTTTCCCCTACTCCAGCCATCCAGGATTTCATCTGTCTCTCTTCACCTGCCATGCAGTATCTCTTCTCTTTCTGTCTCTCTCTCAGCCATCCAGGATCTCCTCTGTTTCTCTCTCTTTTGCCCCTACCCAACATTGTCCCTTTATCTCTTTCCCCCTCTCCATCCTGCATCACCTGTCTATCTCCCCCCAACAGTCCTTTTTTCTCTTTTCTACCATGAGTCCCATCTCTCACCATTGTCCCATCTCATTCCCTCATCCCACAATCACCCCATCTCTCCCTCTGTCCCCCTTCACTCACTGATACATCCATCAGGCTGCTGCCTGCCCGAATCCAGAGTGGCAAGAATAAATAAGAACAGTGATCGTCCCTTCCCTTCCCTGCCACTGTCTCACCAACTTGCAAAGAAAATGAAATCATGTGTGGGACTGGAGCCCTATGCGCATGGCTGCCAGATCTGCTTGTCTCCCTCCTCCCTCACTCACCCTTGATGTAACTTCCTGTTTCAAGGAGGGAGAAGGAGGAGAGAGACTTTAGGAACAAGACAAGCATTATAAAGCACTACCTGCCAATATAACAAAAGTATATGGGTTCCAATACATGGCACTGTTTGGCATTTCCAACCTGACATGAAAATACAGACTTTTGCTAACTTCATCCTTCACTGTTGAAGCCTGTTGCTAAGGCCTGTGAATATGTATGTAGTCAGCAATACAAACCTCATCAAGGACTGCCAGCCAGCTGGCTAAGGACTCCTGGAAATCCCCTTGGTGACTAAAATGACATAATGGCTGGAGCAGCAGAATGACACCAAGCCTATTGTTCTAGACTTAGTGGCACCTTTGCACCCCAGAAGAAATATTGACCTCATAGTTAAAGTGCCCTTCACTGTGGTGCCAGCGGGACAATATTGTGGACCCTAGAGCCACAGCATTGGTGACAAATAAGTTGTTGTGCATTGACAACAAGGCCAAGAATGTATGTTATCAACCTAGCCTCAGTTGGGCTCTTTTCAGTATGAGAGCTTGCAAGCTAGGATAGGTGAGGATTACATCTGGAGTAAGGCCTATCTCCGCATCTGTTTAACCATCTGAAGAACGCACAGACGTCAAACTTTACCTAATTTTGGAACGCACTGCCGTGCAAAACTTAAAAACGATCTACGAACTAACAAACTTCCGCAAACTACTGAAGACCCATCTCTTTAACAAGGCAAACAACAAAGATCAGCCAATGTGATTATACGCAGCTCCCCCACATACATTAGAACTATCTTACAATATCTGCATGTCTTACTACTATCACATTTTCTCATTACCATGTTACCCAAATTTCCTTCTTGTTATACTACTAGTATGTTTTTTCATTAGCATGTTGCACAAGATCCTTCTATAACACTAAATGTCTATTTTCTAATATATGTACACCACTCATGATGTATTGTAAGCCACATTGAGCCTGCAAAGAGGTGGGAAAATGTGGGGTACAAATGCAATAAATAAATAAATAACAAATAAATAAATATGCCTGTATCATCTACTAAGATAATATAATTGCCATGTATTGATGTTTAGACGTGCTGTGGGGGTAGAGTAGCTGATGGATTTATAAGTCTGTCTAGGGTAATGTGCATTTACTCTGAGCTGTTTTTATGGTGAGATTTTCATTGTCTTTATTCTTGTCTGCTTATTATTTCTGCTACTGTTGTAAATAAATAAGCTCTATATTTTTATAATATCTTTGGTGTGGAGCTAGTTCTTTCATTATTTGGGTATTTGGGCTTGGATCAAAGATAAGAAGGAACATATTATTCTTCTGACACTTCATTGCCTAATGCTGGTAGCTGGTAACAAAGTCCCGTTCCTCTCTGATTTATACTAAGTGCCAGGTTCCCCCAAAACACCCCAAAAGGTCTTTTTCTGTGTATGCTCCAAATAAAGACAAATCAAGCAAAACTTGTATACAAAAACTAATTCAAACATGAAAAATGCTATACTAGGAAACCTTTGGGTTTAAAAAGCAAAACCATGTGCACGTAAGGACTGGATAAATGAATTAAAACGAACCCCCTTAATATGTAATACTTGGTAGCAATAATGAAACAGTGATTGAATATTCAGATAGCAAGCAGCCTGAGCCAACAGATTTATTTTCCACTAAACATAATTAACTTTGTATGAATTTGGCTGCTAATAGTGTGCTGAACTGGACAATGTTGGCACATTTAGCCACACCCTTTCACCAGCCATGGCGCATGTAAACAGTAATCATTGAAAATATTACACCAGTACAGGAGAAGAAAAATAACTTTTTTCATTATAAATAATTTCTGTAAGCTGTAAGGTTCCACATTAGGAGCTATGGACCAAGAAAGGGATCTGGGTGTCGTCATCGATAATACACTAAAACCTTCTGCTCAGTGTGCTGCTGCAGCTCGGAAAGCGAATAGAATGTTGGGTATTAGGAAAGGTATGGAAAACAGGTGTGAGGATGTTATAATGCCGTTATATCGCTCCATGGTGCGACCGCACCTTGAGTATTGTGTTCAGTTCTGGTCGCCGCATCTCAAGAAAGATATAGTGGAATTGGAAAAGGTGCAGAGAAGGGCGACTAAAATGATAGCGGGGATGGGACGACTTCCCTATGAAGAAAGACTAAGGAGGCTAGGGCTATACAGCTTGGAGAAGAGACGGCTGAGGGGAGACATGATAGAGGTATATAAAATAATGAGTGGAGTGGAACAGGTGGATGTAAAGCGTCTGTTCACGTTTTCCAAAAATACTAGGATGAGGGGGCATGCAATGAAACTACAGTGTAGTAAATTTAAAACAAATCGGAGAAACCTTTTCTTCACCCAATGCATAATTAAACTCTGGAATTCGTTGCCGGAAAACGTGGTGAAGGCGGTTAGCTTGGCAAAGTTTAAAAAGGGGTTAGACGGTTTCCTAAAGGACAAGTCCATAAACTGCTACTAAATGGACTTGGGAAAAATCCACAATTCCAGGAATAACATGTATAGAATGTTTGTACGTTTGGGAAGCTTGCCAGGTGCCCTTGGCCTGGATTGGCCGCTGTCGTGGACAGGATGCTGGGCTCGATGGACCCTTGGTCTTTTCCCAGTGTGGCATTACTTATGTACTTATGTACAGCTCCAGTATACCAAAAATGACACAAACCAAATTAGCATACAGACTCTGCATGCAGCACAATACCAGAAAAACAGAACATTGCTATACATTGCAAAATAAGACAGCAGATGTAAATTCTTAAATTGGACATATTCCAAACACTAAAATGAAAATAAAATGAATTTTTCTACCTTTGTTGTCTTGTGACGTTGTTTTTCTGATCATGTTGGTCCCAGTCTCTGATCCTGCTGCTCTCTAACTGCTCCCTTAACTCCACTTCCAGGGCTTCCTTTCCATTTATTTTTTTACTTTCCTCCTTTCTTCTTTATTTCTTGCCCTACATCCATAGGTAAAAGCTGGGTCCTCCGCGGACTTGACTGGAGGAGGTATAGAGTGGATCCAGCTTTTGTCTATTTTCTTCAGCCATGTGCAGTTTTTCTCCTCTTTTCCCTTTCCCTCATCTCCGTCAGTATGCATCTCCTTCCTCTTTCTTCCCTCCCCTCCATCCATATGCATCTCCTTCCTCTCTCTTCCCTCCCCTCCATCCATGTCCAGCATTTCAACTCTCCCCTCTCCTCCATCTGTGTCCAGAATTTCTCCTCTCCCCTAAATGCATGTGCATCTCCTCCTTTGTCTTCCCTCCCCTCCATCCATGTACAGCATTTCTCCTCTCCCCCTCCCCTCTATCCATGTGCATCTACTTCCTCTGTCTTCCCTCCCCTCCATCCATGTCCAGCATTTCTTCTCTCTCCTTTCCCATCCATTCGTGTGCATCTCCTTCCTCTGTCTTTTCTTCCCTCCAACATTTCTACTCTCTTCCCTGCCCTCCACTCCATCCATGTCCAGCATTTCTCCTCTCTCCCCTCCCCTCCATCCATGTGCATCTCCTTCCTGTCTTCTCTCACCTCCATCCATGTCCAGCATTTCTCCTGCCCTCCCCTCCATCCATTCATGTCCAGCAACTCTCCACTCTCCCCTGCCCTCCCCACCTATCCATGTCCAGCAATTCTCCTTTGCCCTCCTCTTCCATCCACATCCAGTGATTCTCCTCTGTCCCCTGCCCTCCCCTCCCTTCCCATCCATTTCCAGCAATTCTCTTCTGCCCTCCTCTCCATGTCCAGTGATGCATTCCAGGCCCCAACTTACCCCTCCTTTTCAGCCCCTGAGTTTCAGTTCTCAACCCCAGCCCCACCTGTGCCCTCAGTTTTCCACAGCCCTCCTTTCCTTCCAGCCGCCCTGTGTTTAAAAAGTTGCAGCGGCAGCATGCTTGCCTCTAACCTTCCCTTCTCTTTCAGCATGCACTGTGCCGCCTTTCTCTGATGCAATTTCTTGTTTCCGGTTTCCGTGAAGGCGGCACAGTGCACGCTGAGAGAGAAGGGAAGGCTAGAGGCAAGCCTGCTCTTTTGCTGCCTCTGCCGCTGCCACCACTGTGACTTTTTAAACGCAGGGCAGCTGGAAGGAAAGCTGAGGATCAAATGGCAGGGAGTGGGAGGAAGCGCCGTGGGGCCCCTGAGGCACGAGGCCCTGTGCAACCGCTCCTATCGCCCCTGCCTAAGACCGGCCCTGCCAGCAGCAGGGAAAGGAAGGGAAGATCACTGTTCCTATTTGTTCTTGCCACCGTGGACTTGGGTAGAAAGGGGAAGTTAATGCTTGGGGCTAGGAGGCTTAGCCTCCCCAGTCCTCTTATATGGGGCGCCTATGAGTCACAGTAGGTATTTTTCTGTCCCTGGAGTGCTCACAATTAAAAAAAGAAATACAAAAACTTCAGTAGGACTTGAACTGGCTATCTCTGGATTGCTGCTCTAGGTCTTAGCTCACTATTTTAACCATTAGGTTATTCTCCCATATCAATATCTGTGTGGCCATTTTCTAATATGGATGTTCTTCTGTTGTCACAAAGATGCTCATGTCCCTCATTTTGTGCCATTCATAATTTGGATACTTCATTTTGTAAAATGGATGTTCATGCTGCATGTTTCCAGCACATGAATGTCCATCTCATATGTATTTTAGAACAGTTCTCACATTAATTTTATTTATTTATTTATTTATTTGTAGCATTTGTATCCCACATTTTCCCACCTATTTGTAGGCTCAATGTGGCTTACATTTGCCGTACTGGTGGATGCCATTTCCGGGTAACAAAATTACAGATGGTATTGCATTAAGGAGCATACATACATGGTAACATACATGGTGCATACATACATGGTAACATATATGGAACATTGTGTATATGGAACCGATCGTGGTATATATATATATGCCATGTGAATACATACATGGTAAAGAATACGTTATGGTAGTGCAAGAAGGTTCCTGAGTAATAAATTAGATTGTGACAGACATTAGGTCATTGACTGTAAAGAAGTCCTATTCAACATAAGGTTTAAAGTGGTAGTGCTTGATCATTAATAGTAAAGAGGTTAAGCAGTCATGTGATCAAAGTTCGGATTTGTATAGATCGTGTATAATGTTAAGATTTAGTAATTAATGAGAAGGTGCAATGCAACTTCAAGCAAAGCAGCTGACAAATTTGGAAATTTGTGAAAAACTTTGCATAAAAGGATTCACACCACTTTTTGCCATAATAAGGAGGGGGGGGGGGGAGGAGTTATCAACCTGGGCTACCATTGAGACAAGTTATTTCACTGGTAACCCAGGTCATTATTAGCTAGGACTCATTGCATAAAATGGAACCTGTGCTAAAGTAGCCTGAGTTAGTAGTAAAGTAGCCTGTCTTAATGGTAGCGCATGTTGATGACTTCTCCTCTAAATAATTATGACTCAGGGGCTGCTATTATTTTTCTAAGAGCCCTGCTTCTGGCCTGGATTCAGAGTTCTTCCATCTATGGAGTGGGGCGCACATCCCAGGTAGGCTAGTGTGTATCTATTGCTAGCTTTTTTTTTTACCTTAGCTTTTTTTTGTTTGTTTGTTGTATTATACCTTTTCTTGTGAACAGTAAATGTACATGCAACAGATGACTTGATTTCCAACAAGGAATGCTGTAAATTCAATGTCCCTTTTGATTTTTTCTTCCTTGTTTTTTTTTTCTCTTTATATATGTTGGGAATTGTATGAAGCCTGGATTATTCTGTTGTATATATTGGAAATAAGGAGTAATAAAAAGGTTTGCAACAACAAAATAAGTCTTATAAAAAACCTTATGCACGTCTTACATGCCCATTGATTTCATCCTAAATTACAGTTTTTATTGATTCAACATCTCCTGTTGGAATTGGCTGGGCCTGAATTAATTTTGTGTAGGAACTTTGTGCATTGGCTAACTTTTCACTTGAAGTCTAGACTGATTTTAACCTGTGGTTTTAGAGAAGAAATGAACTATGTATGGGTGTAAAGGTTTGCTCAGGGCCAGCTCAAGGGTCTGTGGCACCCTGAGCCAACTTTTGGATTTGTGCCCTCCCCACCCAGGGATCTGGTATTTCTCTCCATCCCCACCCCACCTATGATCCAGTATCTTCCCCTCTCTCTCTAATCTAATCTAATACCACCTCTTCCCTGAAAACAGAGCCCAAAGTGGTTTTCAAAGTAAATAAAAGAAATAAACAGAGTAAGAAAATAACAATAATAAAATAACATATAAGAGTTAAGCATTATTTTCTAAAAAAAGAAAAGTCTTTACATTTCTACAAAATAGAGGGTAAGAATTACAGTTCTGAATATAAAATGGAAGGGAATTCTAGACAGAGACAGTCCTATAGGAAAATGATTATTCCAGAATCCTTTTAAAACAGATTGATTTAGAAGAAGGAAAAATTAATGCAGAATTGCCGACAAGCCACCAAGCTTGAAGGAAAGCACCAAAAGCTCATCTGGGACTAATCCATTAAAATTTTTTAAAACGAAACAGGAAATTTTAAAAGCAATCCATGCCTGTACAGGGAGCCAATGGAACTTCCTTAGGAGTGGAGTAACAGGGTCAAACTTTGACTGTCTGAAAATCATACGAGCAGCGGTGTTTTGGATCAGTTGCAATTTCTTTAGAACTCCTGCTGCAATACCCCCATAAAGGGAGTTGCAGTAATCAAGCTGTGATAGAACTGTAAATTGAACTAATACTGCAAAGTGAGTAGAGTTAAACAGAGAATGGATAGATCTTAGTTGTCCTAATTAAAAAAAATGCTTATTAACCCATTAATCTGTGGCTGAAATATCAGCATTGAATCCAAGATAACTCCCAAATATTTGGAGGAAGAATCTGGGGTATTTATTTATTTATTAGGATGTATTTATCACCTTTTTGAAGGAATTCACTCAAGGCGGTGTACTGCAAGTATCTCAAACATAGCAATACACAACACAAAATATATGCTACATGACAATGTCAACACAATACACAATAAAACATTTTAATAGACAACATAGGATATAAGCAAGTCCATAAACCGCTACTAAACGGACTTGGAAAAATCCAAAATTCCAGGAATAACATGTATAGAATGTTTGTACGTTTGGGAAGCTTGCCAGGTGCCCTCGGCCTGGATTGGCCGCTGTCGTGGACAGGATGCTGGGCTCGATGGACCCTTGGTCTTTTCCCAGTATGGCATTACTTATGTACTTATGTACTTATGTACTTATGAACATACAGATAGATAAGATAGAGTAACAGGGGTAAGAAAACAAGGTACTAATTTAAAGAAAGTTGCAAATGAGGTCAGAAAGGTACTTGAATATTAGCTAGAGTAGGAGTGGATAACATGTGCTGCTCTAGTATGTGCAGCCGGTGTCACTCTTTGTCTGTGTGTGTATGTATGTGACTAGCAAGTTAGTTACTTCCATTAAAGGCCTGGTGGAAGAGCCAAGCTTTAACCTGCTTCCTGCAGTAGAGACAGTCTTGTGTTAGGTGGAGTCTTTTAGGGAGTGCATTCCAGAGTGTAGGGGCTACTCTGGAGAAGGCTCGCTTGTGGGTATCACATCGTGTGATGCTCTTTGGAGAGGGTGTGGCTAGGGATACTCCTTGGGAGGACATCAGTGACCTTGGAGGTGTGTAGAGCGAGATTCTGTTCTTCAAGTATTCTGTGCCATTTCCTTTAAGGGCCTTGAAGATCAAACCTAGAGTTTTAAATTTGGCCCTGTGTTGTTCTGGTAGCCAGTGAAGTTTTTGCAAAAATGGTGTGATGTGGTCACGCTGTTTACAACCTTCTATTAGACTTGCTACAGCATTCTGAATCAAATGGAGCTGATGTAGACCCTATGTAGTTAGATTAGTGTAGATTGCATTACAGTAATCCAGTCTTGATATTATCATAGCATGCACAACTGAGACAAGAGTTGCCTTCTCAGTGTAAGGAGAGAGACAGCGTAGCTGTTGCAAGTGATAGAAGCTGCTCTTGAAGGTTGCTTGGATTTGGGGGATCAGAGTGTTGAATCTAGCTGTATTCCAAGGTTCCTGACTTGTGATTTGAGGGAGAGTTCATATTTCCTAAAAGAGATTTTGATGTCAGTTATGTGCCCACTTAGAACATAAGAGTAGCCTTACTGGGTCAGACCAGTGGTCCATCTAGCTCAGTATCCTGTTTTTCAAACAGTGGCCAAGCCAGGTCACAAGTACCTGGCAGAAACCCAAATTGTGGCAACACTTCATACTACAAATCCCAGGTCAAGCAGTTGCTTCCTATGTCTGTCTCAATAGCAGACTATGGATTTTTCCTCCAGGAATTTGTCCAAACCTTTTTTAAACCCAGATACACTAACCACTGTCACCACATCCTCCGGCAAATAGTTCCAGAGCGTAACTATTCATTGAATGAAAAAATATTTCCTCCTATTTGTTTTAAAAGTATTTCCATGTAACTTCCTTGAGTGTCCCCTAGTCTTTGTACTTTTGGAACAAGTAAAAAATTGATTTACTTCTACTCATTCTACACCACTCAGGATTTTGTAGACCTCAATCATATCTCCCCTCATCCGTCTCTTTTCCAAGCTGAAGAGCCCTAACCTCTTTAGCCTTTCTTCATGTGAGAGGAGTTCCATCCCTTATCATTTTGGTCGCTCTTCTTTGAACCTTTTCTAATTCCTCTATATCTTTTCTGAGATACGGCGACCAGAACTGAATGCAATACTCAAGGTGCAGACGCACCATGGAGTGGTACAAAGGCATTATAGTATTTTTGGTCTTACTTACCATCCCTTTCCTAATAATTCCTAGCATTCTGTCTGCACACTGAGCAGAAGATTTCAGCGTATTATCTAGAATGACACCTAGATCTTTTTTCTTGATTGCTGACCCCCAAGGTGGACTCTAGCATCAGGTAACTATGATTCAGATTATTCTTTTCAATGTGCATCACCTTGCATTTGTCCACATTAAATTTCATCTGCCATTTGGATGCCCAGTGTTCCAATTTCCTAAAGTCTTCCTGCAATATTTCACAGTCTGCACATGCTTTAACAAACTTGAATAGTTTTGTATCATCTGCAAATTTGATCACCTCACTCATCGTTCCGATTTCCACATCATTTATAAATATGTTAAAAAGTACCAGTCTCTGTGACACTCCACTGTTCACCCTCCTTCATTGAGAGAAATGACCATTTAATCCTATCCTTTGTTTTCTGTCCAATAACCAATTCCTAATCCACATCAGAACATTGCCTCCTATCCCATGACTCTTTAATTTTGTCAGGAGTCTCTCATGAGGAACTTTATCAAAAGCTTTCTGAAAAACTTGATACACTACATCAACCGGCTCACCTTTATCCACATGTTTATTCTCGCCTTCAAAGAAATGAAGCAAATTGGTGTTAGGGACCCATCGAAGCTCGGTTTTACTTGGGTTCAGGCAAATTTTGTTGTTTGTAGCCCATTCTTGAATTGATGTTAGACAGGTAGTCATTTTATTCAAGGCTATGGGCAAGGCAGGTTAAATGGGTATGAGTAGCTGCATATCATTTGCATTGATGTAGAACTGAGTGTCCATTAAATGAATCAGCTCAGCTAGTGGTTTGAGTAGATATTGAACAGAATAAGTGACAGTAACAATCCTTGTGGTACCCCACAGGTCAGTGCCCATGGTGGCGATGAGGTACTGCTGAACAATATGGACTGTTGCCTGTCTGATTGGATCTAAAGCAGGCAAGTACTGTTTATTTATTTATTTGTTGCATTTGTATCCCACATTTTCCCACCTATTTGCAGGCTCAATGTGGCTTACATTATTCCATAATGGCGATCGCCGTTTCTGGAATGAGAAATACAAAGTTCATAAGTGACAGAGTAGATTAAACAGTCAAGTATAGAGAATTCATATTTGTAATGAGAAATAAAGTGGTATTGCGTTAAAGTTCATTCGTGACAGAGTAACTGAGGCAGTCAAGTATCCACTGATACCTGTTTCTGACAGTTGTGCTAACATGATATTGCGATCCACAGTGTTAATGTTTTGGCTGGAGAAAAGACTCCTCATGCCCTGTGATCAGTGCTGGATCTATATTTACATCTAACCCTCCTTCTGGACAACAAAGAAAAAGCCTACAGCAACCTGTATCAATTGGATCATCTAAGGATATCAGAACTAGAAATTATAACGTTCACGCCTACAATCCTCGAGTTAAAGTTTTATCTTAACTACATAACAATTTCTAAATCTGTTAGATTCCTTAAAACTAAAGTCATCCATCAATCTTTTCTGCATTAAGTTTCCAAAGATATTCACATAGAAGTGCTAAGTACAGCCATTTGTTTCTCTATTGCTGGAAACCTTTGATCTTTGACTCTCTTTGCTTGTAAAATAAGCTGAATTTACAACTGAAAAACCTTCAGAAAGCTGCATCAATTGGAGCAAAGGACACCAGGATCAGAAACTGCTAACTGAAACCACCACTACAACTTGTGAGTTAAAGTTCATATCTATAACTTATACTATCTCTAAAGCTCTGTTATCTTGCAGAAGCTTCATCAGCATTAAAACTTCAAAATAATTTCACATATCCATTTGATGCATGTCTCTAATGAACAGAAGTTTCTCTTAAGTATTAGATACTGGACTTTAAAAACCAAATTACCACGCATTTCCCCTGGCTACATTCCAATGTATGGTTAAGGTCAATGACGCCACATTGTCTCACAAATACCTGAACTACTCAGATCATCTCCTCCTCCCCTCTCCATTGCCTGCAGTAAATCCAAGCCTGTATCTTGAATATATAGTAACATAGTAGATGACGGCAGATAAAGAACTGTATGGTGCATCCATTCTGTCCAACAAGATAAACTCATGACATGTGATACTTTATATGCATACCTGACCTTGATTTGTCCTTGCCATTTTCAGGGTACAGACCATAGAATTCTGCCCAGCACTAGCTTTGCTTCCCAATTACTGGTGTTGCCACCCAATCTCCACTAAGCTTTAGTGGATTCATTCCTTCTGAACAGGATTCCTTTGGTTTATCACACATACTTTTGAATTCTGTTACCATTTTCATCACCACCTCCCGCGGGAAGGCATTCCAAATATCTACCACCACCTCCGTGAAATAAAACTTCCTGACATTTTTCCTGAGTAAATAAGAGAACTATCTGGATTTACAACCATGAGAGCCACACTGTGGCCCGGTATTTGGCCTAAACTCTCCCTTCAAAGCTGCATGACTGACTATGGAAGAATGGCAGCCTGTTAGAGGAACCCAAGGAATGCTTAAGGTCAATTCTCTCCAAATACGTGACCTGCTCAGCTCTGTACTTATAGACATACTTCAAACAGCAAACAAAGGAAATCAACAACTCTATAACAAGAGAGATACACTGTGGTCTCTTGCCCGATATAAACTCTCCCTACTGCTGCATGACTGACTTTGGAAGAATGGCAGATTAAATGAGGAACCCTACCTAACTGCAGCGAGTCATAGCGTCATTTTGAAGTCTGCCACACTGGCACATCCACAGCTCCCCACCTTATGAGTCCCTGAGACACCATGACTTCTCCTCACCACTGGTAGCTTCTACCTACAAGGAGAACTCAGTTCTGAAATCTTTAACAGTGCACATTTAAAACTGATAAAAGAGTGCTAAACCTAACTGACTTAAACTAGCTCCAAAAGCTATCACCATGAAGTGGCTCACATGGATTTGCTTAGCTCTCTTGAGCACATCGGGCAGCAACCTACCAGATAACTTCATGCCTAATCCTATCCCCCTAATTTATAATCAGTCTAGAAAACCCTGTACTACAAAAGACCCTAATTGTAATGTCAGATATCTGCTAGACAATGCCAAAATGTATCATCAGAATAATACTATGGTTACAGACTAGAACAAAATGGCTAACATTCAACAGCCTAAAACACCTCGCTACCCTTTGCAATTAACCAAACAACTCTCCTTTTTGGAACACAAGTCTCAACTCACTCCTGTCCCAGCCATCTATATCAGCACTAGATCTATGGGGAAACAAGGCTCATTTACTCAGGGATCTGCTAGAATCTTCAGATCTGGGCTTTTTGTTTATCTCAGAAACATGGCTCATAGAAGTTGATAGTCTGATACTGCCCCACATCTATCTACCCGGTTATGATATTCTTCCTTCTCTAAGACAGGGTAAAAAAGGAGGTGGACTTGCTCTTATCTTTAAGAGATTTTTTCCACGTGTTTTTAGTTAGTTCTGGGGTTTTCCCGGAACTGGAATACATGCTATGCAAATTCTGTGATGATTCAAAAGAGGCTAATCAAATCACCCCATTCCTCATTTACCATCCTCCAGGAGCTTGGTCCAAGGCAGAACCACTACTTGTAGAGATTACTTCCTTTGCCATAGTCACAATTCTCAAGGATTATCGTCCCGGGAGACTTAAATTTACACTTGGAAAATGATGCAGATACCAATGTCCACAACTTCAAATCATTCCTGAAGGACTGCGAACTAACTACATTCTCTGAGGGTGCAACTCATGAAAAAGGACATATGTTAGACTTCGTGACGTCTTATCCTAATAGCTTGATTAGTTCATTCAAATGGAAGTCAGTACCGTGGTCTGACCATTTCCAACTAGATTCACCATTGATATCTGTATGTTAAGCTTAACCAGACACAAGTCATCCAAACTCATCTCCACTAGAGGTAAAATCAACAAGGCTACTTTCTGGTCTGAGATAACAGATTCTCTCAGTACTGCATCTCCTACACATGGTTCGATCAAATCCCACTGAAACACCAAGAGGGGCATAATCGAAAGGGACGCCCAAGTTTTGTTGAGGATGTCCTTGCAAAACGTCCCGATGGAGGGGCGGGGAAACCCATATTATCGAAACAAGATGGAAGTCCATCTTTCGTTTCGATAATAAAGTCGGGGATGCCCAAATCTTGAAATTTTGGTCGTCCTTAGAGATGGTTGTCCCTAGACTTGGATGTTTCTGATTTTCAGCGATAATGGAAACCAAATCTCAGAAACGACCAAATGCAAGCCCTTTGGTCATGGGAGGAGTCAGCATTTGTAGTGCACTGGTCCCCCTCACATACCAGGACACCAACCAGGCACCCTAGGGGGCACTGCAGTGGACTTCATAAAATGCTCCCAGGAACATAGCTCCCTTACCTTGTCTGCGGAGCCCCCCCAAACTACCCCAAAACCCACAACTGTACACCACTACCATAGCCCTTATGGGTGAAGGGGGGCACCTAGATATGGGTACAGTGGGTTTTTGGTGGGTTTTGGAGGGCTAGCTGTTTCCTCCACAAATGTAACAGGTAGGGGGGATGGGCCTGGGTCCGCCTGCACTTCACCCACTAAAACTGATCCAGGTACCTGCATACTGCTGTGATGGACCTGAGTATGACATCTGAGGCTGGCACGACATATTTTTAAAAATGTTTTTCGAGGGTGGGTGGGGGTTAGTGACCACTGGGGGAGTAAGGGGAGGTAGTCCGCGATTCTCTCCAGTGGTCTTCTGGTCATTTCAGCTACCTTTTTGTGCCTTAATCATAAAAAAAAACAGGACCAGGTAAAGTCGTCCAAGTGCTCATCAGGGACGCCCTTTTTTTTCCATTATGGGTCGAGGACGTCCATGTGTTAGGCATGCCCATGTCCTGCCTTCGCTACATCTCCAATATGCCCCCTTGAACTTTGGCCATCCCTGTGACGGAAAGCAGTTGGGGACGTCCAAAATCGGCTTTCGATTATACCGATTTGGACGACCATGGGAGAAGGACGCCCATCTTCTGATTTGTGTCGAAAGATGGGCGTCCTTCTCTTTCGAAAATGAGCCTGTAAGGTAAAAGCCATACTAGACAAAATTGCTCCATTTACCATTAGAAAGGTCAAGACATCCAGAAATTCATCATGGTTTACAGAGGAACTATCCATCCTATAAAAGGAATGTTGGCGCCTTGAGAAGCGATGAGAAAGAACACAGATACTACTGATAAATCCAAATGGAAGTCAGCCTTCCGACGCTACAAAAAGAAGGCAGCTGACTCAAAACACCAATACTATAGCTGACAAATAGGTCAAGATGATCTTGACAACAAAACTTGGGCATAAAATGTAGAGGCGGATCCTGCACCTAAATTTATTCCAACTAAATCTAATTAGTGCCAATACTTGCTTGTTAACAAGCCAATTATTGGCACTAATTAGCTCATTAGTCAATTAAATTGGGCTCAAATGATTTATTTATTTATTTGTTGCATTTGTATCCCACATTTTCCCACCTATTTGCAGGCTCCATGTGGCTTACATAGTACCATGATGGCGATCGCCAATTCCGGTAAGAGAAATACAGAGTGGTCTAGTGTTAATGTTCATAGATGATAGAGTATATTAAGTATTCAAGGAGAGAGAGTTAAGTTTTGTCCAGTTCTGGTAAGGGTTTCGATTATGTTGCAGGGTTCAGGTGTTTAGGTTGGATCTTTCTGGTATGCCTTTGTGAACAGGTTGTTTTTTAATGATTTCCGGAAGTTTGTTAGGTCATGCATTGTTTTCATGACGTTTGGAAGTGCATTCCATAGTTGCGTGCTTATATAAGAGAAGCTGGATGCATATGTTGTTTTATAAATAAATAATTATTGGTGCTTACAAGCACTTAATTGGCACTAATTATGACTTGGGTGCCAATCTGGCAATGCTGTATTTTTAACAATGGGCGTCTAAATTAGATCACGCACAACTTTTAAAAGGGGGTGTGGCCATGGGTAGGGCATGGGCTGGTCAGGGGCATTCATAAAAGATGCACAGTGTTGGTTTTAGCTGGCATAAGTCCTTGTGCCCAAAGTTGAGTGCTGAACTCAGTGCCCAAATTGAGTACCAAATTTGGCACCAAAGCTATCCTGAAGTATCCTTAGTGTTGACCACCAAATTTGATTAGTACTGAATTTTTGGTGCCGTTTATAAAAATCTGGCCTTATGCGTATACGGAGATGAATCATTTTTACAGAATATGTTTTACTAACAGGGAGAGAGACCTCCCTTTTCATGAGTAACATGATAAATCAGATAATTAGGCATTTCCTACTACAAGTGGTGCTGCTTCTTTATGCCAGTCATCACACTACACAGAGAAAATGAAAATGACTTTTGCTGTGCCTCTCTGGAATTTGCATTGATTCAACACTGGAGGTACAGAAGATATTAAACGAGCAGCATGGGGACTGAAAACGGGGGAGGGGGGAGAAAACTGAACTGGGTACTGGGACAGTTCAGGGAGCAAGTATGCATGGAAAGTAATGAGTGAGAAAGCTCTGAAGCACATTAGGGAATGCTGGAATGGATTCCATCATTGTTCAGCCAACGGGAGCACCAGTGACCATGCTATTTGCAATTATATTGGCAACTATAGCAGTGAACTAATTGCTTGATGCCCAAAGCTTACTGTACTTGCAACACTTAGCGTCTAATGCACAAAAGGGTTCTGCATTACTTTTACCGCTCCTCATAGCAGCTAGAGACAACCCTAGGCAAATGCATTACAATGAGCTCATAAGTATTAAAATGAGCATTTCTGTGCCATGAGGCCCCGATGCACAGAGGTTGTCATTAAATACAGCAGCAGTGGGTGAGCTTACTGAGTCGCAAACAGCAATTGATGCACAAAGGGAAATTTAATGGCCAATGCACAAAGGTCACTGTTAAATTTTCATGCATGCCATCCTCTTTGTGCATTGGTCAGTGTTTGCTACTGGTAAATTGTCAAATGCAACCACCATGGAGGTTTTTGACTTGCGCGGGGGGGGGGGGGGGGGTTGCTATCTGTCTGTGAATGTATATCTTTATTTGAATATCAGCTCATTAGATTGTAAGCCTTCTGGGGACAGGGAAATATTCACTGTACCTGGATCTAACGTACCTTGAACTAAAAGTGGAGAAGCATGGGCTACATTCAAGAACACAAAAATTTGCTAAGGTTAGGAAGATCAAAGTAATGAAACTGTTTTACCCAGGCTTTCCCCGTGAATCACCACGTTTCTTATAGATCAGTTTGATATCGTAGCTGCTTCCTACTGGCTTTTAGGACAGATTCTGGTGGATCCATTAGCAACATGTTGTCTTTCTTTCACTGTCTTGTCTCTGCTCACTAAGGGGCCCTTTAAGGCGTGGGAAGGCTAACGCACAGGTAATAGGTACCAAATTGGCACTACTGCTGGGCTAGCGAATGCGCCCGGCGCAAAATCTAAGTTTGGCACGCGCTAAATCCTGTGGTAGAACATAATTTTATATTTTTTACCGTGGGGGGCATTCCCGACTGTAATCAGCAGTTGGCGTGTGTTGCATGGTAACTGTGCAGGAATCGCGTGAGCCCTTACTGCTAGGTCAGTGGGTGATGGTAAGTACTTAGGTCATAAATAGTATACAATGCCATACTTTGTATTGCTATTTGAATATTTTTACTGTCGTAACTGTTTAATACTCATGTTTGATTTATTCATACTGTACACTGCCTGGAGTGAATTTCTTCTAAAAGGCAATGAATAAATCCTAATAAATAAATAAAATAAATAGGCTAGTTTTAATTTCAGCGTATGCCCATTTCCCGGCCCATTAAAAAAGCCCTTTTCCCAGTCACGGTAAAAAAATGACCCAGTGCACACCCAAAACATGTACCCTCACTACCACAGGCCACTTTTTACCATGACTTAGTAAAGGGACCCCAAACTCCCTTCCTTTGGTATCTTAGCAGCAATGTCATTTTAACCTATTTTTCTTTATGTTATTGACACTATGGTCCTTATTTTCGGAGGTCTATTGATGTTTTGGATGTCTGAAAACCAGCATTTAGACATCTATATTGCATGGATGTCCAAATCCCCTTATAAAGTCAGGATACAGATGTCTAAAACTGCAGTACGACCTTATGGCATGGGGGCATTGTCTAGGCCTGTTTTGGGCAGGACTAAGAAGGAGTCAAAATACGTATGTCCTACTGATTTCATAAGGGGAAGGAATATTGGTATGTAGACCTAGTACCCAGCACGTCCAAGTGGTAGAAAGGTCCTCTGAATGAGCAACTCTTAACTGGAGATTATGGGAAGTCACCTCCTTAATTCCTCTGTTGTTGCTGTTCTCTCTTCCCTGAATGTGAAACTGGCAAGGGATATTGGACTCTGTGATAGCTTCAGGGACTATGGATGTTTATGCTTCTAAAATGCTTTTTTAACACCAGAATAGACCTTTATGTGGAGTGGAGGTACAGCCTAATGATTAGAGCAGGGTGCTGAGAACCAGACAGTCCTAATTCAAATCCCACTGCAGTTCTTCGTGATTTTTTTTTTTAATTGTGAGCCCTTCAGGGACAGAAAAATGCCTGTTCCTGAATGTATAAGAAAACCGAAAACCTGAAGGCTACTGAAGGTGTATATTTGGGTACAATAGATATTTTTCTGTTTCTAGAGAACTCACAGTTTAAAAAACAAATCACCAAGAGCTGAAATGGGATTTTAGTTGGCATTCCCTGTTTCTCAGCCTTCTGCTCTAACCACTAGGCTACCCCTCCACTTCACATGGATGTTTTTGTGGTCATTTTATAACATGGATGGTCCTATGCTGCCACAATGATGTCCAAGTACCTTATTTTGTCCCATTCATAATTTGGATGTTTCAGTTTGAAAAAAGAATGTTCATGCTGGACGTCACCAACACTTGGAAGTCCATTTCTCATGTATTTTAGAACAGGTTGTATCCAGCTCATTTTCAAAAAAGATTGCCAGCCATCTTCCAACACAAATCGGAAGATGACCGGCGATCTCCTGAAACTGGCCAAATCGGTATAATCGAAAGCCGGTAGGGTAGTGAAGGCGGGACGGGGGTGGGATGGGGGCGGGATGGGGGCGTGCTCACGAGATGGCCGGCTTCGCCAGATAATGGAAAAAAGAAAGCCGGTCTTGATGAGCATTTGGCCGGTTTTACTTGGTCCCTTTTCTTTCCACAACCAAGCTTAAAAAAGGAGCCCCAACTGACCAAATGACCACCGGAGGGAATCAGGGATGACCTCCCCTTACTCCCCCAGTGGTCACCAATCCCCTCCCACCCCCCAAAAAAATAAAAATAAAAAATCCAAGTGCTCGTCAGAGATGTCCTAAATCAAAGCTATTTTTGCTCAGCTTTTTCAGTAGTACCAGTGGGATTTGAACTAGCCACCTCTGGATTACAAGACCAGTGCTCTAACCACTTGGCCACAGCTCCACCTACTTGGATGTCCCTCCCTTTTGATTATGCCCCTTCAGGTCTCTCTCAGCCAATCACAGACAGGGGTCTCTCAGCCACTCACAGACAGCTAAATGCGCTGTGATTGGCTGAGAGAGACCTGAAGGGGCATAATCAAAAGGGAGGGACATTCAATTAAGTGGAGCTGTGGCCAAGTGGTTAGAGCACTGGTCTTGTAATTCAGAGATGGCCAGCCAAAAAAAGTGCATATCCAATCCAGAAGTGGCTGTGCAAAAAAAAAAAAAAGGATGTCCCTGACAAGCACTTGGATTTTTTTCCACTTTTTTAAAGTTGTGTGAAGTCTTTATTGAACATTTATCAAAACAGCATCACAAAATACAGCACTCCAGAACAAGTAAGTCATAGCATAACTGATCAGCAAGATCTAAACATCCAGAAGTACCATATCCCAACAGCGTGGGCGTCCTCCCGTGCATGGGTCTCACGCAGCCCCAACGAGAGGTATAGATCTCCTGTTTTTTCCACGGTGCATGGGGTTGGAAAACGGCTGTGAATCTCTTAATTAGCTCATTATAATAACCTGTAGATCATTTGCATTCCGTTTTCGTTAGCTGCTACCATGACAGGGTGCCCGGTTGGTGTCCTGGCATATGAGGGGGACCAGTGTACTACAAATGCTGGCTCCTCCCATGACCAAAAGGCTTGCATTTTGCTGGGTTTGAGATGTCTGGGCCCAGTTTCCATTATGGCTGAAAACCGAAGCCGGCCATTTCTAAACCCGCCGATCTCAACATTTGACCTAAATGTTGAGATTTAGCCGGCCCCAACCGTATTATAGAAAGAAAAGATGGCTGGCCATCTTTTTTTATAATACGGTTGGCTCCGCCCCTTTGCAGAGCCAGCCCCGAAGATGGCCGGCCATATAGATGGCCGGTGCCGTTCGATTATGCCCCTCATTGTCAGCAGACCCTGGTCTAAAATACTACCACCGCTGGCAAAGTACTTCCTGGAGGTCCTTATTTTGAGTTGGATATTACGCTCCTTTTAAAATGCTGCTCGACGTTGTAACCAAGGCCTCCCCTTGTGTTCTCCTTGCCATCTTTTCTCCCTTATTTTATTACTTTTTATTACTTAGATATTCATTTGATGAGTGTTATATCGAATAAAGATGACTATTATTACGACTGTGGTCATCTGGTCAAGCTTGAATGTGATTTTATACAAATAGTGTAAAAACAAATCTTTGTTCAGAATTTAAAGTACATTGTAACAGGTTGCGTTCAATCTGTTCTCATGGCCTATGATCCTTAACACTTTCTTGCCTGCATTATCAGGAGATAAAACCTGCACACTTATGAGGCTGCTCTTTATGGTTTCTGTTTTTGAATGGTTATTTCTTCGTTTTCAACAGGCAGGAACCTATCGTTAACTTAGAATCATCTTCTTTGTTTTGTTTTAGAAAGACATCGTTACTTTTTGGGTTGTTTGATTCATTTTTTAAAGGTGCATGTCTAAATAGTTTTTATCCAAGGAGAGAGGGCATTAGCAATTAGAACTATTTTTGCTTGTGCATATAAAGATATTCAGTATTACACTTTGGAAAAGGGGATTATAAATACTTATTTGATGATTCCAAATTAGAGACCACAGAAGCCTGAACAGAACTTTGAGACAGATCATATAATTATAAGCAAGTGTCAACCATATAATTAGATAACTGCATATGTACTTAAATAGCTGGATTGGCATGAGCGTGGGAACAGCAAACACAAAAGTCACTTATTAAAACTAATTAGGGTCTGATTCACTAAGACTTTTTCCTCATTCAACATCTATGGTGGGAAAAGTAAATCAGGCAAGAAGACCCATATCATTATCCATCCAACAGTTCATGTTCAATGTGTCTTTCGTGGACTCATGTTATCCTTTATAATGAAAACCACATAGACCATCCACTAAGTGTATTTTTTTTGGCACTGGTTTTCTTGGCTATATATAGAATCTAGTCCTTTATGACAGTTTGAATGCTCCATATAATTTGTAACAGTTGGGGTGGAGTCAATATGGTGGCAGGTGCTGTTAGCATTCTGAGAGCTTCTGCTCTTACCATTGGATTTGTTACCAGAATCGACTGATGGGTAAACCTGAATATTACCAAACAGCATGGTAAGATTCAGGTTTACCCATCTGCTAAATCTGTGCAGCAGAGCTCTCAATCTAAGATCTAGTGATTTGCTTACCCACTTCCCTCTGTGCAGTCGGGTCAGTCTTCTGCTGCAGCCCCTGCTGGTGGAGAGGCAGTGTTGCTTGGAGAGGGAGGTTTCTCCAACCTGACTGCTCACTCCTTTCCAGTGAGTTCTCTGTGGGTTTTTGCCAGTGGTGACTTGCTGAAGCAGGAGGCAGCTCCTGTTAATTTGAGTTCTAGAACATCAAGGGATCTTGCAATGGTGGCGGTAGGAAACCCTGTCAACATGGGAGAAGTTGGTGTTTGAGGTCAATATTCAGTAGGATATCTAATGCATTTTAAACAAATAAGTTTAGTTTCGTTTAGTTTCTTGAGTGCTTGATATACTGCCCTTCACAGGCATCGGAGTGGTTTGCAATAAATATTCAAAGGGGAAAGGAACTCCATCCAAAAAATTTAGAAAAGGACAGCAAGAGAAAACCCCCCCACATGTTGGCCCAGGACCGACGGTCAAACATCAGCGTGCAACAACTCAAGAGGGGAAAGCTATGGTGAAGAGGTGGGCCTTCAAGAGCACCCACAAACATGGATAGGACTGTTCAGCATAAAGGACTAGAAGGAGTGCATTCCATAGGGAAGGGGCCAAACAATAGAAGGCTGAATGCTGGGTGAGCAGAGTGGGTAGGAGGGAGGGAGAGGCAGAAGGTTAAGGCAGAAGGTTAAGGCAGAACGTAAGGCTTGGGCTGGGGTATAGGAAGAAATTAGGGCAGACAAGAAGGACGCACAACCAGTATAGTGGATCTTATGAACCAGAGTAAGAAGCTTAAACTGGACCTGGAGTGGGACAGGCAACCAGTGGTGGTGGGCCAGCAAAGGTGAGACATGGTCAAACTTGCAGGCATGAGCAAGCAGCCTCACTGCGGTATTCTGAGTAGTCTGAAGTCTTTAAAGTGGAGCCTGAGGAAGACCGGGGAAAACAGCATTGCAGTAATCAAGCCAGGTAAGAACCAAAGAACAGAGCAGCGTCACATAGGATGTGTCATCTAGGTAAGGGCACAGAGAACAGATAAACTGAAGGAAACCTAAGTTATCTGTTTACAGTTATGGAAATATGTAGCGGAACTTTGCATTTAAGTGTGAATGCAGAAAATGCTCGCATAACTTTTGAATGAATAACTTATCCATTTAAATGTTTTTCTATTTTTGCATTCAGACTCGAATGCATAAGTTATCCAGAAAATGGCTGAATTTTGCTACTGTCTGTGTAATTTTTGGTACTGCCTCTAGACCAACACAAATTCCACCCCAATTTTAAACAGATAATTTTGGGCATGTGAAGGGCAATTCGATAATCTTGGCGCCTGCATTTATGCACCCCTTGTGCAGGTGAATGTCTAGAATACCAGCACTTACAAGCACAGGACTAGATTCCTCATTGAAAATGGGACCTGCAACCTCTAGCAGTATTCTTGAAGTATCACAAAACTACCACTAGAGGTTGAGGTTGCCATTTTCGATGAGGAACCATGTCGGGCAGGAATGAGTGGGGTTTCCTATTGCCCCATGGACCACTAGACCACCCAGATCAGTAATTAGGCCCAAGAGGCTCTTCTGGGCTCAGGGGTAAGGTGGGAGGGGGGATCAGAGGTGCTCCAGGAGAGTGGGAGGGGAGATTGGAGATGCTTTAGGGGGACAGGAGAGTGATGAGCTTTGAGATATGTGAGTCCTGGCTGATATTCAACTGGGACCCATATAAGTATCTTATGCAGGTCCCTGCTGAATATCATTTGGGACCTGCAAAGTTTTAGCGTCCAGTGGCGTCCAGTCAGGCCCAGATATTCAATGCCAGTGCTTGTACATGGCCCTGCATTGAATATTCAGGACTAATTTAGTTGGTGACAGTCAGTGTTTAAAAAAATGCTGACTGCAACTGGCTGAATATTGACCAGGTGAATTATAAAATCTTGTAATCTACATGCTGTTTTTTGCTATCTAGGAAAGAGTAGTTATACCAGTTCTATGATGCAGTGTAAATGTTTTGCCTTAAATACAGGGGTGTTTTCAGCCATTTATGATAATATTTTATAAAGAAAAGTAGGCGCATACTTTCTTTAATAGAAAAGGCTTCAAATAAGCACTTTCCTAGTCTCTAAATCTAGGTGCTTCCATGTAGAATTACACTTATGGGGTGATTCCATCAGAAGCTGCCTAGTTTTAGGCATCAGGACCATACATAAATGGTAATATTCTAGTCATTTCTGCATATAAATGGCCACTTACGTACAAAAATGTCTTCTTATAGAATATTGACCAGCAGAAAAGTAGGCGCCATGTTTTGATGGAATGTACGTTGCCTGTGACTAGTCCCTCCAGTCCAGACCATTCCAGAACCCACTGGGGATCTGCAGTTAAAAGATTGTTTCCTAGAAGAATAAAGGCAGAGACTTCAGACTTGCATGGTGTTTATTTCTGTGCTCCTTGGTTTTATTTGGGCACAATGTGTGGTGTAGTCTGTTGCTGATTGTTCCCTAGTTTATGGGGTTAAGTTATGATTACTTGATAGATTTGTTAGATTTGGTATGAAATACTGGCTGGCTGTGTACTGCACAGGATATTTATAAGATGACTTTGAAGCCAGTTGTTCTCAATCCATCTACTGGTAGGAGTGCATAACCCACATGTCTGGAATGTTCTGAAGGGACTAAAGGAAAGAAAATTAGCAGGTAAGATCTCATTTCTCCTTAGAAGCTTTGGAATGAGAACCCATGGGTGAAATCAATTTTATAGGAAACCATACTCTATCCATAGAATTATGATGGGGGGGAGCATCACTGCAAAACTTCCTTGCATACTTGCTGTTCCCGACAATTGATGGCATCAAGTACATCACATCAGTCTACAAAACCATCTCCTTCAACAAATTCTTACAAGTTAAAGAATTTTAAAACTTGCATAAATAAGTGCCTGTGGGTATGGACATGGATGGAGTTTAGATGGAACATGGGCAAAGCATACAAACATGCATGTAAATTAAAGCATTCTATAATTTATGCATGCTCTGGCTAACATCCAATCATTTACAGTGATTGTGCCATAAATGTAAATGTGTTTTCTGCCACTTATGCTAGTATTCTACAAAGAAAACTAGGCACCTACTTATAGAATAGACTCAAAATAGGAGCCTGTGTACCCTCAAATTGAATTACCCTCACAGCTGCCTACATAGCGAATAGTTATCTATTACAAATATTGAAACATTTTTTTAAGTATTTATGTAGTCAGCATCTGCTGCTTTTGAATATTGGGCCCTTTGTTTTCTGTACAACTTTTAATTACTTGTTCTAAACTTTAAAACTTCAACAAATATAGAAGGGAAAAATAACAACTGTACTAATGTTCAATAAATGTCATTGTCCACTCCAACTGCTTTCAGTATATGTGGATTAAATATCCTGGAATATCACAAATTTGGGTGTAGCATTGCCTCTAGGTGCTATTGTGAGCACCAGTGCAAACAGGAACATTACATCCTTGCAACAGGTTGCAGAATGCTGTAATTTCTTATTCTTAAAAAGGTGATAAATTGTCCAGGTTCCCCATATGATTAAATACTGAGGGTAATTTTCAAACTATCTACCTGGCTTCAGTGTCCATAGATACTTTTACTGGCAGACTTTGCATTAATTTTCCAAGTATGTATGCATAGTTTTACAATCAAAATTGCCTAAGAAAAACATACTCACACACACTCATTCCTGTTTCTTGTGCAGAGAATTTGGTCTACTAAAATTACAAGTGCTTTTTAAAATTCCACTCCCCAAAAGTGAGTAAAAGTGCATGCATATATAGGCTGGCAATTTCCAAACGGCTGATTTATACAGTCAAATGTTTTTTACCTGTAGAAATTGCTTTGAAAATTGGCCTCCTGATACATAACTTTCAGCAGTATCATATCTTTGAATTTAAAAATGTAAATATTTTTTAACTAAAAATAAATAACTGGAGCTTTGATCTAGTTTTATTTGATAGCCTATTTCCCTATTTAGATCTGTATTCTGCAGTCTATCAATACATTTTAGATATGTCCAGTTTTTTAATCTAAAAAAATTAAGGAATGAATTTGTAAAACTTTTTATTTTTGAAGGAAAACAGCTATGCAGAAGGAAGTTCATCAGGCCAGAAATGAAATCACAAGCTTTAATGTGGACATTAAGGAAGCACCACCTCCCTTTCTACACGGCCTGCAACAACTGCCCTCCGTCATGAAATGTAACAGATTTTCACCATTTAGTGAAGAATGCAGACAACAACTTATACCATTCCATTACGGCCCTTCTTTGGTGGATTTAGAAAAAGTTCATGGATCCCTAGAAGGAGGATCTCGAAAGCGAAAGCCTTCTAAGATGCCTTATGGCAGTGTCTCTGAAGATTACAATGCATCTTTTCATGGATCTATGAATGATGATAATGTGGGAGCTCTTCCTTTAATATTTCCACAACCTCAGCCACCTAAGTGTAATTCCCGGATGATCAACTTGTGTAACATTGGACTTCAATTATATAGCAATCTGGAACATCTGGGAGCTAAGCCAATAAAACAAGAGCCTATAAGCCCAAGTATGATGTGGTATAACAGTCATGCTTTCCTACAACCTACCTACCCTTACTATTCTAAAGTCCACCCTAATATGATGTTTCCTTTCTTTATGCCTTCACCCAACATGTACTTCAGACATCCCTTCCACTTAAAAAAATCAGAAGATCAATCATTTCAAAGGGCTGTACCTAAAGAGAACGATGACAGTAAGCAAAATGTGGAAAGGATAGATGTCAACATTCAGATCGATGACAGCTATTATGTTGATGTAGGAGGTGACAAGAAACGGTGGAAATGTTCAATGTGTGAAAAGTCCTATACATCCAAATACAACTTGGTAACTCATATCTTAGGACACAGTGGCATAAAACCACATGCTTGCACCCAGTGTGGCAAACTTTTTAAGCAGCTAAGTCACTTGCATACTCATATGTTGACCCACCAAGGCACTAGACCCCACAAGTGCCAAGTTTGTCACAAGGCCTTTACTCAAACTAGCCACCTTAAAAGACATTTGATGCAACATAGTGATGTCAAGCCATACAATTGTAGAATCTGTGGTAGAGGTTTTGCATATCCAAGTGAACTGAAGGCCCATGAACTGAAGCATGAGAGTGGACGAGAAAATATATGTGTGGAGTGTGGTCTTGACTTTCCAACCTTGGCACAGCTAAAGAGGCATTTAACCAGTCACCGAGGCCCTATCCAATACAATTGCACTGAATGTGACAAAACGTTCCAGTATCCAAGCCAACTACAGAATCACATGATGAAGCACAAAGATATTCGCCCTTATATCTGCACTGAATGTGGCATGGAATTTGTACAACCTCACCATCTCAAGCAGCATTCTTTAACACACAAGGTAGGTCCCAGAGATAGATTACTTCATCCATGTTTTCAACAAGCTCTTCAGTTTTATGTTGTGGGTGGTGCAAAAGATCTTACAAAGTCCATGTCTAAGTTTTGTTCAATGAATGAATTATGAGACCTTATAGCAGGGGCAGATTGACCACCGGGACAATAGGGCAGTGCCTGACGGCCCACAACAGTAGGAGACTCAACTGTGCCCTAATTTCTATCTACCGTAATTTAATTACTTTTAATATTAAAATTTAATAGTCACCCAGTACTTTAATTTTCAAAACTGTTTAGGCAAGCAAAGGGTAAGTTACTCATCTGAACTGTCCATCTGAAAATTGCCCTCCTACACTGTGGCTAAATGTCATACAAATTGTCCTACACCATGTACACGTTTAGCCACATTTGAGAGAGGCATTCACACATTTTGAGGCCTGTTTACTGAAGAGTGATGGAGATTTGCAATTATGATGCATTAGTTGCAAATGTTAAGAACATACTGGGTCAGACTAATGGAACATCTATCCCAGTCTCCTGCTTCCAACAGTGGCCATGCCAAGACAAAAGTACCTGGCAGAATCCCAAAGAGTAGCAACATTCCATACCACCAGCCTCACAGTAGCTGCAAAGCCTATGCAGTTACTGTTGGGGACATAGTTAGCATCTGTACTATTGGCAATACTTGTAGAGGGCAATTCTAAAACTGTGCACCCGTAATTAGATACTCAGAGGCTGCCTAATTGGAGCTTATTATATAAAGGAATATAGGCACCTACTTTCCTTTATAGAATGCTATATACATGCATATGCGCTTAGGTGTAAGCACATATTCCAGTCATGGAGCTGGTGTAAATGCGTTCACCTAGTTCTGGGAGATACACACATAATTTATACTATTTATAAGATATACACACAATTGTGTATCCCCACTCATGCTCTGCTCTGAATCCATCCATGTGTATTTATCAAAGATATGTCTGTGGTTGTAGAATAGTGCTGAAGCAGAATACTGGCATTTACGCACACATCTGGTACATAAATATAAGTATTAGGTCTCTTTAAAAGATAAGAGCAGCACTGTCCTGGCGTTGTTTTTCATATATAAATTGAACTTAAAAGTAGTAAAATAATTTAAACAAAGTAAAGAGAAAGATTAAAAAAAAAACTGTCTTTATGGACAGTGATTGAAAGTTAGCTGCTCATGAGAATGCAGCCATGCTGCTAGTGTGTATGCAGCTTGTTGGCGAAGATTTCTGAGGCCTTTTCTCCTCTGACCACCCATGAGTTGAGCATTTCTATGGTGTATTATTTACCTGGCAACACATTTGCAGTATATGTTGTATAGTTGTTACATAAATATAAGTGCCATTGTATAGAAGTCCCCCCCAAAAGTGCTGTTGAAAAGAACCCCACCCTGCGAATGTCCTCCCAATATCTCCCCCGATATCAATGCCAGATGTTCCCTACCCTCCCGGCAGGTTACAGCAACTTTCTCATTCCCTAGAAATAGAAAACGGGGGGAGCGGGGAGGTGGGTTTGGGGGGGAAAATGAGAAGCTCGGTTTTGGTCATATTTAATTTCAGGTGGTGTTGAGACATCCAGACAGCAATGTCAGACAAGCACGCTGAAACTTTGGTTTGGATGCAAGGTGAGATATCAGGGGTGGAAAGGTAGATTTGGGAGTCATCAGCATAGAGATGGTAGGAAAAGCCATGGGATGAGATTAATGAACCAAGGGAAGAAGTGTAGATAGAAAGAGGAGGGGACCAAGAACAGAACCCTGAGGTACGCCGACAGGCAGAGGGATAGAAGTAGAAGAGGATCCACCAGAGTGAACACTAAAGGTGCGGAGGGAGAGGTAGGAAGAGAACCAGGAAAGGACAGAGCGCTGGAATCCAAGTGAGGACAGGGTATCGAGAAGTATGCTGTGATCGACAGTGTCAAAAGCAGCGGAAAGATCAAGAATAATGAGGATGGAATATTGACCTCTGGATTTAGCCAGTAATCGGTCATTGGAAACTTTAGTAAGCGCAGTTTCGGTTGAGTGGAGAGGGCGAAAACCAGATTGTAGTGGGTCAAGAATAGCATGTGAGGAGAGAAAATCAAGGCAGCGGCGGTGAACAGCACGCTCAAGTAATTTGGAGAGAAAAGGAAGGAGGGAGATGGGTCGTTAATTAGAGGGACAAGTAGGGTCGAGTGAAGGCTTCTTAAGGAGAGGTGTGACCACAGCATGTTTAAAGGCAGCAGGGACAGTCGCAGTGGAAAGTGAAAGGTTGAGAATGTGACAGATAAAAGGAATAAGAGCAGGAGAGATGGCATTAAGAAGGTGGGTGGGAATGGGATCTGAGGAACAGGTGGTACATTTTGAGGAAGAAAGGAGAAGTGTAGTTTCCTCAATAGTAACTTCAGGAAAGGAGGAAAGGGAATGAGGGGAAGGAGAGATAGGGGAACGGACTAGTGGAGGGAGAGGTGGTGAGGTAGAGAAAGCAAGGTTTATCTTTTCAACCTTGTTGTGAAAGAATTCAGCAAGGGTCTGAGGAGATAATGAAGGGGGAGTTGGGGGAGGGGGCACCTTGAGGAGAGAGTTCAATGTGGTGAAGGGAAGTCGAGGATTAGAGCCAAGAGAGTTGGTCAGTTGAATATAATAGTCCTGTTTGGCACGTAAAAGAGCAGATTGGAAGGAGGTCAGCATGAACTTAAAGTGTAAGAAATCAGCAAGGGCCCGAGATTTCCGCCAGAGGCATTCGGCGGAGCGGGTACAGGAACGTAGGTAGCGGATATTAGAAGTCAGCCAAGGTTGGTGTTTTGTACGCCTTACAGGGCGGGTCATCAAAGGTGCAAGAGTGTCTAAGGCAGAGGATAGAGTATTGTTGTAAGAAGAAACAGCCTCGTTGACAGATGTGGATGGTGCCATAGTAGAGAGGAGGTTTGAAACATGGGAGGATAGAGATGAAGGGTCAATATCGTGAAGATTCCTAGATAAATTAGATAAGATAGGATGGGACTGGGAGGGAGGAGATTTCAGTGTGAAAGTTATAAGATGGTGATCAGAGAAGGGAAGATCAGAGGCAAGGAAACTAGAGGGTGAACAGTTGGAGGAGAAGATGAGATCAAGACAGTGACCATTTTGATGAGTGGGGGAGGTGGAGCATAGTTGGAGATTAAAGGAGGGCAAGTACATCTTGTATACCGCTGTTTTTGTCCACTGACATTGGATATTTGCTTCAGGAAAACTGTGTTTTGTTTTATGTTTGAATAAATTGAGTCTATTTTACATCGTCCTGGCTTGTGAGTTTTGGATCCTTCCATCCCATCCCCCCTTTTGTTCTTTCAGCTTTTGACAAGGACATCAATAACGTAACAAATAAAAGATGACTTGCAAGTGGTAGAGGATTTAAAATATTATCACGTCTTTGCTGTAACAGGGTTTATCCAATGTAGATTCACAAATGCTACATTCCCCACACGACCATGACCCTTTTTCATGCCTCCAATTACGTATCTAAAGGGGGAAGTATCACATATATATTTGCCCCTAAAATAGGCAATATTTGGACTTGGATGATAAACTGGATGTATAGCTAATATATGCCAGTGATGAAAAATAATCCTGGCTATTCAGGGAGCTAAATTTAATACCCCAAAACACACACAAACTTATCCATAGCTTCACATGATGAGCCAGACAATAACACAGATCTTTGCATGCATATGGCTCTTTAAAAAGCAGGACAAATAATGTTTAGGGGATACCACCTAGATAGCAGTCATTGAAATAGGGATCTGGCACAAGCTGATCCTCAGGAGAACAAATGTGTTGAATCATTTCATTTCATTTTCATTTATTATCATTTATATACCGCCCTTATCCAGAGCGGTGTACATAACATACATTCATAATCAAATATTACAAAAAAGAAAAACAGCTACAACAACAACCCAACAAAACAGAACAAAAGCCAAATCAACACATACATAAAGTCCATAAGGCCTAAGTCACTGTTTAGCCTGTGCCAACAAGTGCTGCTTCAGCAGTTTCTTAAACAATCCTGAATTCTTCTGTGTCCTGAGATGTTCTGGCATCTTATTCCACTCTTGCGGTCCAGCAACAGAAAAGATATGCCTCCTTGTCTGTTCCAAACGAAACAATTGAAAGTCTGGAACTTTTAACAAACAAGTATTGTCCAAACGAAGCGCCTGCTGTGGGCAATATAGATGAATACAATCTGACAAAAACTGAGATGAATCATGATGCACACAATAATGAACCAGCATTAACAGTGTTCATGCACCTTGTATTTAATTCTATCATGCATGGTTAACCAATTTAACTTCTGAAACCAAGATATAATGTGTTCATATTTTGACAGCCCATATAACAAGTGGACTGTCGAATTCAATCACAACCTGGAGCACTTGTATACGTGCAGCAGGTAGCCCACATAACAAATACTGCAATAATCCAAACCTTTCAACACTAAACTCTGTAGTACCTTACAAAAATCACCTTGAGAAATTAGTGGATGCAATTTAGTTAACAGTCGTAGCTTATAAAACGATCTTTTCACCACAGAACATATCTGAGATGAAAAAGACGGTGTAGTATCAATCAATACTTCCAAATTTTTTACAATAGTAGATATCGGAAACACAGTACCTGATATTACCACTTCAGATGGAAAAGACATTGTTGATTCAGTAGTAGCCAACAGTAATTCATATTTAGGGATAAATTGTTCTGAAGTACCCAATGATGCAATTCCTCCTAAAATTACCTGCAATCGAGTAACCATATCAGGCACCGGCTCTGTCAGTGGGAGAAAAAAATTGAACGTCATCCACATAAATGCAGTATGCCACTCCAAACTTCCTGAGAATCTTGCACTACTACTACTTATTTCTATAGCGCTACTAGACGTACGCAGCGCTGTACACTTGAACATGAAGAGACAGTCCCTGCTCGACAGAGCTTACAATCGATAGATTCTATAGATATTAAACAACATCCCAAACAGAGCTGAGCCTTGAGGCACTCTACATTTCATAGATCTCATAGTAGACAGTTCATTCCTAACCCTTAAAACTGTCCTATAGGTAAAGCCTTACATAAAGATTGAGGGTGATGAATTTGATAACTCAATAAAGTATTCTAATTAACAGGCTTATGATATACTATAGTAACCAAATAAAAGCCCTGTTTTGACACCATTGGGCATAGCATATTTAACAGCGAAATAATTAAAGTTGAATTGATGGTAGTTGCCAACTTTTTATGAGAAATCTCTAATAACTGATACATATGTCATGTGGAACGGCTGAAGCATCTAGGGCTCTTCAGCTTGAGGAAAAGATGGCTGAGGGGAGATATGATAGAGGTCTATAAAATAATGAGTGGAGTGGAACGGGTAGACATGAATCGTTTGTTTACTCTTTCCAAAAATACTAGGGGGCATGCGATGAAGCTACAAAGTAGTAAATTTAATATGAATCAGAGAAAATATTTCTTCACTCAACGTGTAATTAAACTCTGGAATTCGTTGCCAGAGAATGTGTTAAAGGCAGTTAGCTTAGCGGAGTTTTAAAAAAGGTCTGGACGGCTTCCTAATGGAAAAGTCCATAGACCATTATTAAATTGACTTGGAGAAAATCCACTGCTATTTCTGGGATAAGCAGCATAAAATGTATTGAACTTTTTCGGGGTCTTGACAGATATTTGTGACCTGAATTGACCACTGTTGGAAACACTGCTGGGCTTGTTGGACCCTTGGTCTGTCCCAGTGTGACAATACTTATGAACTTATGTACTATTCAGTGGGATATATTTTGTTTTGACTGCCTGATTACAATGACATGATATCACCAAGTTATAAGTTAATTAAAATAAGGATCCCCCAGCAGGTCTGAGAGTGCTCAGGACTGCGATAATGGTGATACGCTGATGCACCTGGTTGGTGAACTTGGGGTGGAGGTTTGTGTAGGAAGGTAGCTGCCACTGTAGAAGTGACCTCCATTGGCACAACAGCAATACTAGAGATTTCAATATGAGGTGTCCTCTTGAGCTTTTAAACAACTAGAGCTTCTAAATCAATCATTGAGAAGAAGGAGAATAAAGACCCGGGGGAAAAAAAGAAAGGCCAAGGAAAAAGAAGAATCCATTACATTGTAACCTAAATTAAATTCCTACCTCAAATATTACAGAATGTGTAGTGTTAATAGGATGCTGTTAACCAGTTTGGAGAGCCCACATTAATTTGTTGTTACCTTGAAGTACTGAATTTTGGCTACAGGATTGCTGAATTTTGTTTCTTATATAATTAAGACTTCAAAACAATTCCTGTTATAATCAGCTAAACATATAGACATTCTGTGGAGTCACTGTAGTTGTAACTGAGTTGGTTCATGCCCCACCCAGCTGACTTGCCTAAATGTTATCCTAATTGACTAATTCAGACTTTCAGAATCACAACTCTGTTTAAGCAACAAGATATTTATTTTGTTGAAAAAGTTCTTAAGTACATAAGAATTGCCACATTGGGACAGACCAAAGGTCCATTAAGCCCAGCATCCTGTTTCCAACAGTGGCCAATCTAGGTCACAAATATCTGGCAAGATCCTGAAAACGTTCAATATATTTTATGCTGCTTATCCCAGAAATAAGCAGTGGATTTTCCCCAAGTCAATTTAATAATGGTCCATGGACTTCTCCTTTAGGAAGCTGTCCAGACCTCCCTCAAACCCCGCCAAGCCAACCTGCCTTCACCACATTCTCTGGCAACGAATTCCAGAGTTCAATCACACGCCGAGCGAAGAAAAATTCTCTCCGATTTGCATCAAATGATCACAGTAAATCTTTGAAAACTGTACACTGCTTTTATTTAGAATTGATAAGTATGTTTGGTTTTGTCTATAGTGTTTTCTGACATAGCGTCACTGGTGTTACTCAGCATTTCTGAGTAAGCAAAATCCCCTTGTCCCAAGGGCCTAATTCTATAAGCTTTTTTTCCCTATAGTCACAATGGGATGAAAACCTTACTAAATCATTTCTATAAGATTACAAAATCCTTGCTTCAAACAAATTCTTCATGCTGTACTGTGCTTCTCTTATTATTCTGTTTTCAAGTGTGTATTATTCTTTTAGGGTGTGAAAGAGCATAAATGTGGCATCTGTGGTCGTGAGTTCACCCTCCTAGCTAACATGAAGAGGCATATCCTCATCCACACCAATATCAGAGCATACCAGTGCCATCTCTGCTTCAAAAGCTTTGTGCAGAAACAGACCCTTAAGGCACACATGATTGTCCACTCTGATGTCAAACCTTTTAAATGCAAGGTAGGTAATGCACATCTCTTTTGAAGTTATACAGAAACCTCAGCATGTCTTTTGCTATATCTTTTTGGGTGCAGGACATCTTTATGTTTTGTTTATTCCTGACGGCTTCCTTCTATTCCTTTTTGGCTTCAAAGTCAATTAAGTAACTGTTCCTGTAGGGGCCATGGTGCTTTGAACCTCCTCCTGCAATGTTCTTCCCCTACTTTAACCCTATCTTTGCCAACTAGCTCAGCCAACCCGGTAAGAATCCTCAGGCTCTCTCCAGAATCTAGTGAGTGTACACCATGAATGTAGCTAGCATGTGTTACTCTTTGCATGATGAGAGAGGGACTTTGAACTTTGACTCCAAAGTATTCCCAGACTCTGCTGGCCTTAGAACTAGGGGTTAGGCTTGGGAATGAAGCCTGGGTTTTCTACCTAACAACATGGAGCACTGCTAGTAGGCCTTCAGATCTACCAAGAGGGGAAGGACACGTTCCCTTTGTAATCCCCTCCTAGGAGGTAATTTTATAAACCATTTTCTCTTGTAAATGAGATCTTGTAAAATTAGGTCACGCCTAAAAGTACGCATGGTACAAACCAGCATGAACTTGTACAGTAGGTATGCTCAGGGGCGGAGTTTGGGCAGAGTATTGATCTATGTGCATATTTTATAAAACACATACAAAAGTTCATATTGTATGTACATGCATTTATACCTGTTCTTGAGCAGGCAAAGTGTTCATGCCTCCTATCTAAGCTTGATTTCTAAAAAATATTTGTGAAATTGTGGAAATTCATCACTGAGGACTCACTTGAGCCTAAGAGTTTAACATGAAATTGCCAAATTGATAGGCCATTCAATGTGCTCTCCTTACATCACAGAAATTTCCATATCTATTTAACTATCAGTGAAATGTGTCTATAAATCAAAAACAGTCCACAATTCATGTTCAAAATACAAAATTACTCCAATAGACAGCCATCACTTCAGACAAATGTGTATAAAAAATGCCCATATATACAGTCAAGCAACACTTATCTGAATGAATAGAAGCAGGACGCTGCTCAACAGAGTTTCTGTTTCGTGTTCTTCCTCAGGAGCAGATCCCCTCTGAAACACTCTTTGGCGTGCTACCAAATTCAGCCATGGTGTCTTGAATTGAGAACCAGTGCACGCCAACTTCAAAATTACTGTTTGGTGCCTGCGCTACCCGGACGGTAGTGTCAATTTGGCGTGCATTACCCATGCATTAGTCCTACCGCTGCTTAGTAAAAGGGCCCCTCAGATCGGTAAGATAGAGTAACAGGAGTAAAAAAAAATAAGGAGACTAATTTAAAGACAGTTGCACATCAAGTCACAAAGGTGCTTGAATATTATCTTAGCTAGGGTAGGAGTGGATAAACAGGTCCTGTTGTGGAGTTCACACAATACATGGGCTTCAAACACCATCTGGGTCTCTGGGCTTCCCACTTCTGAGCAGTAGGCACCAGGCTACATTGCCAGTCTCACAGCATATGGCACCATGCAGCAATTTTTTTTAATTTATAGAAGTCTTTATTAAACATTGCTCAAGATAAACTTTACGTACTCAGAATAGCAAAGTACACTTTTCTTCACACACTATGAATCTAACATTAATTAATGAGATTAAATTTGTGCAGAGTCATTTGCTGGCATGTGTCAGGTACTGGCAGTTGTAGAGGCTGACCGAACCTATCTGAACACTTTCAGCTGAAACTGAAACTACTGTTGAAACTCATTGAAACTGAAGCCAAAACCCAAACTTTTGTTATGTGAACTAACAGCGGAATTAACAAGTTTAAGCAATACTTTTGAATTTATTCATGTCTCTGTATACTGCTGCAGTGTTTACAATGTCACCAAACATCCAAGGCACAAACACACAGGAAATTTCAGCTGAAACTGAAAGCAGGCCGAAACTTTTAATTTACTTTTTGTTGAAAGGAAAATCATGCCAAAAATGGATTTTGGCGGACAACAGCAGAACAAAAACCCTTGTAGTCGCACTGACGAAACAGTCACAACAAGGGTTACAAAAGAGAGGGCAGCAGATGATGCCTTGTGAAGCGCTTGAAGTTTGTGCTCTAGAGAGTTCAAGCATTTCACAGGGCTTATTGGAAGAAAACAGCAAGGTTTTAAATATTACCTACATCACATTGGACTTAGCTGTACATCAGCATACATCCAACCAAAGACTCCTGAGGCAAGCCCTTGTGGGCCGAAACACGACTCGTGTCGAGTCCTAGATGTTTAATAAAGGTGTTAGTTTGAACATTGTCTGCTGCCCTGCCCTTTGTTACCCTTGTTGTGACTGTTGGAGTTTGGCCAGTTTCTGTGCCAAATCTGAAACTGAAGGCAAACTTTGATTGCCGTCTAGATAGTTGTGATGTCTGCACTGATTTCAGTGAAGCTGCCAAGACTACATGTAGTTGGCTGTGGGCTACCCTTTCCAAACACCACCAATGTATCTGCAGTGAGTAGTGGCAAGTTTGTGGTTATGTGTAAAGATAAATCTTATGGTGAAAATTAGAAAAACTTTCTTCTCTTTCTTGGCTTCTATATTTTTCCTTTGACCACTCAGTAATTTTTCCATTATATCAGTGTAGCAAGTTACAGTCAGACTTCCCAACTGTCTTTCCCTCTGGCTATTTAAGTGGATGTTACCATTTCTATTAAAGCTGCTGCAGCTGCAGACCAGTGAAAAGGAGAGTTCAGCAGTTCCAATGCCAATAATCTTCTATTAAACCCCTGCACAGCCCAAGTCCTGTCACATTTTAGTCCCAGTGAAGCCCGTTCTAGTGAAAGATGACATAAACCGGAAATTCATTTAAAGGGCTAATATAGTGACAATACTTGCTTGTTGCAGAAGATTTTATTAACATGCAGTGTTTTTCCTCTGTGTTTGTCACTGATTTTCTGCAAATTTCTAAATAAAGATCTTGGAGTCTATTTGATTGTAGCGCCTAGTAGTATACAGTGCTTGCATAGACTGGGAGGAAGCAGATGCTGCAATGTGGTAGGGCCCATTTCCAGTAGCATCATATACGGTTGTGTGTTTAAAGTTTAGGCACTCTAGCATAATTGTATATTTCAATTACTCTCTAAGGGGCCCTTTTACTAAAGGGTTGGTGTGCAGCAACAGGCTTGCCATGCACAAATCCTGAAGTACCACTGGGCTACCGCAACAGCCCAGCAGTAGTTCCCGCCCCCAGCGTGCGCCATTTCCGGTGCTACAAAAATATTTTCTATTTTTGTAGCACCGGTGCTTACCCAGAGGTAACCACTGGGTTAGCTCGGGAGTCCTTACTGTCACCTCAATGGGTGGTGGTAGGTACTCCACCCCCCCAAAATGGCAACTTGGCAAGTGGTGTCAAAAACATGTGTTGACACTAACGCAGGTCCCCTTTTACCGCAGCTTAGTATAAGGGGACCCCAAAGTTTTGACTGTGAGGATGTATAATGCTGACTGAGTCAGAGGAAGGAATGGATGGATAATAGATATGGAAAAGGTGGGGAGGGAGGGGTGGGTAAGAACGGAGGAATGGGAAGGAAGGGTTGAAAGGGTTAATGGTACATTATAGTAGGATAGCAACTAGAAAGAAGCGGATTGGAGGATTATGAATGGTGTTTGATTGGTGGTTGGCATTGAGATGGCTTGGGGAAAGCTGAAAGGTTTTGGCAGTTTCTTGTTAATCTTTGGGTGGGCAGGAGCGGATGTGGGTGGCTGGGGTGGTTAGGAAATTTTGCCCATCCCTACCCACCCTATTGGTCTTATACGTCTGTTGTCTTGGTTTGTTATGTTTTGTCTGGTATTAGGAGTGGTAGTGGGTTGGGGTGGGTTAGTATTTTGTTGAGGTTGAATTTTCTTGCCTGGGGTTTGGGGGTGGGGGGTCAGTCGCAGCTTGTAGTCGGTGGGATTTGAGGAGAGAAAGAGGCTCCAGATGTGGTGAAATTAATGTTTGGTTAAAGGATGTTTGATTAAAGGGTAACTCGTGGGTGGAACCGCCACGAGTGAACTGTGGCTTGACGGTACCATGAGTCACATGGACTGAAGGGGGGTAATTGGGGATAAGGTAGGGAGCTAGTTTCATTATCTAATGGTTCCGAATTGTTCAAAATCGCTTTGTGGATGCCAACATCTTACTGGAAGAAGTTAATGTATTGTGTTAAAGTTAAAGTAATATCACCAAATTATATAATTTTAATAAAGCTGTGGCCAAATTTATGCCAAGGAAGACTAGTAGTGTTATTTGTTGAAGTTAGGTGAAGGAAGGGAAAATGAATGACGATGTGCGAATGTCAGTGTTAGGACCCCTAAGTGAATTGATTCTGACACAACCTCTAAATGGGCCCAGGGTTAAAAACTGACATCTTTTAGTGATTTTTTTAATGAATAGACACTATAGCAGGTCCATAATATGGACAACCCTTTCAGTCAGTACTTCGTAACAACTCCTTTGGCAGAAATAATAGCTTTGCAAATGTTTCCTGTAGCCAGTTGAGAGCCTTTTGATTTTTGCTTTTGGAACTTTTCCCACTCTTTTTTGCAGAATTCTTCTAGTATTGAAGCACGTTTAGGCCTCCTTGCATGCACTGCATGTTTGAGATCTCACAGATTTGAGGACTGTGATGGCCATTCATAAACCTTCATCTTTCTTTCCTAGAAGTACTTCAAGGTTCATTTTGAGTTCTGTTTTGGATGATTGTGTTGCTGAAATATCCAGCCACTTTTCAGCTTCTGCTTCTTCACTGACTGAGGAGCAGTCTCTTCTAGGACATGTTGATATTTAGTTGAATCCACTCTTTCTTCCACCTGCGCAGTATTTCCTGTGCTGACTGCTAGCACACAATCCCAAAGCATAACAGTTCCACTCTAGCGCTAATCAGTTGACAAGGTATTCTTTTCTTGAAATGCTTCACCCTTCTCCCTAAATGTATCTTGTGTGGTCGTGAATGAGCAGTTCAATTTTCATTTCAAAAGTCCAAAACACTTCATTTTGCAAGGTTTTAGGTTTATCAATGCTTTCTTTTGCATACTTTATATGTTGACTTTTATGATGAGGATGCAGAAAAGGTTTTCTTCTGACAATAGTCCCTTGCAGAACATTGTTGTATGTTTATTTATTTATTAGGATTTATTGATCGTTTTTTTGAAGACATTCACTCATGGTGGTGTACAGTAAGAATAAATCACACATAAGCAATAGACAATGACAGCAGTAAAAATATTCAAATAACAATACAAAGTATGGCATAGTATACTACTTACAATGTCAACACAATAGCAAACATTGTAATAGACTGCGTAGGTATAAGCAAAGATGAAACATATAGACAGGTAAGAGAGTAAGAGAAGTTAGAAAATAAGGTGACTAATTTAAAGAAAGTTGCATATGAGGTCAGAGAGATGATTAAATATTATCTCAGCTAGGGTAGGAGTGGATAAACATGTCCTACTTCAATATATACAGCCTGTGTCACTCCTCGTGTGTATGTGTGAGACTAACAAGTTAGTTACTTCTTCCGTTAAAGGCCTGGTTGAAGAGCCAAGTTTCACCACCTTCCTGAAGTAGAGATAGTCTTGTGCTAAGCGGAGCCTTTCAGGGAATATATTCCACAGTGTGGGAGCTACTCCGGAGAAGGTTCGCTTGCGGGTATCACATTGTGTAATGTTTTTTGGAGAGGGTGTGGTTAGGGTTAGTTCTTCAAGTACTCGGGGCCATTTCCTTTAAGGGCCTTGAAAATCAGACTGAGAGCCCTGTTTGCTAAAGTGCACAAGCATTTTTAGCGTGCGCTAAACGCTAGAGACACCCATATATTCCTATGGGCATCTTTAGCGTTTAGCACGCACTAAAAATGCTACTGCACCCTTTAACTAAACTTTTCAGCAGGCCATTTGCCATGATCTATCCATTCTGTTTTGCAAGTCTGACCAGTTTTTGGGCAGTTCTATCAGAGATTGTTTTGGGCCTTCCAGATCTTGCATTGTCTTCAGCAGTTCTATGTAACTTCCATTTCTTAAAAATGTTTCTGACATTGAAATTGCTGGCTGGAAATGCTTAAAGATTTTTATAGCATCTCCCTGCTTCGTAGGAGTGAATTATCTGTGTAATGGGCAATGCATTTTTTATTCTGCTTTTCTGTGGTACAACCAAAGTGGTTTACTTATTATATATAGGTACTTTCTCTGTCCCTAGTAGGCTCACAGTTTGTTTTCATTTTCAAATTAGAAGAGCCTATGGTTGTTGAAAATAGATAAAGCAACAACCATAGCCAGAGAAGTTAGAAGGGTCAGAGTGTTCTGCTTTGGAATTGTATTCACATAATTAATTAATAAGCACAATAGTTTATTGACTCATTGGGTCTTCAATATTAAAGTAATAATGAATTAATGGGACCACACCTGCACTGTTGCACATGCCATACTCACTTTAATCTTATTTTCAATCTATTAAAATCAGCAAATAAATAGTAGTAGTTTAAATTAAAATTGCAAAATGATGTTATATTTTGTACAATGTAGAGTTTGTATCAGTTTCTGTTCACTTAGCAATTAAATGAAACCTTTATACACAACTATATATGCCCAAGCCCTTTCCATTTTTATTATGGATCAATTAAATATGAAAAAAATACATATTTTATGTAGCTATAGACCAAAGGTTTGATGGACCTTTGGTCTTTTCCCAGTGTGGCATTACTTATATAAATATATTTTGAAATAACTGTATAAAAAATATTCAGTTTTTCCACCAATTTTCACAACGTGAGTACTTCTGGCCCCTCAGCATCTTAGAAACAACGACAAACCAAAGCTGTTCATAACCCTACAGACTCCGCACATTGCTGTAAACATAATTCTAATCTATGTTTTGGTATTTTTCTTTATGAGTGCAACATTTTTGTCTTTTTCATAACTTCACACGTGGAATGAAGTAATGGGACCAGAATTTTGACTAAAAAAAATAGGCACACTGGCATAAAATGAAATTTGTTATTACCCCTAATGAGGTCTCATGATTTTTATTCTTGTTCCTTTATAGGCACATTTTGCTCATGTGATAGCGCCTGTTGGAGAGGGTCAATCCATAGGCAAACCTATGCATGTGAATAAAGACAGTAAAAGTCAGAAACAGAAGTCAGTGGGGCAGTGGGGAAATCAATCCCTTAGAAAGTTGGTGCTGGAGGTAAGGCCAACCCTTGAAGTACCATAAAAGTGAAAAGAAAATAACCCATGGCAATACTATTATTTGTGTGCTGCCAGGGACATAATCTCTGATGGCAGGAGAAGAGGAAGCCATGAATGCAGCAAACTTAGCTGCAGGTTGCTGCCTGGGTCTCAACCCCAGGAGGCAGAAGAGAAGATTGGACTCAGATGCAGAATAAGGTACTGAAAATGGAGGGAAATCCAAATGGGAGAGGAGGGAAGGGGAATACAAGGAGGGTGAGAGTGCAAAGGGGAGTGGAGGGAGGGATGGAAAAGTGAGTACAAGGATGGCGATAGTACAAGGGGGAAGAGAGGGAGGGATGGAAGAGTGAGTGAAGGATAAATATAGGACAGGTGTGCAAGGTGGGAGAGAATATAAGAGGGAGAGGGATGGGAAGGAAGACAATGCAGTGCAAGGGGGGGAGATTGAGGAATTGAGTTTATGGGGCAGGGGAAAGAATATCTATACACATAAAGAGCAATTCTAAAAAAGGTACGCACTTTAATGGGGACGCACCTAAATAGCAGCTTCAAAATGTGCACATGTATTCTATAAAGGGTGAGCAGGCAGGTGCGCACTTTACAGAATTGGTGCGTATAATGAAAAATGGAAGCACTCAAATGCTGTGGGGCATCTAGTGATCAGCACATGCATGCGTGCATGTACACATGTGGGTGGATGCCATAGGGACACTCACAAAATGGCTGCACTAACATGACTACAGTATTTTGGTGGTATGGGTCTGGGGGAGACTGGGATTAATGTTTAATAGGCAATCATCATGCCCCAGAAAGGGCCAGAACTGGGAAGAGAGGACTAAATGATTGGATATGCAAGGGAAATAGACATGACTGAAAATATATGCATGCATAAAATTGGTTTGCATGGGTTTGATTTGCAGATGGGCCAGAGACATATCACCAGCATGTATGAAGGGAAAGGAAATGGAAAGAGAGGCGACACCACATTTGGACAGGACATATATGACCTAACAGCATTCACAAGGGCATATTCCACCTCACTTGCCCAAATACAAGCCCTCACATGCAGCCACTGCAAATATGTTCTGTACTCTGACAACTAAGCTAAAGAGGATCCACATGCGTGGAGAACTCAATAGATCCCACGGGGCAGCAAACAGAAATAAAAGAAGTGGGAAAAGTGAACCAGGCTTGTCCAAATAACTGGGACCAAACAAATAATTAATTAATAATAAAATCAAAACAGTTTATTAATATTTCCTTTAATTCAGTGGATAGTCCTTTATTTATATGGATATATCTTATTTATTTTTTTGTATGATATTCTTCATGTTATAAACCTTTAATGATACTGTTTCTCTTTTTTTTGACCATTGTCACTCTTATCCTTAATTTTATTTTCATTTTTGTTTTAAGTTTGTTGTATTTACACATTGTTTGATGTTTTTATTTATAGACTCCTGATGCAGGCCATCAGGCCGAAACACAACGTTGTGTCGAGTGTTTTCTAAGGAAATATTAATAAACTGTCTTGATTTTATTATTAATTATTTGTTTGGTCCCAGTTATTTGGACAAGCTTGGTTCACTTTTCCCACTTCTTTTATTTCTGTACTCTGACAACACATGCATGCTAATTAGTTAGTACATGGTAATGAAGACACACTAACTGATTAGCACAAAAACATCCATTCTGTGCTCCAGACATGCCCCCTCCCAGAAACATACAAAAACATACATAAAAACTTACTGCAGGATGCCTCGCCGTGCCCCGTGATAAGCCCTTTAAGCTGCAGTACGCACACAGTAGTAAGTAATTCTGTTTGGCGCACGCCAAATCCTGTGGTAGAAAATATTTTTCTATTTTCTACTGCGAGGGGCATTCCTAGTGGTAATCAGCAGCGTGGCCTTGTTGGCACCCACTGCATGGTTACCATATGGGTAGCATGTGATCCCTTACCACTAGGTCATTGGCTGGCAGTAAGGGATCAGGCAATAAATAGTTATAATTTTTGCGCATGCTCATCTCCTGGTCCTTTAAAAAATGGCCTTTTTCCCAGCTGTGGTAAAAAGTGGCCCAGCATGCACCAAAAGGACACGCCCACACTAATGTAGGCCACGTTTTACCATGGCTTTGTAAAAGGACCTGAGAGCAAGGAGGAACATGTATTTGAAAGAGGGCAGAGCTTAGGCGATACATAGGCAGGGGGGCTTCCACTTACATGCTTAGTGCACATAGGCGCCGACTTCGTGGGTGCTGTGGGTGCTCGAGCACCCCCAATATTTTCTAACCCACCATCACCTGAGCCAACCAGAACGAGTCGTCAGAAGCTCCGGTTCCAACCCCAGCTCGACTTGCCTGCCCTTTTCTCCCTCAACAGTCCTCCGTCCTCACCTTCCTGCCGCCCAGAATTTAAAACTCATTTTACCTCAGGTCGCGGCGGCAGTGAAAGGCAAGCAGGCTCGTCTTCAGCCTTCCCTTCTTTCTCAGCTCTGGTCCCGCCCTCATTTCCTGTTTCCGCAAGGGCTGGACCAGAGCTCAGAGAGAAGGGAAGGCTGAAGACGAGCCTGCTCGCCTTTCACTGCCACCACGACCTGAGGTAAAATGAGTTTTACATTCTGGGCAGCAGGAAGGCGAGGACAGAGGACTGTTGTGGGAGAAGAGGTCAGGCTGGGGTTGGAACTGAAACTCGGGGGGGGGGGCTGAAAAGGGGCAGGTGGTATTTGGGGTGAGTTACTGGACATGGAGGGGATGGGAGGGGAGGGCAGGGGAGAGAGGAGAAATCGCTGGACATGGAAGAGAGGGTAGGGGAGAGGTAAAACTTGTTGGACATGGATGGAGGGAGGGAGGGGAGGGCAGGGGAGAGAGGAGAAATCGCTGGATGAGAGGGGAAAGAGGAGAAATCGCTGGACATGGAGGGGAGTGCAAGGGAAAGAGAGGAGAATTGCTGGATATGAATGGAGGAGAGGGCAGGGGACAGAGGAGACTTGCTGGACATGGATGGATGGATGGAGGGGAGAGAGGAGAATTTGCTGGATATGGGTGAGAGGGTAGGGTAGGGGAGAGAGGAGAATTGCTGGATATGAATGGAGGAGAGGGCAGTGGAGAGAGGAGAATTGCTGGATATGAATGGAGGAGAGGGCAGGGGAGAGAGGAGAATTGCTGGATATGGATGGAGGAGAGGGCAGGGGACAGAGGAGACTTGCTGGACATGGATGGATGGAGGGGAGGGCAGGGGAGAGAGGAGAATTTGCTGGATATGGATGAGAGGGTAGGGTAGGGGAGAGAGGAGAATTGCTGGATATGAATGGAGGAGAGGGCAGTGGAGAGAGGAGAATTGCTAGATATGAATGGAGGAGAGGGCAGGGGAGAGAGGAGAATTGCTGGATATGGATGGAGGAGAGGGCAGGAAGAGAAGAGGGCAGGGACAGGAGAGTTGCTGGACATGGATGGAGGGGAGGGCAGAGGAGAGAGGAGAGTTGCTGGACATGGATGGAGGGAAGGGAAGACAGGAAGGAGATGCACATGAATGGAGGGAAGGAGATGCACTTGAATGGAGGGAAAGGGAGAAAGGAGAAATGCTGGACGACATGGAGTGGAGGAAAGACAGAGGAAGTAGATGCACATGGAGGGGAGAAGAGAAATGCTGGACATGGATGGAGGGGAGGGAAGACAGAGGAGGAGATGCACATGGATGGAGGGGAGAGAGGAGAAATGCTGGACATGGATGGAGGGAGTAGAGGAAAAATGCTGGACATGGATGGAGGAGAGGGAAGAGAGAGGAAGGAGATGCATATGGATGGAGGGGAGGGAAGAAAGAGGAAGGAGATGCATACTGACTGAGATGAGGGAAAGGGAAAAGAGGAGAAAAATTACATATGGATGGAGAAAATAGATGCTGGATGGAAAGGGGGAAGAGAGGGGGCAAACGCTGGATGGAAAGAGGGAAGAGAGGGGGCAGATGCTGGATGGAAAGGGGAGAGAGAGGGGGTAGATGCTGGATGGAAAGGGGGGGGGGGAGAGTTAAGATCAAGGAACAAAGAAACAAGAGACTGAGACCAACACAATTAGAAACTGTAAAGGGCCAGACAACAAAGGTAGGAAAAAATGAATTTTATTTTAGTATAAAATAGTGTGGTAGCTGTGTTAATAAATACAGAAAATGGAAATAAGTTAATATCTTTATTGGACTAATTTTAGTACATTTTTGACTAATGTTTGGAGACCAAACCCTCCTTTCCCATGTCAGAACAGAATACCACAACAGCAGTATACTGTCCTGACCTGAGGAAAGAGGTTTTTGCCTCTTAAAGCTGATTGAAAAATGTATTTAGTCCAATAAAATGATATTATCATGTTTTCCATTTTTTGTTTTATTTATATTTGTTAACTTATAGTATAATATTTGCACAATACAGGGGGACTGAGGGGCGGGACTGTTCAGGGAAGAAGTCCTGGTGCAGGTTGCAGGCAGCCTATAAGTGGCGCTGCCACTGCTCAGGTGAAGACTGCAGCAGATAGGCTGTTAAGGTACCGGGGTGGGGAGGGGGGGGGGGGGGGGGGGGGGGGAATGCACCACCTGTAAAAAAAAAAAATTTTTCAGCACCCCCAATCATTTTAAAAAGTTGGCTCCTATGGTAGTGCACATACTGAAAGTTACACAGGTACCTGCCACACTTAGGCACACACGCATACTCCAGCTCTATGACTAGAATAAGTACAAACTCCTGAATGTTAAGCGTGTATATACAGGTTATGCTAGTACTCCATAAAGGAAAGTAGGCACCTACTGCAAGCCCTCCAGACGCCTAATCCTAGGTGCTCTGTTATAGTCTCACTTTCAAAACACCTCACAGTGCCTAAACCAGGGGAGTAGCCAGACTTCGGCAGGAGGGGGCTCCAGAGCCTGAGGTGAGGGGGCACATTTTAGCCCCCCCTGATGCCGTCGACCCCCCCCGCCATTGCTGACCCCCCCGCAGCCACCACCACCAACAACTTTGACCCCCCCCGCCGACAACCCTGCTGAGAGTCTCGACCCCCCTCCCGCCGCCAACCCTCCCTCGCAGTCGCCTACATTTGCTGGCGGGGGACCCCAACCCCTGCCAGCCGAGGTCCTCTTCTTCTGGCGCAAGGCTTCGTTCTGTTTCTGTGAGTCAGAAGAAGAGGACCTCAGCTGGCGGGGATTGGGGTCCCCCCCCAGCAAAGGGAGGGTTGGTGGTGGGAGGGGGGGGTCGAGAGGGTCTTTGGCAGGGGGTCCAGGGACAAATCTACGGGAGCCCAGGCCCCCGTGGCCACACGTAGCTACGCCACTGGCCTGAACATTCCAAGCTATAAATTCCCATGTGTAAGATTCACAAAAATCCAATGGAGACTGCAATAGGCAAAGATTAACTATACAGGGATTTTTAACATTTGCCCATTTCCAAAACCATCTGTTTGCAACATTGTTGTTTATGTCAGATTTCAGCTGTCAGATAAATGTATGGAAAGGCAAGGAAGCCACAGAGGTGGAAGGAAGTGAAATACTATAGGTGAACAGTCAACAAAAAAAGTAGTGTGGCCAACATAACTCTTCCAAGGACCAAGGAGCCGATCTTAAAAAAACCTCTTTATTGTATCGAGGACTTGGACTCAACTTGACACGGCACCGTGTTTCGGCTGTGTGCCTGCTTCAGGAGTCTACAAGCAAATACATAAATAATTAAATAAAATTTACAACAGTTGATATAGCTGGAACACATACAACCTTAAAAACAAACGTAAGACACAGGAATCAAATAAAAGGTGTCGTGTATTGACAAAAGCAATGTTGATTAATAAAGACTTTGAAATACTAAAACTCAGATAAAAAAGATAGAATAAAAATTGTACATATGAGATTGTAAATATCATGTGATATATAAAATAAAATACATTGTGAAAAGGAACCATAGCATAAAGAATGGAACACTGCCAGAGTGAGATGGAAGGCTGTTTCTGGGATTTTTGTTGATATGCAGACTGTGTCATATCTTTGTGAATCTGAGAGCCATGAGCTTCAGCCATGAACGTTTGGAGATCACAAGGCTTATGTGTCTCTTTGCTTGGAGCATGTTTTCATTTTTTTAACTTGCTTTTGAAACATATTATGCACCTGAGATATGAAAGTATGGATAAAAGGTGTTGTATATTATGCATGTGGAGGATGTGTTAGCATGGATGACAATTAGTTAACAATATAAGTAAATAATTTAGAGGGAAATTTAAAAAAAATCCCATGCTGCCTGACAATTGTGAATTGTTAGCCACTTTGCAAATTGGCAGAATAAAAAGGTGGCATGTAGGTATTCCTATTAAATTAAATTGCATGAAATAGATTACCCCTTCTAAATATTTATGGCAGAGTTGCTCTATATCACTTGCCATCAGTCATTAAATTTATTTATTTATTACTCCAATAGTATTACGTGGCTAATCATGAAAAGTGTTCTACACAAGATACAACAGCTAGCAGAGCTATAACTTAGTCATGTGACTGGTTTGTTGTGAATCTTGGATTGGTCTCGCCAGTCATCTCCAGGCCCATAAATAGGAGGATTATCCTCGACTGCAAAGGAGTGAGGATAACAACGATTTCTCCTAAGAAAAACAGATGCATAAGTTTACCCACACTGTCCCTCCACTGTTCTCTCTAAGCTGAGTGGGAGTCCTCCATCTACAGTCCTGTCAGTGGGGTGGGGTGTGGGTGCTGTTTCACTATCAAGTTTTCAACAGTTAGGGACAAGAAAACACAACATTGAAACACCACCCCCTACTGGCAGCAATGCAGTTGGAGGTCCCCCCCGCTCAGCTTAGAAGGAACATTGTGACCTTCTCATTCTCTAACTTGGTGCCCAAATTTGTTCACCGATTACACAAGTAGATTTATAGAAGACTAGCATTTACCAGGTTAAGTGCACACTTATTTATTTATTGCATTTGTATCCCACATTTTCCCACCTCTTTGCAGGCTCAATGTGGCTTACAATACATCATGAATGGTGGAAATATATGAGAAAATAGACATTTAGTATTACAGAAGGATCTTGGGTAGCATGATAATGATAAAACATGATAATAGTGTAACAAGCAAATGTTATAAGACAATTATAAGACTTATATGTGTAAGGGCTAGATTCTATATATGGTGCCTGAAAATTCCGCTCAGAAAAAAAGTATGCCTAAATTTTAAAGAATAGGCTTAAATTTCCGACTTAGAATATGTCGAGCGCCTCTTCACGCGACAAAATTTAGTTGTAGCCATTTACGCTATGCTTTACTTGGCGTAAATCTCGATGTCAAAATAAGGTGCAGAACAGGTGTATTCTATAACAACGTGCATAGATTTTAGAAACACCCATTCCCCGCCCCCTTTTCAACTACGTGACTTAGAATTTACGCACACCACGTTACAGAATAGACAGCAATTTGTGCGCATAAATGTTAATTAATGCCAATTAGTGCTGATAATTGCTTGTTAACATCCAATTAACAATGTTGATTAGCAAGTTAACCAATTAAGTTATGTACATTGTTATAGAATACTCTTCTATTTCCACGTGAAAATTAAGGTGCGATATATAGAATCTAGCAGTAAGTGCTATTCTATACATTACATGCACAGTGCACTCAGATGTAAATGCAAGGGGGTGTTCACAGGGGAGAGGTATGGGTGGGGCATAGGCAGGACAAACATCGACATACATAACTTATAGAATACTGTAAATTACAGGTGTAAGGCCACGTTTAGGTGTGCCCACTTACACCTGATTTTGGCATTGTGTAAGTGGGCATGCCTAAATGTTGGCAGGAAATATGATAGAGGTCTATAAAATACTGAGTGGAGTGGAGTGGAATGGGTAGATGTGAATCGTTTGTTTACTCTTTCCAATAATATTAGAGCTAGGGGACACACAATGAAGCTACTAAGTAGTAAATTAAAAAAAAAACCAGAGAAAATATTTCGTCACTCAACGTGTAATCAAACTTTGGAATTCGTTGCCAGGGAATGTGGTAAATGCTGTTAGCTTAGCAGGGTTTAAAAAAAGTTTGGCTATTTCCTCAAAGAAATGTTCATAAACCATTATTAAGATGGACTTGGGAAAATCCACTGCTTATTCCTAAAATATTATTGACACTATAAAAGTGGCCTCACTCAGGTATAGACTTATATCACAAAAAGTGGCACTGAGTGTATAAAGATGAGTAACCTTACAATAAGAGCTGTTGTAATAACTAGGTGGATTAGAGTCTCATACCTTGCACGTGATTATTCACATCACACCCAATGGTGCATCACTTTTACGTGCCCATTTACTAATCATTGACTCAACCTCCACCGCCCCATAGTTACCATTACATTCAGCCCCGTTAGTTCACGATTATTACGGCTGAATGATGTAAGAAACTTGTGACTTGAAAGCACTCAATGCAAAATATAACATATAATCAGCACTTAGCTTGTGCCGGCTGGCGAACTCTTACACCCCGACAGGTCCACGTTTCGTTAATCTTTTTCAAGGGGGAGTAACGCCGCATCTAGCAACAAAAAAAGTATAGTCACATCTATAATTTATGTAATCTTCAACAATACTCACTTAAAACACTTTTACTCAATTTTTCTACATTGTTAGCATGCCCCTGGCTTACCGAATTTCAGCATAACTTAGCTTAGCTGTGTGTGCTCAACTGCTTCTCACAATGAAAAATGGCGCTCAGCGTTCTTATTAATGCTTTCAACCGGAAACAGCTGTCTACTAACCCTCCCCCCAGGATGCGTGACTATAATAGAAGAGTGTTGCAACGTGAAACCTTTTGGACTTTCACCTTAAATACCATTGAACCTTATGGTTTGAACACTTACTCACAGTGGGGCTGTTTTTTCTGATGGTCTGACAGATTGCTAATATAACTTGTGACGCATCCTGGGGGGAGGGTTAGTAGACAGCTGTTTCCGGTTGAAAGCATTAATAAGAACACTGAGCGTCATTTTTCATTGTGAGAAGCGGTTGAGCACACACAGCTAAGCTAAGTTATGCTATGTAGAAAAATTGAGTAAAAGTGTTTTAAGTGAGTATTGTTGAAGATTACATAAATTATAGATGTGACTATACTTTTTTTCTTGCTAGATGCGGTGTTACTCCCCCTTGAAAAAGATTAACGAAACGGGGACCTGTCGGGGTGTAAGAGTTCGCCAGCCGGCACAAGCTAAGTGCTGATTATATGTTATATTTTGCATTGAGTGCTTTCAAGTCACAAGTTTCTTACATCATTCAGCCGTAATAATCGTGAACTAACGGGGCTGAATGTAATGGTAACTATGGGCCGGTGGAGGTTGAGTCAATGATTAGTAAATGGGCACGTAAAAGTGATGCACCATTGGGTGTGATGTGAATAATCATGTGCAAGGTATGAGACTCTAATCCACCTAGTTATTACAACAGCTCTTATTGTAAGGTTACTCATCTTTATACACTCAGTGCCACTTTTTGTGATATTCCTAAAATAAGCAGCATACAATCTATGTTACTGTTCTGGGATCTTGCCAGGTACTTGTGACCTGGATTGGCTACTGTTAGAAACAGGATATTGGGCTTGATGAACCTTTGGTCTGTCCCAGCATGGCAACACTTACGTTCTTATGTAATGTTGGCACCAAGATACCATTATAGAATTAGCAGTCAGCATGCTGCATCTAGGCGCCTAACTTGAGGTGCCCAGTTAAAGAATAGATCCCAGTAGGAGGACAAAACCAGGACCAATTCCTTCATGACATGTAGACATTTGATAGCACCAAGCCTGAGTGTCCCTGACAGTTCAACATCACTTTTATTCTTGATCTATAGTTATGTAACAACACTAACGCCTTGCGGTTCTATGTAAGCCACATTGAGCCTGCAAATAGGTGGGAAAATGTGGGATAGAAATGTTACAAATAAATAAAATAAATAACTTTAAGTTATCATGGACAAGCATGCCAGTATCTTGTGTTCTCGGATTTCCACTGTTCATTTCTTTAGGCAAAACAAGATTACCGTTTGCAGAATTCATTATGATGCCAATTTAGAATAAAAAGGTCTTGATGCCACTTTCTAATGACCGTAAGCCAGTATGAAGGACTCTTGGTCTTGTCCAGTGGACTTAACTGGTGTTCAGAGGGTTAAGGCAATGACCAGATAGCAGCCTTTTGGCAAAAGATTGCCCCTCATCAGAAGGAAGGATATAGCTGCATAAGCTCCCGACTTAACAATGGCTCACATATCCCTGAGGGACAGCCTGCAAACAGATTTCATCTTGCTTTCTCTTGTACTTTTCAAAGCTTCCTGTTTTCTCACGGCCCTTTTGCACAGTTTACAGTCTCTTGTTCTTTCTCTCTCTCTCTGTGTTTGAGGAAAGGAACACCCTTCTTATTCGAAAAAAATAATAAAAGAAGGCAAGGGAAGGACAGCACAGCAGTGGCCTTTGTGCCTCACTGCAGGCTTCAGTCTTCTTCTGTTTCTCACAAGAAAATCAAAGCAAAAGGAAAAAGACCTTACAGTACACACTGACCTGCATGGAGCATAATCTACAGCAAATCAGGTTCTTATCTATAACAATCACAAGAACACAGGCATTGCAGGCCTTTTCATCCTTATCAAGCACAGTTGTTGGAACACATGTTACTAGTTAAAAATGGTTTTATCTACTAATTATCTACAAAGGGCACATGTTAAATTTTGCCCCATGTGCAAAATGGACTACTGTGAGTGGTAACCCCCCTTAACACAGTTAAGCAGAAAACAAATAACAAGGGTGAGCTAAATTTAACATGGTGACATTTGTAAAACATGCAAATACCATGGCATTTAGCTCATTAGTCATTTCCACCCACAGAATTTATAAAATTACAATAAATTTATTACTAGCATATTCCAGAGTAAATTTATCACCATATTTGGAAGCGTAGGTAAGGTGCACCAACTTGGTCAGTGTGCTAGACATTTGTACTGCTATGGATTTACAGCCTGCTTCACTAACACAGACTACTCATAAGTACATAAGTATTGCCATACTGGGAAAGACCAAAGATCCATCGAGCCCAGCATCCAGTTTCCAACAGTGGCCAACCAGGTCACAAATACCCGGCAAGATCCCAAAAATGTACAAAACATTTTATACTGCTTATCCCAGAAATAGTGGATTTTCCCCAAGTCCATTTAATAACGGTCTATGGACTTTTCCTTTAGGAAGCCGTCCAAACCTTTTTAAAACTCCGCTAAGCTAACCGCCTTTACCACATTCTCTGGCAACGAATTCCAGAGTTTAATTACACGTTGAGTGAAGAAACATTTTCTCTGATTCGTTTTAAATGTACTACATTGTAGCTTCATCGCCTGCCCCCTAGTCCTAGTATTTTTGGAAAGCGTGAACAGACGCTTCACATCTACCCATTCAACTCCACTCAATATTTTATAAACCTCTATCATATCTCCCCTCAGCTGCCTGTTCTCCAATAATTACTGTGGATTCTTTTGAATTCGTATTAGGTAAATGAGACCTTTATTAGAGGTGCTAAAATCTATAATGATTAAGATATATACAATGATTAAGACATATACAATGATTAGCTATATATACACACAATGATTAGCTATATAACTAAAAAGAAGCAATACCTATCTATAAACAATCATTACATCACTGGTCTCTACATCTAAGCAATGCTAAGAGTTCCTTGACCAGGAAAAGAAGCAATAATACACTATATACAATCCACTGGTCCTTACATCATCCAGGCTCTTATCATCAGCTGGGGGGGGGTGGGGGGCCTGTTCAAAGCGAAAGCCAGGAGCTTCTTTGACCAGGAAACAAGGTTCTCTGCGCAGTTCGTACGTTATTCATAGATGAGCTCCCAATTTCATTGAAAGAAACTCCCCTTTTTATTAGGCTTAGAACTCATGTTCAGAGCTACGGAATATTACAGATTGCTTGAGAATACGTAAACAAACCATACTGTGGGAATGTGGTCACATGTTTCCAAATCCAGGTGGCCAATCTGAACTCGAAAACAAGTTCCATCTTTCCCTTCACATAACAAATTAATTAGAGCTACATTCCAACTTATTTTCACACAATCAAAGTTAAAAAATCATTTTTAAACAAAATTACTTATCACAAATACAGACCCCTCAGTGCACTTGTTGGTCAAGGCAGATAGAGTTGAAAAGCAATCTCTAAAATCCTTTTTATTACAACGTTACAATGGAGAAAGGCAGTGTTCTGGGCCTTCATTCTGAAAGGAAATCCACTAAAGTCTTGACCAAATCCCTGGCCCTTTCCAACTTTTACCCCCCAAACTGATGATCCTCATTCCCTATATCTGCATTCCCCCAAAATAAAGGAAGGTCCCTGATCTCACATCTCACGTGAAGAAAGGCCCCATGATTCTTTCATCTGCCAACACACACACATCTTTCCAGTTTGTAGTAAATAAAGGAAAGCCCACCCCTTTTTCTATTTGTATCCCGTGTAGATTCCGTTTCAGTAATCTGCATGTCTTAGGACCATTGATTATATTAGGTTTCAAAAGGTTTCCCTTGGGAAGAAAGGTTTTAGTCGTTTGAGCTTCCACATTGCATAGAACATTTTCTTTATCTCAGAGTTTACTTGGCTCTCGAGAGTAAGGTTGTGGTTGAGTGTGACGCCGAGTATTTTCAAGCTGTCTGAGGTAGGGAGGGTGTGTCCTGGGGTAGTTATAGTTGTGGGTTTGTATTTGTTATGTTGAGAAGTGAGGATGAGGCAGTGTGTTTTTTCAGTGTTCAGTTTCAGTTGGAATGAGTTTGCCCAGGAGTCCATAATGTTCAGGCCATCGTTGATTTTATTAGTTATTTCTTTCAGGTCATGTCTGAAGGGGATGTAGATTGTAACATCATTTGCGTAAATGAACGGGTTGAGGCCTCAATTGGATAGGGACTGTGCCAGTGGAATCATCATCAGTGGATCAGTGGAGGAGTGGCCTAGTGGTTAGAGTGGTGGACTTTGGTCCTGGGGAACTGGGTTCAGTTCCCACTGCAGGTACAGGCAGCTCCTTTTGACTCTGGGCAAGTCACTTAACCCTCCATTGCCCCAGGTACAAATAAGTACCTGTATATAATATGTAAGCCAGAAAGCGTGGGATACAAATGTAATAAAATAAAATCATGTTGAAGAGTATTGGTGATAATGGTGATCCTTGAGGTACTCCACATACTGCTTTCCACAGTGGTGATATGTTTGAGTTTGATTTAACTTGATAAGTTCTGGTGGTTAGAAAAACTTTAATCCAATTAAGTACATTTCCTTCAATCCCGAAGTGGCTAAGTAGTCTTAGTAGTATATTGTGGTTTACCATGTCAAATGCACTCGACATGTTGAACTGGAGGAGGAGTATGCTTTTACCTATGGCTATCTCCTGCTTGAATTTGGCCAGGAGGGTGACTAGTACAGTTTTGGTACTTTGGTAGGAGCGGAATCCTGATTGTGAATTATGTAGTATTGAGAACTTGTCCAGGTATTTCTTCAGCTGTTTAGTCAACATACTGTCCATCATTTTTACTACTAATGGGATAGACACAACTGGGCTTTAGTTGGTGAGATCGTTTGTGCTTTTCTTGGCGTCTTTTGGTATTGGGGTGAGTAGGATGTTGCCATATTCCTCAGGGAAGGGACCTTGTTGTAACATGAAATTTAGGAGGGATGTGAGGACTAATATGAAGCGATCGGGGGCGGATTTTAGTAGATAACTGGGGCATGTATCCAGTTTGCAGTGGGTCTTGGCAAACCAGTGAGTCACTTGTGTAACTGATTCGGTGTTGATGAGATTAAATACTGTCCAGATACGGTCAGCTGGGTATCCGTCGGAGGTTAGGTCCAGTTCATTGAGGAAGTTTTCGATGTTAGTGTTGTGATGAGGAAGTGTGCTGCGTAGTTTTATTATTTTTTCGTTGAACTAGTTAGCAAGTTTGTCTGCGGGTGGGATGTCTGTGTTGGTTGTGGTGATAGGGGTGGTGTCCAGTAACTTATTTATGAGTTGGAATAGTTTCTTCATATCTTTGTAATCCGGCCCTAGTTTGGCTTTGTAGTAGGAGCTTTTGGTTTGTTTTATTGCATATTTGTATTTCCTATGCGTTGAGTGTATGTTCGTCTTTTATTTTTCTTCATGCTTGTTCAAGTTTCCTGGATTGTGTTTTGAGTTTTTTTAGTTCGTCATTGAACCATGGTATTGTATTCTGTCTTTTTGATATTCTTGTTTTTAAGGGTGCTATTTTGTTTAATACGCTGCTACATCTGTCATCCCAGCAGTTAAGAGTCCATTCGTGTTGTCCATTCGTTGTCGTATATCTGTTGCCAGAATACTTGTAGATCTATTTGCCCTCTTGTAGTGTAGGTTGTATGTTCTGGTTTGCGGTTTGAACCCTTCTTCCGCCAGTTTAAAGTTAGGTTCAATTTGTAATGATCGGTCCAAGGTGTTGCTGTCCATTTGATGTCTGTCATTAATAGGTTGTGATCTGTGGACAATTTATGTGATAGGAGGTCCAATGTGTGTGACCCTTGATATGGGTTGGTTGCATGTGAGGCCATTTGAGATCTGAGGACTGTAGAAATTCTTTACATTTTTGTACGTTGGTGGAGTTGGGGTCCTCTAGGTGAAGGTTAATGTCACCTAGTATTAGTGTGTTGGAGTTGTTTACACAATTGTTTGATATGAAGTCTGTGAAAATGGGCTGGGTTTCATTTCGGTTGCTAGGTGGTCTGTAGAACAGGACACAGTTCAGGTGATCGATCAGGGCATTGTTATGGATTCTAAATGAGACAATTTCTAGTTGGGGTGTTATGGAGTCCGTGATGGTTTCGATGGTGAATTGTTCTCGGTAGATTAATGCTATGCCCCCGCCTCTCTTTTCTAGTCTGGTCCGATGAGTGATTTTGTAGCCCGGAGGGCATAGTTCAAGGATTACGGGGTCCTTTTGGTTGTGAATCCATGTTTCATTGATAAGGATAAGATCGAGGTTTTCTGAAGTAATCCAGTCTGATATTTAAAAAAATATAGGCACAGCTGTGCAAAGGACTTCGAGTCAGTTATTAAAAAAATACAGCTTTTAATTGTGTATCTTGTGCTCAAGGCCTTAATTTCCTGCAATATCTGAAAGGACAAAAGCTTAAAGAAAAATTATGCAGGGTCTGGTCAAGTTTTGCTACTTAGTGCTGGATTTGGAGGAAAACATTGTATAGGATGACTCGGTAGCAGGGGCGGACTGACAGTGATGTGGGCCCCTAACCATCTATCAAAAATGATTAAACTAGATGAAAACTAGGGGAAAGTGGGCCTCCCCACTGTTGTGGGCCCTTAGGCACTGCTCTATTGTCCCAATGGTCAGTCTGCCCCTGCTAGGTAGGAACATGAGGGGTCCTTTTACGAAGGCGCACTAGCGTTTTTAGAGCGCGCTAAAAATAAGGATGCGTCAAATGCTAGAGACACCCATAGGAATATATGGATGTCTCTAGCATTTAGCCTGTTTTAAAACATAGCATGCACTAAAAACACTAGCGCTACTTTGTAAAAGACCCCTTGAATGTCTAGTTACATGTGTTTAGAAAGCCCTATGAGGTTAATATTCAAAAGTATTTATGTGGTTGGGGCAGTGACCGCTGCAAAAGTGCTCTTAATTAAAAAAATTCTTGGGAGCTGACTAAATAATTTTGGATGTACAAATTGTTATACAGTCAAAGTTAGCCATCCAAAAAGGGGGCAGGTTAGGGTGATCTGGGAGCAACAATATTCACTATTTAAACATTTGAATTAAAAGTCTAGGAGGGCTGCACAAATGTTTAGTAAAAGACTTGATATCCTGTTGTTACTGTGCACAGAACGCAGCAGCTCACAATAAAATACAAATTACATAAAGAAAGAAAGGAACTCCAACCGAGTGTAAGAAAGAATAGGATCAAACAAACAGACAGAGATAATGATAAGACCAAACATTCAGCACCCCGGTTGTCGATTGATTTTTTACTATTTCACAAAATACACTCTATGAAGTTACATAGAAATACTTTTAAAACAGATAGGAGGAAATAATTTTTCACTCGACAAATAGTTAAGCTCTGGAACTCATTGCCGGAGGATGTGGTAACAGCGGTTAGTGTATCTGGGTTTGGACAAGTTCCTGGAGGAAAAGTCCACAGTCTTGCATTGAGACAGACATGGGGAAGCCACTGCTTGCTCTGGGATTGGTAGCATGGGATATTGCTACTATTTGGGATTCAGGTATTTGTGACCTGGATTAGCCACTGTTGGAAGAAGAATACTGGGCTAGATGGACCATTGGTCTGACCCAGTACAGCTATTCTTATGTTCTTATGACAAGCCAGCGGCTCAAGGTCAGGGGTGCCAAAAGCCAATTGGAAAAAATGGGGTTTTAAAAAAACCTTCAATTTAGGAAAAGACAATTCAGACCTAGTATGGGTGGCAAATTATTCCAAAGAAAATGGGATTTAAAAAAACGGCAGGTTTACAAGTAGACTCATGAGCAGATTTAGGAGGAGGGAACACAGTATGCGAGAGGTGGTGTATGGAATTGTTAGAGAGGAAAGATGGGGAACCTAGGTGAAGGACTTTGTGGGTAAGACAAAGAACCTTAAATCAACATCTATATTGAAAGGATAACCAATGGTCCTGTTGTTTTGCATTACATAAGAACCTGACAGCAGAATTCTGAAGAGTTTGAAGATGATGGAGCAAATAAGAGGAAATTGCACAATAAATTGACTGCATGGTATTCTGTAAACCTGGGCACCCAACTCCCATAGTGGAGGAGTAGCCTAGTAGTTAGTGCAGAGGGTTAGATTCCCACTACAGCTCCTTGTGACTCTGGGTAAGTCACTTAACCCTCCTTTGCCCCAAGTACAACGCTTAGATTATGAGCCCACTAGGGACAGAACATGGACCTGTATATAATAATAGTTAACTGCTTTAATCATACCATAGAAAGGTGGTATTGCAAACTCCATTACCCCAAATGGGGTCAGGGACTTTCTAAAATAATACATGCAAAATTATATAATTCTGGGGCTTTGCAGGCCACTGTCCTTGTGCCCAAAGTAAGCACAGGAATCCCCACCAGGTGCTACTCTAAAGAGACCCCCTGTTATAAACGCAAGCCCATACATGTCCAATTGATAATTTTTTTATATCAAAGTCCAATGTATGGTGGTTTCTGATCTGCAAATGGACATCCATTTTTACACTTTTGTTAGAATATCACAGGGTTACTCATTTTTCTCTCTTTGTTTTTGACAGCTGTGTGGAAAGGAATTTAACAGAATGCACAATTTAATGGGTCATATGCACTTGCACTCAGACAGCAAACCATTCAAGTGTCTCTACTGTCCCAGCAAATTCACCTTGAAGGGAAATCTTACAAGGCACATGAAAGTCAAACATGGCATTATGGAAAGAGGATTTAGTTCCAAAGGTAAGAATAATTAACCTGACTGTCCAGGAATTCAAATCAGTGCCAATCCGTAAGGTAAATAGCTTCCTTTGCATATCACAGTAATGTAAATGTAACCTTGGTCTCATGCACAATTCCTGGGCATCAGCAAAGCTCTCGGATCAGGTATCTGAGACCAGAGTCACAAACAACAGTTCTGCTTTACTGAGCTGGGTGCAGGCTGGGGCCAGGCTTGATTATTTACTCTTGTAGACTTTGAGCAAATTGACGTCACTCACACTCTGAAGAAACTCTTTACTCTACAACTTGTATTAAATGCAATAACTTTACTGCAACATTGCCACAGGCAGATATCCAAACTACATCTATTCGCTTAACAAACAGTCCACGTTATCGATAAAGACATTAACAGCAGTCTCTGTCATTAGTAGAGGCATTGGTAACAGTCTTTGTATTTGGTAGAGGTCTTAATAACTGAGTTGATATTCACTTGAAAAAAATCTTAGAGTATTTGCATATTTATAAATCTCTCTCAGTGTGCAGCAGCGGCTAAGAAAGCAAATAGAATGTTAGGTATTATTAGGAAAAGAATGGAAAGCAAAAATGAGAATGTTATAATGCATTTGTATCGCTCCATGGTGCGACTGCACCTTGAATACTGTGTGCCATCCTGGTCACCGCATCTCACAAAAAGATATAATGGAATTAGAAAAGGTACAGAGAAGGGCAATGAAAAGGATAAAGGGGATGGGACGACTTCCCTATGAGGAAAGGCTAAAGCAGCCAGGCTTTTCAACTTGGAGAAGAGAGAGTTGAGGGGAGATATGATAAAGGTCTATAAAATAATGAGTGGAATGGAATGGGTGGACGTGAATGACTTGTTTACTTTTTACAAAAATAATAGGACTAGGGGCATGCAATGAAGCTACTAAGTAGTAAATTTAAAACTAATTGGAGACATGAGAAGCAACTGCTTGCCCTGGGATTTGTAGTAGGAAGTGTTGCCACAATTTGGGTTTCTGCCAGGTACTTGTGACCTGGCTTGGCCACTGTTTGGAAAACAGGATACTGGGCTAGATGGACCACTGGTCTGACCCGGTATGGCTACTCTTATGTTCTTATGTAAAATATTTCTTCACTCAACATGTAATTAAAATCTGGAATTCAATGCCAGAGAATGTGGTAAAAACAGTTAGCTTAGCAGGGTTTTAAAAAGGTTTGGATAACTTCCTAAGAGAAAAGTCCATATGCCATTATCAAAATGGACTTGGGGGGAAATCCACTGCTTATTTCTAGGATAAGCATCATAAAATCTATTTTACTGTTTTGGGATCTTGCCAGGTACTTGTAACCTGGATTGGCCACTGTTGAAAATAGGAGACTGGGCTTGATGGACCTTTGGTCTGTCCCAGTATGGCAACACTTATATTCTTATCCTTTCTGGCAGAACAATCCAAGGCTGTGGCTTCCTACTTCTTCTGTGGCAAGCATCCCACTGGGCATTTTCCCAGCCACTGGACCCACTCAGGATTGGACCGCCTTGTCAGTTTTTTTTACCTCCAGAGGTGCACTTCTCTGAGCTGATGCCTCTGGCACTGAACAGGCTTCTTTCTGCTCTGCTCCCAGGGTGGGGGTGGGGTTACCCTTTCTACTCTCCTGGAGCTCTCTTCTCAGCTACTGCTCTTGTGAGCAGAATCTACCTCTTGATTCAGCCTTAAGTTATTGGGCCTGACCAGGATGCTTCCTGTCCTCATGGGTCCTGGTTGGGGTGAAGGCAACCAAGGATCGTATGATCTCTAATACTACAACAACATCCAAACCCCTCATATGACATCCCTTGTCACTTAACTCCCAATATCTCCATTTCAGCTGGGTTCTTCACCCTCCCACTTCACCTTGAAGACCCTAACTCTACCAACGCACGAGATTGCAAGGACTTCCTTCACCTATGTGGCTTTACATGGCCAAACATGCAAACAACCCACGTGAAGGGTCACACACTCGACCTCATCTCATACAAATTGTCCACTGATCAGAACCTAACCATAACACAAACTAGTTGGACAGAAACACCATGGACTGACCATTACAAACTAAGCCTAGCCCTAAAATGGCGAAAAAGGGGTTCTCCCCACACATGAGAACACACAACTTATACCACGAGAGAATAAATAGACCCGGATACTTTCTGGCAATAGATATACAACAACGATTGGACAGCACAAACGGAATCCATATATTACCTCTCAGAATGGGACAAAAGATGCAGACACATACTAGAGAAATAGCAACCTTACAAATAAGAACTTCACGTAGACACAACTCGATACCATGGTTCAATGAAGAACTGAAAAAACTAAAAACACAATCTAGGAAACTGGAACGCGCATGGAAAAAAATAAAAGACGAACAAACACTCAACACATGGAAACAACTTCAAAGAAAATATAAATACGCAATAAAACAGACCAAAAGGTCGTACTACAAAACTAAAATTGGGCCGGACTACAAAAACACGAAAAAACTATACCATCTCGTGAACAAACTACTAGACACAACACCGATCACCACAACCAACACTGACATCCCATCTGCAGACAGCCTTGCTAAATATTTCAATGAAAAAAATCATAAACCTACGCAAAACCCTACCTCAGAACAACATGGACACAGAAAACTTCATTAATGATCTAGACCCAACCCCGGGTGAATACCCTACTGACCAATATGGTCAAATTTTGCTCTACTCAGCACTGACACAGTTACCCAAGCGATTAAACAATACTCAAACAGCCATTGGCAACTGGACATCTGCCCCAGCTACCTAATACAATCTGCCCCCCACCGCTTCATAATAGATCTCACATCCCACTTAAACTTCATGCTTCAACAGGGTATCTACCCTCAAGAAAAAGGAAGCATCCTGCTCACCCCAATACCAAAAGATACCAAGAAAAAAACAAACGACATTACCAACTACTGCCCAGTAGCATCTATCCCGTTAGCACATAAGCACCGCCATACTGGGAAAAGACCAAGGGTCCATCAAGCCCAGCATCCTGTCTCCGACAGTGGCCAACCCAGGCTTCAAGAACCCGGCAACCTCCCCCCACCCCAAAAAAAAAAATATATTTAATAATATTCAATGGACTTTTCCTTCAGGAATCTGTCCAAACCCCCCTTAAACTCCATAAGGCCAGCTGCTGACACCACACTCTCTGGCAACGAGTTCCAGAGTCCAACTACACCCTGAGTAAAGAAAACCTTTCTCCTATTTGTTTTAAATCTACCATATTCTAGCTTCATCTTGTGTCCCCTGGTTCTATTATTTTTTGAAAGTGTAAACAAATGCTTCACATCTGTCATCTCTAATCCGCTCATTATCTTGTAGACTTCTATCATATCACACCTCAGCCGCCTTTTCTCCAAGCTGAAGAGCCCTAACCATCTTAGCCTTTCCTCATAGGGAAGTCGTTCCATCCCTTTTATCATTTTCGTCACCCTTCTCTGCACCTTCTCCAATTCTTTTATATCTTTTTTGAGATACGGCGACCAGAATTGGACACAATATTCGAGGTGCGGTCGCACCATGGAGCGATACAATGGCATTATAACATCCTCGTGTTTGCTTTCCATCCCTTTCCTAATAATACTCAACATTCTGTGCACTTTCTTAGCCGCCGCAGCACACTGAGCAGACGTTTTCAACGTCTTATCAACGATGACTCCCAGATCCCTTTCTAGGTCTGTGATTCCTAACGCGGAACCTTGTATGACATAGCTGTAATTCGGGTTCATCTTACCCACATGCATCACTTTGCACTTGTCAACATTGAACTTCATCTACCACTTGGTTGCCCAATCCCCCAGTCTCGCGAGGTCCTCCTGTAATCTTTCACGCTCCTCCTGCGACTTGACGACCCTGAATAACTTTGTGTCATCTGCGAATTTAATTACCTCGCTAGTTACTTCCATTTCTAGGTCATTTATAAATATGTTGAAAAGCAGTGGTCCCAGCACAGACCCCTGAGGGACCCCACTAACTACCCTTCTCCATTGAGAATACTGATCATTCAATCCTATTCTCTGCTTCCTATCCTTCAGCCAGCTCTTAATCCATAGTAATACCCTACCTCCGATCCCATGACTCTCCAGTTTCCTCTGGAGTCTTTCATGAGGCACTTTGTCAAACGCCTTCTGAAAATCCGGATACACAATATCCACCGGCTCCCCATTGTCCACATGTTTGTTCACCCCCTCAAAAAAATACAGTAGATTGGTGAGGCAAGACTTCCCTTCACTAAATCCGTGCTGACTTTGTCTCATCAGCCCATGTTTTTGTATGTGCTCTGTAATTTTATTCTTAATAATAGCCTCTACCATTTTGCCCGGTACCGACGTCAGACTCACCGGTCTATAATTTCCCAGATCTCCTCTGGAACCTTTTTTAAAAATCGGAGTAACATTGGCTACCCTCCAGTCTTCCGGTACAACACCTGATTTTAGGGATAGATTGCATATTACTAACAGTAGCTCTACAAGTTCATTTTTCAGTTCTATTAATACTCTGGGATGAATACCATCTGGTTCTGGTGATTTACTACTCTTAAGTTTGCAGAACTGACCCATTACATCCTCCAAGTTTACAGAGAATTCGTTTAGTTTCTCTGTCTCGCCTGCTTCAAATACCCTTTCCGGCACTGGTGTCCCTCCCAAATCCTCCTCGGTGAAGACTGAAGCAAAGAATTAATTTAATTTCTCCGCTATGGCTTTGTCTTCCCTGATCACCCCTTTAACACCACTTTCGTCCAGCGGCCTAACCAATTCTTTAGCCGGCTTCCTGCTTTTAATGCAAATGATGGAAATAACCCGATGAAAGAGAAGACATGTTCACCTCAAGGTGTCTAGTTAATCAGGCACTATCCCCCTGATTCTGTAAAGTTCGCCAAAAATTGTGTACACAAATTTAGTCGTGGTGCCGATTTGCGTGTGCAATTTGATTAACAAGCCAATTAGTGCCAATAATTGGCTTTTTAACATGCAATTATTGGTGCTAATTAGATTTAATTAGGTGTTGTGTGCATAAAGTTAGCCCTAAACTTTATGCACAGTCTGAAAAAGGGTGCGCAGAAAGGGGATCATCATTGGCATTTCAGGGTGGAACAGGGATGTGGTTTTGTTACACTTGCAATTACAGAGTAACGGTGTTCCGCACTTAAATTTAGGCATGGGCATTTGCATCACATTTGCGATAGCTCAAATGGTCGCGCCTACATTTACACGCAACCATTACTCTTAAGCATTATTCTATAAACTGCGCCAAACTTTAGACATGGCTTATAGAATGCCGCTTAAGTGTGGGGTGGGGGGGGTGTTTCAGCACCAATTTTTTAGGTGTCATTTACTGAATCTAGCCCTATAAGTGTGAATTTATAATTTGAGGGTATCTCCAATAACAAAAAATGTATTTATTTATCTTAGTTTATTTATTATTTTCTGGCAATATTTAAAGTTTATAGTGTGCCATGACCGCATTAGCTATTTTGCTGGTTTGTTACATTGTGTATTGGATTTTCAAAAACAAGCGGTTTTGGAACATGATTATTCATTAGATTTGCTCCCCTTTGTGGCAGCGTGGCTAGCGACTGGCTGCAGGACTTCACACAAATGTGGCAGACTCACACACAGGTTGCAGGTAAAAGTCAAAAGTGCTTTATGTACACAAAAGGTCAGCTCTATTACTTCACAGGCTTAGTCCTTTTAAGTAGAGTCTCTCTCTCTCTCTTAACACATTCACAACCAGTACTCTTCATGGGGCTGGCTCCTAGCCAGGCTCAAACACTCTGGCAACTAATGCCACCTCAGGTCCCTTCTGGACACACATCAAATTTATATACTTTAGGAATATTCTGCAAGGTTCTCTTCTACCTTGGCAGTCTTCTGTCTATGTATCATTTATTCCTGGAGGCTGACTTGACTGCTTACAGTTTCTCATCCCAAAGAAACACTTATTCACCGCTAAGACTTCTTTGTTCACATAACAACTACCGCTTGGTTCTTCCTAGACCTAGATTAGCAAAATTGGAATCTACACTGCCTTCTTGTTCTTGCTCCTTCTGTTTGGAATAGGCTTCCGCTCACTTTACAAAGCAATTCGATCTTCAAAATGTTTAAGTGTGAATTAAAGTCCTGGTTGTTTGGCCAGGCATATGGAGATGGCACCTGATGGCCTTCAAAATGGAGCTTGCCTGATTAGTTGTTTACTCTTCTTTGCCTTGTCCTTCTTTTTTGTCCTTTCTGTATAACTGTATGCTGTCCTGTAGTTATTGTAGTTCCTTTTCCTTTTCTTTTTATTGTTTGTTGTTTTTTAATTAGTCTCTACACCACTTTGTTCTGCTAGCCAGTTTAAGTGGTATAGCAAATTTAATAAACCATAACCATAAACCAGAGCTGCAAGCTCTAATGTTGAAAGAGGACTTAGATGTAGCCACTATTACAGAAATATGGACTTTTCTCTTTGGAAGTTATCCAAACCTTTTTAAAACCCCACTATGCTAACTGCCTTTACCACATTCTCTGGCAACGAATTCCAGAGTTTAATTATATGTTGAGTGTTGGCTGGCATAGCTAGTATTTTATAATGGATCCTAGGCTCCTTGGTTCTGTTATAGAATAGGCTTCTCCTACGCAGTCTCAGGGTGCCTAAAAGGTAGCACCTAATAATAGGATTACCCCAGTGAAGGGCAATTCTATAATCTAGGTGCCTGCATTTGCGTGCCCTTTGCTGGCATACATGTCTAGAATACTAGCATCTAAATGAAGGCACCCAGTTATAAAATTGCCCCCGTAGTGTCTAATGTCTGAATAGCAGTGGCGTAGCGAGGGGGGCTGCCACCCGGGGCGGGGCGGTTCGCCATTGCACCCCCCCGGGTGCAGCACAATGACATACCCCCCCTCGGTGCATCGACACCCCCCCGACCCAGTGCCCGCCCTCTTCCGTCCAACCAGCTCCCTACCTTTAAAAAAATATCAGAATCCGAAGCGAGGCGCAGTGCCTCGCACCTGCACATAAAAGAAATGTGCACCATCTCATCTGGCCTTCCCTCGCTCTGTCTGTCCCGCCCTCTGCTGACGCAACTTCCTATTTTCGCAAGGGCGGGACAGACAGAGTGAGAGAAGACCGATGAGACACTGCACATTTCTTTTACGTGCAGGCGCGAGGAGCTGCGCCTTTCTTCAGATTCCGATATTTTTTTAAAGGTAGGGGGAGCTGGTTGGACGGAGGAGGGTGGGCACTGGGGGGGGGTGTCGATGCGCCGAGGGGGGGAGCTGGCAGGGAGCACCCCCCCTGAGCTGACACCCGGGGCGGACCGCCCCTCCCGCCCCCCCTTGCTACGCCACTGCTGAATAGGGACCCACCTGGGTGCAGTAATTAATATATTGCATGAATATTGGATTTCTAATATGCTGACTTTAACAAAATGAGACAATACCTGAAAGAAATGTTGGTAGGGTGGGAGAGGATAAAGAAAGTAGAAGGACAGTGGGACAAATGAAAAGGAGCTCTAAAAGGGGACATGGACTTTTTAATGCAAAGGGAAAAGAAAATCATTATGGTTTTTGCAAGGTGGTGGCTGAGAAAATGAGGGCTAAAGCTAGTGTTCACAAAGGACAAAGCATCACAAAAGGAAGAATATTGAAGAGAAATCAGGTAAAGCTGAAAGAAACAAATAGAGAAATCAGAAAGGTGAAAGCAAGAGCAAAAGAAAGGATGACCCAAGATGTAAAAAAAAAAGTGACAAGACTTTCTGTAGATTGTAAATGATCCTCCCTTCCACCTGAAGGTCCTCGGGATCTCCCCTTCACCCTTGCTACTCCACCTCCTGGTTCACTGCAGTCCACAGGGCAGGGCTCAAAGAAATCAACTTCAAAGCAAACCTAACAAGTTCTTTATTTTGCTTGGGATCCAACAGTCCAGCAGTTCAAAAAGACAAAATACTTGAAGCGAAAAAAAAAAAACCCTCCCAATTCCCCCTGTTGCTCCTCTCAGGGGTACAACCACAGCAAGGAAAAAAAAAACAACTTTTAACTCCCAGGCTTCCAGCACCCAGCTGGTTCCTTACAGACAGTTTTTTTTAGCCCTGGGTCTTCTTTCTCCCCCCCCCCTCTCCCTTTCTCTCCCTTGGGAGGGGGCAAAACACTGCAAGCAGTTCCAGCCCAAAAAAAACAAACACAGTTCTTGAGGCTTCAGCACACAGCTCAAAACCCCTTCAGCTTCTTTTAGGCTTTTTAGCCACAGTTCACACTCCACCTTCCTCCTGCTGGGGCTCAGCCCACTCCGAGAAAATCTCTCATCCCTCTTCAACCAGAACTCTTTAAACTCACAGTTCAATCACAGCCTGAGCTCTGGAAAATGAAAAGGCCCCACCCATCTGGGTCACTCTCTCTAAGCACTGACCCATCCTCCCACATGACCTTTCCTCTTTCCTCTCTTAGCCCAGCTACCATACCATGAGGTTACCTGCTCTCTTATTTTGTTACCTAAGGAGTGAGCCCAGGCTGAGAGGTCCATAGGCTGTTCCTCGCTCTCCTCTCTTTCTCTCTGCCCAGCTTCTTGATACTCCATGGGCTCCCCGTCCCACCCACTTGGCAGCTGTTCCTCTTTCCCTTGATTACCCTGCAGGGGCACCACCCTTTCCTTGTTAGAGTTCTCCCCCTGTTCCTGCTGGGGAAGGTAATTTCTGTACCAGGCTTTGCCCCGAGGTTGCTGGGAAATGTAGTCTCTTCCTCTCCTCCATTTTACAGGGGTCACGACCCTTTCTCTGCTCTCTCTCTCGGGGGATGCTGGGTAATGTAGTCCTTTTCCCTCCACCCTTTTCTAGGGGGAATTACTACTTCTCTCACTCTCTGGGGGTGGAATGGAGGCAAGGCTCTGTTCTGCCTACGTCTGCTCATGAGCCGCCTTCCTTCTTCCTCTTCCACTTCCATCTTATCTACCCCTGTCTGTGAAAGGAGGAAGACCATAAGTGGAATTCTAAAACTGAAAGAGGATGAAGACTGATATGTGGAGAATGATGAGGAAAAAAAGCAGAAATGCTAAAAAAAATTGCTTTTGTTTGGTTTTACAGAAGAACGATCTGGAGAGAATCCAAAAGTAACTAGCAAAACAACATATCCAAATGAAGTAGATATGGTACCATTCAAAGAAGAAGATGTTTGTGAAGAATTTGTAGGGCTGAAAGCAGACAAAGCCATGGGACATTATGAAATACAATCCAAGATAATGAGAGAGAAGTTCTGGCAGGTCCCCTGATGGACATATTTAGCAGATCTTTGGAGATGGTTCCACATAACTGGAGAAAAGCATATGTGGTCCTTCTTCACAAAAGTGGTAACAAAGAAGAGGTGGAAAACCTCAAGTTAGTAAGCCTCACCCTTGGTGGTAGAAAAAGATTTACAGTCTAGTGGATTGCAAGATCCAATGCAACATGGTTTTACCAGAGGGTAGAACATACCAAATGAATCTGATTGACTTCTTTGTCTGGTTGATAGATTATCAATAGAAATCAAACAAAATAAAACATGGAAAAGAAAATAAGATAATACCTTTTTTATTGGACATAACGTAATACATTTCTTGATTAGCTTTCAAAGGTTGCCCTTCTTCGTCAGATCGGAAATAAGCAAATGTGTTAGTTGATAATATATATAAGTGAAGCTTCAAAGCATTTCAATGACAGTCTAGCAAGGTGGGGGTGGGTAGGAGGTATGCATGGGTACATCAAAGCATTTCATTTCATTGATAGTCTAACAAGATGGGTGTGGGTTGTTGAGAGGAGAGTGATAAACAGAGAAATACAACTTTATGGTTTATAATGGGCTAGAAAACCCAGATCCTTGTTAAGTCCTGTCTGTTGGGTGTCAAAATATTCAATCATTCTGACTTCAAAGGTCTTACGTTCCTGTATTGTTTTAAAGTTACCTTTCAGAATTCTTACTGTGAAATCACTGGTGCAGTGTCCTGGTCCTGTAAAGTGTTGGCCCACAGGGGTGGGAATCTGACTGGCACCGGCTTTCTTCATGTTGTGTCTATGTAAATTGAATCTTGTCTTAAGCATCTGGCCTGTTTCTCCAATATAGCATCCTTCGTTACATTTTTTACACTGAATGATATATACCACATTGGAAGATGAGCATGTGAAGGATTCCTTTATGTTGAATGTTTTTCCTTTGTGAATGACTGTGGGGGTTCACCGAGGGTTTGAAGCCAAGCCATGTTTTGCATATACTAGGGGGCAAAATATTGGAGAGAAATTAACAGGAAAGCACATCAATGTGCATCAGATAGGGGGTCACACCAGTGGCGCAGCCAGTATGGGGCCTCGGGGGCCTGGGCCCCTGTAGATTTGCCTCTGGACCCCCTGCCGATGACCCTCTCGACCCCCCCTTGCAAGGCTTTGTTCTGTTTCTGTGAGTCTGATGTCCTGCATGTACAACGTGCAGGACGTCAGACTAGAACGTAGCCTTGCGCGGGATTGGGAAGAAGAGGACTTCAGCTCGGCTGGACTCTAGGACTTGTTGCTGCTGTATAACCTTGGCACACCAGTTGACACCTGAAGACTAATCTCTTTGAAAAAGTCCTTTATTTGAATAAGCACGTTTACTCACAGTTAACTGCAGATCAGAAGTTGTGCCCCACTGGCAAAGAGTCTCCCTGGTACTGAGATTAGCAGTAGGTCAGAGCTGGTAGAATGGTGTACAATGCCCTCTTTCAGCAACATTCAAGGTAATAATTAAGTTCTCTAACGTGGGTAACACATGAAAGGGATCTAAAACTGGCTGACAAAAATGGCCACTACCTCATGGACTACCGGAAACAAAACTGGACACACTCTGACCCAGTTAACAGGGGGGGAAGCAACATGGGAGTAGAGCCCACTACCCTACACCCACCACAATGCATTGCTAATGTGACTCTGCAGTGCACCTAGCAGAAAAGGTGTCACACTCACCCGAGAGCCACATCACAACCAGGGAAAGGCTGTCAGAACACATTCTGCTGTCATGGAGGTGGGTACGGCATTTGAGGCTGGCATATAGGCTGGCAAAAAAGGTTTTTAGTTTTATTGTTTTAGTGTGGGAGGGAGTTGGTGACCACTGGGGGAGTACGGGGAGGTCATCCCCGATTCCTTCCGGTGGTCATCTGGTCAGTTGGGGCACCTTTTTGAGGCTTGGTCGTGAAAGCGAAGCAACGGGAAAGCGGCGATGTTGTCAAAAATGCCGCTTTCGATTATACCGATTTCATCGCTTTTAAGAAATCGCCGGCCGTCTCCCAATTTATATCGGGAAATGGCTGGCGATCACTTTTGAAAATGAGCTGGATAGTAACATAGTAGATGACGGCAGTAAAAGACCTGCACGGTCCATCTAGCTTTAGATTGAAGAATGTTTACTAATAACAGGAAGGTGCCATATAGTGGAAAATAACAAGGAGAAAATAAAATAAAATAAGTATTATTATATGTATGGGATATCTCTGTACCTTTTTAATTAATCTGTGCGAGGTGGAGTGTATGAATGTGGTAGGTTGTGAAAGAAGGTGTGTTAGAGTTGTGGATGTGTAAGATAGGAAAGCAGGAGAAGTTGGTGAATTGTATTGTAGTATTGTGAAAAAAATGTTTTAAATATTTTTTTGATACTAATAAAGAATTTATACTTATTTATGGTAGTTACTTTATAAGGAGCATCATGAATATGCATGAGATAAATTTGCATCTCCATTATATGCAAATATCTCTCATGCATATTCATGAGCGGTATCCTGAAATTCCGACTTGATGTTGGTCCTCCAGAACAGGTTTGAGAATCACTGCCCTTGAGGAGAGGAGGAACAGAGGAATTATGATACCGACCTTTAAATATTTGAAAGGAATTACTGAACAAATGAGTGTTTTCCATATGAGGAGAAGCTCTAGAACTTGAGAACATGATATGAAGCTACATGGTAGTAGAGTCAAGAACAACATCAGGGAAATACAGTGGTGGAAATAAGTATTTGATCCCTTGCTGATTTTGTAAGTTTGCCCACTGACAAAGACATGAGCAGCCCATAATTGAAGGGTAGGTTATTGGTAACAGTGAGAGATAGCACATCACAAATTAAATCCGGAAAATCACATTGTGGAAAGTATATGAATTTATTTGCATTCTGCAGAGGGAAATAAGTATTTGATCCCCCACCAACCAGTAAGAGATCTGGCCCCTACAGACCAGGTAGATGCTCCAAATCAACTCGTTACCTGCATGACAGACAGCTGTCGGCAATGGTCACCTGTATGAAAGACACCTGTCCACAGACTCAGTGAATCAGTCAGACTCTAACCTCTACAAAATGGCCAAGAGCAAGGAGCTGTCTAAGGATGTCAGGGACAAGATCATACACCTGCACAAGGCTGGAATGGGCTACAAAACCATCAGTAAGACGCTGGGCGAGAAGGAGACAACTGTTGGTGCCATAGTAAGAAAATGGAAGAAGTACAAAATGACTGTCAATCGACAAAGATCTGGGGCTCCACGCAAAATCTCACCTCGTGGGGTATCCTTGATCATGAGGAAGGTTAGAAATCAGCCTACAACTACAAGGGGGGAACTTGTCAATGATCTCAAGGCAGCTGGGACCACTGTCACCACGAAAACCATTGGTAACACATTACGACATAACGGATTGCAATCCTGCAGTGCCCGCAAGGTCCCCCTGCTCCGGAAGGCACATGTGACGGCCCGTCTGAAGTTTGCCAGTGAACACCTGGATGATGCCGAGAGTGATTGGGAGAAGGTGCTGTGGTCAGATGAGACAAAAATTGAGCTCTTTGGCATGAACTCAACTCGCCGTGTTTGGAGGAAGAGAAATGCTGCCTATGACCCAAAGAACACCGTCCCCACTGTCAAGCATGGAGGTGGAAATGTTATGTTTTGGGGGTGTTTCTCTGCTAAGGGCACAGGACTACTTCACCGCATCAATGGGAGAATGGATGGGGCCATGTACCGTACAATTCTGAGTGACAACCTCCTTCCCTCCGCCAGGGCCTTAAAAATGGGTCGTGGCTGGGTCTTCCAGCACGACAATGACCCAAAACATACAGCCAAGGCAACAAAGGAGTGGCTCAGGAAGAAGCACATTAGGGTCATGGAGTGGCCTAGCCAGTCACCAGACCTTAATCCCATTGAAAACTTATGGAGGGAGCTGAAGCTGCGAGTTGCCAAGCGACAGCCCAGAACTCTTAATGATTTAGAGATGATCTGCAAAGAGGAGTGGACCAAAATTCCTCCTGACATGTGTGCAAACCTCATCATCAACTACAGAAGACGTCTGACCGCTGTGCTTGCCAACAAGGGTTTTGCCACCAAGTATTAGGTCTTGTTTGCCAGAGGGATTAAATACTTATTTCCCTCTGCAGAATGCAAATAAATTCATATACTTTCCACAATGTGATTTTCCGGATTTAATTTGTGATGTGCTATCTCTCACTGTTACCAATAACCTACCCTTCAATTATGGGCTGCTCATGTCTTTGTCAGTGGGCAAACTTACAAAATCAGCAAGGGATCAAATACTTATTTCCACCACTGTATTTTATCACAGAAAGGGTAGTGGATGTCTAGAATGCCCTTCCAAAAGAGATGGTGGAAGCAAGAACAATGCAGGAATTCAAAAAAGAGTGATATATACACAGTGTAGAGCAGTTCAGCTACAGATCTGCACTTCTAAGAAATCATGGGGAAAGGAACTTGCATGGCACAGCAGGTACAACTCCAACAGTAGAAGCATGGGGAAAGTAAACTGTGCGGCAGGCACAACCCCAGCAACCTTCTTGGGTAGACTCAATGGGTCATATTGGTCTTTCTTTGCCCTCATTTACAATGTTACTTTGTTAGTATGTATATAAAGAGTGAAGGGAGGCATGAAAAGAAGCAAAAGGCATCTGAAGGGATGGAGAAAGGGGCTGAGAAGAGAGAAAGAGTATGCAGAAGGAGGAAGGGGTAAAAAGAAGGAGAATATCTGGAAGGGGAAAATAACAGAGGAATAGCTGAGAGAAAGAGGGAGAGATTGTGAAGGGCTAAGAGTTAAGGAAAGGAGGGGTGATGGGGGATCATGTCTGGAAAGAGAGAAGGGGTGACAAAGGGGGAAAATTTTGAGAGAAAGATGGGATGAGAAGGGGGAATAGCTTCTGGAAAGATGGAAGGAGAGAGAAAAGGTAAGAGGCTCTTTAAAGTAGAAGGGAGTGGAGGAGTGGCCTAGTGGTTAGGGTGGTGGACTTTGGTCCTGGGGAACTGAGGAACTGAGTTTGATTCCCACTTCAGGCACAGGCAGCTCCTTGTGACTCTGGGCAAGTTACTTAACCCTCCATTGCCCCATGTAAGCCGCATTGAGCCTGCCATGAGTGGGAAAGCGCTGGGTACAAATGTAACAAAAAAAAAGGGATGAGAAGAGAGAAGAGCATCTAGAGGGAGGGAAAATATAGAGAAGGATCTAAAGGAAATGTGCAGGAGGCTGTGGAAGGGGTATTAGACAAAGGAAAGGGACAGTATGAAAATGGGACTGAAGAGAAAGTGAAAGAGAAGCAATAAGAAAGTGGATGGGAGGTAAGAGAGAAGAAAGTTGCTGTATGCCAAGAGGAGATGAGAAATTGGAAAGGAGCTGTGGCTAGTGAGAAAATGAGACTCATAGGAAGCAGTTTGAGAGATAGGAAGAACATGAATACTGAGGGTGGAAATGGGGTTAGGGAATAGGTGAAATTCAGAAGGGGAAATATGAGGCTGAAAAAAGGAAAGATGGAAATGGGAAGAGGTGAGAATGGAAGACAGAAAGCTGAGTAGATAGAAATATTTAGAGGGGTAGTCTATAAGTGGTCCTATTAATAGCTGTGGTAAAAAATGGCCTGCGTTAATTTGGACGTGTGAAATTGGCACTTGCCGGGCCATTTTTTTACCATGGTGGGTAAATAGGCCTTTTTTAAAATAGGGAAGTAAATGGTTGTGCGCTAATATTAAAAGTAACACCTATTTACTTGGTGGTAAGGGCTCATGCGCTACTCGTGAAGTAATCAGGCAGCACTTGGCAATGTGGCCGTGCTGCCGATGACTTCTGGGAAACAGCGTGCATGCCAGCTTCAGAATTACCACCAGGTGCCCGCGCTACTGGTGGTAGTGTCAATTTGGCACGCGTTTCCCTCGAATGAGCCTTACCATGGCTTAGTAAAGGGCCCCCAAATGATTTTAATCAAATTGAAAATACAGAGAATGAAGACTGGAGGGTGTGAAAGGAAGAAAAGGAGGGGCGAAATTTAGCTTTGCGAAGATAGGTAGATGAAATAGAGAAAAATGATGAAATGGAACGATTAATGCAAGAGACAGATGTAGGGAAAGAAGGGGAGAGAAAAGTAGACAATGGAAAGAAATTACTGGAAACCACCTAAGGAGAAGATCAACAAGAGAAAAGTGGAAAAGAAAGTCTGAGACCAACCCAATTAAAAAAAAATACAAAGGTAGAAAAGAGAACATTTTATTTCTAGTTAATAGAGATTGGAGTATGTCAATATTGGGAAATGTACATCTCTTTTATTTTTTTATATTTTGCAAAGAACAGAAGAAAATTAATTTCTGTTTCTTATTCCTCAGTACTGCACTGCTCACAGAGTCTAGCTTCTTAGGGTTTCTCCTTCTATCTGCCATTATTTTCTATGGGGGTCTTTTACTAAGCTGCGGTAGCGTGTTTAGCACATGGTAGAAATCAGCTGGCAGTAAACGCCGAGCGCTCATTATATTGTTATGAGCCAGTGGCGTTCCGTGCTTGGCTGACACCCGGGGCGGATCGCTGCTGTGCGCACCCCCCCCCCGGGTGCAGTGCAACACGGCACCCCCCTGCGCAGCACCCCCCTGGCGTGGACCCTACCCCCCCCCCCGGCGCAGCGCCTCTCACTCCCCCTGACAGTACCCACCTGCCTACCAGCTGAGCTCCGGCCGGCACCTCCAATCTGCAGCGCTGCTGACTTTAAATGAAGAAAACCGTCTCATCGTTGGCCCTTCACTACTGAGTCCCGCCCTCGAGGAAATAGGAAGTTATATCAGAGGGTGGGACTCAGTAGTGAAGGGCCAACGACGAGACAGTTTTCTTCATTTAAAGTCAGCAGCGCTGCAGATTGGAGGTGCTGGCCGGAGCTCAGCTGGTAGGCAGGTGGGGACTGTCGGGGGGAGAGGCGTTGCGCCGGGGGGGGGTGGATGGAGCACCCACCCACCCGTTGACACCCGGGGCGGACCGCCTCCACCGCCCCGCCCTTGCTACGCCACTGCTATGAGCATCTCGGCATTTACCACCAGCTCATTTCTACCGCAAGCTAAAAACACTTCCACAGCTTAGTAAAAGACCTCCTATGTCTCAGTTGGTTTTATTGAGTCAATTATACCAGGGACAGATCATAGTATTTGTTGGATAAATAAAGTAACAACATTTTTTATGCATTGGACACAGGGTATGGAAGAGGAAGAATGGTACCGTCTCAAGCAGATGTCGTGAGGAACTTAGAACAAGAGGAGCCCTTTGACCTCTCCAAGAAAAGAAGAGCGCAGCTGACTTCATTTCATTCAGATGGAGAGAGTGCTAAGGGCAGTTCCTGTCATGAGGAAGAGGACGACAGCTCTTATAGTCCTGGTACATACCGCCATCGTGACAAGGTGTATCTGCCAGAGGGCATATCTAACAAACCTGCACACATCTTTAGAGAACCCTACTGTGATGAAAAGGAGGACATGTTAAGTGAAGAAGATGGACTGGAAGAGAATGAGAGAGCAAGTCAGGAAGAAGAAGAGGACAACGATAAAGAAGAATGTCTGAACTTAAGATGCTTTGAAAATAGTAGCCGGAGACATTCAACCACTGATTACCCTTATTTTAAACACAGGAAAGGGAGTTTAAGGAAATTATTTGACAAGAAAATGCAGAATGTCATTGAAAACCAAACAGCTCTTTTAGGAATTTAAATGAAGAGGTTTTAAAGTACATTTAGGAAACACAGAAAACTTGAAAATGTCAAAATCAAAGGCCTATTTTGACTCGAACTATAATTTGCTTTGGGCTCTTAGCTCGAAGGGTGTTCATGGATGAACAAATGAAAACAATCTCTATACCTTAAAGTAGCAAAACCCTGATGCAATCGGAGAATCATTTCAGCAGAATGCTTTACAGTACTTCAATTATTAACATAAAATATAACAAACTTATATGTATTAATTGTATTATGTTATTTTTAGGAGATCTAGAGCAAGTGATAAAGTGTACATTTCTTCTTTCTAGAGCTGCCCTGCATATACAAGTATGCATCCAACCAAAACATTTATCTATAAATACATTTCTGGCTGCCATTAAGGAATAATAGATGACCTATAAGAAGGATAAGAAATATAACAAACTAGTAGACCTCTAGATAGCAGAAAATAATTGGTGTGGTCTGCAATCAGACAAAAATGTTGAAAATTGAACATTAAGAACAGCTTTAGATGAAAACTGCCATTAACTTAGGGGCCCTTTTACTAAGCTGCTGTCCCCGGATTCTATATAGTGTGCTTAGATTTAGGCGCCAGAATCGGCGCAGATTCTATAACACCACGTGTAACTTAATTGGCTTAACAAGCTAATGAGCACTGATATCAGCACTTAACAAGCAATATCACTTGATTTCTTCACCGGAAAAAACTTTTACACTTGATTGCTTAACTTACTTTATCTAGTTTGACCTTTACTTTAATAACATTATGTATTTCTTGATCCGGAACTGGCGATCGCCATTACATTACAATGTAAGCCACATTGAGCCTGCAAATAAATAAATAATGAACACCAATTGGCACTGATTAGAATTTAGGCGCACCACTCACTATGCGTATTCTGTAACCATGTGCACCGAATGTCTAACGCATGTAGGCAAAAAGGGGCGTGGTTATGGGGAAGGAAATGGGCGTTTCAGGAGCGTTTAAAAATTTAGGTGCCTAGTTATAGAATATGGCCCAGGGCGCCTAAATCTACACGCTGAGATTTACACCAGGTTTTCATTGGTATAAATGCATGCGCACAGATATTGATGCTGAAATATCAACTAAGCAAATTCTATAATCGGCGTCTAAATCTAGGTGCCGATTATAGAATACAAAATCAGTGCCGATTTTTTAGGTTGCATATATAGAATCTCCTCATGTAGGGCTAACATGCGGGTAGCGCGTGCAAACTCAACACTGTTTCCCTTGGTAGAAAATAATTTTCTATTTTCTACCAAGGGGGGCGTTTCTGATGGTAATTGGCAGCATGGCCACATTGCCGCTCGCTGACTGATTACTGCATGAATTGCTTGTGAGCCCTTATCACCAAGTTAATAGGTGGCAGTAAGGGCTCAGGCAGTCAATAGCCTTGCGCTACTTTTAATATTAGCGGACGGCCATTTCTTCCCCATTAAGAAAAGACCTTTTTACCTGCCGTGGTAAAAAATGGCCCAGCACGTGCTAATTTCACGCGTCCAAACTAATGCATGCCACTTTTTACTGCAGCTTATTAAAAGGGCCCCTGAGGCAATATTAATGTGCTGGGTCAGAATGCAACCGAATCATAAATGTGCAATCAAATTATTTTCCACTGCCAAATTAATGCTTGTTACACACTTCAGCATTCAGGGGTCCTTTTACTAAGCTGTAGTAAAAGGGGGTCTGCGCTAGCATCAGTGCATGTTTTTGATGCGTGCTGAGACCCCCTTTTACTGCAACGGGTAAAAGGCTGATTTTGTTCTCAAAAAGAAATGGCTGTGTGGTAAGTGAAGCACTTGCCACGTGGTCATTTCGGGGGGAGCGCTCACCGCCATCCATTGAGGTAGCGGTAAGGATTCTCTTGCTAACCTAGCAGTAACTGGGCAGTATGTGGTGCTGCCCGATTACCGCCGGGTAGGGACTAGCGCTACAAAAATAGAAAATATTTTTGTAGCGTTGGAAATGGCACATGCTGGAGGTAGGAACTACTGCCGGGCTTCTGCGGTAGCCTGGCAGTAGTTCTAGACTGGCACGCGGTAAGCCTGTTGCCGCATGCTAGCCCTTTAGTAAAAGGGCCCCTCAGTCTGATTAACACAAAGACTGTTATCATGTTTAATAGTAATATCATCAATGATATGTTATATTAAAGTGTTAGATAAATTCTTGAAAATATAAATCATGGAAGTTTCAATGCAGTTAGGTTGCTATGAACTATGATCATGTTCTGAGCTAATGACAGCTCTCTTTGAAATCCTACTGAAGCCCCAGATGTCAAACAACTGAGAAATACTGGAGGTGTTTAGATTATGGCAGCTGTTTGTAAAAAGATATGGGTATTGAAGCAAAGACTCAAGAGTAAATTGATACATGAGAGCCAAAGAATAAAGCTATAGCTGTTGTTAGTGAGAATAGTATTCTTGTATTTTTAGCTAGCAACCAGAAAAATGACCACAGAATATAATATAAGAAATAATTTTTGTATGAGTAGCCTAAGGAAAAAGTTAGTTTACTGAGATTATTCTAGGATAATACACTCATATTTTGCTTACTGATATTAATGGTTACACTTTGTTGTATCTTGGACTATATGAATACATCATTAGTCAAACACCTTTGCCTTAATGTATGCTAGTGCATTGTGCATTTCATTTGGAACTGTATTATTAATCAAAGCAGTGTATTAACAACCATTACACAGTAACAATACAAACATTACTCTTTAAATTCACATTTATGGTTATACCATCTGTAATACACCCCCTCCATTCATTTTGTTTAGAGGAACAATATAACCATAAAATTAAGCAGGAGATATGTTAATTCTGTTGATATCCTACTTGCAATATAGTTAACAATAACTAGGGTCTTTTATTACCCCACTATATCCCAAATTCCCTCTCCCCAATCAAAGGGTAGTACATTGATGGATTCGCACCTCATGGCTCCCATAGAACACTTATTTCTTCCTGGTTCCCTCTCCTCTTTTAGCATGCATACTTTCAGGTAGGGGAACAGGTTCTCTCCATGGGGAAGGGATTTCTTTTCAAGGCTCTGCAGTAGAAAGTCTCTCCAAAGGATAACTAAGAGAGAGAGATGGGGTATTCCATCTCTCTTTACTGAAAATACATACAAAACAAGTATCACTTTGAGGTAGCCTTTCTTTCCTGAGGTTGTACAGCATTGCATATACCCTGCAATACTCCACTTTCTTCCTTTACCTGAGTCTGTGATCCTTTTTAAAAATAATTTCTAAAGCATTTCAAAATTAATTACAAGACACTTCTTGATACAGAAATGCAGACGTACATATAACATAGGAAACACAAAACCATAGAGATAATTTACAACTCTTCTTTAGACCGCTATAAAAGAAGAGCAGGTAAATAAAGACAGGGAAGTCAAAAATAAGAAATCAAATAATTACACAGGATGTTTCACCCATTCTAGAAATCATGCTCATATTTGGAAAAACCAAATACAAAAATGCAAAACTCTTAAGAGAGAAACTTCACTGGCTCCCACTTAAGGAATGCATTGCGTTCAAAATCTGTACGATTGTACACAAAATCATCCACGCAGACGCCCCAATCTACATGCTAAACCTCGTGGACCTGCCTCCCAGGAACGCCATAAGATCATCCCACAAATTTCTCAACCTGCACTTCCCCAGCTGTAAAGGACTAAAATACAAGCTGATGCACGCCACCACCTTCTCTTACATGAGCATGCAGTTGTGGAACACACTGCCTACAGCCCTGAAAGCTATTGACGAGATAACTAACTTCCGCAAATCTTTGAAGACACATCTCTTCAACAAGGCATATTAAGAGAACCCATACCCTGTACAACATTACCACACCAATATTTCCAATTATTAAAGTCCACCTTCTACACTATCCTGTCTAACACCTTCATTCTCTCTTCCCTTACTTAATCTCTATACAATACTAAGTGTATTTGATATCATGTAATGACTAAGCCATAACAAACTATGTAAGCCACATTGAGCCTGCAAATAGGTGGAAAAGTGTGGGATACAAATGCAATAAAATAAATAAATAAATTAAATGCTCCAGTCTTGCTCCAGTTCAGCACATATTGTGCAGAGGACATAACACAGATGCAGTGTATCACTTCAGCTCAAATATGGCATTCAGCTGGAACTTGTACATTGGGCCTTTATTAGCAGTTTGAAGAACAGTTTCATCAGTAAACTTCTGGCTTGGAAATATATTTTGTTGTCTAAATAAATGTAGTTTTAAAAAAATAATCAAGTGTGTGTTAATGTCTATCTTCTTTGGCCTTCTCTCTTTCTGTTATAAAACAGCACACATAATATGTACTACATAAGCTTTTCTTTCGACAAGCAGGACTGAGTCAGGCACACTAGCTGGTGATATCATTGGATGGCACAGGGATGGAACTGCTCTTTCAAAGCTCAGAACCTCAGTTCAGAGCTCTGAGCAATGGTCTCCTCAGTTCTTCCACTCTAGTGAACAGACACAACTTGAAACTCTCATTGCTTTAGCCTTTTATCTTTTCAAGAAGACACATTTGTGCATTTGGGAGGAGTCAAGATGGCAGCAGGCTGATGACTTTCTTCCCTAGGGTATTTTGCCTTTTTGAATTACCTAATAGGGAAGCAGAAAGGCAGGACTTGGGTTTTTCCCTTGCAGGCCCTGTTACTTTCACCTTCCGGACCAATGTTCAACATGAGGAAACTCAAGCAATTAGCTGTGGTGATATTTGGCTGCTGGGGGCTTCCTTGAAGACAGGAGGACTGATGAGCTCTCCTGGCCTGGATACTATTTTGAGTCTGGAGCAAAGAACTCTTCCTGCACAACCATATGCCTCGTTGCCTAATGCTGCAGAAGCCATGTAGGCATCTACCATTGTTTTTGGTGCCTCTGTGGACTGAGGTGGTGAATTCTGAGTACACTTCTTAGACAATGTCAGCCTGTGTTCTACAGTTGGGGAAACGGATGCTGATAGGATAACAGAAAAGAATGGAGCTTCAGACTTGGTGGCAATTGAATATAAGCATATAAGAACATAAGCATCGCCACACTGGAACAGATTGAAGGTCCATCAAACCCAGTATCCTGTTTCCAACAGGGGCCAATCCAGGTCATAAGTACCTGGCAAGATCCCAGAACAGTATAACAGATTTTGTGTTCCTAGAAATAAGCTGTGAATTTCCCAAGTCCATCTTAATAACGGCTTATGGACTTTTCTTTTAGGAAATTATCAAAACCTTTAAAAACCCTGCTAAGATAACTGCTTTTACCACATTCTCAGGCAATGAATTCAAGAGTTTAATTACATGCTGAGTGAAGAAATATTTTCTCCAGTTTGTTTTAAATTTACTACTTAGTAGCTTTATTACGTCCCCCTAGTCCTAGTATTTTTGGAAAGAGTAAACCAGTGATTTAACTCTACCCATTCCACTCCATTCAATATTTTATAGACCTCTACCATATCTCCCCTCAGCCGTCTCTTCTCCAGGCTGAAGAGCCCTAGCTGCTTTAGCCTTTCCTCATAAGGAACTCATCCCATATTTTTTTTTTAATCATTTTTGTTGCCCTTCTCTGTATCTTTTCTAATACTGCTATATTTTTTTTTGAGATGCAGTGACCAGAATTGCACACAGTATTTGAGGTGCAGTCCCACCATGAAGTGATACAAAGACATTATAACATAGTAACATGGTAGCATAGTAGATGACGGCAGAAAAAGACCTGCACGGTCCATCCAGTCTGCCCAACAAGATAAACTCATATGTGCTACTTTTTGTGTATACCTTACCTTGATTTGTACCTGCCATTTTCAGGGCACAGACCGTAGAAGTCTGCCCAGTACTAGCCCTGCCTCCCAACCACCAGCCCCGCCACCTAATCTCTGCTAAGATTCCGTGGATCCATTCCTTCTGAACAGGATTCCTTTATGTTTATCCCACCACTCTCTCCATGAAAAAATACTTCCTGACATTTCACTTAAGTCTGCCCCCCTTCACTCTCATATCATGTCCTCTCGTTCTACCGCCCTCCCATCTCCGGAAAAGGTTCGTTTGCGGATTAATACCTTTCAAATATTTGAACGTCTGTATCATATCACTCCTGTTTCTCCTTTCCTCCAGGGTATACATGTTCAGGCCAGCAAGTCTCTCCTCATACGTCTTGTAACGCAAATCCCATACAATTCTTGTAGCTTTTCTTTGTACCACTTCAATTTTTTTTACATCCTTAGCAAGATACGACCTCCAAAACAACACAATACTCCAGGTGCATTCTCATTTTTTGTTATCCATTTCTTTCCTAATAATCCTATATAATAAAACGCACCTCCAACATTCTGCAGCCGAGAAAGTGAAGCCTTCAAGCCTTGAAGCATTCCTGCAACGTTCCGGAACTACGTGTCGTCAATTGAGGAGATGGAGCCTTACAGAGCGCACAAATGCTTCAAGGCTTGAAGACTTCACTTTCTCACACACACACACTCACTCTCTGTCTCTCACATACACTCTCTCTCACACACAGACACACACACACACTCTGTCTGTCTCTCTCTTTCTCACTCACTCATTGTCTCTCACATACACACTCCATCTCTCACCCACACACTCTCTCTCAAACATACACACTCCGAGGAAAGGGGGACATGGAACACGCTGGGGAGGAGAGGGAGAGGGGCATGGAACTCGGAGGGAAGGGGGGGGGCAAGAACTCTGAGGGGAGGAGAGGGAGGAGGGAGAGGGAGGGAGGCCTGCACCTCGGACAGAAGGGGGGCCTGGAACTCGGAGGAGAGGGAGGGAAGGAGGGGGTCATGGAACTCAGAGCCCCACACACACACACTCACATACACTCTCTCTCTCACACACTATCTCTCGCTCACACACTCTCTCTCTGACACAAACACACACACACACACTCTGTCTCTCTCTCACTCATTCTCTCTCTCTCTCACTCTCTCTCTCTCACACACACACACACACACACCACACACCAACTACACTCCATCTCTCACACACACTTTCTCTCTCTCTCAAACATACATACTCTGAGGAAAACCTTGCTAGCACCCAGTTCATTTATGTCAGAAAAGGGCCTGTTTTACTAGTTCCTATATTCTATTTGCTTTCTTAGCCACCGTTGCACACTGAGCAGAGAAGTTTCACGTATCATCAAACATAGTAACATAGTAAATGACAGCAGATAAAGACCGTACGGTTCCATCCAGTCTGCACCAACAAGATAAACTCATTTTACCTGGTATGTGATACTTTATACCCAAGTTTGATTTGTCCTTGCCATTCTCAAGGCCACAGACCGTAGAAGTCTGCCCAGCACTGTTCTTCTACTAAGTTCTGAAGCTAACATCGAAACCCCTTAAATTTACACTCCAGCCCATCCATATCTAGTCAGCCATGATCAAGGCATAGACCGTAGAAGTCTCCTCAGAAATGGCTTCGCTTCGCAATTACCGGCGTTGCCACCTAATCTCCGCTAAGATTCCGTGGATCCATTCCTTCTAAACAGGATTCCTTTGTGTTTATCCCATGCATGTTTGAATTCCATTAACGTTTTCATCTCCACCACCTCCCGCAGAAGGGAATTCCATGTATCCACCACCCTCTCTGTGAAAAAATACTTCCAGATATTACTCCTGAGCCTACCCCCCTTCAACCTCAATTCATGTCCTCTAGTTCTACCGCCTTCCCGTCTCCGAAAAAGGTTTCTTTGCGGATTAACACCTTTCAAATATTTGAACGTCTGTATCATGTCACCCCTGTTTCTCCCATCCTCCAAGGTATACATGTTCAGGTCGGCAAGTCTGTTCTCATACGGTTTGCTGTTGCAAATCCCATACCATTTTCGTAGCTTTTCTTTGCACCACTTCCAGTCTTCTTACATCTTTAGAAAGATACAGCCTCCAAAACTGAACAGAATACTCCAAGTGGGGCCTCAAGGATGACACATGGATTCTTTTCCTTGGCGGTGACTCCTAATGTGGAACCTTGCATCATGTAGCTATAATTTGGGTTCCTCTTTCCAACATGCATCATTTTGCACTTGCTCACATTAAACATCATCTGCCATTTGGATGCCCAGTTTCCCAGTCTCGTAAGGTCTTCTTGCAGTTTTTCACAATCCTCTTGTGATTTAACAACTTTGAATAACTTGTGTCATCAGCAAATTTAATGACCTCACTAGTTATTCCCATCTCTGGATCATTTATAAATATGTTAAAATGCAGCAGTCCTGGCACAGACCCCTGGGGAGCCCCACTATCTACTCTTCTCCATTGAGAATACCGACCATTTATATTGGCTAATAGAATTGGAATTGCTGGACTCCCTTCAGAAGATACAGGTTAGTCATCTTTGACACAGTCACAGTTTCAGTTTGTACTTTCAACCTGGAACAGTTTACATTGGAGGCTATTTGGCAAGCAATTTCACAACTGGAGCAAGCCTTAGCTCCACACATGCATACTTTGGCTTTGAGAGTGCAAGATCAGGAAATTAAGGGGTCCTTTTACAAAGGCACACTGAAAAATGGCTTGCGGTAGTGTAGGCGTGGGTTTTGGGCGTGCACCAATCCATTTTTCAGCACGCATGTAAAAAATGCCTTTTTAAAATATTTGCCGAAAATGGACATGCGGCAAAATGAAAATTGTTGTGCATCCATTTTGGGCCTGAGACCTTACCGCCAGCCATTGACCTAGCGGTAAAGACTCACGCAGTAACCGGGCAGTAATGACCTACATGCACAAATGCCAGTTGGCGCGCGTCCGAGCCGCGCGTCTAAAATAAAAAATATTTTTTCGGACATGGCTATTGGATGCATGCCAAAAATGAAATTACTGCAAGAGCCACACCATAGTTGGGTGGTAACTCCATTTTGGTGCGTGTTGGGCGCGCATAGATGTTTACCTGGCTTAGTAAAAGGGCCCCTAAGATTTGTGCTGTGGATCTGGTGAATTTGGAACAGATGGTGGAAGAGACTAAAACTTCCATAGCAGGCTATTCAGATTTGATTTATCTCTGATTAAAGATTGTTTGCTCCTTAAATCGAAGAAGGAGGTATTAGAGAATGAAGCAAGACCTTCAAATGTTCATTTGATAAACTGCCATCATTTGCCCTTGAGGCACAGAGAAGAAAATTGTTCTTAGTTATACAACTGAGACTTAGAAGATAACTCCTGAAACGGTGCCTCCTATATCTATTATTTGCCTGAGGCTAAGAAGAAACTTGTCTGCCAATCACAGCGCGTTTAGCTGTCACTGGTGTCAACTAAACGCACTGTGATTGGCTGAGAGAGAGACCTGGGTCTCCATTGGATCGTTTAGTTCTCTTCAGGGTCCCAATCTTTCCCTCTGCTGTACAATGCCAAAGACGGCAATTTATTGTAGATGGCTATTATACATGCAGCTTGCCTGCATTTATGAAGCTGTCTTTGGCATGCACAGAGCAGCCACGCATAACGCTTGGCTGCTCTGCGCATGCTCAGCTGGTCGACTGGCTTCCCCTCCCTAGGAAGGAAATCGCGTGCAAATGAACTAAGAGCGAGCAGCTCATTTGCATGCGATTTCCTTCGTGCATGCCCGTTTTTTTCCGAATCGCTAAGGGATCGGCAAGGGAAGGGCTTTTTTCCGTGGAGTTAGTGCATCTGGCTTTCAGTGGAAAAGCTATTGAGACTGTGCCATCTCCTAGGTTAGATAGTTCTGATATTTTGGAGTCAACAGATGTGGATTTGGCTACACAAACCACATTGTTAATGTCATTTGGCACTGAAATTGTATAAAGACTGGCTGCTACATGTGGTTTTTTTTAAACACAGAACGGGACTATTCTTAATTGTAAAGTCAGGATTTTCCTGATATTACCACAGACACTCAGAAACACTAAAAAGAATTTCTTCTCCTGCATCCTGGAGGTTCTTCAGTTGGGAGCTCTTTTTCCCCTCAAATGTTCTGTACAAATGTTCTTTAAGTATAAATTTACAAAATATGTTTTGTTTGAACTTGTACTATTGAATTCTTTCTTAACTGCAAATCACCCATTGGTTTCTGTAGCTCCGTATCCCTTGCTAGCTGTGGATGTAGTTGATCCTAAGTAATGAGTTTGATAGCCCTCAGACTGCTTTGTTGTAGCTCTTATAGAACAGGAAATGATATTGTAATCTCCTTTTCTTTCTTTCTTTCCCCCCATTTAATCTGTAATTACTTCTTCCCTGTATTATGGACTTGAATGCATTGATATGCAATGCTTTTTCTGTATTATTCTTAAATTTGTTTTTTTCCTATCATTCTAAATTCTGTCCAAGCATTTTTACTTGGTTATTTTTCTTCTAAAATTTTCAATAAAGTGAAAACAAAAGAAAGAGACATTTGTTTACTTTATTTTTCTTTTTAAAAGTGGGTTTTTTTTTTATTAAAATGTGCTATGTTTTTGCAATTAGGGCTTCTTTTACTAAGCTGTGCTAGCAATTCCCACATGGCAAATGAGAGGAAGCCCGTAGGAATTGAATGGGATGAGCGTCCTCTTATTTACCGTGCTGGGATTCACTAGCATGATTCAGTAAAAGGGCCCTTAGTGCGCTTTAACAGCAAAAAATAAAGGGGACCATTTACTAAGTTGCAGTAAAAGGGGGCCTGCGCTAGCATCAGCTTGTGTTTTTGACGCTCGCTGATGCCCCCATTTACCGCAGCGGGTAAAAGGCTGTTTCTTTTTCTCAACAAGAAATGGTCATACAGTAAGTGAACCATTTTGCTGGGGAGTATTTGCCACCACCCATTGAGGTGGTGGTAGGGGCCCCCACACTAACCTGGCGATAACCGCGCTGCCTGATTACTGCCGTGTAAGCACCACCACTACAAAAATGAAAATATATTTGTAGTGCCGGAAATGGTGCATGCTGGGGGTGGAAACTACCGTTAGGCTCCTGCAGTAGTTCCAGATTGACTTGCAGCAAGTCCATTGCCATGCGCCAATCCTTTACTCAAAGGGCACCAAAATGCGCTAAGTGCAAAAAGCTGTGCATGCCAAGCATGTCTTCAGCAATTACGCACTGAAAGCTGTGCTAGTGCATGTAAATCTGGTTACAATGAGCACTGATGCACATGGAGGGGCATAATCGAACGGGGCGCCCAAGTTTCCCTGAGGGCGTCCTCGCAGGACAACCCCCACGAAGGGGCGGGGAAACCCGTATTATCAAGACAAGATGGGCGTCTATCTTTCATTTTGATAATATGGTCGGGGACGCCCAAATCTCAACATTTAGGTTGACCTTAGAGATGGTCATCCTTAGAGATGGTTGTCCCCGGTTTTCGGCGATAATGGAAACCGAGGACGCCCATCTCAGAAACGACCAAATCCAAGCCATTTGGTTGTGGGAGGAGTCAGCATTCATAGTGTACTGGTCCCCCTGACATGCCAGGACACCAACCGGGCACCCTTGAGGGCATTGCAGTAGACTTCAGAAAAAGCTCCCATGTGCATAGCTCCCTTACCTTGTGTGCTGAGCCCCCCAACCCCCCCCCAAATCCACTCTCCACAACTGTATACCACTACCATAGCCCTAAGGGATGAAGGGGGGCACCTAGATGTGGGTACAATAGGTTTATGGTGGGTTTTGGAGGGCTCACATTTACCACCACAAGTGTAACAGGTAGGGTGGGGATGGGCCTGGGTCCACCTGCATGAAGTACACTGCAGTACCCTCTAAAACTGCTTGAGGGACCTGCATACTGCTGTCATGGAGCTGGGTATGACATCTGAGGCTGACAATGATAGTGGTGTACTTCCACACCACAGTCATCTGATATTTCCACATATCAACGACTGGCTCCTAGTGTTCTATTCAAAAGCATAGCTCTAGCAAGTAAGACTGTATATTTTATCTGTTCTCTAGGGCAGTGGTTCCCAAACCTGGTCCTGGAGGCACCCCAGTCAGTCAGGTTTTCAGGATATCTACAATGAATATTCATGAGACAGATTTGCATGCAGTGAAAATAATGCATGAAAATCTCTCATGAATATTCGTTTTATTTTTAATTTATTGCATTTGTACCCCACATTTTCCCACCTCTTTGCAGGCTCAATGTGTATCCTGAAAATCTGACTGGTTGACGTGCCTCCAGGACCAGGTTTGGGAACCACTGCTCTAAGATTTCTGATCAAATTTCAGAGGTCATCTTTATAGCCAATAAACTCCATTTCCTTCTCATGTGTGTGATGTGAAGACTGCACCCAAGGTTTCAGCCAAAAATTATCTTTAAATACTAGGTCATATTGTTGCAGCAGTCCACATTATGCCTTTTACCTTTCTAAAAAGGAGGTATCCACAATGGACCTAAAATTACAGAGAAATCAACAATCTCAGCCTCTCTTATCAGTTATTTATCTACCATCTTGATTCCAGATAATAGACCACTGGTAGACCTCCACTGCCAATCTCTGTGCCAGAATTCCTTTTCAACAAAGCCATTATCAGTCAGTTCTGACTACAGATGCATCACCCCTGGACTGGGGAGCTCACTGATGCTTATTAGACCCAAGGAAGTTAGTAAAATTCTGAGAGATTGCTCCACATCAAGCACTTGGAATTCAGGGCAACCTATTATGCCCACTCAAATATATTGCAGTGCCAAATGGTGTTGTGCTAAAGTAAAATATTACAAGACCAATTATCAACACCAGAAAATTTGCAAATGTTCCACAATTATGAAACAACAAGTTTTAAAACTCTCTTTAAACTTGTAAATACTTTTCTTCAAAAATTTGTTTATGGAGAAAATGGAGACCTCAGAGATCTGTAGGAAAAAACTATTTAAAGAGAGTTTTAAAACTTGTTGTTTCATAATTGTGGAACATTTGCAAATTTTCTGGTGTTGATAATTGGTCTTGTATTATTCAACCTATTATGCCCTTAGGGTATTCCTTCACATTCATCACGGTGTGCTAGTGTTGATACACGTTGCCAAACAGGTGGCAATCTTTTATGTCAACAAAAAAGGGAGGGACAAGTTGTCAGCCCCAGGACCTACTTTCTGCTTGAGCTGCCTGGGGACCATTCTTTCTGGATGGCTCTTAGCCACTAAAGCCCTCTCACTTGGGGCTGTCCTTTCCAGGAACCTCTCAGCTGCTGAATCTCACCTTTGCTGGGAGGGGTTGATGCTCCTCCTGCCTCTCAGCCATGGGATCCCTTCTACCTAGGAGTCATCTGCTCCAGCCCATCTCAACCACTGGACTCCTGATTGGGGCCATCAGCTCCAGGCAGCAAAAAATGGCATCCTGTGGTAATGTTGCCATATGCGTGCGCCACCCAGGTGCTAAAAAATAAAATTTATTTTTTGGTGTAGAGGGCATGTATGGGGCAGAGAGTGGGCGTGTATTATGCTAATCAATTAGCACAGGTTAGCAGGGGAGTTCCTACTGCATCAGGCGGTAGGGGTTCACACACTAATGGCCACACGCTAATTACGCTAATGGGAATGTTAATGCGAAGCCATTATTCAAAAATTCAGAAAATCGGCAAACTAAGGCCACTTTTTCCACTATTTGGTAAAAGGGCCCCTAAGATTATTGTAAACCATTTAGGAATACTATAGTGGAATTCAAGGTATATGGAGTCTCTGTTAATAAATAAATAAAATAAATATTCTTTTAAGGTGCCTTTCCACTGCAACTTGAAATCTGGTAGTCTCTTCCTCCTTATATGAGATTTTTAGACTCCTTTTACAAAGCGGTGCTACAGATTAGCATTTTACTGAATTCAATGAAGCCCATTCAATTCCCATGGGCTTCTTTGCATTCAGCACGTTAATCAGTAGCACTGCTTTGTAAAAGGATCCCTTTGTTTTTATTATTATTTTGGTCTTATATTATTGATGTTGTATGAGTTGTTTTTTTTTTTTTAATTTTGTATTTATTTAAAAGATTTCTAATCCGCACCATCTACTATTTCTGGGCAGAGTACAAATTACACCCATAATCATAATCAAAATATCATAAATCACAATACAGACATAAATTCACATAAATCATGTACACAATTGAAAAAATATTGACAAAACAGCAATCAGAAAAAAAATACCTATTAAGTAGAATTATTAAATGCTCGCAGAAACAAAACAGTCTTCAAAGCTTTTTAAAATTCATTCCAATTTCTTAAGGCCCTAATGTCTTGAGACAGAAAATAGAAACAAGGAGGCAGAGCTTGTAAAAAACCACAGTCTTTACTCAGTAAAAGGCTCCCAGGTTATCAATCATCTGTGCCCGACATGGCCATGTTTCGCCAGGAATATTCTTTTTTCTAAAGCATTCAACCCCGTCTATAACACAAGACTCCAGAACATCTGCCAACAGAGCATCAGACACAAAAATAACCTGAGTCTTCAACATATTCAAACTAAGGTAGTTCACTCACATCCATTGATTAATCGTTCTCAAATACAGGCATAACAACTGGATACATTCTCTCATCGAATTATCAATTTTAAATAAGAATTGGATGCCATCTGTATATATACCTTGTAATGAAGACCCAAACCCTTCAATAAAGTACAGAATGGAAGAAGAAAAATATTAATCAAGGGCAGAGCCTTGAGGAACACCTGTAGTCAGATTTATAATTTAAAATATGTTTTTACCTTGAATCATGTGATATTTTCACTGTTCTAAAAAGGATGTGAACCACTTTCCAACCATCCCAGCAATCCCAATTAAATCAAATACAGCACTGATATCCAACGACGCTAGTATAAAAGAAGCACTGATGTTATATTGGCTGCTTATGATTGTACTTTTATATTACTGATATTGTATTGGCTGCTTATGATTGTAGACTGCCTTAGCATCGCATGTGAAAAGTGATGAATATGAAGACATTAAACTAGGGAAAAGGTTATATCACCAGGGGTTACATTCCACAAACAGTTAACATAAATTAGCCAATACCAAAGCTCAAATGTCATAATGCATTAAGAAGCCCTTTTACAAAGGGTCGGTAAGCCCAACACGGGCTTACCGCACACTAAATCAGAACTACCACTGGCCCAGCGCAGCTGCTGGCAGTAGTTCTGGTTCAAGCATGCATCATTTCTGATGTACCATTAAAAAATGTTGTTTTTCTAGTGTGGCGCTAACCTGGTAATTGAGCATCGCTGTACACTGCCCAGTTACCACCAGGTTACCATGGAAGCCCTTACTGCCACCTCAGTGGGTGGTGGTAAATGCTTCCCGCCTCATGGCTGTGCAGTAAGACTTATCTTGCCACATGGCCATTTTATTTTTGGGCTTTTTCTTGCTGCAGTAAAAAGGGCCCTGGTGTGTGGGAAAATGGCCCCCACTGCTACTGCAGGGCCCTTTTTCTCGCAGCTTGTAAAAGGACCTCTAAGATTTCCAATCTCATATCTAACAGCATTCCAGATTTCAAAATAACCAATAGGCGTCGTTAGACACACGACAGAGCTGTCAAATCCAACATTCACAGTCAATTGCTCTATACTCCAGAAAGCCAATAACTTTTTCTATTCAAAAACTGTGAACACTTACCCATCATAGTAACATAGAAAATGACGGCAGAAAAAGACCTGCATGGTCCATCCAGTCTGTCCAACAAGATAAACTCATATGTGCTACTTTTTGTGTATACCCTACTTTGATTTGTACCTGTCCTCTTCAGGGCACAGACCGTATAAGTCTGCCCAGCACTATCCCCGCCTCCCAACCACCAGCCCCGCCTCCCACCACCGGCTCTGGCACAGATCGTATAAGTCTGCCCAGCACTAGCCCCGCCTCCCGCCACCGGCTCTGCCACCCAATCTCGGCTAAGCTCCTTAGGATCCATTCCTTCTGAACAGGATTCCTTTATGTTTATCCTATGCGTGTTGAATTCTGTTACCGTTTTCGTTTCCACCACCTCCCGCGGGAGGGCATTCCAAGCATCCACTACTCTCTCCGTGAAAAAATACTTCCTGACATTTTTCTTGAGTCTGCCTCCCGTCAAGCTCATTTCATGTCCTCTCGTTCTACCGCCTTCGCACCTCCGGAAAAGGTTCGTTTGCGATTAATACTTTTCAAATATTTGAACGTCTGTATCATATCACCCCTGTTTCTCCTTTCTTCCAGAGTATACATGTTCAGGTCATCAAGTCTCTGCTCATACGTCTTGTAACGCAAATCCCTTACCATTCTCGTAGCTTTTCTTTGCACCGCTTCAATTCTTTTTACATCCTTCGCAAGGTATGGCCTCCAAAACTGAACACAATACTCTAGGTGGGGCCTCACCAACGACTTAAACAGGGGCATCAACACCTCCTTTCTTCTGCTGGTCACACCTCTCTCTATACAGCCTAACAACCTTCTAGCTACGGCCACCGCCTTGTCACACTGTTTCGTCACCTTCAGATCCTCAGATACTATCACCCCAAGATCCCTCTCCCCGTCCGTACCTATCAGATTCTCCCCGCCTAACACATACATCTCCCGAGGGTTTCTATTCCCTAAGTGCATCACTTTGCAATTCTTTGCATTGAATTGTAATTGCCAAACCTTAGACCATTCTTCTAGCTTCCTCAGATCCTTTTCATGTTTTCCACTCCCTCCCAGGTGTCCACTCTGTTGCAGATCTTAGTATCATCCGCAAATAGGCAAACTTTACCTTCTAACCCTTCGGCAATGTCACTCACAAATATATTGAACAGAATCGGTCCCAGCACCGATCCCTGAGGCACACCACTACTCACCTTTCCCTCCTCCGAGCGAATTCCATTCACCACCACCCTCTGGCTTCTGTCCGTCAACCAGTTCCTAATAAAGAAAAAGAGCTCATCACAAGGTTGGCCACTCAATCTCACAATTCAATCCACTGGGGTGTATAGTCTGCCAATTAAAAATCCATCACTGCTCCCATCCCCATATATTGATTTTTTAATATTGTTTCTGGGTGTATATAGTTTTTGATAAGATTCAAAATTTTGATGTATTAGGCACACTACTAGAGGTTATTTTGCTTTCTCCCTAATTACCATTGTTCCCTATTTTTCTTTTTTTGTTTGTGGTAGGCTTTTCCAGACATCCATCACACTTTCAGTAAGAAATGTTTTCTCGTATTTCCTCTAAGCCTCCTTCTTATGAACATAAAAATATAAGAATAGCCATACTGGGGTCAGAAAAATGGTCCATCTAACCCAGTATTCTGCTTTCAACAGAAGCCAATTCAGGTCACAAGTACCTGGAATAAACCCAAATAGTAGCAACATTCCATGCTACCAATCCCAGTGCAAGCAGTGGCTTTCCCCATGTCTGTCTCAATTGCAGAAACTTGTCCAAACCTTTTTTAAACCCAGGTATGCTAACTGCTGTTACCACATCCTCTGGCAATCTCCAGAGCTCAACTATTCATTGAGGGGCCCTCTTACAGAGTGATGGTAAGCCCAACACGGGCTTACTGCTCGCTCTTCTGGGACTACTGCCAGCCCAACATGGCCATAGGTGGTAGTCCCACCCCGAGCATGTGCCATTTCTGGGGGAAAAAGAAAACCCCTGGAAATGGCTTACGCGGTGCTAATTGGGCAGGTTACCGCCTCTTGTTTTCTTCATTTGGATCCTTTTTCCATTTTTTGAAAGATGTTCTTATGGATCTAATTCACTTCACCTTTTAACCATGCTGGCTGTCGTTTGCCCTTCCTTCCACTTTTATTAATATATGGAATACAATATTAATTAAAAAAAAATGTCCATGCCTGATTTAAAGTCCTAACCTTTGTTGCTGATCCTTGTAACTTCTTTTTAGCTTTGTGCATTTCCAGTTCCAACCAGTGGCATAGCCAGACCTGATATTTTGGCTGGGCCCAGAGCTAATATGGGTGGGCACTATACATATATATTCGATTATATATATATATATATATATATATATATATATATATATATAGTGCCCACCCATATTACCTAGGGCAATGAGGAGCCCATCCCCACCCAGAAATTCCCCAACAATAAATTTTAATAGTGACCACCAGCCCCAGGCAGGCAGCAGGCCCCAGCTAGCTCAATTTAAAAAAAATTACACAGCACATGTCACACAATGTTAAAAATTATGATGAAAAAAAAAAGTATTTAAATTTTTATTACCGACTCCTATTGCTGCTGGGCTCGCCTTGAAATAATGTCGAATCATGAAGAAGAACCTTCCAGGGCCAGGCTCGTGCTCCTCACCTCCGCTCCGCAACCCTCCTGTAAAAAGTGCACTGCATGGCGTGCACGTGGTGGTGGTGGGCTGGACTGGAGTCCTGGACTGGCAGCTGAGCGGGTGCCACCATTCATTCCAGGCAGCTCCGCACTCTGGAACTTTCATCCGATCTGGGCGCATTCAGAGCTACCAAGGAGTCCCAATTTTTGAGAGGGAGATTTTTAGTACACACCCCAGCCCTGCCCTACTCTGTATTGGCTCCACTCCCTGACACACCTTAATCCCACTGCCATTTCAGAAAATATTTTATTTAATAGTCTAATACCCTTTTCAATTAACTTTCAGAGGCCAAATCCTCCTGCCTCAGGTCAGGTCAGGACATCCTCTCCTGACCTGAGGAAGGAAGTGCTGGTCTCTGAAGACTAATCAAAAGTGTTTTAAAAATCAGTGAAGGTATCACCTATTTTCTATTTTATGTTTTATTTGCATTTATTAGCCTTCATTAACACAGCTACCACATTGCTTTATCCTAAATTAAAAATAAAATTATTTTCTGTACCTTTGTTGTCTAGCCATTTACTTTTTCTAATTGTGTTGGTCCCAGTCAAGATTCTGCATTCCTTTGTCTTGTCTTAACTCTCTTGCCAGGGTTTCCTGTTCATTTGTAATTTTTCTCTCCTTTTTCTTTGTTTTCTTCAATTTATTTTTCTGTCTCACTCTCTGTCCAGATTTAATTAATTCTTACTATCCATTCTTTAATTTCCCTCTTTTTACTTCATCTACCTATCCCTTTTCATCTTTTCCTCACTTTTGTTCTCCCCCTGCCCCTTCCTCTTATTCTCCAGTCTTTCATTAACTCTATCCTCTCCCCCTTTCTCTCCCTATCCGGTTCAGTGTCCTCTGCCCTATCTCTGAATCCAGCATCTCCTCTTTCTCCTCCTACCCTTCCATCCAGTGTCATCCCTCTTTCTCTCTCTCTCCTCCGTCCACCTATGACCCTCTCCCAATCCATCCATCCATTGGTCTCCCTCTATCTCCCCTTCCTTCGAGACAGTTATCTCTCTACCCTTTTCCATTCAGCATGTCCTCTCTCATCCTACCAGTGGCTTTCCGCTTCCTACCTTCCATCCAGCGTCTTCCCTCTTTCTGCTCCCAGCATTTTCCCTCTTTCTCCCCTCCTTTCAGCCAGCATTTCTCCATTGACCAGCTAAGGTCTCCCCCAGTTCTCTCCACAGCTTCCTCTCTCGCTTCCTGCCATTTCCATGTCCCCTCCTTCTCTCCCCCATCGTTGCTACTCATCTGCTCTCTCTCTGTACCCCTATTCCATCTAGGCATCTTCCCTCTTTCTGCCCCGCCTTCTAGCAGTTTTCCTCTTCCACCCTCCTTTCATCCAGCATTTCTCCTCTTTGTCTCTCCATCTGACCAGTCAGGGTATCCCCCTTGTTCCCCTTCCTTCTCCCCAGCAGCCTGTCTCTCCCCTGCTCTTTTCCATGTCCCCTCTTTCTCTCCCCATCTCTCTCTGGCTCTCCCCTGCTCTGTTTCCATGTCCCTTCTCTCCCCCATCTCCCAACATGGCTCTCCCCTCTTTCTCTCCCCTGCTCTTTTCCATGTCCCCTCTCTCCCACTCTCTCTCTGTACTCTCCAGCGTCCTCTTCTTTTTTCTCTCCCCTCTGCTCTCTCAGACACCCTTCCCCTACCAGCCACGTTTCCTCTCTCACTCTGGCCCTCTGAAGCAGGAGCAGCAGCAGCGTCGTCGTCAACACAAGAAGAAAAAACAAGCGCGGGGCCGCCCGCAGCAGCCTTCAGTCATGCGCTTTCGGCTCTCCCATCCTCTGCCCCCCGCTGATGTCAATTTCCCGTTCCGGGAGCAGAGGACAGGCAGAGCCGACAGCGCATGACTGAAGGCTGCTGTGGGCGGCCCCGCGCTTGTTTATCTTCTTATGCCGGCTGAACTGAAGTGGTGGCTCGGCGAAGCGCCTGTTTTTGTTCCTGCTGCTGCTTAGGAGAGAAGTGGCGGCGGCGGCGGAGTTCAGTGGGAGACCGGAACGAAGGTGGAGATGTCGATGGGCGGGCCTGGAGGGAAAGTGGGTGGGCCTGGGCCCACCCGTGGCTACGCCCCTGGTTCCAACATTATGTAATGTTGTGGACCACTAGGGATAGTACTGACATCCATGAGGCCCTCTGTGAATACAGGCTGCCCACCTGTGCTCTAGAGACCCAATAAGTCCTGAAGATACAGGTGGCAAGGCGGGGCAACACATAGCAGCAGCTAATGATGCTACCTCTTCGTGGACACTGCCTTAATGACTTTAGGGAAGTGCCAACTCATAGCGCTAACTGATAACATAAGTGGCTAATGATGCTGCCTCTTGTCCAGTATGGGCCAATGCAGCAGTCATGACTGATGACATCATGTGTTTCTTGCACAAGTTCGAGTAGGTCCATATTAAGACCTATCTGAATGAGCCCCAACATTAGTGAAGCTATTCTTGGTGGTGGGATTGGAGGTGGATTAGTGCTTATTCATACTTTATAAAATATATACATAGGCATGACAACTGATATAATTTGTGTGGCAGATATACACATACATTACAAGTTAGGTGGCCTGTTATGAAATTACCCTCCTCATATAGGGGTCCTTTTACTAAGCCGCGTAAGCATCTACACGTGCCCAATGTGTGCCAAAATAGAGTTACTGCCTGGTTACCGCGTGGCTCTTACAGTAATTTCATTTTTGGTGCACGTTCGATACGCACAGCTGAAAAATTATTTTCAGATGCACGCCAAGTGGCATTTGACACGCTTAGGTCGTTACCGCGTGAGACTTTACCGCTAGGTCAATGGCTGGCTGTAAGATCATAGACCCAAAATGGACGCGCAGCAATTTTGATTTTGCTGCACGTCCATTTTTGGCAATTTTTTTAAAAAGAGGCCTCTTTTACAGGTCCACTGAAAAATGGATAGGCGCATGGCCAAAATCCACACCTATAGTACCACGTCATTTTTCAGCGCACCTTAGCAAAAGGACCCCATAGATGGCCGAGTGCATCAACGTCTCTCATTTTAATACCAGCAACTTTCTGGTCATCAAAAGAAATCTGATTGCTAATTAATTCTGCTTCCTGGACCGCATTGCACACACATATTGAAAATACACTCTCTGTAGTGAAAAATCTGTTCTATGGACTTGTTTTGGCATATGATGAGAAAGCTACAGAACATACTGTACTTTCTCCTTTTGCTCGTTTTTTTTTTCACTTTGCTTTCTCAAATTAACTATTTCTGTAAGCTCCCATTGTAAGTGACTTCAGTGAATGTTTCGCTTTTTTGCAGGAGAACCGTCAGCAGCACACTGATCTTTTCCTCTGACTTATTTTAAACCACTGCTGGAATGTCATTTGAAGTCTTTTCATGTGCACATACTAAACACTGCTTGAAGAAAAAGGATATATCCAACTGTGACAAACAATCACAAATGTTGGCAGCATCTGGAACATTCTGTGATGTTCTAAGTGCATGGTGACAGCTCCAATTTGCAGATCATTATTCTAAATAAAGTCTCAGGTTTAAACTTGTAAGAATGCTTACATTTTGCTTTTATTTAAAGAATTACAGAAAGGAAGGAAAAGGATTAATTTGACACCGGAGACCACATGCTGTATTATACACTCAATTAGAATGCTGTAAGCAGAAAGCTGGAAAGAGAATTTATATTCTCACTTGCGCATCTCACAGGATGCTTGAACATTTTGTCACCAAATGTAAATATGTTAAATCCTGGTGGCACGGAGGCTCATTTTCAAAGCACATAGACTTACAAAGTTACATGAAGGTGTATTTTCAAAGCACTTAAATTTACAAAGTTACGTGGAGGGGCATAATCGAACGGGGCGCCCAAGGTTTCCTGAGGGCGTCCTCGCAGGACATCCCACGAAGGGGCGGGAAACCCGTATTATCGAAACAAGATGGGCGGCCATCTTTCATTTCGATAATACGGTCGTGGACGCCCAAATCTCAACATTTAGGTCGACCTTAGAGATGGTCGTCCCTAGAGATGGTTGTCCCCGATTTTCGGCGATAATGGAAACCGAGGACGCCCGTCTCAGAAACGACCAAATCCAACCCATTTGGTCATGGGAGGAGCCAGCATTCATAGTGCACTGGTCCCCCTGACATGCCAGGACACCAACCGGGCACCCTAGGGGGCACTGCAGTGGACTTCAGAAAAAGCTCCCAGGTGCATAGCTCCCTTACCTTGTGTGCTGAGCCCCCCAAAACCCACTCCCCACAATTGTACACCACTACCATAGCCCTAAGAGATGAAGGGGGGCACCTAGATGTGGGTACAGTGGGTTTGTGGTTGGTTTTGGGGGGCTCACATTTACCACCACAGGTTTAACAGGTAGGGTGGGATGGGCCTGGGTCCGCCTGCCTGAAGTGCACTGCAGTACCCACTAAAACTGCTCCAGGGACCTGCATATTGCTGTCATGGAGTTGGGTATGATATTTGAGGCTGGCATAGAGGCTGGAAAAAATATTTAAAAACATTTTTTAGGGTGGGAGGGGGTTAGTGACCACTGGGGGAGTAGTGGGAGGTCATCCCCGATTCCCTCCGGTGGTCATCTGGTCATTTAGGGCACATTTTTGTGGCTTGGTCATAAAAAAAAGGACCACATAAAGAGGCATATTTTCAAAGCACTTTGGGAGGCTAAGTTCCATAGGTTTCTATGGAACTTTGGGAGGCTAAGTGCTTTGAAAATGAGCCTGTTTAAAGTCAGCCAAGTGTTCGTCAAGGACACCCTTCTTTTTTCCATTATTGGCCGAGGACGCCCCAGTCCTGCCTTTGCTATGCTTCCGACACGCCCCATGAACTTTGGTCGTCCCCGCAACGGAAAGCAGTTGAGGACGCCCAAAATCGGCTTTCGATTATGCCGATTTGGGCGACCCTGGGAGAAGGACGTCCATCTCCCGATTTGTGTCAAAAGATGGGTGCCATTTTCTTTAGAAAATAAGCCTGATAGTAATTTATGTAGCTTTGTAAGTCTCTGTGCTTTGAAAATGAGCCCCATAGTAACATAATAGATGACAGCAGATAAAGACCTGTATAGTGCATCCAGTCTGCCCAACAAGATCAACTCATAGCATAAGGTATGATGCGAGTGAGCCCTGTAGAGACAGAGAAAGTACCTGACTCTGGATACAGGTCCACCTTCCCTCAGTTAAGAAAAGACAAGGACCATAATTTTACTCATTCTTATAAGGTCAGAGTCTCTTTATAAATTATATGTGCCTTGGCAAAGCAAGACCTACAGTGGGGGAAATAAGTATTTGATCCCTTGCTGATTTTGTAAGTTTGCCCACTGACAAAGACATGAGCAGCCCATAATTGAAGGGTAGGTTATTGGTAACAGTGAGAGATAGCACATCACAAATTAAATCCGGAAAATCACATTGTGGAAAGTATATGAATTTATTTGCATTCTGCAGAGGGAAATAAGTATTTAATCCCTCTGGCAAACAAGACCTAATACTTGGTGGCAAAACCCTTGTTGGCAAGCACAGCGGTCAGACGTCTTCTGTAGTTGATGATGAGGTTTGCACACATGTCAGGAGGAATTTTGGTCCACTCCTCTTTGCAGATCATCTCTAAATCATTAAGAGTTCTGGGCTGTCGCTTGGCAACTCGCAGCTTCAGCTCCCTCCATAAGTTTTCAATGGGATTAAGGTCTGGTGACTGGCTAGGCCACTCCATGACCCTAATGTGCTTCTTCCTGAGCCACTCCTTTGTTGCCTTGGCTGTATGTTTTGGGTCATTGTCGTGCTGGAAGACCCAGCCACGACCCATTTTTAAGGCCCTGGCGGAGGGAAGGAGGTTGTCACTCAGAATTGTACGGTACATGGCCCCATCCATTCTCCCATTGATGCGGTGAAGTAGTCCTGTGCCCTTAGCAGAGAAACACCCCCAAAACATAACATTTCCACCTCCATGCTTGACAGTGGGGACGGTGTTCTTTGGGTCATAGGCAGCATTTCTCTTCCTCCAAACACGGCGAGTTGAGTTCATGCCAAAGAGCTCAATTTTTGTCTCATCTGACCACAGCACCTTCTCCCAATCACTCTCGGCATCATCCAGGTGTTCACTGGCAAACTTCAGACGGGCCGTCACATGTGCCTTCCGGAGCAGGGGGACCTTGCGGGCACTGCAGGATTGCAATCCGTTATGTCGTAATGTGTTACCAATGGTTTTCGTGGTGACAGTGGTCCCAGCTGCCTTGAGATCATTGACAAGTTCCCCCCTTGTAGTTGTAGGCTGATTTCTAACCTTCCTCATGATCAAGGATACCCCACGAGGTGAGATTTTGCGTGGAGCCCCAGATCTTTGTCGATTGACAGTCATTTTGTACTTCTTCCATTTTCTTACTATGGCACCAACAGTTGTCTCCTTCTCGCCCAGCGTCTTACTGATGGTTTTGTAGCCCATTCCAGCCTTGTGCAGGTGTATGATCTTGTCCCTGACATCCTTAGACAGCTCCTTGCTCTTGGCCATTTTGTAGAGGTTAGAGTCTGACTGATTCACTGAGTCTGTGGACAGGTGTCTTTCATACAGGTGACCATTGCCGACAGCTGTCTGTCATGCAGGTAACGAGTTGATTTGGAGCATCTACCTGGTCTGTAGGGGCCAGATCTCTTACTGGTTGGTGGGGGATCAAATACTTATTTCCCTCTGCAGAATGCAAATAAATTCATATACTTTCCACAATGTGATTTTCCGGATTTAATTTGTGATGTGCTATCTCTCACTGTTACCAATAACCTACCCTTCAATTATGGGCTGCTCATGTCTTTGTCAGTGGGCAAACTTACAAAATCAGCAAGGGATCAAATACTTATTTCCCCCACTGTATCTAACTGATGATGTGTATTTCTTTCACATCTGGTAAGATGTGTTTCCAAATTATTTGTCTTTCAGGCTCTGTTACCTCCAGATTTTTACCTGCTGTGCATCGTGATATAAATCTTTTTGCTAACATAGCCACTCATAAAGAATTTATCAATGATTAATGTGTATTATCTGATGAATTCACAACCAATGATGATTATTAATTATGCATGCTTATCTTGTAAAGCATCTGTGTCAACCATCAAACCTAAAGTTGATGTGGCAGAGTAGCCTAGTGGTTAGAGAAGTGGGTGTGACATAGTAACATACATAGTAACATAGTAGATGATGGCAGAAAAAGACCTGCACAGTCCATCCAGTCTGCCCAACAAGATAAACTCATATGTGCAACTTTTTGTGTATACCTTACCTTGATTTGTATCTTGTTATTTTCAGGGCACAGACCCTAGAAGTCTGCCAAGCACTAGCCCCGCCTCCCAACCACCAGCCCCGCCTCCCACCACCCAATCTCGGTTAAGCTTCTGAGGATCCATTCCTTCTGAACAGGATTCCTTTGTGTTTATCCCACACGTTTGAATTCCGTTACCGTTTTCATCTCCACCACCTCTCGCGGGAGGGCATTCCAAGCATCCATCACTCTCTCCGTGAAAAAATACTTCCTGACATTTTTCTTGAGTCCGGTCCCCCTTCAATCTCATTTCATGTCCTCTAGTTCTACCGCCTTCCCATCTACGGAAAAGGTTCGTTTGCGGATTAATACCTTTCAAATATTTGAATGTTTGTATCATATCACCCCTGTTTCTCCTTTCCTCCAGGGTATACATGTTCAGGTCAGCAAGTTTCTCCTCATACGTCTTGTAACGCAAATCCCATACCATTTTTGTAGCTTTTCTTTGCACCACTTCAATTCTTTTTACATCCTTAGCAAGATACGGCCTCCAAAACTGAACACAATACTCCAGGTGGGGCCTCACCAACGACTTGTACAGGGGCATCAACACCTCCTCTTTAAATCCCCTTGGTGCTCCTTGTGATCTTGGGCAAGTCATTTGACCTTCCATTGCCTCAGGTATAAAAATAAGGGGTCTTTTCCTAAAGATTAGCTCATGTTATCTGCCACAGAACCTATTTTATTCCTATGGGCCCTGCTGTACAAAACATGCCTTAGGGCCCCTTTTACTAGGCCGCATAGGTGCCTACGTGCACTAAACATGCACCAAATTGGACTTACCACCTGGTTACCATGTGACCCTTGCGGTAATTTCAATTTTGACGTGCGTCCGCTACGCGCATCTGAAAAATAATTTTTATTTTCTGGCACGCATAAAGGATGCGCGCCAAGTGGCATTTGATGCGCTTAGATCATTACCTCCCAGATTCTTTACCGCTAGGTCTATGGCAAGCGGTAAAGTCTCAGACCCAAAATGGATGCGTGGCAATTTTGATTTTGTCACAGGTCCATTTTCAGCAACAAAAAAAGAGGCCTTTTTTACAGGCACGCTAAAAACTGGATCGGCGCATGCCCAAAACCCGCGGCTATACTACCGCAAGCCATTTTTCAGCGCGCCTTTCTAAAATGACCCTTTAGTCTTTAGTAGAAGACCTCCTTAGATTGTGAGCCCTCCAGGAAAAGAGAAATAATTAGTGTACCTGAATGGAACTCACCTTGACCTACTACTGAAAAAGATGTGAGCAAAATCGAAAATAATATTTAGATGTGCTGTGAGTAGGAGACAAACTTGTAAGAGTACAGCTTTGGGGGGAATAAAACAGTTTTACATAAATTAACTGTAAAATAAAACATGACTGGCAGAATAGTCTTCCTGGCCTTCTTCCTCTTTGGCTTCTGTTCTAATCCAACAAACAGGGTGATAGCTCCCAAAAGCTAGTTGAGCTAGGAATAAACAAATCCACTAAAAAATATCATGGTTTTAATGCGTGGCTTTTCCGCACACTGAGGCCACTTTTAGCACAGCGGTGAAATGGCCGCATTTTCTGTTTCCCTTAAGGCAACAAGGCAGTGGGTAAAGAACCAGGAGTCCCAGAGTGGAGATGAACCAAACTTTATTAATCAATATATTGACTCGACACAACGTTGTGTTTCGGCCAAAAGGCCTACATCAGGAGTCTAAAAATAAAAACAATATGTGAACGTAATGTAATCATAATGTATATGAAGAAATAATACTTAAAAATAAAACAGAACAGAAAATACAAAAAATACATATATTGTTTAGAATGTAAAATGAAGACCAAAACAGCAAAAAACATTCACATTATAATGGTCACTAAAAATTAAAAGTTAAAAACATGTATATAAGAAATAAATTAAAACAATTTTTTATACAAAAAACATTAATAGTACACATATGTGCTTGCGGTAGTGTAGCCGCGGGTTTTGGGCGTGCGCCGATCCATGTGTACTATTAATGGGTTTTTTTAAATAAAAAATTGTTTTAATTTATTTCTTATATACATGTTTTTAACTTTTAATTTTTAGTGACCATTATAATGTGAATGTTTTTTGCTGTTTTGGTCTTCATTTTACATTCTAAACTATATATGTATTTTTTGTATTTTCTGTTCTATTTTTAAGTATTATTTCTTCATATACATTGTGATTACATTACGTTCACATATTGTTTTTATTTTTAGACTCCTGATGTAGGCCTTTTGGCCGAAACACAACGTTGTGTCGAGTCAATATATTGATTAATAAAGTTTGGTTCATCTCCACTCTGGGACTCCTGGTTCTTTACCCACAGCCTTGTTGTATTGTGATTATCCGTGGGACTTCGTTGAGTTCTCCACATTCGTGGATTCTCTACTGTTTCCCTTAGTGGCCATGTACTGATTTCCCAATTAATGTGTGGCTATTAGCTTGGGAGACCTTACCACCATCTATTTTTTAGGCGCTAATCTTGCGCTACTTGGTTGGCATGCGGCAATGCCCCTATGTTTATTTATTTATTACATTTGTATCCCACATTTTCCCACCTATTTGCAGGCTCAATGTGGCTTACATAGTACCATAAAGGCGTTTGCCAATTCCGGTATGAACAAATATAGTAATGTTGTGGTAGAATATGGTTCGTGTGTACAGACACATTAGAGAATCGTAGAGAGGAAGAGTTATTATATGTCCATTATGAGCTTTGGTTTCATTGTGTTGCAGGGTACAGGCATTTAAGTTGGGTCGGTAGGGTATGCCTTTTTGAACAGGTTAGATTTAATTATGCTAACCAATCAGTACAGGGAATGCCTACTCTCTGCCCATAAACAAGCCTCCTGTGCTAAAAAAAAAAAATCTATTTTTTTAGCATGGAATTGGCATGCGTCGATTGGTGAACTACTGCAGGATGCTCAGTGCGTCCTGTAGCAGTGCTTTTTGGCGTGCTGTAGGTACACACTAATGCCTACTGCTGCTTAGTAAAAGGGCCCCCTTTATTCATTAACCTTTATTTCTGTCCTCTTTTTTTGGTTATACTCTTGAATGTCACTTTTCAAAGCAAATTAATGTTTTGACCGAGATCCAGGTATAAGGTCTGAGCCATAAGCTTAGGATGTTTCATTTGTTTTTCTGGGACCTGGAACTTGTATAGATAATTAGGGGTGGAGGAAAGATAACAGATTTCCAATTAACCTTATGGAGGACACAATTACATACACTGTGGAAACAGAAGAATTAAGCCTCCTATTAAAAATATATTAATATCTAATTATGCTTAGCAGGATAGCATTGCAAGAAAACTTGGCAGCCTGCAATACATTTTTGCAGATGGCATTGGGCTGTTTACACAATTAATTTTTGTAACTAATCCCTTCAGTTACTTCCATAAAAAATGTGAATTTTTGAATTTTCTTTTGGCAAAGATGAACAGACACACATATTGGTACATAATTAATTCATCAATTTCAATTTCAAGACATATCCCAACAAATTAAGGGCACTAATGTCTGCCTGCATTGCAGAAATTATACTGTAATTCATGTTATCATCCTTGATTTGGGAAATACTGATAGAGATACTTGTAGTCCATCAATTCTATGAATGCAATATTCTATGTTAAACCTAGTTCAGCTTTGTAATTCCTCAGGGTTATGCAATGTTTCATGTAAGCTTGCTATCTCTGCTAACTACAAAGCAGGTCATCTGTTTTATCCTTCAGCACATTGGTAACAAAATACATGCTCACTGGAATTGCCTCAGCCAAATGAGGGCTCCTTTTACTAAGCGGTGGTAAGCCCAACGTAGGCTTACCGCTTGCTGTACAGGAAGAACCACCGGGCTACTGCAGCAACCCGGCGGTACTTCCCACCCCTAGTGCGCCGTCATTTCTGGTGCTACAAAAATGTATTTATTTTTGCAGCACCGGAATGTACCTGGCTATAATCCGGCAGTGTCGCGCGCTGCCCGGTTACCGCCAAGTTAACACGGGAGCCCCAACCGCCACCTCAGTGGGTGGAGGTAAGGGCTCCCCCCTTAAATGGCCGTGCAGCAAGAGCTTTACTTGCTGCCTGGCCATTTCCTGTAGGAAGATGAGACTTCCTTTTTACCAGCTGGGGTAAAAGGGGGCCGTGGCACGTATGTAAAACACACACTGACACCAGCGCCGGTTCCCTTTTGCCGCAGCTAAAAGAGGCCCTGCCAAACACCTGGAGAACAAACTTATACTATTACCAATATATTAAAGAAAGTTTGTTAAATTGTATTTATTTGTTTGTTACATTTGTATCCCACATTTTCCCACCTTTCTGCAAGCTCAATGTGGCTTACATATTACCGTTATCGGCGTTTGCCGGTTCCGGTCTGAACAAATATAAGGTATGAATGATTATAAGGTGATATTATGGTAGATAAGGTACATGTATGGTAGGTACAATGGGGGGGGGGGGGGGAACTTGGAGAGGGAGGGGGGGGGGGAGGAAGAGTCAGGTAATGTCCGTTACGATCTTTGGTTGCATTGTGTCGCAAGTGTCCAGGTATTTTTATGTTGGGTCGGTGGGGTATGCTCTTCTGAACAGGTCTGTCTTTAGTGCTTTCCGGAAATTTAGGTGGTCTAGTGTGGTTTTTACTGCTTTTGGCAGTGCGTTCTATAGTTGTGCACTTAAGTAGGAGAAGCTGGATGCGTAGGTGGATTTGTATTTGAGTCCTTTGTTGCTTGGGTAGTCGAGGTTTAGGTAAGATCGTGCAGATCTTGTGGTATTTCTGGTTGGCAGGTCGATAAGGTCTGTCATGTATCCAGATGCCTCTCTGTAAATAAATTTATGAATGGTCGTGTAGATATTGAAAGTGATACGTTCTTTGCAATATTTGCAAATATATAAGGAAAAGCTATCCAGCCTTGCTTTTTTAAACTTTGTTAAAAATTAGTGTTGTTAGAACTTTGCACTTTTATTGAAATAACAGAAGCCGCGGGATCTGAATATTTTGAGATCAGCATGGACTCTGTAATTCTTTGTTCTTGTCTTTGTTTTCCAGATTTGTTTCTGCCTGGTCTCTTGTTTGTTTATTTTACCAAGATAGCTTCTATTGAGCTGAGTTCCCTTAAGAGTCAGGTCCTGGCAGACTATAACACCAACTGCAGCACAGTGTTATTCATGCTAATAAATAAGGCACCAGGGCAGTCTAGTTAAACAAAAGTTTTGTTTTGCGTGACAGTCTATACATAGCAGGTGATTCTCCAGTATTCTTAGTGTAGCAATATAGACACTGACAATTAAAATGTTCTATTACGTATTGTGTTGACATTGTAAGTAGTATACTTTCCAGCTTATAATCGAAAGTGAAAAACGCCTATATTTCGACCCAAATCGTGAGATGGGCGTCTTTCTCTCGTGGGCGCCCAAATCGGTATAATTGAAAGCCGATTTTGGGCGTTTCCAACTGCAATCCATCGCGGAAACGGGTAAAGTTGATGGGGGCGTGTTGGAGGCGTGGTGAAGGCGGAACTGGGGCGTGGTTATCGGCCCAGGAGAGATGGGCGTCTTTAGCTGATAATCGAAAAAACAAAAGGCGTTTTTACCGCGATTTTGGGTCACTTTTTTTGGACCCTTTTTTTTCACGAACAGGTCCCAAAATAGTGCCCCAAATGACCAGATGACCACTGGAGGGAATCAGGAATCACCTCCCCAGACTCCCCCAGTGGTCACTAACCCCCTCCCACCAAAAAAAACCCACTTGAAAAACTTTATTTCCAGCCTCTATGCCAGCCTCAAATGCCGTACCCACCTCTATGACTGCAGAATGTGTTCTATCCTGTGACAGCCTTTCCCTGGTTCTGATGTGGCTCTCGGGTGAGTGTGACACCTTTTCTGTTATGCGCACTGCAGAGTCACATCAGCAATGCATTGTGTTGGGTGTAGGGTATTGGGCTCCGTGATTCCACTAGCTTGTGTTAAATGCTCACGATGTTAGTAGTTGGTAGGCTCTACTCCCATGGTGCTTTTCCCTCTGCTTACTGGGTCAGAGTGTGCCCTGTTTTGTTTCCGGTAGTCCATGAGGTAGTGGCCATTTTTGTAAGCCAGATTTAGATCCCTTTCACGTGTTAGCCACGTTACAGAACTTAGTTCTTCCCTTGAATGTGGCTGAAAGAGGGCATTGTTCAGCATTCTGCCAGCTCTGACCTACTGCTCATCTCAGTACCAGGGAGACTCGTTGCCAGTGGGGCACAACCTCTGTTCTGCAGTTAACTGTGAGTAAGCGTGCTTATTCCAATAAAGGACGTTTTCGGAGAGATTAGTCTTCAGGTGTCAACTGGTGTGCCAATGTTATATAGCAGCAACCAGTCCTAGAGGCCTGCGTGCATGCAGGTCCCTGGAGCACTTTTAGTGGGTACCGCAGTGCACTTCAGCCATGTGGACCCAGGCCCATCCCCCCCTACCTGTAACACTTGTGCTGGTAAATGGGAGGCCTGCAAAACCCACTGTACCCACATGTAGGTGCCCCCTTCACCCCTAAGAGTTATGGTAGTGTTGTACATTTGTGGGTAGTGGGTTTTGGGGGAGGGGGTTGGGTGCTCAGCACCCGTGGTAAGGGAGCTATGCATGTGGGAGCGTTGTCTGAAGTCCACCGCACTGACCTCTAGGGTGCCTAGTTGGTGTCCTGGCATGTCAGGGGGGCGAGTGTACTACAAATCGTGGCCCCTCCCACGACCAAATGGCTCGGATTAGGACGTTTTTGAGCTGGGCGTTTTTAGTTTCCATTATCGCTAAAAAAAACAAACGCCCAGCTGAAAAACGTCCATTTTTCCGAAAATACGATCTGTCCCGCCTCTTCACATACCCGTTTTTGGACATAGACGCCCATGGAGATAGGCTTTCGCGTTCGATTATGCCCCTCCATGCCATACTTTGTATTGTTATTTGAATATTTTTACTGCTGTAATTGCCTATTGCTCATGCTTGATTTATTCTTACTGTACTTCGCCTTCAGTGAATTCCTTCAAAAAGGCGGTAAATAAATCCCAATCCTATGTAATAATTCTCGCCACCAACGTTCTAATGTCTTGCCTGTGTCCGTGGCTCCTTCGGTGTTGCTGAGCTAGGATCCGTAGCCAGGCTGACGTCACTCACAGCTGATTCTCCCCCCCCCCCCCCCCACACTGCCACGCGCAAATCTGGCATCAAACAACACAGCAAAAAAACCAAACAGCCTCGTGCCCATCAGCTGTCGTGCTCCTAACCGGGAGAAAAAAACAACTTGAGAGAGATGGGGGAGGAGGGATCCATGTCCCAGAAACCGGAACATAAACGTCTTGCGATTGTGAGCAGGTTGCGAGGGAGGGAGAGAATCTGGGTGAGTGAGTTATGTAAATTGCTGTGTTACTGTTTGGGAAGAGAAATGGTTTTCTGATTTCATTGTACAAATTCAAAACGAGACATGACAGGGTAGTTTTAGCCCTCATCTCAGGCCCCTAAATAGACAAATTTCTGCTTTTCACATGGAGAACCTTAAAGTTTGGGTTTATTAATTATGAAAAAACCCCAAAACAATAATTTGTTTTATTTTGTCTGTGACATCTTTGTCGTAGTGGCGAGAAGAGCAAGGGGAGGAAAAGAAATATGTGTTTCAGCCAAACAGGTTTTTTTTTAGCTTTCTTCATCGGATTCCTGGCACTCGGAGGGGGGGGGGGGGGGGGAGGCAACCCTGGAACAGGGAGGGAGGGCCCTGGCACACACACTCATTCTTACACACACACTCTCTCTCTCACAGACACACTCGCACCCAGTCTCACTCTCTCTCTGTCACACACACACACTCGCATATTCACTCTCTCTCTCTCACACAGAGTCACTCTCACACACACTCTCTGAAACATACACACTCCGAGGAAAACATTGCTAGCGCCCGTTTCATTTCTTACAGAAACGGGCCTTTTTTATTAGTAAATAAATAAATTTAGAAAACTATACAATGTATTCTGACAATAGCCATAAAAAACCATAGAGGTGCAAATGAAACACTATGTCCATTGTAAGAGAAAACCAGCATTACTGGTATTGAAGTGGTCACAAAGGACTTTTGATATAGAAATTCAGCAGCACACAAAAATCTTCATGCTGCACTAGCCTGATCATTTCCCCTACATATTGAAATAACACATACTCTGCTCATTCTCTATGCCCCTGGATTCTATAGATGGTTCCCTACGCTGGGTGCTCATTCAAGGAGTCCTTTTACTAAGCTGCGGTAAAAGACTTTGTAACTCTATTTATTATTATGTAAGCCGCATTGAACCTGCTGTGTGTGGGAAAGCACGGGGTACAAATGTAATAAATAAATAAATAAAAGGGGCCTGTGCTAGCGTGAGCACGTTTTTCATGACCGCTGAGGCCCCCTTTTACCTTAGTGGATAAAAGGCTGTCTTTTTCTGAAGAAATGACTGCATGGTAAAACATTTTTTTTTTGGGGGGGGGGGGGAGACCTTACCGCCACCCATTGAGATGGTGGTAAGGGCTCCCGTGTTAACTCAATGGCAACTGGGCGGTGCCCTGCCGGTTAAGTTCCGGCACTACAAAACTAGGACATATTTTTGTAATGTTGGAAATGGCTCGCACTAAGGGTGGGAACTACCGCCAGACTCCAGTGGTAGTTCTGGATTTGCACATGGTAGGCCCACATTGGGCTTACTGCTGCTTAGTAAAAGGGCCCCTAAATTGGCTACCGTGCCAATAATTGGGAATTGGCACTAATTGGCATCGATTTGGATTTGCAAGCACATCTTGCTCCATGCTAGTCTACAACAATGTGCGTCCAAATCCCATAGTGCAACCCAAAGGGGGCGTGGTCATGGGAGGTGCATGGGCGGGTCAGGGACATTCCTAAAATTTGCCTGCACTGTTATAGAATACCGGGATGTGCTCCCAAAGTGGGTGCTGGAAATCACACCTATTTTTGGCAGGCATAAGTCTTGGCACCCAAATTTGGGTGCTAAAAATTTATTTATTTATTTGTTACATTTGTATCCCACATTTTCCCACCTATTTGCAGGTTCAATGTGGCTTACATAGTACCGTAAAGGCGATCGCCAATACCGGTATTAACAAATACAGAGTGATGTTTTGGTAAAGTTCATGTGTGACAGACACATTTGGGAATCGCAAGGAGGAAGAGTTATGTCCAGTACGAGCTTTGGTTTCGTTGTGTTGCTGGGTTAAGGCATTTAAGGTGGATCGTTAGGCAAACAATGTTATTCTATAATGGGCGCTAATCCTTTACTGACCATTATACAACAGCATTGAGTACCGATTTTTTAGTACCATTTACTGAATCTAGCCCTCTCTATGTAAATTGAGTAGGGAGGGGGAGTCATCAAAGTGGGCTAGCGTTAAGACATATCATTTTACTGTTAACCCTATTATTAGTAACTAGGTTTCATTGCATAAAATAGGACCTGTGCTATAATAACATGATTTAGTGATAAATTAGCATGTCATAACAGTAGACCACATTGATAACTACAGTGGTGGAAATAAGTATTTGATCCCTTGCTGATTTTGTAAGTTTGCCCACTGACAAAGACATGAGCAGCCCATAATTGAAGGGTAGGTTATTGGTAACAGTGAGAGATAGCACATCACAAACTAAATCCGGAAAATCACATTGTGGAAAGTATATGAATTTATTTGCATTCTGCAGAGGGAAATAAGTATTTGATCCCCCACCAACCAGTAAGAGATCTGGCCCCTACAGACCAGGTAGATGCTCCAAATCAACTCGTTACCTGCATGACAGACAGCTGTCGGCAATGGTCACCTGTATGAAAGACACCTGTCCACAGACTCAGTGAATCAGTCAGACTCTAACCTCTACAAAATGGCCAAGAGCAAGGAGCTGTCTAAGGATGTCAGGGACAAGATCATACACCTGCACAAGGCTGGAATGGGCTACAAAACCATCAGTAAGACGCTGGGCGAGAAGGAGACAACTGTTGGTGCCATAGTAAGAAAATGGAAGAAGTACAAAATGACTGTCAATCGACAAAGATCTGGGGCTCCACGCAAAATCTCACCTCGTGGGGTATCCTTGATCATGAGGAAGGTTAGAAATCAGCCTACAACTACAAGGGGGGAACTTGTCAATGATCTCAAGGCAGCTGGGACCACTGTCACCACGAAAACCATTGGTAACACATTACGACATAACGGATTGCAATCCTGCAGTGCCCGCAAGGTCCCCCTGCTCCGGAAGGCACATGTGACGGCCCGTCTGAAGTTTGCCAGTGAACACCTGGATGATGCCGAGAGTGATTGGGAGAAGGTGCTGTGGTCAGATGAGACAAAAATTGAGCTCTTTGGCATGAACTCAACTCGCCGTGTTTGGAGGAAGAGAAATGCTGCCTATGACCCAAAGAACACCGTCCCCACTGTCAAGCATGGAGGTGGAAATGTTATGTTTTGGGGGTGTTTCTCTGCTAAGGGCACAGGACTACTTCACCGCATCAATGGGAGAATGGATGGGGCCATGTACCGTACAATTCTGAGTGACAACCTCCTTCCCTCCGCCAGGGCCTTAAAAATGGGTCGTGGCTGGGTCTTCCAGCACGACAATGACCCAAAACATACAGCCAAGGCAACAAAGGAGTGGCTCAGGAAGAAGCACATTAGGGTCATGGAGTGGCCTAGCCAGTCACCAGACCTTAATCCCATTGAAAACTTATGGAGGGAGCTGAAGCTGCGAGTTGCCAAGCGACAGCCCAGAACTCTTAATGATTTAGAGATGATCTGCAAAGAGGAGTGGACCAAAATTCCTCCTGACATGTGTGCAAACCTCATCATCAACTACAGAAGACGTCTGACCGCTGTGCTTGCCAACAAGGGTTTTGCCACCAAGTATTAGGTCTTGTTTGCCAGAGGGATTAAATACTTATTTCCCTCTGCAGAATGCAAATAAATTCATATACTTTCCACAATGTGATTTTCCGGATTTAATTTGTGATGTGCTATCTCTCACTGTTACCAATAACCTACCCTTCAATTATGGGCTGCTCATGTCTTTGTCAGTGGGCAAACTTACAAAATCAGCAAGGGATCAAATACTTATTTCCACCACTGTATGTACCTGCATCTATGGCTTCTGACTATAGGCATTTATAGAAAGAAAAACTATTTTCCAGATAATTATGAGATTTTTGAGGATGCATAAAATTACTGTTTTCACATTTTAGGGATTGTTGTGAAATTGCTGTTTGATTTTTCTTTGATGTCCAAAAATCCCATGAACTATTACCACCACCAAGCCTTCCTCCCAAAGTTGCTTCCACTATTCACTCACCACCTCTCCCACCAGACACAGACTACTTCCAGCACTTAGTAACCCTTGCCCAGCCTTCCTTCCTATATTCTTCCCAACATTCTTTGCCATCTTCAACTTACCTTCCTGCATCTCTCTACCTGTACCTTCATTTTCTTGTCTCTTTGATTCTCTTCTCATTCTTTTGCAATTATGGGAGTCAACTGGGTCCAGATTCATCTGACAGGGTTTATTCCATTCCTGGCCTGCTTCATTGCATGCAGGGACTTGTAGTACGGATTTCCCAAATGCATTCCTAAGAAAAGAACCCTATTGGGTGAATTTGGAGCCAATTGATCTGGGGGAAGGGAGAAAGACCTGGAGGAGAGCACAGGGAAGAGGAAGGGGGAGAGAGAGAGACCTGGAGCAAAGGGGGGGGGGACGACGACAGATGTTGGCCATGGGAGGGGAGAGAGAGTGAGAGACCTGGAGGAAGCAATGCTGGACTGGGGGATTGCTGGAGGGCAGACAGAGTTTGGACCAGGGGGACAAGATGCTAGACCAAGGGAGGGAGAAAGCAAGGCTGGACAAGGAGTGAGGATGCAGGAGAAAGGGAAGAGAAAGGGGAGAAGCTGGATAGGGTGAGGGACACAGAGAAGAAATACAGACCATGGGGGGAGCATAGTGAAAGGGACACAGAGGAGAGATGCTGAATATAGAAGGATATGGACACTAAGAGGACAGTTGCTGAACATGGAAGGAGGATAAGGACACAGCCCCTCCCCAGGCAGATCCCCCACAATGGTGGGAGCATACTTCTTTAGGTCAGTCACTGTGTTCTTCTTCTGCATTGTGCCGGGCTGTTGCCATCACCATAGTTAATTTTAACTGCAAGAATCGCCACTTCTTGTATTCTCATGGGAATGCAGTAAGTGGAGGTTCTCATGCTTAAAATCAACAACACTGGAAAAATGCAGGTGAGCACAGTGATGGGAGTGAAGGAATCAGCTCCTGCTGCTGTGAAGAACCAGCCAGTGAGAGAGGCTTTCAGTGCCCTTGAGTCTTTAGCTCCCTGAGCCAATGTCTCACTTGCTGTCCCTTTAAGCCTGACGACAGCGTAAAAGTATATGTTTTCACATGATAGGAAGTACTTTCTGATAGGTGTGTACAGGGAAAGAATTTGGGTAGAACATGTATGTATGTGCACAGATTATAAGATTCACTAATCTTTCTGCTTATTTTTTAAAATTCTTTATTTGTATTTTTAATATACAATTAACAAGGATAACCTTGCAATAGAAACACAGGCAAGTAATAAGTAATAGTAATATTCTCATCCTACATCTATTCAAAACCTTGAATTAAAAGAAATATCTTATACAGGACAAGAAAATTAGAATTAAGTAATCAATAAACTAAGGAAATACATTAGCCTTTCTTAGACCTCAAAAACAGAAGGGGGGAGTGATAGAGTTAGAGAAGTATTCAAAATAGGTAACATATACTAAAGGTAAAAGCTGCCTATCTCCAGATTATTTCTACATTTACTTCAGCTGTTTCATTTCTAGAAACGATTTCAGTTGTTCCGGTGAAAAGAAATTATATTTAGTTTGACCTAATTTTACTACACATTTAGACGGATATGCCAAAAAAAAGGAACCCCCCAATATCAATTGTCTTTTGTTTCAAAGCAAGAAACGCCTTTCTTTTCTGTTGTGTTTGTTTAGTCACATCTGGATACATCCAGACTTTAGATCCACAGAATTGAGCCTTTGAGTTCCGAAAATAAAGTCTTAAGATATTATTATAGTCTTGCTCAAAAACCAAAGAGATTATTAACATGGCTCTATCAAGTATTATTTCCGTTGATTGTTCCAATATTTCAGAGATATTTTGTAAGTCAGGTATATTGTGTTCAATTCCTCGTAATTCCCCCTTTGGTTTAGGAATAAAATAAATCTTGTTCACTGGAGGAATAGCCTCTGGGGGAATTTTTAGTTCAGTCAGATATCTGCGGAATGTATCTATCGGGGTTACCCCCGATAGCTTAGGAAAATTTAAAAGACGGAGGTTAAGCCGTCTATTATAATTTTCTAGTTGCTCAATTTTCCTTCTCATGTCCATATTATCTTTAAGAGCCACATCTTTAAAATCCTTAAGTGAATCTACTTCTTTTCTTAAAGTTGTCACTTGCTTTGTTAAGTCTTCTTTAACTGAGTCAACAGTTATTTTTAAGTCCTCAAATTTGGCATTTAAATTTATAACATCACCTGAGGTTTTCTGAAGTGTAGTATTCATCCGGTCCAACATCACCCAAAGTGTTTCCAGTGTCACCTCCGAGCTTTTCACTGAGGGAAGCAAAGTTCCATCAGCCTTCAGGGTCATTTGTTGCAGGCTTGGGTCCCCTTTCTGATACACTTCTGGGATTGGCGGGGTTTCCCTCCAGGGCCGCCGTCGACGCTGGACAAGGAGGGATCGTCGAGATAGATGGTGGTGAGAGGGAGGTTTCCTCTCCCAGCGGGGAACCCGTTTCTCCGGTAACCCCCGCTATGGGATCTTCCTCCCTCTGAGATCTGGAGAAACCGGGGAAGTATCGTTCCAAAGATGCTTGGGCAGGGGAAGATGTCAAGATAGGCTGAGGAACTATCCTTAACGTTCTCTTTCTTTTCAAATGAGGCATTGTGCGCTAAAGTGGAATAAAGTTTCCCAAAGCGCTCAGAGCTTTCTACCAACCAACTGATCAGGCAGCCATCTTGACACGCCCCCTCTTTCTGCTTATTTAAATATTATAGGAGCAGACATTTATACCTGCTCCAGGGTAGATGTAAATATCAGCGCCTGTAATGTAGGCACAATTTCTGCCACTTAGCCTAGTATTTTATAAAAACTCATCAAAACCCAAACAGTGAAGAATGACTTTTCAAGGAGGAAAAAACAGCTCATACAACTGTGGTAATTAATTAAAAATTCTTCTGCACACAGTGCAAAAAGTAATCATAGATCAACCCCCCCCCCCCCAAAAAAAAATATATATTTTTTTAATCTTGCACTATAAAATCTTTTCATCTCATATGTCATTAAGGCACATCATACGCACTGCCCCACAATCGTTTACATACAATGCTGTTCAAAAATGCACTTGACTTTGAAAGTAAAAAACTTATCTTTGTGGTGCTGCGCAGTTCATGTGAAACGTGATTATACCCCAGCTGGCTGATTTAACATGTGTGCGGGCCCAACGGTCCCGTTTCGCATCTGCTTCTTCAGGAAACCACACCGATGACCATTTTGATTTCTGGCTTGCTGGAGGGTTGACTACCCACTGCCCCACTTCTGGTAACTGATTTCAGTGAAGTTGATCTGTGTTGTGATTCATAAAAATGGTATTTTATAAAGACACATATGTCTATTTGTCTTTATAAAACTGACTTAAAATATATGCCTGACAATGGGTTGACCCTAGGCCCTCCCTTATAAAATCACCCTTTTTTTTTTACATAGATGTTTAGTAAAAATGCAGATACATTTTCATCCTTGTAGCTAAGAAGTTGGGGGGTATTACCTAAGAGTTGTAAACATGTACAAATGCAATAAATAAATAAATAAATAAATAAATAAATACTCTGTGTTTTACAAAAGGTTCTTTTCTTATAGTTTTAACTTTCTTTCTTTCCCACCCCCCAACCTCTGGGTCCTCATTTCTCTACTATCAGATTGAGCTCATTAAGAAATAAATCTCAAATATGACGGTTAGGTACACTGTTCTTCTTTTGTGACATGCACATTGTGTCAGAAGCTTCAAATAACTAGTGCTTACAAAAATTAATCCACTCCACAAGGTAGTAAAAGTGCACAAGATTGGAGCCTGTGGTCAGAATTTCCCCAGTAAGTACCTAACCACAGAACAAGTTTGTAAATTCATCACTTCATTCCCATCAGCATGCTTCTCTGTTTCTCTCACTCAGATGTAAAAAATATGTCTGAAACTAATACTTAAACAAGAAGTTACAAATTATGGTTTTACCTACAGTTCTCCTTTTTATTAATACGGTAAAATGATGGCAAGGGTTATCAGAAACCATGCTAACAGACAGATACCTCTGTTAACTTCAACTAAGATTTAATTTACTCATGCCACATTTCTTTATTTTTTGGAAAGTGAGGATCTCACAGTGAAGGGAAGGGGGCAGGCATGAGGCTACAGGAAGAAAAGACAGGGCAGAGGGAAATTATAAAAAGGATATGAGGGCAAATGGGTATCTCATGTTGGCCTGTACTAGTAGAGACTTGCAAAATAAATATAGGATTTCTAGTTATTTTTTCACTGATTTGAACAGAAATAAAAATTCAGAGGAGGATCAAAATTACGCAAATAACACAGGTTAGTGCCCTAATGCAGCTTGATAACCAGTAACAAGCCATGATGAAAGAAATACAAACTACCAAGCTGTGAACTGCCTAGCAATTTTGAAGAAAGTAATTTATTTGTATGTATACCCAGTGGCATTTGAATAAATTGTTCCATTACTCTGTGAGCACTAATTTGTATTTATGGAAAAGACAAACTGGATAATGGATTAAACTCTTTGAAGGTATGAATAAACATGTGGATAAAGGTGAGCCGGTTGATGTAGTTTTTCTAGATTTTCAGAACGTTTTTGATAACGTTCCTCATAAAAGACTCCTGAGAAAATTAAAGAGTCATGGGATAGGAGGCAGTGTTCTGATGTGGATTAGGAATTGGTTATTGGACAGAAAACAGAGGGTAGGGTTCAAGGATCATTTCTCTTAATGGAGGAGGGTGAACAGTGGAGTGCCACAGGGATCAGTACTGGGACCAGTGCTATTTAACACATTTATAAATGATATGGAAATTGGAATGATGAGTGAGGTGATTAAAAACACGTGTGGACTGTGAAATATTGTAGGAAGACTTTAGGAAATTGGAAGACTGGGCATCCAAGTAGCCAATGATGTTTAATGTGGACAAATGCAAGGTGATGCACCTTGGAAAGAATAATCCAAATCATAGTTACCTGATGCTAGGGTCCACCTTGGGGGTCAGCAACCAAGAAAAAGATCTAAGTGTTGTTGTAGATAATACATTGAAATCTTCTGCTCAATGTGCATTGGAAGCCAAAAAAGCAAACAGGAAGCTAGGAATTATTAGGAAAGGGATGGTGAATAAGACCGAAAATATTATAATTAACCTTTTTCGGAGACGGGAAGGTGGTGGAACTAGAGGACATGAATTGAGGTTGAAGGGGGGCAGACTCAGGACTAATATCAGGGTATAAATGTTACAAATAAATAAAGTATTTTTTCATGGAGAGGGTGGTGGGTATGTGGAATGCCCTCCCGCGGGAGGTGGTGGAGATGAAAACGATAATGGAATTCAAACATGCGTGGGATAAACACAAAGGAATCCTGTTTAGAAGGAATGGCTCTGCTGAATCTTAGCGGAGATTGGGTGGCGACGCCAGTAACTGGGGAAACAAAACGGGAGCTGGGCAGACTTCTATGATCTACGCCCTGATCGTGACTGGATAGGGATGGGCTGGAGTGTAAATTTTAAGGGGCATCGACGTTAGCTCCAGAACTTAGTACAAGAGCAGTGCTGAGTAGACTTCTACGGTCTGTGCCCTGAGAAAGGCAAGGACAAATCAAACTCTGGTATACATATAAAGTATCACATACCATGTAAATGAGTTTATCTTGTTGGGCAGACTGGATGGACCGTACAGGTCTTTATCTGCTGTCATTTACTATGTTACTATGTATTGTTCCATGGTGCAACCTCAACTTCAGTACTGCGTTCAGTTCTGGTCGCCGTATCTCTAAAAAGATATAGCGGAATTAGAAAAGGCTCAAAGAGTGAACAAAATAATAGAGGATGGAACTCCTTTCATATGAGGAAAGGCTAAAGAGGTTAGGGTCTTCAGCTTGGAAAACAGATGGATGAGGGGAGATATGATTGAGGTTCTCATGAAAATACTTTTAAAACAAATAGGATATATTTTTTTCACTCAACGAATAGTTAAGCTCTGGATCTCTTTGCCAGAGGATGTAGTAACAGTGATTAGCGTATCTGGGTTAAAAAAAAGTTTGGGCAAGTTCCTGGAGGAAAAGTCTATAGTCTGTTATTGAGACAGACATGGGGAAGCCACTGTTTGCCCTGGAACTGGTAGCATGGAGTACTGCCACAATTTGGGTTTCTGCCAGGTATTTGTGACCTGGCTTGGCCACTGTTGGGAAACAGGATTCTGGGCTAGATGGATCATTGGTCTGACCCAGTAGACCTACTCTTATGTTCTTATGTACATCTGCACTATCTTCCCATGTCTCTGAGTACTGGAGGGCAGAACTCTTATGCCAATCTCTGATGAGCTCTGACAGATGTACATTCCAAAAACTGATATATTCTAATCACAAAAGAGAAAATAAAATTACTTTTTCTACCTTTGCTGTTTCATCATTTTATTTTTCTATTCATGTTGGTCCCAGTATTTGATTTCTTCTCTCATCTGTCTACTCTTAATCTATTGCCAAAGCCTTCTGTCCATTTGACATTTCTTCTCTCTTCATGTCCACCATACATTTCCCTTCTCTGTCTCCCTCTCTTTCTCCATGCCCAGCATCTCTCCTCTCTTTATAACCTGGACTTTTCCCATGCCCAGGATCCCTTCTGTGTCCCTAGGCTCCCTCCATCTGTATTTCTATTTCTCCATGTGCCCAGCTTTCCCCCTCTCTCTTCAAATCTAATCTAATCTCTGTATTTATCGACTGCTTCCTCCCAGTAAGGTCCAAAGTGGTTCACATTAAAAAAAAAATCCACGGTTCAAAAGTACAGAATATAACATAGCTACCCCAACATGGTCCTTCATCATAAGAACATAATAAGTGTTGCCATACTGGGACAGACCGAAGGTCCATCAAGTACAGTATCCTGTTTCCAATAGTGGCCAATCCAGGACACAAGTACCTGGCAAGAACAGTAAGACAGATTTTATGCTGCTTATCCTAGGAATAAGCAGTGGAGTTTCCTAAATCCATCCTAATAATGATTTATGGTCTTTTCTTGTAGGCATTTATCCAAACCTTTTTAAAATCCTGCTAAACTAACTACTTTTACCACATTCTCTGGCAATGAATTCCAGAGTTTAATTATTCATTGAGTGAAGAAATATTTTCTCTGATGTGTTTAAATTTACTGCTTAGTAGCTTCATTGCATGCCCCCTAGTATTTTTGGAAAGAGTAAACAAGTGATTCACGTCTACCTATTCCACTCCACTCTATGTTATAGACCTCTATCATATCTCCCCTCAGCCATTTCCTAGCCTACTCCTATCCCCCACTGCATAGGTCCAGAATCTCTCATCATCTCTTCCTTCCTTGCAGCTATCTCCTCTTTCTCGCTCTCTTCCTCCCACTATGCAGCTATCCTCTCTCTCTCTGGCATACAGTCATTTCCTCTCACTCTCTCTGCCATGTAGCCATCTCCTTTCACTCTCACACACTTTCTCTCTCTCCCCTTGCCATACAGCCATCAATTCTCTTTCTCTCCCCTTGCCAGCCATCATCTCTCTGTCCCTGCTATGGTACCATCTTCTCACTCTTTTCCCAGCCATACAGCCATCTCCCCCCTCTCTTTCCCTTATTTGTAGTCATCTCCTCTGCCATACAGCCATCTCCTTCCTTTCTTCTTTCTCCCCCTGCCATGCAACCATCTCCCCTCTCTCTTTCTCTCCTCCTGTCATGCAGCCACCTTCTCTCTCTGTCCCTCCATCATGCAGTCATTTGCTCTCCTCTGCAGCCATCTCCTCTCCTCTCTCCCCTCTTCTGCAGCCATCTCCTCCTCTCCTCTCCCCCTGCTAAGCAGCCATTTCTGCTCTATCCCCCCTGCCATGCAGTCATCTCCCGTCTTTTTCCATTTGCTTCCCCCATCCAGCTTCAGTCCATCGGAGCCTCTTCTTAGGAGTGTCCTACATACTATAATGCAACTTCCTGTTTTCCGCAGAGGTGGGACGTGCCTGAGAGGCCCTGATGCTGGCAGAAGGCTGACTACATGAATGCCTGTGCCGGAGGGAGAACGCTTTAGGGCAGTGAAAATGACCACGTGGATGGGAGAGAGCGGGGAAAGATGGTAAGCGATAGCAGCTTGAGTGACAGCAGGAGGGAGGGAAGCAGTGGCTTGGGTGACAGCGGGCGGGTGGGACAGAGGTGGGGAAATCCCGTATTGAGACTTCTGATTTTTTAACAAAACGAATTGATAAATCGATTCGAATCATGAATTGGACAGCACTAGTAGTGACTAAAAACACAATACTGTAGCTCTACTACCCACTGGCAGTAATGCAGTTGGAAGACTCCCGCTCAGCTTGGTGCAAACGGCAATAGGAGCCAGTTTATCAAGCACATCCTTACACGGATCATTCCCGTTTGCTAAGGCCATTTTTACCTCCGGGGTAAAATGGTTGATTTTCCTATTTTGCCTATTAATGGCCACTCGCTAAATTGTAGGCGGTAAGGGCTTACATGCTAACCACTTACTAATTGGTTAATGCGTGGCAGTGTAGCTGCACTAACCAATTTTAGCTGTGCTAAGCACTTTGGTCATGGGAGGAGCCAGCATTCGTAGTGCACTGGTCCCCCTCACATGCCAGGACACCAACCGGGCACCCTAGGGGGCACTGCAGTGGACTTCAGAAATTGCTCCCAGGTGCATAGCTCCCTTACTTTGGGTGCTGAGCCCCCCAACCCCACTCCCCACAACTGTACACCACTACCATAGCCCTAAGGGTTGAGGGGGGGCACCTAGATGTGGGTACAGTGGGTTTGCGGTGGGTTCACATTTACCACCACAAGTTTAACAGGTAGCGGGGATAGGCCTGGGTCCGCCTGCTTGAAGTGCACTGCACACACTAAAAACTGCTCCAGGTACCTGCATACTGCTGTCATGAGCTGGGTATGACATTTGAGGCTGGCATAGAGGCTGGAAAAAAAATGTTTTTTCATTTTTTTTTTTTAGGGTTGGTGACCACTGGGGGAGTAAGGGGAGGTCATCCCTGATTCCCTCCGGTGGTCATCTGGTCAGTTCAGGCACCTTTTCGAGGCTTGGTCGTGAAAAAAATTAGACCAAGTAAAGTTGGCCAAATGCTCGTCAGGGACGCCCTTCTTTTTTTCCATTATCGGCCGAGGATGCCCATCTCTTAACCACACCCCCATCCCGCCTTCAATACACTGCCCACACGCCCCCTTGAACCTTGGTCATCCCCGCGACGGAAAGCAGTTGAGGACACCCAAAATCGGCTTTCCATTATGCCGATTTGGGCGACCCTGAGAGAAGGACACCCAGCTCCCGATTTGTGTCGGAAGATGGGCGTCCTTCTCTTTCGATTATGCCGCTGATAGTTTCCTCCCCCTTCCCCCCCCCCCCCCCCCAAGGGAACTAGAAGACCCAACAAGAATTCACCCCCGTCTATCTTTAAGATCACTGGTGGTCTAGGAGTCCAACAGGCCGGAGTGATGCCCACTGCTTCTTGTCCCTTGCAGATCTGGCATCAAAATGGCTACCATGATCTCTAGTGGCAAGCTCGCTGTACTAGCAGAGGAAGGGAAAACCATGGCTGCTTTTGGGTCAACACCTGCATAGCTAAGTGGGAATAGTTAGGACTGCTTTGCACTGGCACTGAATATTGCCGGCACCTGCATAGTGGGTGCAACCTGGTTCCAGAGTGGTTGGTTAGTGCCAATATTAACCAGGCACTGCTGCTGAATATTGGCAGATAGCTGGCCCCAAGCAATTTAAGTGAGCAGGTGCTCCTCCATCCCACTTAAATCACTTTGATTATTGACTCCTGGGTGGTGGTGAATGGTGGAGAGTTGGGGAGAGGGGGCTGGCTGCCATGAGGACACTGTCTACCTACTTTGGTGGTAGGCCCACTCTAAATTGGAGATCTGGCTATACCACTGCTTCTGATTACATATATTACTCCTGGGGGAATTCTGCGTAATTGTACAATGCAGAATTTGTGTAGAATTCCCCATCTCCTCAGAATGTGCAGAATTCTGTGCAGTCTGCTGTTGCAGTGCAGCGCAGCACAAATGCTCAGTTTCCAGATGCTTCCCTCCCTCCCTGCACACATATCACTCCAGGGCAGCAAGAGGAGGAGCTGCACAGCGGGCTGGTTTCTTGCCACCTTGGTCCCCAGCTGTTCCTTTAAGCCACACAGCTGTACAGAGGCCCGCATGGCTCAAGGAACAGTTGGGTCCAGGATGGCAGAGGAGGAGAAGTAGCTCAACATACGACTGAGCAGCAGCTCCTCTTGCTGCAGTGGAGTGGTGTGTGTGAAGGGAGGGGGAAGGGTCTGGAAAAAGATGGATGGAGTGGGTGCTGAAAGAGTGGATGAGGTGTGTTTGTCATGAGAAGGGTGGAAGGCTGCAGGAAGGTGGATGAGGTGGTCTGTGACGGGCAGAGGTGTGTGTAGAGAAAATGGATTGATTGTGTGTGTGTGTGTGTGTGTGTGTGACATGGGTGGGGTGCCATACTGGGAAAGACCAAAGGTCCATAAAGCCAGCATCCTGTTTCCAACAGTGGCCAATCTAGGTCACAAATACCTGGCAAGATCCCCAAAAAGTACTGCTTATCCCAGAAATAGTGGATTTTCCCAAGTCCATTTAATAATGGTCTATGGACTTTTCCTTTAGGAAGCCGTCCAAACCTTTTTTAAACTCCACTAACTGCCTTTACCGCATTCTCTGGCAACGAATTCCAGAGTTTAATACACGTTGAGTGAAGAAATATTTTCTACGATTCGTTTTAAATTTACTACATTGTAGCTTCATCGAATGCCTCCTAGTCCTAGTATTTTTGGAAACCGTAAACAGACGCGTCATGACTACATTTTCCACTTCATTTTATAGACCTCTATCATATCTCCCCTCGGCCACCTTTTCTCCAAGCTGAAGAACCCTAGCTGCTTTAGCCTTTCTTCGTAGGGAAGTCATCCCATCCCCTTTATCATTTTCGTTGCCCTTCTCTGCACCTTTTCTAATTCCACTATATCTTTTTTGAGATGCGGCGACCAGAATTGAACACAATATTCGAGGTGTTATTTCACAAGATAAATGGTGTTTATACTTTTCACAAGTTATCTGCTAAGTTTGGAGGGTTTTTAATGGACCTATGAGGTATTTGTCCTTTCTAAGCCATCAATAAGTTTGATCATTTTGACTGGGGCTCTGAGGCAAATCTTTCCTCCGCACAGAAATATTTTTGTTATTATATGTTTATGGGAAACTTTACTGAAAATTATAGGGCACTGAAATTGGTTCAAGTGAGATTCCAGTGTTGGTCATTATATTGATATCACTTTCTCTATTTGTTTATTATAACAAAGTCCTGCAGTAAACCCAGATTTTACCACAGCTTAGTAAAATGAGCTCTTAGTGTCCTGCTTTCTGGACTACATTTAAATGTGTGCTATTAAGTTTCACTTGAGCTGAAAAATATAAAATCTACTCTTTACTCGGATTTTATAACAGGAATACAGAGACATAACCAGAAGGTCTGAACCATCTTTTCCATTGATCATTAGTTAAAACCTTTAAAAGGGTATGTTAATATTGGAGAGGTACACAGTGTAATGGCAGCTTTCTTGTTTTAAGAGCATTACGGGATTCAGAACAACGCATGTATTTACATCAACACCATGTAAGAGAAAATATATCCAGGCTAAAAATAAAATGTAAATGGCCATTCTAGTATACAACACAACAATGCATGTGTGTGTATATACATATACACATGACTTAATTCTCAGTTTTCTCATTTCATATGCTCCTCCATGTCATATGGCATGCCCTAGTGCTATATAGAATTTTAGCAGCCAGGAAGGCAGTTTCTTTTGAAACTTAACCTTAACACCCATTCTCTGGTATGCATCAGCATCTATATTTTTTCTCCTTTCCCATTTTTAACAGCAGTCACTTTGTGGCAAACAAGCCTGAACATCACCAGAAGACTCAACCTGCACCACTGCAAACAGGGTGGCAGCCTGCTCCATGGGTGGAGCCCTCAAAATATAACTTAAAAGCAAAATTAATACAACTATTAGTGAATAAATAATAGGGCCACCCTGTTATCTCAACAAGGTAGTTCAGGACAAAGACTGATTGCAGCAGAGACCTGTCATGCTTAGTCTTGACCGAGTTGGAAACCCAACCGCCAAACAATACCCAACCAAATACATAATTATATCCACAAGCAATTTATTTTGGATTGGCCTCATAGCACAGTATAGGCGATAGTGTGCACTCAGGCTGAGGGAGAAGATGGTTGCTGCTAACATGCTTTTTCTTAAGAGGTGCCTAATATTTTTTTTAACCCCTAATGAATCACCTGCTAACTTTATGAAGAGTCAGGAAAACACCTTAATTTTGTCCCCGGAAATACCCTAGAGCTGCCATATGAAGACGCTGTTGTACCTCTACCCCTGGATTTTAAAAGGGAAACTACCGTAAGCTGCCCGGAATGCAGGTTGGGGTTAGAAAGCAGCAGAGATTGCAGGGGAAAAAGAGAATAAAAATGATTTGTATTTGTTTGTTATAATAAGCATAATGATCCTTAAACCAAGTTCACAGAGCTCTTTAATGCATTATGAAACACTTAAACTTAGTGAAGTTTAACATGATCATTTTACTGCATCCAAAATTTAAGAATTAACAAGTTTACACTGTTTGAACTAATACGCAAACTCTCCTGAAAAGTTCTGAAACTACAAGAAGCATATTCTTCAGTCCATCTGTACAGAAAATGTACTGACCCCCCCCCCCCCCAATTTGCTCTGAGATGAACTGTAGAACTACTCAGCCAGCAGTGCTGAGTGGAGTGGCTGAAATGTCCTCCGGCTTATCTTCCTCTGGTTTAACAGAAGTATGTGATGCTTTCTTGCACCTGGTGTTTGGCACAGCATATCATCCAGTGTCAGTGGGGTTACCTGTCCGGACAACTGCAACCTGGTATAGATATCGTTAAATTGGTAATGGAGCACGGGATCGTTACTCATCTTCTCTCTGACCGTAGCTAGCTGTAAAAGAGATGACATGGTATACAGACTTGCAAAGTAAAATATAACCTACAGCATTACTAAGTGCTTTCGAAATAGTACCGTACTGAAAATGACAAGCAATGCCATTAATCGATCAGATTTACAGATGTTATTCCATTCCAGGCACTGTAGAACTAAAACAGCCAGTCATCTCTCAAATACTACTTTTATCAAAATTATCTTTTTCTAAGGGAAGAGATGTTGTTAAGTAACTAGACCTCGGGAGGAAGAGTCAAGTTACTGTGGTAAAACCAAGGATAACACAACCTGCCAATTCTGTGATGGTTATGACAGCGAGATGACCACAGAGTATATAATAAAGCTCCAAATTTTGTATTTAAAATATTTTTGTCTTCCCCATTGGAATACATTTTTCAAGGAACTGGGCATTCGTTTCTTGAAGTGGAGTTAGTCTGATGCTGGGGGAGTTCTAGTGGATTTAGTAAAGCCCAGAGAACATGAGGTTATGTCTGGAAACAGACCAAAAAGATTTATGATCTTCACGCATTCTAAGCAGAGAGGTGAACTGAAGGCTATAGAGAAGAGTCTGATGGATTAAAGAGGGTCAAACTCTCAAACAGAGAAGAATGGCTTAATGTCATAGCTATAATGCCTTAAATTAAACACAGGATCTCTGTTTGAATGCAGACACAGCTAGCTTCTGGGAAGTTAGAACAGGACTGGTTAAAGAGAGAAAGCCAAGTTTGTATGGAAATGGATTTGTCTATGTAGCTATGAAAAATGCCCTGCTGTGTATTAAGCCAAAAAGGCTGTAAACTTAATTAAAAATTAAAAGCTCAATTTTTTTCAATGTATTTATTTACTTACTTGCACTTATATACCATTTTCCTGATCAAAATAGTTCAAAATGGTTCATGAGCATATAAAACAATAACAGTGCAGAACAGAGAGATAAAAGTTAGAGAGAACAAATAATAAAAACAAAATAACCAACAATAATCAACTCACTTCAGTCTAACATTCTAAGAGTCAAATCATCGGTCGGGGGGAACAGAAATGTTTTCAGCTTCTTTCTAAGATTCCTCAGTTAAAGGTTACAAATGGTATCAAGTGTCCTACCTCACCTCTGAGAAACAGAAAGCTGGTGAGTTTTCTACCCAAACAGCTGACACAGGGGCCCTTTTACAAAGCGGCGGTAAGCCCAACACGGGCTTACCATGTGCCAACATGGAGCTACAACCCGTCCAACGCGGGCGCCGGCGGCAGTTCCAGCCCTAGCGCGCACTATTTCCCACGCTAGGGAAAATAGGGCACTGTTTTCTAGTGCGGCAGTTGCCGGGCAGTGCCGCGTGCTACCCGGTTAACACTGGGGTTAGCACGGGAGCCCTTACCGCCACCTCAATGGGTGGCGGTAAATGCCCCCCCTCACATGGCCACGCGGTAAGAGCCCGCTGCTGTAAAAAGGGCCTCAGCGTGCGGCAAAAATAGCCCCCGCTGCTAGCACAAGACCCTTTTTACTGCAGCTTAGTAAAATTACCCCTCAGAGAGACTCCAAGATTGTACATGAAAAAGGAGAGTATTCAAGAAGAGATTTTTAAAATGAGTTAAATATTTATTACACAAAAAGACTGCTTGAAATACTCCTCTCTAACACCACTATCCTCTTGCCCTCTGTCATTTATTAGATTGTGAGCTTCAAATAAGCAGGACCTGTCTATTATGTAGTAATTTTATAACTGGTCACCTGGACTGAACGGGTCAAAAGGTGCCTATTTACAACCTATTTATAAAAGGTGCAATTTCTTCCCACCCCTCTTTATTGGTTCTAGTATTTCATAAAGACACAGACACCCACCATATATACTCACATATAAGTCATATACACGTATAAATCGCCCCTAACTTCCACCACTAATTTTTACCCCCATCCTGTGATTTGCATATAGGTCATGTGGCCATCTCTCCTTCCCTTCCCTCCTCTCCAGTGTCATATCTCTGGGTCCTGGAGGCAGCAGCAGCCAGTCGATTCTCCTCAGGCTGAAGAGTACTCATCCCTTGGGTACAATGAACTCTCTTCATCATCTGTACTGACTCTGAAGCAGAGGCATCATTGGAGTGATCTGTGGGGGAAAAATTGCCTGCAGGCTCTCCAGATCTGGATACAACCTTGAGCCTTGAGCAGTGGTTCCTCCTGGTCTGCTGGTAAAGGAGGCTTCCAATGCAAGTTTGGAGCAGATGGATGCCATCAGAGGCCTGACAGGCAGGGACAGGAAGCATGGGATCTATTGTGACTGGGAGTGACCAGCTCCAAAATGGTGGAGCACTACTCGGGAGTTCAGTAAGAGATCATCAGCTGAGCTTAGTTGACAAGGAGCAGTTGGAAGTGCTGGACCCAGATTTTCTGACTGCAGGATACCCAGGAGACCAATATAATTATGAAATTGTTTAAACTGGTATTCTGAAGGCCTAAGATTATTTCCCTAGATAGGATTTGGGAAGCCTTGGCTACCTTGAAAAAAATGAGCTTGCAGAACACCCAACTTTTTCAACACGTTTCAGACATCTCTGAGAAAATACCTATGTAGGAGAATTATTTGAATGTTTGTAAGTAAGCAGAAAATGAATTTGGTTGAAACCAAAGTGGGGGAAGTTTCGAGAAAAATCAATTCTGATGTAAGGCAATTTGAGTCTACAAGGTGATGAAAAAGAACGGGAGACTGGTGGAAACCATGTGCTATAGCTGATAACTGACCCAAAGAAGTAAATCATCTCTGGCAGAAGTATTAGAGAGCCCTGGCATTATGCTAACAGCACATGTGAGGAAGTGGGTCTGCTGGCTTCTACCAGTGCTGTGCTGTGGTGCATTAAGAACCTAAGTTACTAAGCTCTTTTTTCATTTGGAAACAATGGGAAAAGTCTTAGTAAATAGGCCCCAAAAGAGTTGCAGCAAACCTCTGAGAGGGTCCACCCTCCATTCTTGAGCTTGGGTCAGGGCAATGGGGGGCTGAGGGGAAAATGAGAGGTCTCAGACTCTGGCCCCTAAGTTTTTGATCTGGCTCCTGGATTGAAAGAGAATTTGTCAAGGCCTGGTTTATAATATCTGTGATGAAACAGTGGGTTTCTAAGCCTATGAACTGTATTATTTTACTGTATTTCTCCTAATTATTTTACTGATAACATGTATTTCTCCTAACTGGCCAGCAGATGGCGATTGTCTTTTTTTTGTAAAGCTGTACCAGAACTGCCAGTTTCTTCTTTTTTTTTTTTTTTTTGTTACATTTGTATCCCGCGCTTTCCCACTCATGGCAGGCTCAATGCAGCTTACATATACAAGTACTTATTTGTACCTGGGGCAATCTTCCTGCCAAAAGCTCTTAGTTTAAGCTGTGAAGTCATTTTTTTTAGTTTCAGATAAGGGAGTGGAAAGAGAAGTACATAAGTACATAAGTAATGCCATACTGGGAAAAGACCAAGGGTCCATCGAGCCCAGCATCTTGTCCACGACAGCGGCCAATCCAGGCCAAGGGCACCTGGCAAGCTTCCCAAATGTACAAACATTCTATACATGTTATTCCTGGAATTTTGGATTTTTCCAAGTCCGTTTAGTAGCTGTTTATGGACTTGCCCTTTAGGAAACCGTCCAACCCCTTTTTAAACTCTGCTAAGCTAACCGCCTTCACCACATTCTCCGGCAATGAATTCCAGAGTTTAATTACACGTTGGGTGAAGAAAACTTTTCTCCGATTTGTTTTAAATTTACTACACTGTAGTTTAATCGCATGCCCCCTAGTCCTAGTATTTTTGGAAAGCGTGAACAGACGCTTCACATCCAGGTTCTCTTTTCCTGAGACTCTGTGAACAGTTAGATTTCATAACCTGTGAGTAGGGTTACCATATGGCTCCAGCAGCTATATTTTGCTCCTGAGCTCCCCAGGTACTATATAGGTAGTAGATAAATATTTAGTTTTATATGTGATCCATATTCAGTTATCTGTTATTACCTGTTCTTTTCCATTGTTCTACTTTGACAATAAAACTGATTAGTTTATTGACTCTGTTGTCCTGGACTGACTAAGAATTGTGGTGGTTTGTGTTTTGGTCTATGAGTGCTTTCTGGGAACTGTGGGACCCTTGAGAATGTGGCCCCAGTAACCTAGAAATCACCGGGAAATAACCTGACAGTGGAAGACTTGCCCAGATGCAAGTTAGACCCAGTCGGTGGGGAGAAGGGTGCTAGGGTAGAACACAAGTGGCAGGTGCAGGCAGATCTGAGCTGTGCTAGGACAGACACTCCAGGTGGCTGCAGGGTTAGACCCAGGTGGGTGGCTAGACGTTCTGTCACAATATCCATTCATGTGCTTTTACAGGGTTGTTCTGGGAGGTGTGCTAGTGGAGTCATCATGACTATCCGAGTTCAATTAACAAAATTCAGGGTACTGGGAGTGACCAATGGGCCTAAAATGTAATGCTGGGTTTTTTTGGGGAAGTGTTGTGCATGTGGGGCCAAGGTTTTGCCTAAGGTGTCAAAAATCCTTGTACCAGCCCTGAAGCAATGTTCTTTGACATCAAGAAAAATATCTCTCTCTCTCTAAAAATTTCCATTTCTAATGCAACTGAAATAAAATGTGAATATATGTACTTCATTTCATTTTGGCTTATACTCCTAACTAGCTATATTGGGCATAAAATTTCTTTCAAGTTACAATGAAGCATTCCTGGTATTTGGCATGCTATGCCACAGCACTTATGTACTCACCACCTGTTCAGAAAACTGCAGTCTCTTCACAAATTTTGGTGTAACAGTTTCTATCGCTGCCTCCAATATATACAGAACATTTTGCAAGGTACCCGACAAGGCATGAATAAGAATCTTGAAAAAAAACAAATGCAAAACAATGATGGAAGCATTTCTGCCTATAATAAGCTAACTGATCTCCATTTTACTATCTTTGGCTTTAAAACTCAACCATAGTAACTGGAAGAATAATTCCTTTCTAGAGATACAGAAGGTCATTTTAGAAGGGATAGATGGCATTTAAATGTATAAAAAGCTATTTACATATAAATGGGCATCATAACACATAAGTAGCAATTTTAGAAAAGCTGCTACTTTCACGTTAATCTGTAGCACGGACAAAGTGACTGAATGTAGTGTTGGCAGACTTAAAAATAAGTGTACTTCCCCATTTTACTATGGGGATACACATTAAAAAAACAAGTTTCCCCCACTGGCATGGGGTAAAGTAAACATAGTAACATAGTAAATGATGGCAGATAAAGACTTGTACTGTCCATCCAGTCTGCCCAACAAGATAAACTCATTATACATGGCATGCAATACTTTATATGTATACCCGAGTTTGATTTGTCCTTGCCATTTTCAGGGCACGGACTGTAGAAGTTCTACCGCCTTCCCGTCTCCAGAAAAGGTTTGTTTGCGGATTAATACCTTCCAAATATTTGAACTTCTGTATCATGTCACCCGTTTCTCCTTTCCTCCAAGGTATACATGTTCAGGTCGGCAAGACTCTCCTTGTACAGTTTGCAACGCAAATCCCATACCATTTTTGTAGCTTTTCTTTGCACCGCTTCCAGTCTTTTTACATCTTTAGCAAGATACGGCCTCCAAAACTGAACACAATACTCCAAGTGGGGCCTCACCAACAACTTGTAGAGGGGCATCAATGCTTCCTATTGCCAGAGGGCTTACAATCTAAGGCCCTGATATTCAGCCTACACTGGAAAAAGGCTGATAAACAGAGGCATACATGGCTCCCAGCACTGAACATCTGGGTATGTCTGCCGACCCAGAAGTTAACTGGGCACCGGCTGATATTCAGACCAGTGTCTGGTTGGTTTATTTATTTATTGGGATTTATTAACCGTCTTTAATGAAGTGATTCACCCAAGGCAGTGGTTAACTCGGCACAGAGTTAGAACAGTCGTTATGGTATCCTAACTTTATGCGGTTACTTAGCCGACTATAGTGGACTGAAAATTGCCGCTAACCAGCTAAGCTAATGTCTCCCCATAATTCCTGTTAAGTGCCGTTGAATATTGGCTCCAGGCTTGTTCAGCGGGGTTTAACTGGGCAAGGGCCTCTCTTGCCTGGTTAAATCCTTTTGAATATCTACCCCTAAGTTTGTATCTGAGGCAATGGAGGGTAAAGTGATTTCCCCAAGATCACAAGGACTAGCAGCAGGATTTGAACTGGCCTTCCCTGGTTCAGGGAAACGCTCTAGCCACTAGGCTACTCCTCCACTCCACTCATTTGAACCAAAGATTCTGAGGAGTGAGGGGCATAGGCATTGCTACGGGGGGTGGGGTGGGGGTGCACTCCCTTTGCACCCCTAGTAAAGTGGTGTGCTGGAGCCAGTTATTAGAGCTGGTGCGGGAGCAAGACTGGCAATAAGTCTTGCTCCCGCAGTAAAAAAAGAAAAAAAAAAGAGCAAAAAACAAAACTGTGATTATCGCTGGTATCTTCTTTCCTCCCTTCTCCCCTCGCCCTCCTGGTATCTCACTTATACAGAAAGCAGCAGGATCCCTACCTGCTGTGGGGTTTTCTTTGTGCCGGGTCCCACCTTCTGATGCAACATCTCTGGCCGTCTTCAAATCTAAGCTAAAAGCCTACCTTTTTGATGCTGCTTTTAACGCCTAACCCTTATTCACTTGTTCAGAACCCTTATTTTATCATGCTCACTTTAATATTCCCTTATCTCTTGTTTGTCCTGTTTGTCTGTCCTAATTAGATTGTAAGCTCTGTTGAGCAGGGACTGTCTCTTCATGTTCAAGTGTACAGCGCTGCATATGTCTAGTAGCGCTATAGAAATGATGAGTAGTAGTAGTAGTTTTTTTTACAAAAATAGGAAGTTGCATCACAAGGCGGGTCCGGCAGAGGGAAAACCCCGGAGCAGCCTTGAGTGGGGATCCTGTTCGTGGCTGCTGGCTGCATAAGATACCGCGGCAGTAAAGAAGACAGTACTGGACTGGGGGAGGGGGGCTGGAGCTGAAGGAAAGGGAGCGAGGTGCCGGACAAATGGAGGTGCTGGACTGGGGGAGGAGCTAGAGGAAAAGGAGAGAGGTGGTGGACCCATGGAGGGCTGCTGGAAGGAAGGGGACTGCTGGAGGGAAGAGGGAAGGGGCTGAGCGGGAAGGAGAGAAATGCTGGACTGTGGTGGAGGGAAGGGACAAAGGTGCTGGACCCATGGGGGGCTGCTGGAGGGAAGGGACAGAGGCACTGGACCCATGAGGGGCTGGAGGGAAGGGAGAGATGTGCTGGAGCCATGAAGGGGCTGGACCCGGAGGGAGCGGCTGGACCCATGGGGAGGGGGGGCTGGAGATGGAGGGAAGAGAGAGAGGAGCTGGACCCATATGGGGGGGGGGGCTGTGGAAAGAAGGGAGAGAGGCGCTGAATCCATGGGGGGGAGGGGGGGTGCTTAACTGAAGGGAGAGAGCTGCCGGGAATCAAACCCACGCCCCTGCTTTGGGGGTCCACAACCCTAACCCCTACGCCACATATGCAGATTTTTTCTAGGTTAAACACATACACCTTTAGTTTCAAAAGCATGCATACATCACTAACTACTCCCCAGTTTCACCTCTGGGAATGCCTCCTCAAAACAGAAGATAAACTTATGCATAAACAGGCTGTAAAAGCATAAGTCTACCTGCATACAGGTGAAGAATTAACACCTGTGTCTGTGGGTAAGACACTGCTTTACCTATGAAAATGGTTTTCTAAAAAAAAAAAAAAAAAAACCCTTAAAATATCTTCATAGGAGCAATGAACTAAGTCTAGACAATCATGTGATAAAATCTAAGGGATAGACTTACATCAAGATTACTGCATACTCTGGTTTCTGTGCTCGTCATCTTAGAATATATTGTCCTGGCGTTCGAGATGTCATTCTGCAAAGAAGAAAGAAATAATCTAAATTAACCCCTGTAGCACAAACTCTTTTGTACACCATTTATCACTAGAAATAGAAAAGCACACAACCCTAATTCTGTGCTTCTGCATTTCATTTTACCATATTACAAACAAGAGAAACTGTGCCAATGAAAGAAATCCTATAGAACACAATATTCAAGTTCACCATGAAACAGACTAGTACTTTGTAGGATGGGCAAAGGAAGTGTGTGTGTGCGTGCGTGCGTGGGGAGGGGGGTAAGGAGGAAGAGGGAGTAGAAATGGGTCTGTATGTACATCTACCAAAAGTAGACACCTTGCTGCTGGACAGATTAGATGGGCCATTTTGGGGGATGTAGCTGATTTTAAAAACTTTTGTTTCCTCACTTTCACATTTTGAGCCCAATGTTTTGCTGATACGACAGTCATCAATATAATTGTCAAAATGAATCTTATATAGTACAGAATAGGAAATCAAATGAGATAGTCTAGAAGTTTTTTTACCCTGAGACAGCTATTAATGTTTCAGATAACAATTGAAGGGCCAGGTTGCCTGAGAAATTCAGCGAAGGAGGAAGCTAGAGACAGCTAGAGAAAAGCAGGCCTGGCACGTTGTGCCACTGCATGAAACAGTTGATGAGTATGCCCAGAAATGTCAGGAGGAATGCACATAATAGGATAAGCTGGGCTTGAGTGCTGAAACACATGCAAGACAGTAAAAGAAAATAGAATCCATTTACTGCAGACAATACCAGCTTATACATCAGTACACAGTTCAGCGATGAATCCCAAACTTCTCAAATCTGCATCTACATTATTTACCTTGTGAGCAAATACAAACCTAGGCCAGTGATCTTCCCTCTCTTCAGCTCTTGAGTTTCAACATGTTCTTCCTTTCATTTAGCCATCTCCATTCTGTCTCAGCACATCTAATCTTTCTCATGCCTTCCCTACTCATTTCTATATTCTCCTGCTTCTTCTCCACTGGGGATATCAATACCAATCCTGGCCCTCCAAATCGACTAACTCCACCTGTGCGGATCAAACCACAACCTGTGCAATCATATTCCCATTCCTTTCTTTCCTCCTTCTCTCCATTTCTTATGTGTCCTGTGAAATGTCCGCTCTCCTACACATTGCCTACATTCACGACCCCTCTCTCTCCTATACTCTGCATATTCTTGTGCTGAAACTTAGCTTTTTCCTGAAGACTCTGCTTCACTTGCTGCCCTCTGTCATGAAGGCTATCTTTTCTTCCATACATCTCATCTGGAGAGCTGTGGCAGTGGAGTCAGGCTGCTACTCTCCCTTTCTTGCAGATTTCAATCCCTTCTTTCCACCTCAGTCTCATCCTTTTCCTTAGTCCATGCCATTCGCCTTATTCATTTCACTTCCTCTCCAGGAAGTTATTATTTAATTGACCCCATCATAAGTCCCTCTCATTCATTCTCACTGCCTTTGACTACTTTCTTGAACCATCATCCCATTCTCCCACTCTTGGGGTCTTTAACATTCATGCTGATCACCCCTTCTAACTCTTATGCCTCAAAGATTCTTGCTTTAACTTCCTCATTCAATTTCCAGGTATCTTCCACTACTCCTACCCCTACACACAAGCATGACCACTGCCTTGATCTTTTCTTCTCTAACTCCACTTCAGTTCCTCTCCTCTTTGACCATCATCTGATAACTTTCACACTTAACCACCCTTCTCCACAGACTCATCCAATCATCACCAATCTTCAGGCTACTTTGCCCCTTGAACTTTTTTCACTATTGTTTCCACTATCTCCTCATTCACTATCTGACAATAAGGCACTCTCTTCCTATAATACTCCACTCTCCTCTGCTTTGGACACTTTGCTCCTACCATTCCTTATTCTGTGAGGCATACCAAACCCCAGCCTTGGCTGATTTCCAGAATCTGCTACCTACATTCCTGTGTCTGCTCTGCAGAGTGCCTTTGGATAAAATCCCAAGCCCATGCCAACATACATTTCAAATTTTTGCTGCCTGCCAATCTGTTCTTGTCCCTGCAAAATAAGAGGTCCATTCTTGACTCCAACCCTTAATGTTTCTTTGCTACACTGAACTCCCTTCTCAAAGAGTTCTCAACTCCAACCACCCCCTTCACTTTCTATATTGAGTTCTCTAGCAGGTCACGTCAATCTCTCTTTCATTCACTTCATTCTAACATCCTTCCTTCAATCCATGCCACCCTTTCTTCTTTTTCTATTTTTTTTCCTTTGAGTAAAGTGGTTAAATCACATAAGAGAAAACTACACAGCTTTTCTCCTACTCCAAATTCACTACCTGTATCTCTGATCCCATTCCCACACATCCACTTAGCTCTCTCTCTCTCCTACTGTCAACCATTTTATCAGTCATATCCTCAATCACTTTCTACTGTAGCTGTGCTTGATATCTTCTAAGAAGCTGTGATTATGCCATTTCTCAAAAAACATTTACTGGACCCTATCTGCCCTTCCAATTATTATCCCATTTCCCGCTTCCCTTTTACAACCAAGCTACTTGAACATGCCGGTCACTGCAACTGTCTTGACTTTCTCTAATCTCCAGCTATTCTTTATCCACTAAATGCTTTCTCCTTCTATGCTGTAAGTAGTAGTAGTAGTACAGAAATAGTTCTCACCAAAGTCTCCAATAACCTATTTCTGACCAGATCCAAGGGTTATTCAATCCTCATTCTTCTTGAACTATCTGCTGCTTTTGACACTTGATCACTACCTACTCCTTAATAGGTGTCTTCACTTGGATTCAGGGCTCTGTTCTGTCTTAGTTTTGTTTTATCATCTCTCCCATTGCATTTTTAATATATGCTCTGGTGGATCATCTTCTACTGCTATCCCACTCATAGTTGGTGTACCTCAGGGCTCTGTTTTGGGATCTCTTTGCTCTCTATATTTGTTCCATTGGTGCTTCGATCTCCTCTCGTGATTTTCAGTACCATTGACACCCAGATTTACCTCTCTAGACCAAAAAATTCACCAGGAATCCAGGCCCAAGTCTCAGAGTGCTTGTCTTGACACTGCTACCTGGATTTAGATTGTAAGCTCTTTTGGGCAGGGACTGTCTCTTTGTATCAGGTGTTCAGCGCTGAATGTGTCTGGTAGCGCTATACAAATGCTAATAATAATAATGCCCCACCGTCTTCTGCAACTGAACAGGGCAAGACAGCTTCTTATCTGTTTCCTTAAACCTACTTCTCATCTTCCCCTATTTTCTATTTCTGTGGGTAACACCGTCATCATTCCTTTCTCCTTAGCTCATAAGTATCACACTCCTCACCTGTTCCACAGTCTCCAGCAGCATTCTATGCCAGAAGAATCTGATTTACTTCCTGGAAACTCTGCACTTCCTTTATAGTCCTACAAGAGGGTGTTGGTTGATGTCATCACTTCCTGTCTAGTAGTATAAAAGGAAGTTCCTGTCTCCCAGCTAGTGCCTTTGCAACGGGTTGCCTAACCTGGTCATGTGGGTCTTCGTAATTGTAATGATGGAGTGGATAAAATTGGAGGGTGGGGAGGAGGTTGCACTATATGTTAAAGAGGGAATTGAATCAAAATATTCTACATGAAACAGATAGCAACGTGGAATCCTTGTGGATAGAAATTCCATGTGTGAAGGGAAAGAGTATACTGGTAGGGCTGTACTACCGTCAGCCAGGACAGAATGAACAGACAGATAAACAAATGTTTACACAAATTAGGAAAGCTGGCAAATTAGGCAACTTTGGAAGGCTAAGTGCTTTGAAAATGAGCCCCTAAGTGTCCTTGTTTACCTTGTTCCTTTCTTTAACGGGATCAGAGGAAGGGAGGTCTTGGGTTCCTAATGTCTTTTGGTATTACAAGGCCGCTCAAGCACATGCTACCCTGGAGTGGTTTCAATCAAGCTCTCACAAGCTGTGGATTTATTTGGAACAGAGCTCGGTTGGCTCTCGTCCTCTGCGATTTCTTAAGTGGCTTCCGTGTAGACATCGCAGACTGCTGGGGGATATCTGCCCTTCCGTTCATACTACCTTTTACTACTGGGAAGCAATGTTTTCCAAGCCTGACTCCATTTTGTCTAAATTGACACCTATAGCGTACAACCCTCTTTTTCCTCTTGGCCTTGTTCCAGAGCCGTTTACCCACTGGGTTTATCTTGACCTTGAAGTCTGGGGTAAATTAATTGATGATGACACCTGATCCCTTTTGTTACTTTGGCTCAGGAATATTCCATTCCTCCTCATGAGATCTATGCCTATACCCAGCTGTAGCATTTTCTGTCTTCTGCTGTTGGAAAGGCACAGGTACTTCGGGAAGACTCTTTCCTTCAAGATCTTTGTGAGGACTCCAGGCCATTATGTGGCTCTTCATAAAGGGGGTCTTTTAACTAAGGTGCGCTCACATTTTTAGCGCTCGCTAAAAATAGGTGCACACTAAACATTAGAGATGCGAACGCATTTCTATGGGTGTCTGTAACGTTTAGCATGCACTAAAAATGTGAGCGTGCCTTAGTAAAAGACCCCCCAAAGCTAGGCTGTGCCTCTGTGAGCTGAAACTCCTTACTATCAATGAGCAAATAAAGCACTCTAAACAGGAATATTTTGAATTTAATAATAAGGCAAGCAGGTTATTGGCACCTGAGGAATCAAAGAAGGATTCCCTACTGAGAATTAACCCATCCAAAGAAGTAGGGAAGGGATGTAGGATGAGCAAACCTGGCAAAACTCCAAAGGTCAATTATAGTGGAAAACATTTATTGAGAAACCAGATACAATGGTCTGAACATGGTCTTCTGTTTCGGCAACAAATGCCCGCTTCAAGAGTCACAGTATCTGTATACACAATAAAATGTGCTCTCTCAAATTGGTAAAGTGTAAATCAAGCGAACACCACACAGGTTATACTTGAGAAGGAAGGAAGAAAGAGAAAAAAATATATATGAAGAGATAAATATATATAAAGATATATATTTTAGTTTATTAATCTTTATTTCCAAGTAAAAGAGACTGACATAATCATTCATGCTCAGAATTATAGCAGATCGACAAGCTTCTGTTTCCAAGCATCGTAATTCATCAACAGTGCTCTCTCATTCTGTGCCTATGCTGTACAGCAGGAGTTCTCAGCCTAGTCCTCTCCTCAGGACACACCTAGCCAGTCTGGTTCTCAGGATATCCAAAATGAAAATGCACTAAATGGATTTGCATGCAATCTCTTTCATGCATATTTCACTGTGGAAATCCTGAACACCTGACTGAATTACAGGCCGTTTTACTAAGGCGCATAGGCACCTATGTGCGTACAACACGTGTCGAATTAGGACTACTGCCCAGCTACCGCGTGCCCCAGGCAGTAATTCTAATTTTGACAGGAATCCAAAATGCGCAGCAAAAAACAATTTCCATTTTCTACCGCATGGCGCTAACCGGGTGGTAATTGCCAGTTTATGTGCGCTGACGATTACCGCCCGGTTAATGTGTGAGACCTTCCTGCTAAGTCGATGGCTGGCGGTAAGGTCTCAGGCCCAAAATGGACATGCGCTGATTTTTATTTTGCTGCACGTCCATTTTCGGCCAAATAAAAGGCCTTTTTTGCAGGTGTGCTGAAAAATGGACCTGTGAGCGTCCAATACACGCGCCTACACCAGCGCAGGCTATTTTTCGGCTTGCCTTAGTAAAACGGCCCCTTAGTATATCCCCAGGACTGTAATATGGTGCATACTCCACAAATGGGAAGAAAAGAGGAAATCAAATACCTGTTTCAGAGCAAATGCAATGGCGAAGCAGTACGCTTGTCTGGGAATATAATCTCCTTTCAGTTCTGATTCTTCCAGTAACAGAGAACAGATTTTGCGTGATTCTGTGCTGTTCTGAAAATGAAAAGAAAAAAAAGGTATCTTTTCTATTCATTTTTGTACCAGGTTTAACCCTTTTGCTTTGGAAATGGTCATAACATCATTGTTCTCCTAATGAGAATGGGTGGCTTGGAAATAACCTCTTCATATTCAACAGGGTTCAATCTCAGCCAAACGGACATCAAGATATTAACCACAGCTCACAGTTCCAACCATGAGTGCAGATCTTAGTCAAAAGAACCCAGCTCCCCAGGACAATTTTAGGGGGAAAACAGGTGAATACAGACATTACAATCATGTCTTAGAGAATATCAGATTCAATAAATGCATACTCCCAAAGTTTTACAATGCAGAAGGTAGACTCCAACCCAAACTCGGTTCTCTCACTGAGCTACTTCACTGGCCCTATGTAAAACAACAACAGACTACTCTACTCGGGGAAAAGCACTATACAATTAACCCTATACAGGTTAGCAGTCATTTGCTATACTGGCGGGGGCGTAGCCAGACTTCGGCGGGAGGGGGGGTCCAGAACCCGAGGTGAGGGGGCACATTTTACCCCCCCTGGCGCCGCCGACCCCCCCCCCCATTGCCGACCCCACCGCCACCACCAATTGCCCCCCCCGACCCCCCCCTCCCGCCGCCTGCCTTTGCTGGAGGGGGACCCCAACCCCCGCCAGCCAAGGTCCTCTTCTTCTCGCAAAAGGCTTCCTTCTGTTTCTGACGTCCTGCAACGTTGTACGTGCAGGACGTCAGAAACAGAAGGAAGCCTTTTGCGAGAAGAAGAGGACCTCGGCTGGCGGGGGTTGGGGTTCCCCGCCAGCAAAGGAAGGTGACGGCGGGTTGGCGGCGGGAGGGGGGGGGGGGGGGTCGGGCAGGTCGTTGGCAGGGGGTCCAGGGCCAAATCCGTAGTTACGCCACTGTAATACTGGCATTATGTTTGGTGCCCTCTATTTGAATAAGCTCTCTCACCTGTGTTCAACTCCTTTGTATGAATGTGCTAACAGAGGCTCATTTTCTGCTAGTTCATACAGTGGACGGTAATTTATGTGGGTAAAACAGTGCTTTAGTAGCAGAAACGGCTTTTTACAAACTTGCTTGTGTTATATGCAAACATGCATGTAGTGCCTGTACATGCATAAGTTTAACTGCAGTCTGGAGAGATATTACTGGGAGCAGGCTGGGGAGGTGTTTGCACCTGTACACGGTTTTGAATTTTCAGAAATATGCACGTATTTTTGCCTCCGCAAAAAAAAAAAAAAAGGTTAGTGGGTGTAAATATGTGTGGGTAGGTTTCTTGGGAATAATTTTTAAAAGTGAACTTACACATGTAGTTCACTTTGAAATTCAGTTTAAAGCCTTTAGGTAAAATTTTGCCATAGCCTCATGCCAATGCTGGCAGTTTCAAAACTATCGCCTTTAGTCTAAAAGCTGCCTTTGTATCGCTCCATGGTGCAACCGCACCTTGAATACTGTGTGCAATTCTGGTCACTGCATCTCAAAAAAGACATAGTGGAATTGGAAAAGGTACAAAGACGGGCGACGAAAATGATAAAGGGAATGGGATGACTTCCCTATGAGGAAAGGCTGAAGCAGCTAGGGCTCTTCAGCTTGCAGAAAAGACAGCTGAGGGGAGATACAATACAGGTCTATAAAATGACTGGAGTGGAACGGGTAGATGTGAATCGCTTGTTTACTCTTTCCAAAAATACTAGGACTAGGGGGCATGCAATGAAGCTATAAAATAGTAAATTTAAAACAAATTGAAGAAAATATTTCTTCACTCAACGTGTAATCAAACTCTGGATTTCGTTTGCCAGAGAATGTGGTAAAAGCAGTTCGCTTAGCGGGGTTTAAAAACAGTTTGGATAGAGGCAAGATGGCGACGGGAAGGAAGTGCTGAGAAGCGCTCCGAACCACGCACCTTTAATTTCCTGAAAACAGTTTATTCTTTGTATGCTAATATGCCTAAGAGGAGGGGAAGACAGAGAACTGGACCCGCGGTCTCTGCTTTGCCAGTACCTGGTTTGATTGAACGCTTCTTGGTTCCAGGAACAATGTCGGGAGCGAGAGCTCTGCAGACGGAGACTGCGGGGAGAGGAGAGCCGCATTCCCGTCCAGAGATGGAGACAACGTTGAGCCCCGAGCAGAGGTCAGCTCCTCCCATGCCGGCAGACACGCCGAGGAGGGACCGAGAAGCCCCAAGTTTCCTAGCGGCGACGGGGTCTCCCGGAACGGGACCCAACCCGGAAGTTAGCCTGCCAATGCTAACTGCACAGGCAGTGCGGGAATTGAGTGGAGAAGCCTTGACTGAAGAGCCATCGATGAGAGAAGCAGGCTTGATGGTGGAAACTTCACAAAGGGAGTTACCAAGTAAGTCTGCTTTAGGGGAAAAGCCAGAAAATATCACTTTGGAAGCTATCTGGGAAGCTTTGAAGAGTTTGGAAAACTCTTTATCTAAAAAATTTCCTCCATATCTGAACAATCTCAAATTTTCCTAAATAAAATACCTGTAATGGAGACAAAGTTGCAAAATCTGGAAACACTAACGGAGAATAATTCAAAAGAGATACAAACTATCCAACAATTACAAGTTAATTTGATAAAAGAAAATTTATATCTCCAGAACAAGATAGAAAATCTGGAAAATGCTCAACGATCTAACACATTAAGATTGATAAATTTTCCAAAACAACCTATGATTGCACCTGCATTAACTTTTAAAAAATACATGTGTGAAGTTCTGGAAATTCCTGAGACTGCATTTCCTCCTATATCAAAAATCTACTATTTATCACCATATAAAAGAAGGGAACAAGAACAAGTGGAAGGTCAAAGACCCGAAACGTCTTTCGATGTTTTGGATTTGAATCTAACACAGACATTAGAAGATGACAATTTAGGTTTGGTGCCAATGACTTTAATAGTCTCCTTTGTGCTGCAGCCAGATAGAGATTGGATTCTTAAGCAATTTTTTCTTCATAGAGACCAACTTTTTATGAACTTTAAGATAAGAATGTTTCCGGAGTCTCTAAGGCAACCCAGAGAAGGCGTAAAGAATTTCTTAGGTTACGATCTAAGGCTTTTCAACTTGGGGCACTTTATTGGTTAAACTGCCCATGTAAATGTGTTGTTAAATTGAATTCCATTAGATATGTTTTCCTTGATCCTAAACAACTGAATTCTTTTCTGGACTCTAAAATAGCCTTGCTACCCTCAAGTCAGCCAAGACAAATAGTAACATCTACTCCGTAAATATTAGGAATTCCTGGAACTTCCTCCCCTGTCCCTAAAATTCCTAAAGTAAAGGTTTTCAAACATAAATAAAAGGCTTGAGATATGCCTTCACTGTTGTGGACTACAGATGTATAAATTTAGAAATACTTATACTCTATATTGCAAAATTGAATATATATTTTTGATTTTTCTTTTGTTAAAGTATAGACTTATTGATAATCAATATAGGATGTAAAATATTTGAGTTGTTTTCTTTTATAAATCATCTTTGCTGATTTCAAGTATTATCTTGAAGTTATTTGTAAAATTTAAAATAAATAAATAAATAAATAAAAAACAGTTTGGATAATTTCCTAAAAGAAGTCCATAAGCCATTAAATTGGACTTTGGAAAATCCACTGCTTATTTCTAGGATATGCAGCATAAAATGTATTGTATTGTGTTGGGATCTGGCCAGGTACTTGTGACCTGGATTGACCACTGTTGGAAACAGGATCCTGGGCTTGATGGATCTTTGGTCTGTCCCAGTATGGCAACTCTTCTGTTCTTATATTCTTATGATGTGTTACACACTGGGTGTGAATTTGTAACAGGATGCTTACGTGAGATGTCCAAAAAAGGTGCCCATTTTACAAAAGCAACAATATAGACAATAAACTTTGGAACCATCCACAATTAGATCTATCAACACACTGATATTCCCTGAAACTCAGACCTCAGCAACGCAGTTTATCAATATCTCAACACTTCATTGATGAATCTTACACCCCCACCTCATCATCGGTAATTTGGGTGTAGGACTTTTTTCACTTTTTCATTTATAGCTTAACTGATCAATATGTTTTATAAATCTTAACTCTAATTTCATATATCAAAAATAGGTACTCATCTTTCAAACGTAGTACTAGTGTTTAACCCAGGGGATTTTCATCTGACACAGACTATGTTTTACTAGAAACAGCTGTATCAAAGCAATCCCTTAAGCCGTTGGGCATATGAAAGCCTCCAAACTCTAGAAGCAACTGGCAGGCAGAAGAATGTCAGTGTAGGAACACATGCGCAGATAGACACAGGGCCTAGGCAGGTTTACCCAAGTGTCTACAGGGTTAACCCTGAGTGAGTAGTAGGGAGACCAATAAGATGCTACATGACATTGATTTAAAAATAATTTTTTTTAATGTTTGGAAATTTTCCTGTGTGATGTGTAAAATTATTGTAAATACCAAATATGAAAATATGGAAAATCCCCCCCGTAAAACAGCAGTAATAGCAAATCCTATTTTTAAATAACCCATTACAATCTCCCTTTTTGTTTCCCTTTTTACTTGCTGCAGATATCTCTCTTACTTGGCCACACCTATCAACATGAATCTAAGGAAATCATTCAACCGAGCCGAGCTTCATTGTGAGGGGCTGGGGACTTAAAAATGAAAGCGTTGTCACCCGGGCTAACAGCGCTTTAAGCATGATGCACATGACATATTTGTTATATCATTAGAAGATCAACCTTTGTTAATTATAACACAAGTCTAAGGCCCCTGTTTATAAAGCTGCGCTAGCGGCTGCCGCTCAGCAATGCTGACACAGCCCATTCAAAGTGAATTCGCTGTTTCAGCATTTCTGTACCGCCAGTTGCTAGTGCGGTTTTGTAAACAGGGGAGTTAATGTGTTAAAAGCTTGTGTTATCTAAGGCATGTAAGCTAGTATTAGCTTTAATGCACAATCTATGCTGGTCAAAATGCAAAATTGTTCAAAATAGGTCATTGTCAGCAATCGTTGTCTAGGTTTGGTCCTGAGTCCAGTTCACAGAGGCAGTGGGTTCCCAAAGAATACACACTCCACACGGGTTTAGATATATAAAGTATATTATATTTTGCAGATATATATAGGCTCACAGCACTTAGTACAGGTAACTGGTACAGGCTGTCTCTGGGTGTGTGTTTAGAGAGAGATAGAAAGGATAGGGTGTTTGTTCAGAGGAAGAGAGAAGCCTTGGGGTTGTGCTGCAAGAGGTATATATGTGTGCAGAGAGAAAGAGAGAGAAGGGCCCAAGAAAACAAAGCCATGTGCTCTGGGAGAGAAAGCTTTGGGGAAGAAAGAGGGGCCAGAGCCAGAGCTCTGGTGGCTGGAGATGGGGGAAAGACAGAGAGAGAAGTAGTGCATGCAGAGCCCTGTGTGCTCTGCTTGCAGGGAGACAGAGAGAGGGGGCGAGGTGCCCCGGACAGAGAGCAGTGCCCTGGACAGAGAGCAGTCCCCTGAGCACCATGTGCTCTCCTTTATACCTCCAGAACAGAAAGAGATCAAAAACTTATCTTCCTTCCCAGCCAAACTCCAATTTGCTTAGTCATGACCTATTAGCCAGCCTAAAAATACTGCGTTAAAAATGTGCAGAAATGTTAATTTTCTGTCTTATTGCATTGGTTAATTAACACCGTTAGGAGGTGTATTTAAGTGTTTGCGTTACTGTCCGCATTAATGTATGTACTTTACCATCTGTGCTAATAATGTCTTACTTGCATCTCATTAACATCAGCAGTTAATATGCATAATTAATAGCCGATACTAATGCAGGCTAGTACACTGGTTCCCAGCTTGCTAAGGGGTCCTTTTACTAAGGTGTGCTGAAAAATGGCTTGCGGTAGTGTAGGCGCGGGCTTTGGGCATGCACCAATCCATTTTTCAGTGTGCCTGTAAAAAAAGCCCTTTTTAAAAACATTTTGCCGAAAATGGACGTAAAATCAAAATTGCTGCACGTCCATTTTGGGTCTGTGACTTTACCGCCAGCCATTGACCTAGTGGTAAAGTCTCATGCGGTAACCGGGCGGTAATGACCTATGAACACCAAATACACTTGGCACGCGTCCGATACGCACGTCCAAAAATAAAAATTATTTTTCGACCGTGTGTATCGGACGTGCGCCAAAAATGAAATTACTGCAAAAGCCACATGGTAGCCGGAGCGGCAACTCCATTTTGGAGCACGTTGGTCGCACGTAGAGCCTTACGCAGCTTAGGAAAAGGGCCCCTAAGATTGGGACAATTATCAAAAGGCATTTACCTGGGGAAAATAGCTTCATAAAAAATTGCCTTCTTGAAATGAAATTTCCATTGTACTGTATTTTTAGCTGCACTAAAAAGGCATTTCTGTGTTTAGGTCTTGAGGTGGTGCAAACAAATGAGATTTCTTAAAGTACATGCACTACTTTGCCCCTACTCATTCACCCACACCAATGGCAGAGGCAAGATACGTGAACATTTTGCAGCTGCTCATTTGCAAAAAGGAAACACAGATTGTTGCTCTTTGAGAACTGGAGAAGTGCACATGGGTTTTTTTTGCACATAAGGTAGGCTATTGAAAATTGCCCTCAGTGTGTTTCTTAGCACATACAGGCACCAGAATCATAGGACAAAATACAAGGGACGTAGTCAAAACAAAGTGTATACCTTTTAGTTTAATCTGAAAGTGCAAAAATGTGACCACCTCTGGGGAAAAGGTGACCAAAGTCACAAAAAGAGGTTTTAATAAATTCTGTTAGAGCCAACAATTTGTAATATAACAGTTCAAACCCCATCCTTTTATGTGAAAAAATAAAAAGTTACAAAAATTCAAATATGTAACTTTTATAGACTGCATATGGACCCACAACATGAAAAAAGAAAATCAGCCATTCTTGACATTTTGGATCTGAGAGACAGTTGCACATAAGAAATAAAAATAGATTATGATATGACAAGGAAAAATAATGATCCAGAAATAAGGCCAAAGGAGAGCTGGTACTGCTGTTTTACAATAACAGTTTTCATAAACACTACAAACATCTGCTTACCAGTTTGTAGCATGTTGCAAATGCAAGCATGTATGTATCTTTGCTAAATTTGATTCTTTGGTTTTTCATTTCTATCAGCACCTCTAATGCACCTGCAAAAGACAAGAGGAGCAGATATTAATTCCTTTGAAAGTTAAAAGAACTATGTAACAGCAGATCCCACCAGCTGACAAAGGAAATCTACAAATGCAAACAGACATTCTGAACTGTCATTGAGTTCCTTAAGCCACTGTTTAAAATTAAGAAAGAGGCATCTAGACTTGTGAAGAGCAATATTTACATGTCTAGACTGCATATATGTGCAAACAGCAATTTTATTAAGTTGCAATTTGCTCATGTTTCACATCTGGAGGAGAGGTGTCTAGTAATCTTGTGTAGTTTCTGGAACTAACTGATAGTAAGCATCATTTAGTGGGAGGGGTAAGGTGCTGGGTGTTCCATTGTTTAAAAAGTTGATGACTGTGGACAATGTTATATTGTTTCTTCAAGGATCACTGCTGTTTGTATTGTCGTCTGTTTCATCAATAAAAATTATTGAAACATAAGTTGCAATTTGCATGTTTCATCCGTGAGATGCAGAGATTTTAAAGGGACATGGTGGGGAGAGTGGTTTGGGTGTAGCCACAAAGGAGATGTGGACTTCCCATTTTACAGTGAGAATGCACGTCTTCAATTAAAAAAAATAAAAAAATTCCCTATTGGTTTTTGCACCTGCCCCAGAAGCACACCGAAGTGCCAGTAGCCTCTTTTTAATATTAATACTATTTGGGTTTCTGCCAGGTACTTGTGTCCTGGATTGGTCACTGCTTGAAGAAGGATACTGGGCTAGATGGACTATTGGTCTGACCTAGTATGGCTATTCTTATGTTCTTAAATAAGTCACACCCCTGGTGGAACAAAATCAACCTTCCTCCTGAATCCCCTCTCCCCAACACCACCCCTTAAGACCCTCAGATCTTACCAAGGATTTCCCCGATAGCTACTGAGGGGCAGGAGAGATCCCTGGATGCTCCTGACTTGTCAGTAACTGGATTGAAAATGGTGCTTTGGAGCCCCTAGTGGTAGCCTTGCAGTACTACCACTAAGGGTCTAGAAGCCAAATAAGGGTATGCAGAGCCTTTTGTAAAATAAAGGGGGAACTGCCTCCTAACTGGTTTCCTGACTGTCTATGGAAAGCATGTCAGTTCCTGAAAGTGTAACTTGGCAGCTCTATTAAAAGTATAGATGAACTAAAACAAGCTGTGCCTGCATCTGTGAGAAGTATTTATTTATTTACTGACTGGGATGTATTAACCACCTTGATGAAGAGATTCACCCAAATCGATGTTCAGCAGGTATAGCTTGACTTAAAAATTACAATGCTGTTTACAGCATTGGAAGAAATAGATAAAGACCTGATCGCAGATATTCAAAAGTTGGGAAAGAAGAGAGAGGTGCTGTTGCTGGGAGATTTCAATCTGCCGGATGTAGATTGGAAGGTTCCGTCTGCGGAATCGGAAAGAAGTAGAGAGATTGTGGATGCTTTCCAAAGTGCTCTGCTCAGACAAATGGTCATGGAACCCACGAGGGAGGGAGCGACACTGGATCTGGTGCTCACAAATGCGGATAGCGTGTCAAATGTCCGAGTGGGTGCCCACCTGGGCGGCAGTGACCATCAAACGGTTTGGTTTGATATGACGGCTGAAGAGGAGGGTTGCCACTCAAAACTCAAAGTCCTGGATTTCAAGCGTGCTGACTTTAGTAAAATGGGGGAATACCTAAGGAAGGAGCTGATGGGCTGGGAGGACATACGAGAAGTGGAAGGACAATGGTCCAGGCTGAAAGAAGCTAAAAATAGAGCCACAAACCTTTATGTAAGGAAAGTAAATAAAAGCAAGAGAAAAAGGAAACCGCTATGGTTCTCCAAGCAAGTGGCTGAGAAAATAAAGGCTAAAGAGTTCGCATTCCAGAAATACAAAAAAACTCAAGACGAGGAACACGGGGAGGAATACCAGAGGAAACTGAAAGAAGCCAAGAGAGAGGTACGTCTGGCGAAAGCGCAAGCGGCTAAAAAGGTAAGGAGGGGTGACAAAAATTTCTTCAGGTATATTAGTGAAAGGAGAATGACTAAAAAGGGAATTGTGAGACTAAAAGATACTGCAAACCGCTATGTAGATAATGATGAAGAAAAGGCAAATTTGCTAAATAGATACTTTTGTTCTGTTTTTACTGAAGAAAAGCTGGGAGAAGGACCATGATGGACTGGCAAAAGTTCATTTGAGAATGGAGTGGATATAGCACCGTTCACAGAAGAGAGTGTGTATCAACAACTAGAAAAACTAAAGGTGGACAAAGCCATGGGACCGGATGGGATCCACCCCAGGATATTGAGGGAGCTCAGAGATGTTCTGGCGGGTCCTCTTAAAGATTTGTTTAATAAATCCTTAGAAACGGGAGAGGTTCCGAGGGATTGGAGAACGGCGGAGGGGGTCCCTCTTCACAAAAGTGGTGATAGGGAAGAAGCTGGAAACTACAGGTCGGTAAGCCTCACTTCGATTATTGGAAAAGTAATGGAAGCGATGCTGAAGGAAAGGATAGTGAATTTCCTGGAAGAAAATGAGTTGCAAGATCCGAGACAACATGGTTTTACCAAAGGGAAATCGTGCCAAATAAATCTCATTGAATTCTTTGATTGGGTGACCGGAGAATTGAACCATGGACGTGCTATAGACGTAATCTACTTAGATTTCAGCAAGGCTTTTGACACGGTTCCCCACAGGAGGCTCTTAAATAAACTGGATGGGCTGAAGATAGGACCCAAAGTGGTGAACTGGATTAGGAACTGGTTGACGGACAGGCGCCAGAGGGTGGTGGTGAATGGAGTTCGCTCAGAGGAGGGAAAGGTGAGTAGTGGAGTGCCTCAGGGATCGGTGCTGGGGCCGATTCTGTTCAATATATTTGTGAGTGACATTGCCGAAGGGTTAGAAGGTAAAGTTTGCCTATTTGTGGATGATACTAAGATTTGTAACACAGTGGACACCCCGGAGGGAGTGGAAAACATGAAAAAGGATCTGAAAAAGCTAGAAGAATGGTCTAAGGTTTGGCAATTAAAATTCAATGCGAATAAATGCAAAGGGATGCACTTAGGGAGTAGAAATCCAAGAGAGGCGTATGTGTTAGGCGGTGAGAGTCTGCTAGGTATGGATGGGGAGAGGAATCTTGGGGTGATAGTATCTGAGGATCTGAAGGGATGAAACAGTGTGACAAGGCGGTAGCCGTAGCTAGAAGGTTACTAGGCTGTATAGAGAGAGGTGTGACCAGCAGAAGAAAAGAGGTGTTGATGCCCCTGTACAAATCGTTGGTGAGGCCCCACCTGGAGTATTGTGTTCAGTTTTGGAGGCCGTATCTTGCTAAGGATGTAAAAAGAATTGAAGTGGTGCAAAGAAAAGCTACAAGGATGGTATGGGATTTGCGTTACAAGATGTATGAGGAGAGACTTGCGGACCTGAACATGTATACCCTGGAGGAAAGGAGGAACAGGGGTGATATGATACAGACGTTCAAATATTTGAAAGGTATTAATCCGCAAATGAACCTTTTCCGGAGATGGAAAGGCGGTAGAACGAGAGGGCATGAAATGAAATTGAAGGGGGGCAGACTCAAGAAGAATGTCAGGAAGTATTTTTTCACGGAGAGGGTGGTGGATGCTTGGAATGCCCTCCAACGAGAGGTGGTGGAGATGAAAACGGTAACGGAATTCAAACATGCGTGGGATAAACATAAAGGAATCCTGTGCAGAAGGAAGGGATCCTCAGGAGCTTAGCCTAGAATGGGTGGCAGAGCTGGTGGTTGGGAGGCAGGGCTAGTGCTGGGCAGACTTATACGGTCTGTGCCGGGGCTGGTGGTTGGGCGGCGGGGATAGTGCTGGGCAGACTTATACGGTCTGTGCCAGAGCCGGTGGTGGGAGGCAGGGATAGTGCTGGGCAGACTTATACGGTCTGTGCCAGAGCTGGTAGTGGGAGGCGGGACTAGTGCTGGGCAGACTTATACGGTCTGTGCCGGGGCTGGTGGTTGGGCGGCGGGGATAGTGCTAGGCAGACTTATACGGTCTGTGCCAGAGCCGGTGGTGGAAGGCAGGGATAGTGCTGGGCAGACTTATAGGGTCTGTGCCAGAGCTGGTGGTTGGGAGGCGGGGTTGGGGGTTGGGAGGCGGGGATAGGGCTGGCCAGACTTATACGGTCTGTGCACTGAAGAGGACAGTACAAATAAAAAAGTAGCACATATGAATTTATCTTCTTGGGCAGACTGGATGGACCGTGCAGGTCTTTTTCTGCCGTCATCTACTATGTTACTATGTAAGTGCCCAAATATAAGCATAAATACAATAATTTAGGTAAATTTGGAAACAGGCAAATTGAATCCTAGTAGTAGGAACATGATACAGTGTCAAAAATATACACATTAACACAGCACCATAGAACACTCATATAATATAAACATTAGCACAGTGGATACACCATAATAGGTAGAATGGGGGAGCATTAATATAACAGAGCTAAGATACTAATGTCAGTACAATTTAAATTAAACCTCTTAATAGACAGCATATTAGAAAGATAAACAGTATCAACACAATACCAATGACATACCTTAATAGGCATATGTCACCCAACACTAAAAACTCAATTATCAGAATACCATACCATATATAAGACTTCTGGACCTCAATAGTAACTTTTTTCACACAGACCACACAATCCACAGTTTGCCTGCTTCCTCATCGGTCACTGTTAACAAAAGAACATAAGAGTAACCAAACTGGGTCAGACCAATGGTCCATCTAGCCCAGTATCCTGTTTTCCAATCGGTGGCCAAGCCAGGTCACAAGTACTTGGCCAAAACCCAAATCGTAGCAACTACAAATTCCAGGGCAAGCAGTTGCTTCCCATGTCCATCTCAATAGCAGACTATGGACTTTTCCTCCAGGAATTTGTCCAAACCTTTTTTAAACCCAGATACACTAACCACTGTTACCATATCTTCCGAGTTCCAGAGCTTAACTATTCGTTGAGTGAAAAAAAATGTCCTATTTGTTTTAAAAGTATTTCCATATAAAACTTCAAGTGTCCCCTAGTCTTTGTAGTTTTGGAACGAGTAAAAAATCGATTTACTTCTACTTGTTCTACACCACTCAGGATTTTGTAGGCCTCAATCATATCTCCCCTCACCTGTCTCTTTTCAAAGCTGAAGAGTCCTAACCTCTTTAGCCTTTCCTCATATGAGAGGAGTTCCATCCCCTTTATCATTTTGGTAACTCTTCTTTGAACCTTTTCTAATTTCACTATATATTTTTTGAGATACGGTGACCAGAACTGAACAATACTCAAGGTGTGGTCTCATCATGAAGCGAAACAAAGGCATTATAGTATTTTCAGTCTTATTCACCATCCCTTTCCTAATAATGTCTAACATCCTGTTTGCATTTTTTCCTCTACCGCACACTGGGCAGAAGATTTCAGTGTATTATCTACAACAACACCCAGATCTTTTTCTTGAGTGTTGACCCCCAAGGTGGACCCTAGCATCAGGTAACTATGATTTGGATTATTCTTTCCAATGTGCATCATCTTGCATTTGTCCACATTAAACTTCATCTGCCATTTGGATGCCCAGTCTTCCAATTTCCTAAGGTCTTCCTGCAACATTTCACAGTCCGCATGTGTTTTAACAATCTTGAACAGTTTTGTGTTATCTGCAAACTTAATCACCTCTCTCATCATCTGATTTCCATATCATTTATAAATATGTTAAATAGGTCCCAGTACAGATCCCTGCAGCACTCCATATGGGTATATGGCGTGGAAATTGAGACTCCGCTGCGGACAATAAATTGTCCTGAAGATGTGATTGGAACCAGTTGTAGACAGTGTCTGAGATGTCTATATCTCATAATCGTTGGGGTCTCCCAGCTTTTTATTAAAGTACTTTTCATAACAGAATAGAGGGGGAATGTAAAACCCTCTCTAGGTGGAACTTCTGTGCATACTCAGAAAGTCTTAGGTCTTTGAGTAAGCTGGTTCTGAGTCAATGATTGCTGAGGTCACCCACTTGTTGCTTAATTCATTCTGTTTGCTCACAGAGAACCCAAAAAATAATCCTCTCTATCCAAGTTGTCCCTTCAGGAGTGATCTGCTCTTGTAAAGGGTTAGTTTTTATAGTTGGTTTGCAATGACGGGTGTGAAGGAGCAGAAGCAACCAAAAGAGAGGACTTAAAGACATTATCTCCTTAAAACAGTTTTTCAAATGGCATACAGCACAGATATGGAAAAGATACTTACCTGTAACAGGTATTCTCAGAGGACAGCAGGCTTTATATTCTCACAAGTGGGTGACGCCGACTTACATTGCCTGATCCTGGAATCATAAATAGCAAAACTAGAGCTTTGTGGAGCGAAAGACACGCTCCACCGAACATGTGCGAGTGCCTTCCTGCCTGCCTCTACAACACGGTCTCCTCAGTTTTATACTACATCAAAAAAGTAAAAATAAAAAAGAAGACAACTCCAAGAGGAGGTAAGAGGGATTGTGAGAATTTAAAGCCTGCTGTCCTCGGAGAATACCTGCTACAGGTAAGTATCTTTGTTTTCTCCGAGGACAAGCAGGCTTATAGATTCTCACAAGTGGGGAATCCCTCGCATCCAGGCTCACCAAAAACAATAAACAGTGGTCAAATGGGCCTTGCAATAGCGAGGAAATAGCAGAGATTAACCTGAAACTATATACAATCTGAATGAGAGTGCAGCCTGGAACAGAATGAAATGGGCCTAGGAAGGTGAAGTTGGATTCTAGACCCCAAACAGATTCTGCAACACTGTCTGCCCAAACCAACTGGCATGTCAGGTATCCTGTTCAAGGCAGTAGTGTGATGTGAATGGGTGGACTAAAGACCTCATCGCGGCCAGCATTTCTTTAATGGAGGCTGATCTCGTGGGCTATTGACGCAGCCATGGCTCTTACATTGTGAACCATGAAATGACCTTCTAGGGCCAGCCCAGTCTGGCATAAGTGAAGGAAATGCAATCTGCCAGCCAATTAGAAATGTGTTTCCTGATTGCGACCCCCATCCTGTTGGGATCAAAAGAAATAAAAAGTTGGGTGGCCTGTCTATGGGGCCCGGTCCTTTCCATATAGTAGGCCAATGCTCTCTTGCAATCCAAGGTGTGCAAGATGCTTTTGCCAGAATGCGCATGAGGTCGGGGAAAGAATGTTGACAAGACAATCGACTGGTTCAGATGGAACTCCCGACATCACTTTCAGCAGGAACTTAGGGTGTGTGTGGAGGACTACTCTGTTGTGATGAAACTTAGTATAAGGTGCATCCATCACTAAGGCCCGAAGCTCACTGACCCTACAAGCTGAAGTAACAGCCACCAAGAAAAGTCAAGTTTTTTAGATGGCAGGAATTCAGTGGCTCAAAAGGAGCTTTCATTAGCTGGGTGAGAACGACATTGAGATCCCATGACACGGGTAGAGGTTTGACAGGGGGCTTTGACAAAAGAAAACCTCTCATGAAGTGAAAAACTAGAGGCTGTCCAGAGATGGGCTTACTTTCTACAGGTTGATGATAAGCACTAATTGCACTAAGGTGAACCGTTACGGAGTTGGTCTTGAGACCAGACTCAGATAGGTGTAGAAGGTATTCAAGCAGGGGCTGTGTAGGGCAAGCAAGGGGATCTAGGGCATTACTCTCACACCAGATGGCAAACATCCTCCACTTGAAAGAATAGCATTTCTTAGTGGAGTCTTTCCTGGAAGCCAGCAAGACCAGGGCGACACCCTCTGAAAGATCCAAGGAAGCCAATTTTAGGCTCTCAACATCCAAGCTGCGAGAGCCAGAGACCGGAGGTTGGGATGTAGAAGAGACCCCTCGTTCTGCATGATGAGGATTGGAAAACACTCCAATCACCACAGATCTTCTGAGGATAACTTCAGGAGAAGAGGGAACCATAATGCCGCGGCCAGTACAGCAAGATCAGATTCATGGTTCTGCTTTCTTGCTTGAGGTTTAACAAAGCCTTCCCCATTAGAGGCATGGCCGTCTTTTTGATACCCACCTTTTTGATGCTGCTTTTAACTCCTAACCCTAATTCACTTGTTAAGAACCTTTATTTTATCATCCCCACTTTAATATTCCCTTATCTCATGTTTGTACTGTTTGTCTGTCCTAATTAGATTGTAAGCTCTGTCGGGCAGGGACTGTCTCTTCATGTTCAAGTGTACAGCGCTGCGTATGTCTAGTTGCGCTTTAGAAATAAGTAGTAGGAGGAGGAAGGCACCTGATGCTAGTCTGTCATGGGCCTGAATCCTGGAACAGAACTGAGGGACCTTGTGGTTGATCTGAGTGGCAAAAAGATCTACCAAGGGGGTGCCCCACACTCGGAAGATCTTGCGGGCAATGCCCATATTGAGAGACCACTTGTTTGGTTGCATTATCCTGCTCAGTCTGTCGACCAGGGTACTGTTTGTGCCTGCCAGATAAGTGGCTCGAAGGAACATGCCATGGTGGCGAGCCCAATGCTACATCCGGATGGCCTCCTGACACAGAGGGCGTGATTCGGTGTCCCCCTGCTTGTTGGTGTAACACATTACAACCTGAATGTCTGTTTGGATGAGCAGAATTTGATGGGATAACTGATCTCTGAAAGCCATTAGAGCGTTCCAGATCACTGAGAGCTCCAGGAGATTGATCTGAAGACTTGTTTCCTGGGTGTACCAAACACCTTGGGTGTGAAGCCCATCTACATGAGCCCCCCCCCCCAATCTCAGGAGAGATGCATCAGTCACTAGCACCTTTTATGGCTGAGGAATTTGGAATGGAAGTCCCAGAATCAAATTAGATCAAATGGTCCACCACTGAAGGGAGCACACAACCTCTGGGGACACTTGGATGACATCTTCCAGGCTCCCCGTGGCTTGATACCACTAAGAAGCTAGGGTCCATTCAGCTGATCTCATATGAAGATGTGTCATGGGTGTAACATACACTGTAGGAGCCATGTGGTCCAACAATCTCAACATCTGCCAAGTTGAAACCTGCTGAGAGGCTCGAACAGTGGAAGCGAGTGCGACAAGAGTGACCTCTCTCATCTCCGGAAGGAAGCCTCGAACCTTCTGAGTATCAAGCAGGGCTTCTATGAACTCCAATTGTTGGACAGGGCGAAGATGGGATTTGGGATAGTTTAAAACGAACCCCAGTAGCTTGAGCACCTGAATAGTCATCCACATGGACTCCTGAACATCATCTGAAGAGGTGCTCTTTACCAGCCAATTGTTGAGATATGGGAACACATGGACTCCCAGTCTGCACAGCGATGCTGCAACTACCACTAGACATTTAGTGAAGACCCTGGGAGCTGACACGAGGCCAAAAGGCAACACACAGTACTGAAAGTGATGTGTTCCCAGCTGAAATTGTAGATACTTCTGGTGGACTGGAAGTAACGGGATGTGAGCATATGCATCCTTTAAGTCCAGAAAGCATAGCCAGTCATTTTTCTGAATCATTGGGAGAAGGGTGCCCAGGGAAACTATCCCGAACTTTTCTCAGACTAGGAATTTGTTCAGGGCCTTTAGGTCTAAGAAGGGACACATGCCCCCTGTTTTCTTTTGCACAAGAAGTAATTGAAAATAACAAGAAACAGCATAAGGAGTGTCAAAGCAAATGCAAGGCACAGATTAAGAAGGCCAAGAGGGAGTATGAAAAAAAGATAGCATTAGAGGCAAAAAAACATAGTAAAAATTTTTTTCGGTATATTAAAAGCAGGAAGCCGGCAAAAGAATCGGTTGGGCCGCTGGATGACCGAGGGGTAAAAGGGGCGATCAAGGAAGACAAAGACGTAGCGGAGAGACTGAACGAATTCTTTGCTTCGGTCTTCACCGAGGAAGATTTGGGTGGGATACCGGTGTCGGAAATGGTATTTCAAGCGGACGAGTCGGAGAAACTTACTGACTTCACGGTAAACCTGGAGGACGTAATGGGGCAGTTCGGCAAACTGAAGAGTAGCAAATCTCCTGGACCGGATGGTATTCATCCTAGAGTACTGATAGAACTGAAAAACGAGCTTGCGGAGCTACTGCTAGTGATATGCAACTTATCCTTAAAATCGAGCGTGGTACCGGAAGATTGGAGGGTGGCCAATGTAACGCCCATTTTTAAAAAAGGCTCCAGGGGAGATCCGGGAAATTATAGACCGGTGAGTCTGACGTCGGTGCCTGGGAAAATGGTAGAGGCTATTATTAAAAACAAAATTACAGAGCACATCCGAGAACATGGATTACTGAGACCAAGTCAGCATGGCTTTTGTGTGGGGAAATCTTGCCTGACCAATTTACTTCAATTCTTTGAAGGAGTGAACAAACATGTGGACAAAGGGGAGTCGGTTGATATTGTGTATCTGGATTTTCAAAAGGCGTTTGACAAGGTACCTCATGAAAGGCTACAGAGGAAATTGGAGGGTCATGGGATAGGAGGAAATGTCCTATTGTGGATTAAAAACTGGTTGAAAGATAGGAAACAGAGAGTGGGGTTAAATGGGCAGTATTCACAATGGAGAAGGGTAGTTAGTGGGGTTCCTCAGGGGTCCGTGCTAGGACCGCTGCTTTTTAATATATTTATAAATGATCTAGAGATGGGAGTAACTAGCGAGGTAATTAAATTTGCTGATGACACAAAGTTATTCAAAGTCGTTAAATCACGACAGGATTGTGAAAAATTACAAGAGGACCTTACGAGACTGGGAGACTGGGCGGCTAAATGGCAGATGATGTTTAATGTGAGCAAGTGCAAGGTGATGCATGTGGGAAAAAAGAACCCGAATTATAGCTACGTCATGCAAGGTTCCACGTTAGGAGTTACGGACCAAGAAAGGGATCTGGGTGTCGTCGTCGATAACACACTGAAACCTTCTGCTCAGTGTGCTGCTGCGGCTAAGAAAGCGAATAGAATGTTGGGTATTATTAGGAAAGGTATGGAAAACAGGTGTGAGGATGTTATAATGCCGTTGTATCGCTCCATGGTGCGACCGCACCTTGAGTATTGTGTTCAATTCTGGTCGCCGCATCTCAAGAAAGATATAGTAGAATTGGAAAAGGTGCAGCGAAGGGCGACTAAAATGATAGCGGGGATGGGACGACTTCCCTATGAAGAAAGACTAAGGAGGCTAGGGCTATACAGCTTGGAGAAGAGACGGCTGAGGGGAGACATGATAGAGGTATATAAAATAATGAGTGGAGTGGAACAGGTGGATGTGAAGCGTCTGTTCATGCTTTCCAAAAATACTAGGACTAGGGGGCATGCGATGAAACTACAGTGTAGTAAATTTAAAACAAATCGGAGAAAATTTTTCTTCACCCAACGTGTAATTAAACTCTGGAATTCGTTGCCGGAGAAAGTGGTGAAGGCGGTTAGCTTAGCAGAGTTTAAAAAGGGGTTGGACGGTTTCCTAAAGGACAAGTCCATAAACCGCTACTAAACGGACTTGGAAAAATCCAAAATTCCAGGAATAACATGTATAGAATGTTTGTACATTTGGGAAGCTTGCCAGGTGCCCTTGGCCTGGATTGGCCGCTGTCGTGGACAGGATGCTGGGCTCGATGGACCCTTGGTCTTTTCCCAGTATGGCATTACTTATGTACTTATGTACTTATATCCCTGCCCTTCCTCCTGTGGTGGAACGGGCTCAACTGCATGGGCCTTCAGAAGGGCTGAGAGTTCCTCTGCAAGTACCTGCCTGTGCTGAAAGCTGAACGAATGTGCCCTCGGTGGGCAATTTAGAGGTTTTAGATACCAAATGAGTGCAAATCTGAGATGGACTATTTGAAGAACCCACTGGTTGGAGGTTATAATGGGCCACCTTTCGTGGAAAAACTTCTGTCTCACACCGACTGGCAAGTCATCCGGGACATACACAATTAGTGGGGCAATGGTTGGGCCTGAGACACCAAGAATGGTTACCTTTCCCAGAGATTGTCTGACTGCACTGGGTACAGTGCTTAAAGCCACTGGAAGCCTTCATGGACATGGAAGGAAAAACTTCCTCGGCTAAATTAAATGAAGCAACGGTGCCTGAAAAAGGGGAAAGGCATAGCAAAAATGAAGGGAAAAACCCCAGCCGAAGTCAAGGCCTAAAAGTGGCTGAATGACAACAAACAAGAAAGGAAACTTAAAACTGGGCAAAATAAACTAGAAACTAAAGGAAATATTTAAAAAGGGGGTTCCACAAATGGGAACACAAAAAACCCCCGAAAAGAGCAAAAATGAGGAGATGGTTAAAAAAACAAAACAAAACCACCCTCTTCTCACCATGGTAGAAAAAGAACTGAGGAGACTGTGTTCTTGTGGCAGGTGGGAAGGCACTCACACATCCACGGTGGTGCATGTGTTGCACTCCACAAAGCTCTACTTATACTACTCATAAGTTCGGGACTAGGAAACAAGGGTCAGCGTCACTCACTTGTGAGAATCTATAAGCCTGCTCATCCTTGAAGAATAGGGCTTAGACTGCTTAATTAATGTTTCTAAACTGGGTTGGCATGGCCCATAACACACACTGATCTATAATAGCAAAATAATAAACGGTGAATTTGCACCATCTACTGGACAACACTATTATGAGGACAATTTAATTCTAAATTAGCTCATACCACAGGTATTCCTATCCCCTAAAACCTTATAGGCCATCATCTAGAAAGAGAGTAGATGTCAATATCCTGTCTATAAAATATCAGAGAAACAACCATTTTTATATTTCCCCCCACTCCTTTTCACATTTCTCACTCTAGACAGCATAATTGTGTAACACCACAAAACCATGCTAGATCCAGGGGGGCATCTTCTGAGTTGTTCCCTCAGTGTTACTCTTTACAGCTGACCCAAGCTGCCACAGTAGCAACAACTGCCTTAGTACCTGCCTCAGGATCAAGTGTATTACATCTATAATGTGCCCAACCCTGACCAGTCCCAAAACTACAGAACTATGGCCTGAGCTACAGAGTCCAACCTACACATTTGAGACAGCAATTTGGTTGGGATTAAAATAATACCATAAACCTATAAGCCTAAATACCACCTCAACACAAAAATGCCTATCTTCCAAGATTTTCCTCCTGAAAGCCCTATGATTTTTAAGAGTTCTAACATTAAGCCTAGAAAACCTACAGTAAATTGAATCACTGCCTCTCAGCATAAGTTCAAAGACGCCTGTTATGACTCATGTTATTCCATAAACAAGTATTTTATGAAAATGGATAGTACTACTAAGGTACTGGGAATAAGATCCTAATAAAATTTTCCACATTATCTTATAGTCATATTGATTCTATGCGTAAGAACAGTTAAACAAGTTTTGAAGACAAGCTAATTTTCAAAGAAAAAGCATAGGCATACTTTCACTGTAAAACTTACCATGAGTACAAGGAACCAAAGAATCTATGGAATTTTGTACAATATTCATATTTCTGACTGCATGGTAGGCAAAAAGTGGCTTCTGTAATGGGCAGGGCCCCTGGTCTCCCATGATTCCACTGCTGCAAAATTTGTCTCTTCCTGCAGAATGTACTGGTTTCAATCGTTACAGGGCACCAGGAACTGGATTTTGAGGGGCTGGACATCCCATAGTGTTGGTATATTCGAACTTCCTTCTCTATACGCTGATCATGCAGCAAGAAGGAAGAGGATAACTGCATGTTAGTCTATGTCCTTCTCTCTTACTGCCCTAGGTCTGACTGCTGATTTGAACCACCAAGGACACCAGCCAGCCCACAGTTCAAATAGGCAGTCAGACAGCAGAAGAAAATATGGCCCAATATGCATTCACTCTCCATGTCCTCTCACCATGTGATCATTGTGGGGGATTGGGACAGGAAAGACCATGAAAGACATAGCGAGGAGTAAGTTAGGTACGGAAAAAAGGGGCCTTGTAAGACAGAGAGGATGGGAAAAGAAAGGATGTGAATAGGAGAGGGGCTGGACAACTCCATCTCTTCTTTTCAGATACCTTGCCTTTCCCAAAATACCAAACCACTTTCTCCTCCCATCCTCCATACTCCCCTATGAACCCCAAACCTTCTTTTCTTTCTGCCGTGTTCTTTCAAGACCCCAGAATCTACCTTCCCTCTCCTCCCTCCTTTCCTATCACAATCTTTTCTCCTTCTCTTCCACCATTCTGCATCTGGTGACTGAGTAATTTCTTCTACAATGGGTTTCGGAAACACCAGGCCCCTGAACTTGGAATCTTCAACTTTTCTGGTATTTTATCTCCAATGTGCTACTAGTCAGCTCATGAAATGATGGTGTGTACTTTGCTGGTGGGCATGCACAGGGTTTGAGTGTAGACAGAGAACACATGCATTTGTATAGATTACACACTATTATAGTTTACACACATATCTGATAAACATTAGAACAGAATTTCACACCATCTTTAGGAGCACACAGCTTAACCTGTTTGTTAACCCTTGAAGCACTTGCAGATTGTGTTGCCTATTTTTGCACAACACATGCCGATTTATTGAAAATATTTGTCACTGTCACGGGGAATCTTCCCTCAAAGCCTGGTAAATCATCATTACACCAATACCAAAAGATCCCAACCACCCAGAAAACTGGGTTCTAACTACAGACCGGCGGCCTCCATCCCATTCTTTACTAAACTAATGGAAGGTACGGTGACTTCAGAGCTCAACCACTACCTGGACTTGTACAGTATCCTTCCAGCATCCCAATCCAGATTCTGTGCACTTTTCAGCACAGAAACAGTTTTATGTTCCTTGCTGGACCACATCTGACTACTGCTAAGTGATGGAAAAGGCGCACTCCTATTCCAATTTGACTTATCCTTAGTGTTCGACCTAGTGGACCACACCCTCTTACTAAGGAATCTCAAGGACATGGGGATCACAAGAAGGGTTCTAAAATGGTTCAAAGGTTTCCTGAAAAGTAGGTCATATAGGGTCAAACTGCACACGAACTTATCCTTTAACTGGCGCAATAGATGCAGGGTCCCACAGGGCTCCCCACTCTCCCTGGTACTATTTAATGTTTTCCTCTGATCCTCAAGCTCACAATTAGACAGCAATGGCTTCATCCATTATATCTACGTGGATAATATCTCAGTGTTAATCCCCATCCAATCAATCTTCAAAATTGACGTACCCATCAATGAATCACCCTGCTAGAAACATGGATGTATGATCACACACTAAAGCTCAACACTAGTAAAACCAAATTCTTATGTTTCAACTCAAAACCAGAACAAATCTCCAAGATGATTACCATCAACCAAGTCGACTTTACCCTTTCTACAATAATCAAACTTAAAGGCGTTCAAATTGATAGCGCACTTTCCCAGGAGGCACAAGTTAATGCCTTAACTAAAAAGTATTTCTTCCTAATTAGAAAACTCCATTTGGAACCACTTCGAAATCAACCACTTTGAACGATTGGTGCAGCACTGTTACTATCATCTATTGACTACTGTAAATCAATATACTTGGGCTGCACAAAAACTTTACTGAAGAGACTACAAACTATTCAAAACACGGTAATCAGATTAATCTTTGATCTATCAAAATTTGACAGCATCTCCCCTTTCTACATCAAACTACACTGGCTACCCATAGAGGCAAGAGTATCCTTCAAATTGGCATGCTTCCTTTTCAAAACACTAGAAGGACTGATCCCCAGCTACCTACTAGCTCACTTCTGCATCACAACCTCTGCAAGAACCAGAAGACAAGGAACTGCCAACTTTTTCACCTTCCCCTCGTCCAAGGGTAAGAAGAGACACATGCTCTTCGACAAATCTCTTGCCATCCAAGCAGCTAGACTCTGGAAAGACATTGCTGGAACGTTCTCCCCTTCACAATCATACCTCAGGTTTCGAAAAAAAGATTACAACTCTTTTATTTAAGATGCATGTGTTACATTAGAATCCCAATGAACCCCAAAGCAATCCACTGTAAATCTCAAGAGGAATGTTCTGATCTCTACAACCCTTTAAGATGTCCGCTTAGAACAGGTGTTAGCGGGATATAAGCCCTAATGTAATGTAATGTAATATACATGAGTCGGACAAATTTCTTTGCTAGCTTTTGTTACTCCTGAGGCAGATGTTTACAACTGAAACACAGATCTGTGTCAAGTATGGAAATATTTTTGTGTACCCCGCAAACTCCTTTTTTAAGTAATAGAAATCAGGCAATCTTTTTATGTATTTTGTTCATTTTAGAACATTTTGCCATCATTGATTTTATTGTCTACTAATAAACACAATTTTATGTATGTTAACTCACCTCTGTAGTTGGCTGGAATTTAACTGGTCCCTTCCTAAGACTGTTCTTTTGATTTGTATATATTCATAGGGGTTGTTTCTCCTTTCCTTTTTTTGCTTTCTCTTGTAATGTTCACACCTGCCACTTACACAACTATGTATCTATTTGTCTTTATAAAACAGGCCTCACATAGGTGCCTTAAATGGTATTTTAAATAGGTGACCCCTGTATAAAATGACCCTCCACATATGCAATTTAACCCAGAAAATGTGTGTGTCCCATATAGCAGGTGGACATGCAAGCACATCATTTTCCTGAGTTAATTTTCAAAGTGAAAGTACACACATACTTTCACTTTGAAAATCAAGCGAAGCCTGAACAGTAGAGCCAGAGGTGCCAAAAGGCTGCAGCGCTTATGTGTGTTGGGAAAATAGCTGGTATTTTTGGCCCTTAGTTTTGCTTAGGTCGATCAACTGCTCAGCATTTATAATTATTTAGGTTACTATCAGATGTAAATATTTTTCTTCTCACTTTATCTTAAGTGGGTTTTCACATTTCAATGTCCCAAACTGTTAAGGTGTGGATTTTAACAACAAAACACTTACGTTCATAGTGACCCTTTGAAAATGCCATATCCATCAAAATATTGAATGACGTACAATCTGAAAAGAAGCCTTTCAGTTCCTGGAAGATGACAGAACAGTAAGTCAGATAAATTATTTTGATGTATTTGACCACATGTATCCTAAACAGATCTCCCAAGTTGCAATATGCTGTAATACTACAGAATTATACAAGCAGCTGTCTCCAGGGTGTATGGTCCGGTAAGAAAATGTCTGGCACATGGGCACCATCAAAATCTCCAAAGATAAAGACAAAAACAGAACGCTCTTGTTACTATCCAATTCTAGATTTTTGTAAACTGAGGCTCGGTTTACTGAAGCTTTTCTCACATGGTTTATACATTGTTTTTAAATTAAGTAAATACATGTCTGTATCTAAGGAGAAAAAAGTCTAGTAAATCATACCCAAGGTGACTTGCTCAATGTCAGACAGCGAGTAAGAAGTAGAAGAGATGTCTCCTTGTGTCTCTAGTGCTGATTTATCTTTCCAATTTCTAGTCATTAAAGTAGTTTAAATAATGAGGTGACTCATAGGTATAGCTTCACATATACAATCTTTGAATTGTATATCTGCAAAGAATACAAGGTAAAATATATTTATTAACTGTTAGTAAAATGATCCTCCCACAACTGTTAGTGCTTGGATTTCTTGCTTAGTTAACATAAATGGAGGAGATGTCTAATGGGTTGAGCAATGGACCAAGACCAGGGCCGTGCCGATGCGGTAAGCGAGGTAAGCGCCGCAGGGGGGCGCCGCCGCGGTGCTTACCCTCGCCCCGGCGCCCCAGCCCAATCGTGGACTTCCCTGCTGCCCTCACAAGCGTAGCACTTTTGCGAGGCAGCTCGGGCTCTCCCTCCTTCCTTCCTTGGTTCCCGCTCTGGCTCCCCGATCAGCAGCCCCCCCCCCCGCCCCGCGTGTTTTAACCTTTACGCGATGTCAATCAATGAAGAACGCACAACAGATTCGTTTCCAGCTTCTCTCTTCACACAGTGTCCCGCCTTCAGCGTCAGCGATGATGCATTTCCTGTTCCCGCGAGGGCGGGACACTGTGTGAAGAGAGAAGCTGGAAGCGAGTCTGTTGTACGTTCTTCATTGATTGACATCGCTGCCACGTCGGAGAGTAAAGGTTAAAACACGCGGGGGGGGGGGGGGGGGGGGGGCTGCTGATCGGGGAGCCAGAGCGGGAACCAAGGAAGGAAGGAGGAAGAGCCAGAGCTGCCTCGCAAAAACGCTGCAGCCTGCCACATGTAGGGGGGAGGGCAGGGGAGAGGAGAATTGTTGGCCATGTATGGATGCAGGGCAGGGAGAGAGAAGAAATCACTGGACAGGAGGGGAGAGGGCAGAGCAGGGGACATAATTGCTGACATGGATGGAGGGGAGGGCAGGGAAGAGAGGAGAATTGCTGGGCATAGATCGAGGGGACAGGGGAGAGGGGAAATTATCTGGAGATAGATGGAGGAGAGGGCAGGGGAGAATGGAGAGTTCCTGGACATGGATGGATGGAGGGGAGGGCAAGGGAGAGAGGAGAATTCTGGACATGGATGATGGGAGATGGGAAGATGGGATCTGGAGATGGGAAGGTGGTAGAACAAGAGGACATGAAATGAGATTGAAGGGGGGCAGACTCAAAAAAGATGTCAGGAAGTATTTTTTCACGGAGAGGGTGGTGGATGCTTGGAATGCCCTCCCGTGGGAGGTGGTGGAGATTAAAACGGTAACGGAATTCAAACATGCGTGGGATATGCATAAAGGAATCCTGTGCAGAAGGAATGGATCCTCAGAAACTTAGCCGAAATTGGGTGGCGGAGCAGGTGGGGGGAAGAGGGGTTGGTGGTTGGGAGGCTAGGATAGGGGAGGGCAGACTTATACGGTCTGTACCAGAGCCGGTGATGGGAGACGGGACTGGTGGTTGGGAGGCGGGAAATACTGCTGGGCAGACTTATACGGTCTGTGCCCTGAAAAAGACAGGTACAAATTCAAGATAAACTCATATCTTGGGCAGACTAGATGGACCATGCAGGTCTTTTTCTGCCGTCATCTACTATGTTACTATGGATGGATGAATGGGGACAGGGGAGAGAGGAAATTTTCTGGAGACGGATAGAGGAGAGGGCAGGGGAGAACGGAGAGTTCCTGGACATGGATGGATGGATGGATGGAGGGGAGGGCAAGGGAGAGAGGAGAATTCTGGACATGGATGGATGAATGGGGACAGGGGAGAGAGGAAATTTGCAGGATATGAGTGGATGGATGGAGAAGAGGGAAGGGGAGAATGGAGAGTTGTTGGACATGGATGGATGGTGGGGAGGGACGTCAGGAAGGAGATGCACATGGATGGAGGGGAGGGAAGAGAGGAGAAATGCTGGACATGGATGGAGTGGAGGGCAGGGAAGAGAGGAGAAATGTTGGACAAGGATGGGGGGGAAGGAAAGATAAAGGAAGGAGATGCACACGGATGGAGTGGAAGGGAGAGAGGAGAAATGCTGGACATGGATGGAGGGGAGGGAAGACAAAGGTTCTAGATGCACATGGATGGAGGGGAGGGGAGTGAGGAGAAATGCTTTATATGGATGGAGGGGAAATTGCTGAATTTAAAGGCTGGATTGGAACACTTTGAGGGCAGATGTTGAAACTGGAGAAAGGATAGGGTGGTAGACAGGACGCATAAGGACACAGAAAGATGGTGGACATGGTGAGAGAAAAAAATATCAAATGGAAAGAAGACACTGGGACCAAAGCTAATAGAAAAACTAAATGCTCTGACAGCAAAGGTAGAAAACATTTTTTATTCAAAATTTATTAATTGGAATATGTCAGCTTTTGGAAATGTACATCTGTGATATTTTGCATGTAAGTTTCAATGTTTCTAGTATTGCTGCATGCTGAGTCTGACTTCTTGTATTTTGCCTTCATATCTGTTAAGCCATGTGTTTTTCATGTGTGTTCAAGATGCAGTATTCTGCTAGCGTGAAGTATTTGCAGCCCTTTTTGTTTTATTTTGGTTTCACTAGGTTGTGTACTGGTGTTTTAGAGCCCGGTGTAATTATAGTGCTGCCTTTCCACACATAAAGGTTGTAGCTCGTCCTGTCCTTGGAATTAGTGCTGTTATGGTTTGGTAAGGCTATGAGTGTGTTTTGCACAAGTTTGTATATAGTGTTTTGCAGTGGAGAGATTGTGTGTTGGCCTTACTGAGGTGGCACCAAAACACCAGAAAGGGTGTACAGCGTAAATCATGACACACTACCTCTTGAAGGATCTACATATGGTCGTTAATAAAAGGAGCTCATTGTGAACACTAGCCACCCTAAAAGGGTGTTTTTTGGCTCTACACGTATCATGATATTATGATCCCTTGTTTCATATTGTTGACGGTCTGCATGTTCCATATGGTGGTATATTGGTGTATTAGGGTCTTCCCAGTGTAATATTTATGGTACAGTAAGGTTCTGAGTGTGTTTTTGCACAAAGTTGTGCATAGTGTTTTGCAGTTGAGCGATTGTGTTTAGTATATGCTTTGAGCAACCACTTTATTCTTTGACATATGATACATATCTAATATCTAAATTTAATAAAAGGTATTAACTGTGACTTTTATTTTTACTTATTTTTTTTCTGTGTGTTGTCAAACACTTATAGAGGTAAGCTCCGCCCCTGGCCCACCCCTAACCCCGCCCCCTTTAGCCTCCCCAAACAGTTGGGCCACCGACCGCCTATGGCAGGCACGGATGGGAGGGCAGAGAGGCATGGATGGGAGGGCAGCAGCAGGGCCCAGGGAGAGGACAAATTGCTGGAAGGGGAGGGGAGAGAGGAGGATTGCTAGCTATGGATGCAGCAGGGAAGGGCAGAGAGGAACAAGGATGGACATGGGGGCCCAGGGAGAGTACAATTTGCTGGAGGGGAGGGGAGAGAGGAGGATTGCTGGCTATGGATGGAGGAGGGAAGGGCAGAGAGGGACAAGGATGGACATGGGGGCCCAGGGAGAGGACAAATTGCTGGAAATGGAGGGGAGGGGAGAGAGGAGGATTGCTGGCTATGGATGGAGGAGGGAAGGGCAGAGAGGGACAAGAATGGACATGGATGGGAGGGCAGGACCCAGGGAGAGAGAAGAAATTGCTGGAAATGGATATAGAGCAAGAAATGAAGAAGAAAGGAGGAAAGTAAAGAAATAAATGGAAAGGAAGCCCTGGAAATGGAGTTAAGAGGACAGATAGCAGCAGACTCAGATACTGGGCCAGCATGATCGGAAAAAGAAAGTCACCAGACAACAAAGGTAGAAAAAAATAATTTTATTTTCATTTTAGCGTTTGGAATATGTCCACTTTGAGAATTTACATCTGCTATCTTATTTTGCAATGTATAGCAATTTGTTTCTAAGAATATTGCTGACAATTCCTGTCAGTGTGGCAAGTGGTGAGCAATCATTTTCACCGGGGGGGGGGGGGGGGGGGGGGGGCGTGATCATTTTCGCAGGGGGGGGGGGGCGCCAACTGATAGTCTGCAGGGGGGGCGCCAGAGACCCTAGGCACGGCCCTGACCAACACCCAGGGAAGCCTGGTTCAAATCCCATGGCAGCTCCTTTTGATCTTGGGCAAGTCACTTAGCCCTCCATTGTCTCATGAAAAACTCAGATTATGAGCCCTCCAAGAATAGAAAAATATCTACTGTACCTGAATGTACACTGCTTCAATGGCTTTTGGGCTATTTGCCCCTAAGCTCATTTTTATGCAACTGACCCTGTGGCACATAAAGTATGTTAATGGCATTGGCATGCATTATTAGTAAAGGGACCCCCGCACCCCCATGTTGTCTACACATACTAAAACCATAGCTAATCAACTGAAGCTTCAAGATGAACTTTATTAACTCTCAGTGGGGAAAAGTTTTAGATAAGACTGCATAAACTTTACATAGGTTTGACTGCTACAGAATAATGCATATTGTCAAACTTTGAAGACTGAAGAAAAACAGAGGTCCTCACTGCAGCGCTGTGAAGAAGTCTACCAAACGGACATTTTTTACATAACGATGCTACTACTGACAACTGTGCCACTTTCGGGTCTAACTTTGCAAAGTTTGAGAAACCAGACTAGGCCAGATCTGCCAACACACAGATTGGAGAACTGGCTCAGGAAGGAACATACTCTCCTCCTAAGCTCTACTGAAATAATGGCCGAATACATTATACAAAAGACACTACATTGCCAAGGATACCTCTTTATACTGCAAACATGAAAGGTCCAAAAGCTTTTATTATTGTTTTAAACAGAGTGATGTTAACTTGTACGTTATAGCTGCAGTTCAACAGCATGTTGAACAACTTCGTTTGCTAGGATTACCTCCGTATGAAAATATTAAATTAGGTGCAAAAATTACAGTGGAGCCCTTTTCAAAAGTGCAGTTTGTGCCCAGAGTACTGTATTGCAACACAAGTTAAATGAATTGACAGATAGGAGATGAAGTGCATCTGTGCTATTGAGGTGGAATTAACTGATGTGTGCTATGGGGTCCTTTTACCAAGCTGCAGTAAAAAGGGCCCTGCGGTAGTGGCTGGGGTGCAACGGGTACAAAGCCCCTAAAAAGACATGGCCTTGTGGCAAGATTATTGTTACCGCGTGGCCATGCGGGGAGAGCACTTACTGCCACCCATTAAGGTGGCGGGGTAAGGGCTCCCGTGGTAACCTAGAAATTACAAAACTATTTTCCGTAGCGCATGGGTCCAAACTCTGAAAGCATGTAACTGAGAAGGGGGTGTGGCCATGAGAGGGGCACAGGCATGTCAGGGGCATTCTGAAAAGTTACGCACATTGTTACAGAATACTGCCTCAGCACCCGTAACTTGGGCGCCAGCATTTACAACAGGTTTCAGAAGGCGTATGTCTGGAATAGGAATCGGCACTAAGTACATGCGCCTGCCATAGAATTGTGTTTAGCACCAATTTTTTCCGGAGCCAAATTTTGAGCGCCATTTGTAGAACTGCACCGTTAGCATAGAAATTAGTGTATACTAAGTGGAAAGCCAGTGCAGTAACTGTTAGTGCAGCTCTGCAGTGCAGTAATTCATACAATGAGTGCTTAATGTACTTCAGTAAAAGGGCCTCAATGTGGCAGGCCATGAGCTTTAGAAATCAAACAGATCTTTTTCAAATATTATCTAATGCATACTTGTATTATTACTGCTGCACCACACTTTACACAAAGGCATCATTAAAAGTACCAATGTGCTTTAACGTTATCATCTGAGAAGAACTAAAACACAAATATCATTTTTCATATTTCATACAGGTGTTAGAGATATAAAATTAGACATCTCTATCACATGTAAGCATATTTCGAAAAATTTTTGCCTTTAAAAATACTGGGCCCGATATTTGGCTGGTGCTGATCAGCATTTTGCTGACTGCCACTGGTGTTAAACCCGGAAATTCAATGACAGGCCATGTCCGGGCTCTGGCATTGAATTTATTGGTACAGGGAGCCGGTTAAAATATAACCAGTTAAATGCAATATTTGGCACTTAACTGGCTATGAAGAACCACTTAAAGACAGGATTGCATTTTATGCACTCCTATTTATGTAGTTAACCTAACCTGTGTGAGGGTTTACTGAGAAGACGGTCTCAAGGAAAGCGAGAGCAGCCCCGGAGGGAGATAGGGAGGCATTCACAAACCTCTCATAGAGGAGCACGCCCTCCGGTGGCCAAGAGACTGTTTAGAATAAGGAATAAGCCCAGGGACCACCATTCCCACAATGCCCCTGACCCAATACAGGACTCACAGGAAGTGAAGAAGGAGGGGCAGGATTGGGAGATGGTTTCTAATCAGGGAGATGAGGAGCAGCTGGGGGGCTCTGGGAGGAGGAAGAAGAGATGGAATGGGATAAAAAGGAGGATTATAGAGGAGAGCCAGGAGGAGAGTATGGAGGTGGCTACATGTGTACAAACTGCTAGTGCTAAGGTGAGAGGTTTCTGGGCTGCGGTACTTCCTCAACTGTCTAGAATTGGTAAGACAGGATTGATGCAGCTGGGAAGGAACCTGTGGTAGCAAGTAATTCAGAAGGTTCAGCTTGGGGGAAGAGTAAAAGGCTGTGTCATGTAAGGAACTGATGATTAACAAAGTAATCAGTGGCTAACTGAGGAAGAAAAGGTGGTGTTAAGAGCACCGAACTGTGATCAGCCAGTTAGGGGATGAACCCTGTTTGACATTGTGAATGTGAACAAAGGTCAAAGAGACTAAGATGAGACAATATAATGTGCTGCTGAAGTGATTACAGCTGAACTGATGTAAATAAAAGAAAATCCTTTTATTATAAGAGGGTTGGAGTGTCTGTCCGTTTGTTGGGAAGTACCTACTAAGGGCACAGTGACTGGAGGTAGCTGTGGTTGTTGAGAGCTGAGGAGTGGAGCGGGCCCACTGTAAGAGAGCCAGAAGCCAGCATTGAAGCATATCGGCTAAGCAGGGTCAGCCTGGACCAAAGACTGAAAGGGGGACCTGCTGACACCTGTTAAGTGCCAACTCTGCCCCCAGAACGCCCTTGGGCTCTAACTGCATATATTCAGGGGAACTATCTGGCTATGTGCCACTGAAAATGCCCAGTTAGCCCCAGACAGGCAATTTAAACAGCCAGGACTGAGACCTGGGCGGAGCTGGTGAGAACTGGAAGGCCTCTGCTTTTTTTGTTTTGTTCTACAGGTGCCAGCCAATATTCAGCAGGAACCTGCTTAGCTGTGCAACTGCAGACGATGAATATTGTCAGCACCTGCATAACTGCAGTTCCTCCCTAACCCCTCCTACTGTACCACCCCTGACCTGCCCACCTTTTTGATGGCCTATCAGAACAGATATTAACCAGGAAGTGCTGCAGTTGGCCAGCCATGAGCAATTTAAACCTCCCCTGCCCACTTAACTCACTTTGAATTTTTGGCAGATTGTTTCTGCAGGCAGCGAGTGCTCTTTTATAGAATACTATGGATGCTTGGAATGCCCTCCCGCGGGAGGTGGTGGAAATGAAAACAGTAACAGAATTCAAACACGCGTGGGATAAACATAAAGGAATCCTATTCAGAAGGAATGGATCCTAAGGAGCTTAGCCGAGATTGGGTGGCAGAGCCAGCCGGTGGTGGGAGGCGAGGATAGTGCTGGGCAGACTTATACGGTCTGTGCCAGAGCCAGTGGTGGGAGGCGGGGCTGGTGGTTGGGAGGCGGGGATAGTGCTGGACAGACTTATACGGTCTGTGCCCTGAAGAGGACAGGTACAAATCAAAGTAGGGTATACACAAAAAGTAGCACATATGAGTTTGTCTTGTTGGGCAGACTGGATGGACCATGCAGGTCTTTTTCTGCCGTCATTTACTATGTTACTAGTAAAAAAGGCCCGTTTCTGAGAGCAATGAAACGGGCGCTAGCAAGGTATTTGTTTTGTGCAATGAATGTTTAGAAAGGGATTTTTTGGATAATTTTTTTGTGTTGGTAATGAAGAATTGACATGTTGAGGATCAGTGTGTGTGTGTTTTGTTTTGTAAGGGGTTTTTTTTTGGGCCCACTCCCCCAGGGTGGCCCCCTTCCCTCCCTCCCAGATGCAAGTGTGTGTGTGAGGGTCACTTACACCGCACAGTCACTGGGCCTGTCTGATAATAGGTTACTTTGTTAGTGGCACTTCTCACCCATTTGAACCCTCACACTACTGGGTCATGGGCAATTAACACCCAAGAATAGGTTAATGGCACCCTCCCTCCAACTGGATCTTTACTGCTATGATAGCATAAACGTTTATGCGCAGTATCTGTTGTCAAGAGTGAGTGTCTCTTCCTGCTCTCCTTTCCCAATACTCCCCACTTCTTCCGCTCTCTCCCTCTTGCAGAGCTTTTTGTGCCCTTTCTGTTATCTGGATCTCCAGCTTCCCCTGGATTTATCTTTGGCCAATTCCCTTCCTGGATTTTGCTCTCCCCTTTGATGTGTTTCCTGGATTTCTACCTCTCTGAATCGATGTTTGTATTTCCTGGATTGCTCTCTCACTCTCTCTCTCTTTGTTGGATTTCTCCCTCCCTGTATGTGTGTCTGATGGATTTCTTTTTTTTTTTTTTTGCCTCCTCTTCCTGTTTCTTTCCGGAATTTTATTGTGCTTGTACCTCCCTTCTTGAATCAGTATTTTCTGTTTTTTTTTTTTTTTTTTTGGATATGTTCCCCTGATCTGTGGCTCCGGGTTTTCTTTCTCTGCCTAGCTAATTTACCATCCGGCTGTGATCCGTGTTCTGCATCGTTCTAGTCTACCGATCTCGGTCTGGTAGTGACGAATGCCGCCTCTTACCGATCGATGGAACCGTTAATTGCGTTCCTGAACCGGCGCGTTGAAATTCTGAACGCCAAGCAATCATGCTTCTAGATGCGGGCCCGGAGGGGAGGAGCACGCAGGAAAGCAGGCACAATATCGACAGGGAGGGGAAAAAGGGCTTCCATTAGTGAGGAGAGAGCACGCGCGCCTCCGCAGTCACTGGTGGTCTCCCGAAGTGTGTAAGGATGGGGCGGTGTTCCAAAACCTTCTCTGAGATGGGGTTAATTGTGGGTACCTGAAATCTTGCTTGGCTGTGGGGTATTCAGGAAAGATTTGTGAAGCATTGCTGAAAAGGGGGGGGGGGGAGGTTGTGGGGAAAGGAAGCGCTTTCTGCTCCATATGATCGGGTGGTAAGCAAAACCTTTTGGGTTAGGCTTGTTCGTCGGGTGGGGGGGTTGGTTTTGTGATGCAGCGAGGGGGGGGGTCTGTGTTGCCCCGTTCCCTGCCACTTGCTCCGAAGTGGCAGGGAGCGGGGCACTGACAGCTGATTCCCCTTGCTTTGGAATCAGCTGTCACCTACGTCAGTGCGTGCCTGCCTAGCAGGCCACCTCAGAGGGAGGAATGGTCCCAGGCACATTAGAACGTTGGAGGTGAGAATTATTATATAGGACTAATACTGTATAAACAGATATTAACCTAATCTAATCTATATCTTGAATACTGCTCTATCTCAACAGGAGGTTCCAGGCGGTGTACACAGAAGCTCAGCCAAAAAAGTGAGAATTACAAAACCCATAATACTAAATTGCAAAAAAAATTAATCATCATAATTACCAATTTAAAAAGTTTTCAACCTTTTATGCACGAGCATATAATTTTGATCTAGTTAAATTAGATTTGGTAAATTATTCCAAATTGTAACAGCTTGAATAGGAAACAGAAAACCACGCTGATGTCTAAATCAAATATTTTTGAAAAGTAAGAACTTTCAACTGCAAACAATCACGAACTCGGGTTAAATTATCATATTCTATTCTATTATCATATAATATCTGAAAAACTAAACATGTATCTTTAAAAATAATCCATTTACTTACATGAAGTCAATGAAGTATTTTAATAAAACCAAATACACTTTCCCACTTCCTTAACCGGAAAATCATCTGGACAGCTGTATTCTGTAGTAGTTGTAGTTTATATAGCAACTTATTACTCAATCCAACATACAGTGAGTTGCAGTAATCTAACTTAGACAAAGCCAACATCTGAACAAAAAGGGCAAAGTGAGAACTTTGAAAAAAAAAAGAAAAGTCCCAATCAACCTCAATTGATGTAAGCAGAAAAAAGACTTCTTTCAGACTTGATTCATCTGGGCTTCATAAGACAATGAATAATCCAAAAATAATACCTAAAACCTTAGATTCCTTTTCCACATTTAAAATTATGCCATTTGATAATGTAAGATTCAAAGGAATATCTGTCTAATCATTACTTATTTGGATTTTGCTCACACCTTTTTCAGTAGTAGTTCAAGGTGAGTTGCATTCAGGTACACTGGGTATTTCCATAATATTTTTGTTTTCACCTGATTTAACTGAAGCATATGTTCAACAGTCCATTTTTTCCATAGCAACAGAAATGTTGGCTTATGTTTCACTTATAACGGGACAAACTGGAATCAGCATTAAAATATCATCAGCATAGGAAAACAAATGTTCATTTTTAACTAAGGTAATACATAAAAGAGAACTCATAAACAGGTTACAAAGCACTGGAGACAGAGGTGAACCCTGAGGCACTCCACAAGTAGACCTCCAAGAATTTGACATCACACCTCCTTTCTAAACAGTATAAGACTGATTCAACAAGAAATCTTGGAACCAATTCAATACTCAGCCAGTCAGACCTAAACCACTCAATCTAGTTAGCAGTAATTCATGGTCCACTGAATCGAACGCAGTCAAAATATCATATTGAAGCAGAACAATCTGCCTACCCCTACTTAAATACTCTAATAAAATTTAGGCGTACACATTTACTATAATGGGCACATCTATTCTGTAAGTTGAAGTCAGCCCCTCCTAGGCCCCATCCCTGTGAATGCCCACCTAAGTTATACGCTAAGCCATTTCAGTGTGTAATTACAGAGTAGTGATTAGGCGTGATGCTGCCATTTTTGTGCATAAGTGTATACTTACCCGCGTGAATGACAGTATTCTATAAATTTAAGTGTGTAGAAAGCACCTAAATCTGGGCGGGCTGTTACACAACGATGGGGTATCTGTTTAGTTTAAGAATGCTATTCCTCAGGTCTAAACGTTTGGCTATCGCTACTATCCAGATACTTTGAAAGCCCATCCTCGCTCTGTCCCAAATCCTGCATAATTCAACATCAGGAAGAAAGGCAGCAAGCTTCCCATAGCCGAACATACAAGACAAATGATATATCATGTCTTTCATGTCTCTGAACTTTTTTACTCCCTGGAGTGTGCTAAATAAAAGTCTAATTTACAAGTCATGAAGGGGTGAGGAGGGGGGAGAAGGGAGGAACTTACTTTGTCCTTGATTAAATCCAGTGCCATGTTCTCAAGATTCAGCTCATAACATAACCTTATAAAAAGGGGCCCAAATTTAAACTCGCCAAAAGCTACGTTTTTGTTTTCTGCATGGTACCTGAAAGACAAAAAAAAACCAGGTCATATTGCTTAAAGAAGAGAAAATGACAAAGGGAACAAGATTTGCAGTACAAATATTACACAGAAATGGTATGTTTGCTAAGGAAAAATAGAAATATGGTAGTGTTTGCTGTAGACCTGCATAGTGCTTACTTTAGGAAGCACAGCACAGACAGAAGAACGAAAGGGAAGACTTCAGTTATGTTTGTATTCCAAAATTAGGGCTGCAGTAGAAAAACTGCATGAGTCCTTTAAGAGTAGTTGTGAGCTAATGGGTAAAGCATGGAACTGGGAGCTGGCAAGTTCTATGCTTGAATTTGCACAATTCGCTTCACTAGACCATGAGTGGGAAACAATATTGCAATTGCTATGGTTGTTGATGCTACCCTTTCTTTCACCGCATAAATGTTTGCCTGTTACTGCAAGCTTCTCTTCTATTCTGGCATACCAAAGCTAGTGGCGTAGCTATGGGGGGGCATGGGCCCCCCTAAATTGGCTTGGGGGCCCCTGGTTTGGCTGTCGGGGGTTCCCAACCCCCCGCCAGCTGAAGCATTTGTCCCACACTGGTCTCACCGCATTGCCTACCCTGCTCTTCACAATCGCACCGTGTACGCTCAGTTTCATTAAAATGAGCGTGCACAGCATGACTGAGAACAGACCAGGCCAGGCAATGTGAGACCAGCGTGGGACAAACGCTTCAGCTGGCGGGGGTTGGGGACTCCCGCCAGCCAAAGTACCATCATGTGACGGTGGTGCGGGGAGTGGCAGACCAAAAGGTGCCCCCCTCCACTTTGTGCTCTGGCCCCCTCCCCGTCGAGGTCTGGCTACCCCCGTGACCAAAACTGCTTTATGCCAATGGTGGCTACCGTTAACTTAATTCATGGTAATTCTTCCTCAAAGATTATTATCCTAAATGAACCCGGCTATGACTTTGGAAACTGTATCTGCTTTAAAAAGCAGTCCTTTTTATATTTTTAATGTAGGACAGTATTAATAGAAACTTGGAGGACAGTACTCAGACACACTTATGTGGTCGGTAAGAAGTGAATAAAAGCTATCTTCTAAAAATAATCCCAAGTAGTGCAAAACTTTCAACCATTTAAGTCACTCAAGGCCAAAGCTATCTGTTTCAAATCTGAATGGGATAGGAGGCAGGCTGAGGGTAGTATTATATCTATGAATAATGTAAAAAGTTCACTTCAAATAAACAAATATCCATTTAAAGTTATATGCGTATTTCAGTGATCCTACTTATATGTTTAGGATTGCTGAAAAGCCACATAAATTTAGAAGATAAATTATCTCTGTTTCCAGTTACAAAAGTAGCTATCCCTCTTAATATGGACATAGCAACACGGCTTTTAATGCTATTGCAGGCATAAAATTCCTATAGTGCCATCACTTTCATTCTCATTTATGGAGCTGCATTCCTGCAGTAGCAAGAGCAATCTAGCTGGAATCAATATCAAGCACCCAATTAAAACAACAACAACAACAACAAAAGGACTGATTTGTAAAACAATGTTGTTTCCAAAACCTTATTCTCCTACATTAAGGGGCCCTTTTACTAAGTCACATAGAGGGGTATTTTCGAAAGAAACGTCTAAATCAGAATTTGGACGTTTTACAAAGGCGTCCAAATTCCGAGGCGGGGAGAAGGTCATTTTCGAAAAAGATGGACATCTATCTTTTGTGTTCGAAAATACCATGGACGTCCTTGAATTTGGACATTTTGCGATCTGGACATCTTTGATTTTCGGCCATTTTCGAAACAAAGACGTCCAAGTCTAAAACGCCCAAAGTCAAGCCATTTGGACATGGGAGGAGCCAGCATTTTTAGTAGACTGGTCCTCCTGACATGCCAGGACAGCAATCGGGCACCCTACGGGGCATTGCATTAAACTTCATAAAATGCTCCCAGGTACACAGCTCCCTTACCTTGTGTGCTGAGCCCCCCAAAAACCCACTACCCCCAACTGTACACCACTACCATAACCCTTACAGGTGAAGGGGGCACCTATATGCGGGTACAGTGGGTTTTGCAGGGCTCACAGTTTCCTGCACAAGTGTAACAGGTAGTGGGGGGATGGGCCTGGGTCCACCTGTCTGAAGTGCACTAAACTACTCCAGTGACCTGCATACTGCTGTCATGGACCTGAATATGACATCTGAGGCTGGCATAGAGGCTGGCAAGTAATGTTCTTTACCACACTTTTTGGGGGTGGGAGGGGGTTAGTGACCACTGGGGAAGTAAGGGGAGGTCATCCCTGATTCCCTCCAGTGGTCATCTGGGACACCTTTTTGTGCCTTATTTGTAACAAAAACAGGTCCAGCTCAAAACGTCCAAGTTTTAGTGCTGGACATTTTTGCTTTGTTCCATTATGGTTCAAAGACGTCCAAATCTTAGGAATGCCCAAGTCCCGCCTTGAACACGCCTCCGATATGCCCCCCTTGAGATTTGGACGTCCTTCCGACAGACTTCCGAGAAAGACATCCAAAATGCGGTTTCGATTATACTGATTTGGACGTTTCTGTGATATGGACATCAAAGTCCCGATTTATGTCACTTTTTGGATATCCATCTCTTTTGAAAATGAGCCTGATAGGCACCTACGCGAGCCCAACATGCGCCAGTTCAGAACTACTGCCCGGCTACCGCGTGCCCCGGGCTGTAATTTCATTTTTTTATGTGTGTACATATATTTTATTTTTGGCGCTAACCAGGCAGTAATCGGCATTGTATGCACGCAGATGATTACCACTCAGTTAACGTGAGAGACCTTACCGCTAAGTCAATGGGTGGCGGTAAGGTCTCAGGCCCAAAATAAACGCACCCAATTTTTATTTTGTCGCACATCCATTTTTGTCCCCCCCTTCCCCCGAAAAAGGCCATTTTTGCAGGCGCGCTGAAAAATGGACCTGTGCGCTTCCATTACACGCGTCTACAACAACGCAGGTCATTTTTCAGCGCACCTTAGTAAAAGGACCCCTAAGTAATTTGAAGATTTTTTTAACAACAACAACAAAAAAATATGAATAACATCGTCACCCCACCAGTTCCCTCTGCTTCTAAAACTTGGGGGCCTGACTCTTCTCTTTTTCTCTACACCAGTGATTCCCAAACTGGTTCCTGGGAACCCTGGAGTTCCTCAAACTCTCTTCAGGGGTTCCTCAAGAAATTAAGAGTGTAGAATCTTTTGTATGAACATCTTCTATATATATAAAAGGCACCTCCAACGTTCGAATGAAGCCTCAAGCCGGAACTTGAGGCGCCCGAGATATCCGGTTTGGCCTTAAGTGTCCGCCCCGCCCTCGCGTCACAAAGTTATGATGTCGAGGGCGGAGCAAAGACACTCGACGATTCAAGGAAGCCCAGCTCTGTTTCCACGCCCCACGAGGTTCGTCACCTCCTCTCTCCACCCCCGCCCCAAGTACGCAACTTCCCCGCCCTCTCCACTCGCCCACGAGGTCGCCGCTTCCCCTCTCCACCCCCCCCCAGGTCGCCTCTTCCATTCGCCACCCCCCCCCCCAGTTCGACGCTTCCCTTATCCATCCGCCCGCGAGCGAGGTCGCTGCTTCCCCTATGCTAGGCACCCCCCCAAGGTCGCCTCTTGCAAACTCCGCCCCCCCCCCCGAGTTCGCTGTTTCACCTCTCAACCCCACCCCCTGAAGTCGCCGCTTCCCATATCCACCCGCCCCCCTCAAAGATCACCGCTTATCTTAAAAACAAACAAACAAAAAACTGAAACGCAGGCAGCCTTCAGCCATTGGCTGTCTGCTCGGCAGCCACTCATCTCTCCTCTCACTTGGAAAGCTAAAGGTGGACAAAGCCATGGGACCGGACGGGATCCACCCCAGAATATTGAGGGAGCTCAGCGAGGTTCTGGAGGGTCCTCTTAAAGATTTGTTTAATAAATCCTTGGAGACGGGAGAGGTTCCGAGGGACTGGAGAACGGCGGAGGTGGTCCCTCTTCACAAAAGTGGTGATAGGGAAGAAGCTAGAAACTACAGGCCGGTAAGCCTCACTTCGGTTATTGGAAAAGTAATGGAAGCCATGCTGAAGGAAAGGATAGTGAATTTCCTAGAAGCCAATAAGTTGCAAGATCCAAGACAACATGGTTCTACCAGAGGGAAATCGTGCCAAACGAATCTCATTGAATTCTTTGATTGGGTAACTGGAGAATTGAATCATCAACGTGCTATAGACGTAATCTACTTAGATTTTAGCAAAGCTTTTGACACGGTTCCCCACAGGAGGCTCTTAAATAAACTAGATGGGCTGAAGATAGGTCCCGAAATGATGAACTGGATTAGGAACTGGTTGAAGGACAGACGACAGAGGGTGGTGGTCAATGGAGTTCGCTTGGAGGAGGGAAAGGTGAGTAGTGGAGTGCCTCAGGGATCGGTGCTGGGGTCGATTCTGTTCAATATATTTGTGAGTGACATTGCCGAAGGGTTAGAAGGTAAAGTTTGCCTATTTGCGGATGATACTAAGATTTGCAACAGAGTGGACACCCGGGAGGGAGTGGAAAGCATGAAAAGGGATCTGAGGAAGCTAGAAGAATGGTCTAAGGTTTGGCAATTAAAATTCAATGCGAAGAAATGCAAAGTGATGCACTTTGGGAGTAGAAACCCACGAGAGCCTTATGTGTTAGGCGGGGAGAGTCTGATAGGTACTGAGGGGGAGAGGGATCTTGGGGTGATAGTATCCGAGGATCTGAAGGCGACGAAACAGTGTGACAAGGCGGTGGCCGTAGCGAGAAGGTTGCTAGGCTGTAGAGAGAGAGGTATGATCAGCAGAAGAAAGGAAGTGTTGATGCCCCTGTACAAGTCGTTGGTGAGGCCCCACCTGGAGTATTGTGTTCAGTTTTGGAGGCCGTATCTCGCGAAGGATGTTAAAAAAATGGAAGCGGTGCAAAGAAAAGCTACGAGAATGGTGTGGGATTTGCGTTCCAAGACGTATGAGCAGAGACTTGCTGACCTGAACATGTATATCCTGGAGGAAAGGAGGAACAGGGGTGATATGATACAGACGTTCAAATACTAAGGTATTAATCCGCAAAAAAATCTTTTCCGGAGATGGGAAGGCGGTAGAACAAGAGGACATGAAATGAGATTGAAGGGGGACAGACTCAAAAAAGATGTCAGGAAGTATTTTTTCACGGAGAGGGTGGTGGATGCTTGGAATGCCCTCCCGCGTGAGGTGGTGAAGGTGAAAACAGTAACGGAATTCAAACATGCGTGGGATGTGCATAAAGGAATCCTGTGCAGTAGGAATGGATCTTCAGAAGCTTAGCCAAAATTGGGTGGCGGAGCAGGTGGGGGAAGAGAGGTTGGTAGCTGGGAGGCGAGGATAGTGGAGGGCAGACTTATACAGTCTGTGCCAGAGCCGGAGATGGGAGGCGGGACTGGTAGTTGGGAGGCGAGGATAGTGGAGGGCAGATTTATACGGTCTGTACCAGAGCCGGAGATGGGAGGCGGGACTGGTGGTTGGGAGGCGGGAAATACTGCTGGGCAGACTTGTACGGTCTGTGCCCTGAAAAAGGCAGGTACAAATCAAGGTAAGGTATACACATATGAGTTTATCTTGTTGGGCAGACTGGATGGACCGTGCAGGTCTTTTTCTGCCGTCATCTACTACTACTCACTGGCCCTGGAGCGCAGGAACAGGAAGTTCAAAACAACTTCCTGGTACCTGTGCTCATATGGGGACAGAAAGAGGAGAGAGGAGCAACAACACAGCACACAATCAATGCCTGGATGCTGCATTCAGTGCCTGGGAGCAAAGAACAGGGAGAGATGAGGGCTTGGGGTGAAGAGGGGGGCAGGGGTGAAGAGGGGGGAGGGAGGGCTGACTGGAAAGTTGACGGTGAGCAGAGGGGGAGGAAGAGGAGCACAGAAGGGGAAGGGGAATGCACCACCTGCTTAAAACTCTCACACATATACACACACACACTCTTTCAAACACATACACTCACTCTGAGGGGGGGGAGGGTGGCCTGGAACTTGGAGTGTGACTGGGCCGGTGAGAGGAGGGAGAAGAAGAGGGGCACGGTAGGGGGAGGGGAATGCACCACCTGCTTAAAACACTCACACTCACACATACACAGAAACACACACACACACTTTCAAACACACACACTCTCTCCCTCAATCAATCACTCACACACACACACACAAAGTCTATATCAAACGCACACTCACATTCTTTCTCACACACACACTCTCACACAGACAGCCTCACTCTATGTCACACACACTCGCACATTCACTCAGTCTCTCTCACACAGTCACTCTCTCAAACATACACACTACCGATGAAAACCATGCTAGCGCCCGTTTCATTGCTCTTAGAAACGGGCCTTTTTTACTAGTATATATATATATATATATATATATATATATATATACATACATACATGTTTATATAAACTGGTGCATGAAAAATATTTTAGGGATTCCACCATAGTAAAAACTTTAGGAATCGAAGCTCTACACATATGCAAGGAAGTTGCCAAATGCCACAGCTGGAACCTTATCTGTACTCTCATCGTCTCTAGCTTAGACTATTGAAACCTACTCCAAGGTCTCCTACCCCCTTCAATGTATCCAAAACTCAGCTGCACTACATACTGCACTAAATGTCATTCCTTTCACATAACCCCTCTTTAAGGCACTTCAGCAGCTCCCCACTTGCTTCTCCATACAGTTTTACAGCTTCTCTTTAATCGCTGTTCACTGCTTCCCCCCGCCCTCTTTGTTATAGGACACTGTTTCAACTTTTTAAAACTTTTTTTATGTTTAAACACGCATTTAATCCTTACTTGTGTATAATCTGTGACATTTTTTGGATATAATTACAGACTTTTTTGGTTTTAAGCACTTCAGTTATTCAGTCTCAAAGCACTTAAAATGTTTTGCCTTTATGCATAAGTGCTCATTTACATCCACACCAATGTTATCAACGCAACTACACTTTTTATATATTTTTTATTACATAGTTTTTAACGCTTAGCTTTTATGTATGAAAAGCACGATGTTTAAACATTTATGCTTACTCATGCACATTATTGTCAATTGCCAGATTAATTTTAAATTTCATAAAATGTTTTATGCATAAAGCAATTAAGCACTAAAAGGTTTGTGCCCCTCAGCACAAAAATGAACTTGATCACACTTACACACAGAAGTTATTCATGTGCTTTTTCATATACAGTTTTTATGGGCTCAAAGAATTTTTTTGTTTTTATTCCATAGCACTCCAATGATTGATTTTTGCATGAAATGAACTCATTTACACTTATGCTTGGGTGCATAAAGAGAGGCATGACCAGCAGGAAAAAGGAGGTGATAGTGCCAGAGGGCGGCTACGTAATTAGTAAGCAGTCTTGAATGCAAAAATCATAGGGACAGGCTTATGAGCCTCAACATGTATACGCTGGAAGAGAGGAGGGAGAGAGGAGACATGATAGAAACATTTAAATATCTAAAGGGCATTTATGTACAGGAAGAGAGCCTTTTTCAAATGAAGGAGAGCTCTGGAATGAGGGGGCATATGACAAAGTTAAGAGGGAATAGGCTTAGGAGTAACCTAACTACTACTACTACTTAACATTTCTAGAGCGCTACTAGGGTTACGCAGCGCTGTACAGATTAACAAAAAGGACAGTCCCTGCTCCAAGGAGCTTACAATCTAATGGGCGAAATGTCAAGTTGGGGCAGTCTAGATTTCCTGAATAGAGGTATGGTGGTTAGGTGCCGAAGGCGACATTGAAGAGGTGGGCTTTGAGCAAGGCTTTGAAGATGGGCAGGGAGGGTGCCTGGCGTATGGGCTCAGGGAGTTTATTCCAGGCATGGGGTGAGGCAAGGCAGAAAGGGTGGAGCCTGGAGTTGGCGGTGGTGGAGAAGGGTACTGAAAGGAGGGATTTGTCTTGAGAACGGAGGTTACCTAAGGAAGTATTATTTCACAGAAAGGGTGGTGGAGGCGTGGCATGGCCTCCCAGTGGAGGTGGTGGAGTCAAGGACTGTTCCAGAATTTAAAAAGGCATGGGATAAGCATGTGGGATCGTTTAGGAACAGGAAGAATTAGGAGTTACAGAGGATGGGCAGACTGGATGGGTCATATGGCCTTTATCTGCCATCATGTTTCTATGTTTATATACAGGTGGTCTTCATGCACACACTCAGGGGTCCTTTTACTAAGCTGCAGTAAAAAGGATTCTGCGTTAGCAGTGGGGACCCATTTTTGCCACACATAAGGGGCCTTTTTACCGCAGCAGGTAAAAAGCCCCTAAAAAAAGACATGGATATGCAGTAAGATTATTCTTACCATGTGGCCATGCGGGGTGGGGGGAGCACTTAACGCCACCCATTGTGGTGGAGCTAAGGGCCCCTGGGTTACTGCTGCACTAGAAATTACGGAATTATTTTCCGTAGCGCCGGAAATGGTGCACGCTCGAGGCGGAACTACCACCGGTGGCTGCATTGGACCAGCGGTAGTTCCGGGTTGCCACAAGGCAACCCTTTAGTAAAAGGGACCCTCAGACTTTTAATATTTATTTTTTATGCATCTTCTTCCAACCAATCAATCAATCAATCAGAGGACAAGTCACAGGACAAGGGAAGAAGGAGCACCCTGGTTTGTCAGTGATTTTATTTAGTAAAATTTGGGTATGAACAGGAGAATGTGGGATTAAGATTTAAAGGTAACCTCCAAAAGATGGGCTGTGAGGCTGGATTTTAATAAATAAAGAAGGAAAATGCCCATAATAAATGAAGCACCCTAATTCCCATATTTTTCTGTCTTGAATTGACTACATGGCAGGGCCTACTCTTGCTTGCATTGTGTATGGCACTTCTTCTCTTTAGTAGCACTACAGAAATTAGTAGTATTCATCCTTTAAATTACGTGCAAGTTCATAGCCAATCCACTCCGTTTCTTGTTAACCTGAAGGAAACCAGACAAAATGGCCTTCATCTCCTTATGGCTTTAGCAGATTCTGACGCAGTAAGAGAGTCTTTACTAAGGCGCGTTCACGTTTTTGGCACACGCTAAAATTGTGGGCGTGCTAAACGTTACAGACACCAATGCATTCCTATGGGCGTCTCTAACGTTTCACGCGACAAAATTTTAAAGCACAAAAAAAAAAAAACGTGAGCGCGTCTTAGTAAAAGACGCCCTAAGTCATTAACGATATAATGCTGAGCACCAGCTGGATCAGGGCACATTGAAGCCTCTCAGGATTTATTTCCATTGTACCTGTAAATAACATTTTTAGCTAGTTCCACCTCTGCTGGCGTCTGGCATAGATGCAGTAATGTTTTTAACTCATCTCGAAGGATTAGGACATTTTTCTTTAACTTTTCTTCAAGGTTTCTAAAATATAAATCTGAAAAAGAAATCATCATTAGCCAGGTAAAGTCATTCTTAACTGGAAGCAATGAACATTTTCCAAAGCAATGGGGGCACAACTTGTTCCCTATTAAAGATGGCTTTTAAATCATATTATAATCCAAATCTTCTAGATGTTACTCTGGACCCATAACCATCTTGTGCGTCTTCTCCAATATTTGAAACCTACCTTTTACTATCTACAAAATATTGCTTTTGTTATTTTGCCTCTGCTTCTGTAGAGATCTTCACATCCACTTCATGTCTTGCTGAGCGTAACTCAGTTCCACTGTTTCTCTAGGCCCTATCGTGTGTCTCTATCATAGTTCTAGGTAAATGCTTATTGCTTGAAATGCTACATTCACATTCTCCTGCAAATTCCTTCGCAAATATCGAGGGAGAGGATTCCACAAAGATGGTGCAAGACAAAAAATAAAGCCCCCTTTCTGGTAGCCATCAAATCAGCATCCTTCATTGAAGGTACTATCAATGTAAGCATACTCTGTAATTGTAAATTTCATGCCGGTAAACACAAACTCACAAAACCAGCCAATGGTTCAGGCAGTTTTTCATAGATCACTCTGTAAGTAAGAGCCATCAACTTAAATCTAATCCTGTAACAAACAGGTAAACAATGGTAATACAAATAAAGAGAGGTAACATGATCAAACCTAGCTGCCCTACCAAAAATCTGAATGGCTATATTGTGGAGCATCTGCAACTTCCTAAGGTTCTCCTGAGGGTATTAGCATAACCCATAAAGACAGCATGACTTTTATTTTCAGAAAAGGTGGTACAGCAAGTTTAAATAAACATAAACATGCAATAATACCAAAAATGCACTACTGTCCCTAAACAGCCTGTAATTTATGAAGGGTGGCATAACCACGCCCAATCAAAAAGTGTTAATATAAGGGGTAAAACACAGTTGGAAATCTATTAATACCCCTAACTATCAAAAACTGTCAACCACTGCCAACACTTTACTAAATAAAATCACTGACAAACCAGGGTGCTCCTTCTTCCCTTGTCACCCAACAGGCTACCATCTTATCAATATTCAATACCATTCAGTGCTCCCTTAACCAAATGGTCAATGCTGACAAACAATCCAGCAGACATGTCAAATCATTAGTTAATTTTGAAACTTTTGCCACCAATAACAAATCATCAGAATAAACATATGGGTTCATCCCGTAGCGCTGGATCACTTCGAATGATGGGCATAAAAAGATGTTAAACAAGATTGGTGACAACATCAACCCTTGAGGTATCCCATTGGCCAAAGATCTCCAGGCTTTCTACTACAGAAAAAGTATGACCCGATAAAAAACTAGCAGAGCAGGCTAATACCGTAACATGAAGCCCTAGGCGATTCAAAAGAAGCGTATGATCCACCACATCAAACGCAGATGCAAGATCCAGCAACACCAGTAAGACCAGATCACCCATATCAAAAATCTTTCGTAGTTCACTAATAAGTTCAACCAATATGGTCTCTGTGCTATATCCTGAATAAAACGCTGTTTGTCCAGGATGTAATATCCTTTTAGCATCCCCCCCCCCAAAAAAAAAAATAATACACCAACTGTCTTAACACCATCTTCTCAACCAATTTTACCAAAACCCAGAAATTTTATATAGGTCTATAAAGTTTTGGCCTCAAAGGGTCCAACACATGCCCCTTCAAACCGGCAGTATCACTGAGGGCCTGAAAGCGAGTAGGGTTAGGCTTAACTTTATAAACCCTCCCCCACCAGGGAACCTATCAGTTCTTTATCCTAGATTCCCCTGAGGAGGTCAAGTGAAATGGAAATAAAGCACATACACAAAATATATATATAAAATAAAAGTAAAGGCAAATGCGGAGCAAACTCCTGAGTCTCTTGAACTGCAGAGATTCTACAGGGCTGGCTCAGAGAAACACTTCAGCCCTCTTCTTTTTATTGGTAAGCAATCAATGCCACATCATCATTAGATTCAAGAACCAATCAGGTTAGCAGCATCATATGGAAAACATTACTCATTAATCATTACCTTTCTCATGAAAGTTCAGCAGAATCATGGAAAATTGTTGTAATATCAGAATGTGTCAGTAGTTGTCCTTCCAGCATATAAGTAACAATCTGACCTATATTTTATCTTTCTAATTCAGTGTCAAGTGTTTGGTCAGGCAACGGATCTTAAGTCACTTAACGCTGACAAATCTATGATTTCCCAAAAAACAAGCTGTAATTAAATTTACTGATCAGGGACACAGTTTCGTGTTCTTTATCATTCTGCTAACTTCAGAAATATGTGTTATGTCTATTACCTATATTAAGTTATTTCAACATTAGCTCAATGTTCAGTAAACTATTATCATTTTAGTTGCTGTAAGCAGAATCATCTAGCTACAAGCTTTTTGTTTCCCCTGATTTAATTGTTACATTAAATTCCTGGGCAGCTCTTCATAATCATTTTCAACCAGGACCCGGGGGTCTCTATTCTCAGACAGATTTTCCAGACCATCAGGCCCCTTTTACTAAGCGGCGGTAAGCCCAATGCGGGCTTACTGCTCGCTAAACACGAAGTACCACCGGGCTATTTTTGTAGCGCTGGGGTGTACCCGGCGGTAATCGGGCAGTGCCACATGCTGCCCGGTTAGTCGGGTTAGCATGGGAGCCCTTACTGCCACCTCAATGGCGTGAATCAAATTTGTGTATGCAATTTTTGGTGCTTTTTAAAGAATCAGGGGTAAGGGCAAATTCTATAACAGCAATTAAGCTATTATTCTGTAATGGCAATTACAAACGTTAAGTCAGCCTTTACGCACCAGCATTGAGGCACAGCTGCTTACACCATGGCATCGGCTGGTGTAAATTTCCTTAAGCAAATGTTACAGCTGTGGGAGTATCTGTTGGTGTTCTATAAACTTAGTATGTATGTTCTGGGCACAATCCTGACCCACCATAGTTGTCCCATGTCCCTCCTCCCCCTTTGAAGTTATGCACTACAGAAAATGCATGCTAAGGTTATAGAATGCTAAGTGCAGTTACACGCATAACTGAAAATTCATGCCAATTGATGCAAATCACCAATAATTGGTGGTTAGGGTCAATTAGCAGCTAATTTGTCAAGTTATGTGCATAACTGTAGGAATTCTATAACCTGCGACCGCAATTTTGCATGCTAGGCATAAAACTGTATGAACAAGATTATAGAATGAGGGGCTAAATGTTAAATCAATACCTTTATTTTCCAAATTAAGTACTGCATATTATTTTTATGAAGAAATGGATGAATATATAAACTGGTGCTCAGATGTGTTTTGCATGATCTCAAATGTACTTCAAAGAAACATGATAGGATAATAAATTTACTTTTAAATGAAATACCTTTTTCTCCATAAATCTGAGATATGACAGCTACTTTCTTCTGTTGAAATTCTTGAAGTTTCAATACATCATCTGTTAAAAGGTACCGTTTAGCTGGAAAAAAAATCAATTCATTTTTACCACAGTAAAAATCACCAGGAAAGTCTCACATTCTCTCCACCTCCTATCCTAGGGGTGGGTAACCATTGCTCTCGAGGGTCCAACCTAGTCGTGTTTTCAAGGTTTCCACAATAATTATGCATGAGAATGCATACAATGAAATTAGTACATGCAAATCAAATAGATCTCATGCATATTTATTGTGGAAATCTTGAAAACTTGCCACCCCTGACCTATCCCTTCTAGCAGTCACTTTCACTCTCTCAAACTCACCCACCCAAGGGCCTCCTTTCCCCTTGAGTGCTCAAGAACTACCACATACAGTTTTCACCCCCTCAAAATCCCCAAACTAATGCCCAAGGACATTGTAGTATCATATTTCAGCTGGTATATCCATTGTTTAATTATGAATCACAATATGTCGGATTCAAGATGCTTTGTTATGGACCAGGTTAAGGATATGTTAAGGGGAGGGGAGCGGGGGAAAATGATATCAACTCGAACAACGTTGGATAAATAGATTGCATTCAATTAAGATACAGGGTTTAACCTCCGCAATTGAATGGCAGGCATTTTTTTGAAGTTCCGGGTGACGTTATGTTTTAAATATTTTAGCATTTTCATCATTACAAGCGCCATTTTTGAATGCAGTGATGAAAAAGCATCTGTTAAGCTTTCAGTAAGACAGTATAATTATATTTTCATTTGCTGTTTTTAGAACAATATTTTGACTAAAATTTGTCTTTTATTCTTTTAGACAATTAAAACTCAGCTCTCCAGTCCTTTGATATAGAGTGGATGGTGTTTGCTCCAAAGGAAGCTGTTATGGGTGAAATGGACAGTTCCGTTGAGCTTTATAATATTGGTTTATGAACATATTTATTTTATTTTTATTTATTTGTTGCATTTGTATCCCACATTTTCCCACCTTTTTGCAGGCTCAATGTGGCTTACATAGTTCCGTTTACGGCGTTAGACGGTTCTGGTCTGAACAAATACAATGTATAACGAATACACAAGGTGGTGATGTGGTAGAATGAGGTACATAAGTGATAGGTATAATTGGTGGGAAATTAGAAAGGGGGAGGAAGAGTCAGGTAATGTCCATTACGGTCTTTGCTTACGTTGTGTCGCAGGTATCCAAGTATTTTTATGTTGGGTCGGTGGGGTATGCTCTTCTGAACAGGGGATAATATGGGACATATGGGAAAATGATTCACTATTTCTATTAATATTGAAAATATAAAAGGCATATATTACACAAGTGGAATGTATGTAAAAAATAGAGAAATTTTTTTGACCGATGATGGTGGTTTGAATGTAAGGTTCTTCCATGGTCTCCTCCTAATTAAGGAACCGAGAGAGCCACTGAGGTCTTTTTACTTCTATTTTAATATTGAGATACTTGAAGTACAAAAGAATAATTGGTCTGGGAATCAGTTAGAGTTTGGTAAAACTACAGTAGGCCGATTCCTATAGTCCATCAATTGGTAATAGTACTTCTCTACCTTGTTCTTCAACTGTTGTAACGGTTTCTTCAGTGTTAGCTGATCAGGCCCTGTTGCTTCCTGATGGTGAATCAGTTGAGCCCGTTTCTTGCAAATTCAAAACATATTCTACGCTTATCCTCTTCTATCTCTTTTCTGAAAACTCTTGCACCAGTCTACGAGAACCATAACCTTTCTCCAGCTATTACTATATTATACTTTATGGCAGGGTTTGACACAGTTTCTTAAGATCTAGGAGCCAGCTCAAAAATCTAGGCACCAGACTTGTAATGAGCCAGCATATACACACATGCATAACTCTATCTCTGCCTCTCCCCGGCATGCACGCACCCACCCATAGATTTGTCAATCACCACCTCATATACCCTCCTGTGGCATACATTCGCCCCCACCCTTGCTGGTAGCTGTCTCCCAATGATGACTCACCCCCCTCAAACTGAATTCTCAGTACTGCTCTCCAGCTTTTCATCTTCTCCACCTGCACATACCTCCCCAGCTCCTGTAACCCAGCACAGTTTTTGCTCCCCTGTCCCTCCCCCTCCCTCCAGTAGCACAGACATCCAGTTCATTCTCCCCCCATCCCCAGCGATACTAGAAAAACAGAAATGGAAATGAAAGATATCAGAGATGCACATTTCCTAAGGTTGACATGGTCCAACTGATAAATAAAATATTTTTTTCTACCTTTGTAGTCTGAGCATTTTATTTTTCCATTCGATTTGGTCTGTCTCTCTTCTGCTTTTCTCTGTTTTTCCTGCCTTTCCAAGGTCTCCTGTTTATTCAACATTTCTTCTCTTTACATGTCTGCCATCCATCTTCTCTCCTCTGTTCCTATCTTTTCTGCATGTTCAGCATCTGTTCTTTTAGTATCCCTATCCTCCTCTTATATTTAGCATTGTCCCTCTGTGTCCCTATCCTTCCCCCTGTGATCAACAATGCTCCTTGGTGTTCCTAACCCACCCCTTTTCCACCACTGCCCTGTGTCCTTGTCTATTCTTACTCCATGCCCAACATCTCGTCTGTGCCCTGTTCCCTCCCCTTCCACACCCCAGGTTCAGCATCGCTCCCACTCTCTCTCCTGACCCCCCCCCCCCCCCTTTGTGGTCTCTCTCTGCAGGTGGGTGCAGCCCTTTTGGGGGAAATGATTGCTGATGCTGAATCCAGGGGAGCTGCAACACTTCCGGATGAAAATAGTGCTGGATCAAAGTACATGCAGACTTTCTTGGGGGGGGGGGGGGGGGGGGGAGTGATAGATCCAGGGCAATGCAGCCCTTCTGGGGGGGGGGGAGAGCGTGGTGGATCCAGGGGAATGCAGCCATTCTGGGAGAAAATAGTGCTGGATCCCGGGGGGGGGGGCGGGGAAATATAGCCCTTCTGGAGGGAATGAGTGCTGGATCCAGTGGATTGAACCCTTCTGGGGGAAATGAGTGATGGATCCAGAGGAACTGAGCCCTTCTGGGGGGGAATGAGTGCTGGATCCAGGTGCACGCAGCCCTTTTTGGAGAAAACTGTGCTGAAACCAGACTGATAGGGCCCTTCTGGGGGGAATGATTGCCGGATCCAGGGGGAAACTGTTCTTCGGGGGGGGGGGGGGGGGGAAGTGCTGGATCCAGGTGGAAGCAGCCCTTCTGAATGAAAACAGTGGTAGACCCTGGTAGATAACAGCAATTTTGGAGGTGGATGAATGCTGGATCCAGGAGGAATCCGTTCTCGGAGGAATTAAACTACTACTGCTTCAGATTAAGAAGAAAATAAATTTAGCAACAACAGACCAGCATTTAACTCGGTCTACTAACGGCGTGGTGTCCACCCACATTCCGTACCTCCGCACGCACAACTCCAACAGCTCTCTGTGGGTAACAGCCGTGAGCCAGACAATCCGTAGCCGAACATCCGCGGCAATACTGTTCTCCATGCTTGCGCCGTCATGCTGTCCCCTGACTGTACCAATCTAAATTTTGCAGGGGTAATGGTTTAGATAATCACCACAGCAAACTTAACCTGGACATCGCGGTTCCTTGTGTGTCTCTATAATGTAGGTTTACTTATTTTTAATGAATCAGCACTAGACTAGCTCGGCTTTTCGGACCGGATGTTTGCATCTTGCAGACTCCTGCGTGCCCCCGAGTCAGCCTCAGCCACTTCCGTGGCACTTTCCAAGATGGCGACCTCCATCGTACGACATTGTCGGTTGTTGCACAGGAATGTGTTGGGAGGATTTCGTAGAATGGTACCAGGTGCGAGGGAGCCTGCAGGGTGGTTTTTAATTAACGGTCACAGTGGTCAGCCGGGGTAGATGGTCACTGGTGGGGAATTGCTATCAGGAATACAGCGGGATTACTGCGGTGCTGCAGTCGCGCAGACTAGAGCTGTATCGGTTGGGTTTGCAACAAACATCAATGGGGTATTGGGGTTCTTAACAGTGTACCTCGTGCACTGTGGGATTTGCAGTTCTCAAGTTTTCAATTATTCCTAACAATATAGGTGGATGAATTCATAGGGCTGGTCGAAATTGCTGGGCAGAGAGTCTGCCCCCATTGAAAATCTCAGCAATTTGCAGTAAGGAGAGGGACTGACCCCCACCCCCGCTTAAGTGAGGCGTCCACTCCAACCAGCAGCCCGCGTTAAAACCTTTTAACCGATTTGATCAGTATTATGTACCCAAACTTTCAGTAGCGTATTTATGCTAATCTACTACCTGTCCACACCAGAAATTTCATAAAGAACACAGTTCCAAATCTCAACTTGCTCTTCTCTGATACTGCTTCCTGAATGACCCACCATTTGAATCTTAGCATGGCTAAAAGACAGCTTCCTGTATTTCCTGAGAAACCTACCATCCTCTTTCTGTGGGTAATATTCAGGCATATTTTCAAAGCACTTAGCCTTCCAAAGTTCCATAGAAACCTGTGGAACTTTAGAAGGCTAAGTGCTTTGAAAATGAGCCCCATTGTCATCCACTTGTTTTCCCTGATCTCATAATGGTCATTTTGACATGGTTTCTCAGCACATATACAGAAAGTTTCTAAACACGTTACCAAGGCCCTTATCCAACTCTCATCACCTTTTGCTTGGGCATTTACAACCTACTCCTTATAGGTCTTCCATTAGCCATCGTTCTCCAGGTGAATCTCTTCAGTTCTGCTGTACAACATATTCTGCCAGTGTAATTCCACTCACTTAACCCATCTTCTCATGTCACTTAATACATTGCGCCCTATTTGTCTTCATATAGTTCAGACTTCTTATATGCACTTACAAGTACACTTATTCTGCAGCTCATATTTACACCTCTCATCTCGCAGAACTTTTCTTCCAGAGTTCTACTCATCAAGATGCCTACGCAGTAAGCTTATGTTACACTGTGATCTACAGCTTTATGCAAAGTTTCCTATTACAAGTGTAAAGAAAAAAATGTTGCTCCCCAAGGCAGTAATAGTACAGAACAGTCTCGATTACCTGATGTAAATGGGACCGACCCATTGTCGGATAAGTGAAAAGTCAGATAATACGGAAAACACTGCATAAACCCCTTAAACAATGCATAAACAAAGGCATAGTGTTCCCAATTTTCAAAAATTGTTCTAAAACAAAACTTTTTAATAGAAATAATGTGACAACATCACCAGGCTGTCTGTTGGATATGCTGGCTGGTTGGCTATGAGAGTATTGTAGGTTTTTTTTGTTTGGTGGTGTTTTTTAGCAAGTATTGGCTGGCCTCTTGTTTCACTTTTGACTAAGGGGTCACATCTAAAGGGTCCTTTTACTAAGCTGCGGTAAGCACTAATGTATGCTTACCGCAGCTTAAAAGAGCTTACCGCTGGATGCACTGAGGTGTCCCACAGTAAATTAAACTTGTGCATAAGATACCCATACGCTAACATTTTAGAAAACATTTTGCCTGAGGGGGCGTGTCTGGGAGCAGAGAACAGCATTTTTGTGCTGATCAGTGCACTGACATTGCCACACGCTAACTGATTAGTGTGTGAGCCTTTACCGCCTACAACATAGGTAAGGGTTCAATCGCTAATTTTTGTTAATGGCCATGCGCTAATGGCAACATTAGCACATGAAACTCACATCACGAGAATGCTAGTAAAAGGCAGAGTCACTCCAATCAATATTCAAAAGTGGAGAAAAAAAAGACCTCGGAGTACGACCAAAGCGGGACTACTCAATACCATCATGGGCCAAAGACAAAAACTCCACTTACACAAGAACAGAACGGAGTGAAAACTGTAATGGCATATAAGAGGAACAGAGTTCAGGCGTGATGTGCAAGCTGATTTCAAAACTACATTTAGCTTGAGTCGTACATCCACACGTCCAAGGCTTCCAAAAGTCCACATGACACCTACTGCAAGGACCAAAACACATGAATTCACACACACTATAGAAAAGCACCAATTCACTCTCTTCTGAATTCTCTTCCCCATACTTTCACCACACTCAAAACCACACTCACAGATAAAACTGTTACACCCTAATATCCTTTCGTTATTGTCCTATCTCCCTATCATTTCCCCATTGTCACATTCCATTGTTTCTAATCCTAGATGATATTTTGACTTTGTCTTCCCACAACTCTTCACAATGTACCCATAATCGTATTATGACCAATTGTATTTCTATTATTCACAACGTATTGTAAGCCACACTGAACCCGCAAATAGGTGGGAAAATGTGGGATACAAATGCAATAAATAAAATAAATAAAATAAAAATAATCCAAACCCGATGAAGAATCTCTATTTCACTTGTGCTGCTCTAGGGCATAATGTCCTGTTTCCTGAGGCAGTGCAAGTGAAACGGAGATTCTTTGTTGGGTTTGGATTACAACGCTATAACAAGGTTTTATTCTAAAAAGAAATGTAACAATATACAAAAATAGGCTTGGCAAAAGACAGAACACAGCAAATAAGATCATAAGAGAAAGGAATAAATCAAAAAATAGGCAAGTTAATGTATTGAAGGATTAAATGGTTCTTTTGCTTTAAGGCTATCCTCTTTTCTCTCACCAGATGCTTTAGATTTGATATTTTTGTTGTTATGTCACCTGTATAGCTCAAAATTCATTTGAGGCATCATGCTTGTGATATTTATTAGAATTTATTTATCGCCTTTGTGAAGAAATTCACCCAAGGAGGCGTACAGCAAGAACAAAGTGGCATAGGCAGTAGACAATTCCAACAAAAAAATTTCAAATGACAGTACTGTATTTCTATTCTGCTTAGTCCTAAGTATTTTACAGTACAACATACACTATTGAAAACATTAACCCCTCCCCTGCCGTTTGCTAATGCCGACACAGCCCATTCACTTTGAATGGGCTGTGTCAGCATTGCCGTGCGGCAGCCGCTATCACGGCTTAGTAAAAAGGGGAGTAAAAGAGAAAACAATTTAACAAATTAAGGGGCCCTTTTACTAAGCTGCGCTAAATGGTGGCCTGCAGTATGATTAGCACGTGGGTTTCCCCCGCATGCTGCGGCCACTTTTAGCGTGGCTGTAAAATGGCCACATTTCCATTTTTCCTATTAATAGCCAGGCATTCATTTCCAAATGAGCGCGTGAGCCCTTACCGACACCTATTTAGGCAGAAAGGGCTTACGCGCTAACCGGTTAGCAAGCAGCAATGTAGCTGCGCTAACCGATTAGTGCTGGGAACGCCTTCCGATGTTTCATCTAAGGAATGGCCTGGTGTGTGCAATTTTTTTTTTGTGTGAGCAACAAAGTTTTATAAACCAACAATTTTTGAGTGCCAGTATTAGCAATGCATTTCTGTATATAGCATTAAAACTGTTGTGATCAACCATGTAAAATCTGTGAGTGACACTCCTAAAATGTATGAGCAGTCGCTCATGGGCGTTGCTTAGAGGGTACATTGACGCCTACTCTCCCCTCCCAAGCACACCCCCAGCTGAGGATTCATGCGCAGATGCCTGAACTACCACAGAGTGCCTGAGCACACCCCATGTTAGTGCATTTTAGTGCTTACTGCCACTTAGTAAAGGACTCCTAAATAAAAGAGGCATGGACAAATGCATTCATATAATAAAACACAGTTTGAAACCATTAAGGAGTTATATTTAGTAAAGTAGCCAAAAGAACCAAATAAATAATATATCACGACAATTAAGACCTGCAGGCTCATTTTCGAAAGAGGAGGACGCTCATCTTCTGACACAAATCGAGAGATGGGCGTCTTTCTCTCAAGGTCGCCCAAATCGGTATAATCAAAAGCCGATTTTGGGCGTCCTCAACTGCTTTCCGTCACGGGGACGACCAAAATTCATGAGGGTGTGTCGGCACCGTACCGAAGGCGGACTGGGGCGTGATTTAGAGATGGGCGTCCTCGGCCGATAATGGAAAAAAGAAGGGTGTCCCTGACGAGCATTTGACCAACTTTACTTGGTCCCTTTTTTTTCATGACCAAGCCTCAAAAAGGTGCCCGAACTGACCAGATGACATCCCCTTACTCCCCCAGTGGTCACCAACCCCCTCCCACTCCCCCCCCCCAAAAAAAAATATTATTATTTTTTTTTTTGCCAGCCTCAAATATCATACCCAGTATGCAGGTCCCTGGAGCAGTTTTTAGTGGGTGCATGTAGGTGCCCCCCTTCACCCCTTAGGGCTATGGTAGTGGTGTACAGTTGTGGGGAGTTGGTTTGGGGGGGGGGGTTGGGGGGCTCAGCACTGAAGGTAAGGGAGCTATGCAGCTGGGAGCAATTTGTCAAGTCCACTGCAGTGCCCCCTAGGATGCCTGGTTGGTATTTTGGCATGTGAGGGGGACCAGTGCACTACGAATACTGGCTCCTCCCATGACCAAATAGCTTGGATTTGGTCGTTTTTGAGATGGGCGTCCTCGGTTTCCATTATCGCCGAAAACCGGGGTCGACCATCTCTAAGGTCGACCTAAATTTCATGATTTGGGCGTCCCTGACCGTATTATCGAAACGAAAGATGGACGCCCATCTTGTTTCGATAATACGGGTTGCCCCGCCCCTTTACGGGGCCGTCCTATGAGGACGCCTTCATGACAACTTGGGCACCCCATTCGATTATTCCCCTTCTGGTGGAGTACAATTAAATCTAAGACCAGATGTACTAGATATAAGCAAATCTATTACTGCTACTAGTACTACTACACAACCAGCCAAGTTACTAGTCACCGAAAGTCTGAGCAAATAAAAAGGTCTTAAAAGTTAGGGTGTCTTCAGCAAGCTTAAGTAGGCAACCTGTTGCATTCAAATGGAGCAGCAATTGAGAAAGTGATAACCCTAGTTTCTGCAAAGTGAATTTTTGCCGAAGGTAGAAGTGATCACAGGGCTCGACTAGGACAATAGATCTTCAAAATAATACTCATTATGCTCTAATGCCTTTTGGATCAACAATAACATTTTAAACTTAATACAGAATTGCAGAGGCAGTCAATGTATTTCCTTAAGATGAGGTGTGGCATGATGGTTTTGCAGTATCCCCGCCACCAGCTGTGCTCTAGATAAGTGTAAGACTTTTAATATGTTTGTGAGATACCTAAATAAAAGAGCATTACTCCCATTTGTGGGAGTACAAGACTGAATGACAGTTATAAAATCGTCAACTGGGATAGTAGACTTCAACTTACTCAACACCTGTAATTTGTAGAATGATGATTGTGTCACAGTTGTAACTTTGGTCCTTTGTAGACAACATTGAATCAAATATAACTCCTAATCTACAAATCTTCTTAGTCATAACCGTAAAAAATAATAATATAGATTTTTCTTTGAGTAACCATACAGGGCCTGATATACTTATCTGTTTTATTCATAGACATAGTTAATCGGATTTGCTGTGTTATTTTATACTTACTGTCCTGAGACTTGAGACTGTATTTCATTTCAGAAGCTTGACGTAAGCAGTCTAGGTAAATGCTAATTCCATTTGTAGGTCTGTAAATTATTACTGTACAATATTCAGACAAGGCTATTTTATTCTTTTTAGGGAGAAGGACATTACTGTCTGCAGCATATATTGACAGTCAAAAATGGGAAGAAAGAGAGAGAGATCCTCAAAACTTAGGTATGTAACCAAACTTGATTTGTATAAGAGTAAAGAGGACAGTTTTCAAGTTACTTGTATAGTTGCACTGTACCTGGATACCTTTTCCATCTATGTTTTGTAGCTAATATTTTAAGAGAATACCTGGGTAATTTCTCTTAGAAAGTTAGCTAGTATAACGTAGGGCTGTCCATTTAATGCGATTAATCGCATACATTTTTTCTTGGCTTGCACTAATAATTTTAACTCGATTAATTGCATCATGCTGCTCTCTCCTATAAGGAGGAAGAAAAAAGGCAGAAAGTTGAATGTTAAAGATGTTATAGGGGAAGAAGGGAGGAGAGAAAAGAAATAGTGAGGAGAGAGGAGACCCTGAAAATAGAGTTCAGGGCACAGACAGAGGAACAGAACCAGAGACGGAATAAGATGATTAGGAAAATAAATTACCGGACATTTAAGTGTATTAGCTGCGTTTGGATGCTATTTTCAGAAAAAAGGAATCTTTATTACTCACCAGCACAGGATCAGAGATCAGTAGCAAGTTGTGGAAAAATAATAGCAAACTTACAAAATCTAACATCAGTAGCTTTGGTAATTATAAAAAGTCCGGCTAATTATGTAAAGAACAGCTGAAAGGAGAAAAAGAGAGAGAAAGGAACCACTGACAGGAAATATCATAGATTCTGAAGGGAAATAAATATGAAGAGAAAAGTAAATAGTGATCTGTTATAAAGAAAGTAGTGCAGCATACCTGAAATAGAACAAAAGATAAGAAAAATGGTTTTATTTTCAGTTTAGTAACTGAAGTACAATATGTCAGTTTTGAGAATTGACATCTGCAGTCTAGATTTTGCACTATATAGGTGAAAAGGTGAGGGGGGCACCACGCGATTAACCAGGCGCTCAAATATTTAATCCCAGTTGATTGTGTGCTTAAAACCTTTGATTGATGAACAGCCCTAGTATAAAGTAATTTTCTCAAAGTGCATCTGTATTTTTCACTTGCTTATTGTATTGTACTTATGTGGAGGGCAAAGAGGAAATAAAACACCATTATGTTTCCTCCCTAATTTAAACACTTTCTACAGAACACCTTGATGCAATCAAGAAAAAAGTAAACATGTTGTGAAAGTCTACATATACTTTAGCCAGGCTGAGTAGAGACATTTTCAGACAGGCCTTTACTCAGTTAAATAACTGTCAAGAAAGTGGCTTTGAAAACTGTCCTCAAAGTGCTTATAATTAAAAAAGAAAATTAAAAGTAGAGTTTACACTGAGGTTTTTGTACCAGTGGTTGGCCTGATAGATTCTTTTGTACAGTGTGGGACCCAACTTTGAGATCTGGGTGGTGAACGGAGTCTAGTCCAAGATTGAGGGGATTTCTCATTTCAGTATCTCTGAGCTCTGGTAGGAGAACTCCTCTGGAATAGCAGTTTCATCAGTGGCGGCCAGTGTTTTTGACATGGCTGCTCCAATTTGCAGTAATGATCACTCTGGAACACCATCAGTGATAGTTTCTGATCATGGAGTGGGAGATGATCCACTCTGTGGTGTCGGAGGAATATTGACAACCTTGATAGTCTGAACATTTGGGAGATCCTGAAGGAAGAACTTGTGGTAAATTACAGCAAACTGAGGTGGTGGTTAAATCAGATGGCACAAGGACAAGAATTTGCATTTGTTCTAGGGTTGTCTCTGCTCCCTTATCTTCCTTTTCAGTGCTCCTGGGAATGTTTCTTTTGGAGGGGAATTTGGTCAGTCGTATCCTGAATGGAAAGTTCATTGGTTGATTGTGTGTCAGTTTTCCTCTTTAACATCTCTCAGATTAACAGAGCATAAAAGATCCCTTAACAATGAGGAAGAGAGGGTCCATTAGTGTGAGCTTTCTATGGCTGTGCTGCAGAATTCTGGTGCCTTGCTGATTAAGGATAGTCAATGTTTGTGGAGAAGAATGGATAACCTAGAGGATTGGTTAAGGGAGAGCAACTTGACTTATTTTAAGAACATACGTATTGCCATACTGGGACAGACTGAAGGTCCATCAAGCCCAGCATCCTGTTTCTAACAGTGGCCAATCCAGGTTACAAGTACCTGGCAAGATCCCAAAACAGTACAATACATTTTATGCTGCTTATCCTAGAAATAAGCAGTGGATTTTCCCCAAGTCCGTTTTAATAATGGCTTATGGACTTTTCTTTTAGGAAGCTATCCAAACCTTTTTTAAACCCTGCTAAGCTAACTGCTTTTACTAAATTGTCTGGCAGCGAGTTGCAGAGTTAATTACACATTGACTGAAGAAATATTTTCTCTAATTTGTTTTAAATTTACTAGTCCTAGTATTTTTGGAAAGAGTAAACAAGCAATTCATGTCTAGTCATTCCACTTCACTCATTATTTTATAGACCTCTATCATATCTCAACTCAGCCGTCTTTTCTCAAAGCTGAAGAGCCCTAGCTGCTTTAGCCTTTCCTCATAGGGAAGTCGTCCCATTCCCTTTATCATTTTCGTTGCCCTTCTCTTTACCTTTTCTAATTCCACTATATCTTTTTTGAGATGTGGTGACCAGAATTGAACACAGTATTTGAGGTGCAGTCGCAACTATGGAACGATACAAAGGCATAATATCCTCATTTTTGTTTTCCTTTCCTTTCCTAATAATATCTAACATTCTATTTGCTTTCTTAGCTGCTGCCGCACACTGAGCAGAGGGTTTCAATGTATCATCAACGATGACACCTATATCCCTTTCCTGGTCAGTGACTCCTAGTGTGGAACCTTGCATTACATAGCTATATTCAGGTTCCTCTTTCCCATATGCATCACTTTGTACTTGCTTACATTAAATGTCACCTGCCATTTGGATGCCCAGTCTCGTAGAGTCCTCTTGTAATTTTTCACAATCCTTCGATTTAACAACTTTGAATAACTTTGTGTCATCAGCAAATTTAATTACCTCACTAGTTACTCCCATCTCTAGATCAATTATAAATATGTTAAAAAAACAGCAGTCCCAGCACAGACGTCTGGGGAACCCCACTATTCTCCATTGAGAATACTGACCATTTAACCCTACTCTCTGTTTTCTGTCATTTAACCAGTTTTTAATCCACAATAGAATGCTACCTTCTATTCCATGACTCTCCAATTTCCTCTGGAGTCTTTCATGAGGTACTTTGTCAAATGCCTTTTGAAAAATCAGATATACAATATTGACTGGCTCACCTTTATCCACATGTTTGTTCACCCCTTCAAAAAATTGTAATAGATTGGTGAGACAAGATTTCCCTTCACTAAATCGATGTTGGGTTTGTCTCATTAATCCATGCTTTTGAATATGCGCTGTAGTTTTTTCCTTTATAATAGTCTCTACTATTTTGCCCAGCATCGACGTTAGACTCACTGGTCTATAATTTCCCGGATTACCTCTGGAACATTTTTTAAAAATCATCATTACATTGGCCACCCTCCAATCTTCTGGTACCATGCTTGATTTTAAAGATAAATTACATATTACTAACATTAGTTCTGCAAGTTCATTTTTCAATTCTAATGGTACTCTGGGATGAATACCATCTGGTCCAGTTGATTTATTACTCTTCAGTTTGTCAAATTGTGCCATTACATCCTCCAGGTTTATAGAGATTTCATTCAGTTTCTCAGACTCATCAGCTTTGAATACCATTTCTGGCATGCGTATTTCTCCCAAATCTTCCTCGGTGAAGACCGAAGAAAAGAATTCATTTAATCTCAACGCTATGGCTTTGTGTTCCTTAAGTGCCCCTTTTACCCCTCTGTCATCTAGCGGTCCAACTGATGTTTTTGCTGGCTTCTTGATTTTAATACACCTAAAAAAACTTTTACTATGTGTTTTTTTGCCTCCAACGCAAGTTTTTATTTTATTAATTTAATACATTTCTATTCTGCCTATTCTCCTAAAGGGATTACAATATTGTGTATATAATACATCAGTTCTAAAGCTACTTGATAAGTTGAAGAAATACTTTCTAAAGTCCAGAAATATTTGGAAAGAACACTCCCCCCCCCTGGATAATCCAGGCTTTTTATTTTCCAGCCCTGAAGATACAGGAAAATGGAGGTGGGATGGAAAGAGGTTCTCTAGGACTAAATACTTGGGATGCTTGTACATTATGGGATTCTTCACTGGGTCCATGAGGTATTTGATTTGCACCCTGTCAAAGGCCTTCTTCTAATCTAAACACAAAAAGGTCACCAACAGATCAACCCTACATGAATTAACCTCTATCCATACTGTGGTCAGAATATGAATGGTGTTCAACAGTGAATTTTTTTTTTTTTTTCCCTTGCCTACTGGGACTTCTGCTTTTGTAGAGAGATGGATCATATCCAACCTTCTGCAGTCCTTGGGGACCACTCCTTATTCTAAAGGAATTATTAACACGGTCGGAAAGGGGAGGCACCAGAACCTTCCCTAAGGGGTCATTTTACTAAGGTGTGCAGAAAAATGGCTTGTGGTAGTGTAGGCGCTGGTTTTGGGCGTGCACCCATCCATTTTTCAGCGCACCTGTAAAAAAGGCCTTTTTAAAATTTTTGCGGAAAATGGACGTGCAGCAAATTCAAAATTGTCGCTTGTCCATTTTTGGTCTTCCACCTTACCGCCAGCCATTGATCTAGCGGTAAAGTCTCACGCAGTAACTGGGAGGTAATGACCTACGCACGCCAAATGCCACTTGGCGAGCGTCTGATATGCGCGGCTGAAAATCTTTCAGCAACGCATATTGGACGCGCGCCAAAAATGAAATTACCACAAGAGCCACATGGTAGCCGTATGGTAACTCCATTTTGACGCATGTTGGGCGCGGATAGACACTTATGTGGCTTAGTAAAAGGGCCCCTAAGTTTTTTCAGTACCATTCGGCCCCATCACTTTATCTATTGTTAGGGGGAGAGAGGGAGAGGGAAAGTGAGAAACTGGTGGGAATGTGCTTGGGTGGATAAGAGGATGAAAAAGCCTGCATGTGGGCAATAACAATTCTGATTTTACTGCAATTCTGTTGTTAACATAGGAGCCAACTTTTCAAAATTATTGGGGGTGCTAAGCCCAATGGAAATAACCCCTCCCTGGACCCATACAAGGAATTTTTCTCAATATTGGGGGTGCTTAAGCACCCACAGAGTCGGCTCCTATGGTTGTTAATGCTTGTTTTCCAAACTTGTCCTGGTGACCACCACAGTTAGTCAGATTTTCAGGATGCCCACAGTGAATACGCATGAGATACAGTTGCACATGATAGGATGCCACTGGATGCAGCTATATCTCATGAGTGTTCACCGTGGATATTCTGAAGATCTACCAGGTTTGGGAAGCACTGAGTTAAAAGAGAAAGTCACTTTTTTGAAATAAGTTATACAGAAAGTCAGCGGGGTCCTTTTACTAAAGTTTAGCGCACGCTGGTTCTGTTATTAAATTCTAAGAAGACCATAGGTATAAAATGAGCTTCGTATCATTTAGTACACGCTAATGGAATTAGCATGAGCTAAGCTTTAGTAAAATGGCCCCAGTATCCTTAGGTTTTGGTAAAAATCTGTAACACAGTACTTTTTGTGTCGTTCCATGGCACATCCGTAATGATGATTGCAGACATAACCTATAAGTATGCTATCTTTTTGTTTTGTTTTTTTTATTTCCGATGTCTTTATTCAACAACACAACAAAATAACAGAAAAACTGCCATAAAACTTAGCATGGTCACATACAAAAAAAGAAGTGCCACTATAATTGTGTTGTTACGCAGAAAAGAAAAGCATTACCCCAGAAGGGGTAAAACTTTATACTTCTATTTAAAGAATAGGTTTTATGGAAAACTAAAGACCCCACCCCCCTCATCCCAGAAACCTATGGGCAACAGGGTGTCTTCCATAGCAAAACTTCCTGTGTGACATTACAGCTTTTCACCACAGTCGGTTCCAAGAAAGGGCCACCTGGTTTTATGGCAGTGTTCTAAGAAAGGGCTCCAAGATTTTTCCCATTTGTGCAATATTTTCCCATGAGCAGCTGTTAAATGCTCCATTTCACTAGTGTAGTGTAATTTAACCATCTAAGAAAGGAAGGGGCAGACTCCACTTTCGTGCAAGCTGCTACAGTCAGCTTAGCTACATTTATTTCATGCTGAATCATTGACTGTGTAAACTTAGGCAAGGTAGGAAGTGGCTTATTGAAGAGAAAGATACCTGGGTCCCAAGGAAGCTGAATACTCAACCAGTATTGCAGTTGATGCTGAATCATCTTCCAGAAAACCCTCACCTTAATGCAAAGCCACCAAATGTGAGCCATGGTTACCTGCTCTCCACATTGATGCCAGCAGAGAGATGAAGAGGCCTGAAAAATGCATTGAAGTCGAGCCAGGTCAAGTACCATCTATATGTAACCTTAATACAATCTTCACATATATTGAAATCCTCTGCTCAGTGTACAGCAGCAGCTAAGAAAGCAAATAGAATGTTAGAAATTATTATGAAAGGAATGTAAAAAAAAAAACCTGAGAAGTGATGCATGTGGGAAAGAGGAACCCGAGTTATAGCTACGTAATTCAAGGTTCCACGTTAGGAGTCACCGACCAAGAAAGGGATCTAGATGTCGTCGTTGATGATACGTTGAAACCTTCTGCTCAGTGTGCTGCGGCGGCTAAGAAAGCAAATAGAATGTTAGGTATTATTAGAAAAGGAATGGAAAACAAAAATGAGGACGTTTTAATGCCTTTGTATCTCTCCATGGTGCGACCACACCTCAAATATTGTGTTCAGTTCTGGTCCCCGCATCTCAAAAAAGATATAGTGGAATTAGAAAAGGTACAGAGAAGGGCGACAAAAATGATAAAGGGGATGGGACTACTTCCCTATGAAGAAAGGGTAAAGCGGCTAGGGCTCTTTAGCTTGGAGAAAAGATGGCTGAGGGGAGATATGATAGCGGTCTATAAAATAATGAGTGGAGTGGAAAATGTAGACGTGAAGCGTCTGTTTATGCTTTCCAAAAATACTAGGACTAGGGGGCATGCAATGAAGCTACAAAGTAGTAAATTTAAAACAAATCAGAGAAAATATTTCTTCACTCAACATGTAATTAAACTCTGGGATTCGTTGCCAGAGAATGTGGTAAAGGTGGTTAGCTTAGCAGGGTTTAAAAAAGGTTTGTCCTGCTTCCTAAAGAAGTCCGTAGACCATTATTAAAATGGGGAAAATCCACTGCTTATTTCTGAGATAAGCAGCATAAAATGTTTTGTTCATTTTTGGGATCTTGCCAGATATTTGTGACCTGGATTGGCCACTGTTGGAAACAGAATGCTGGGCTTGGTGGACCTTTGGTCTGTCCCAGTATGGCAATACTTATGTACTTATGTAATATTATAATGCCTTTGTATCACTCCATGGTGTGACCGCACCTCAAATACTGTGTGGAATTCTGATCACCACATCTTGAAAAAGATACAGCGGAATTACAAAAGGTACAGAGAAGGGCGATGAAAATGATAAAGAGTATGGGATGAGAAGAGACAAATGAAGGGAGATATGATAGAGGTCTTTAAAATATTGAGTGGAGTGGAACAGGTAGATGTGAATCGCTTGTTTACTTTTTCCAAAAATACTAGGATTAGGGGCAAGCAAAGAAGCTACTAAGTAGTAAATTTTAAATGAATCGGAGAAAATATTTCTTCACTCAATGAGTAATTAAACTTGAATTCATTGCCAGAGAATGTGGTAAAGTAGTTAGCTTAGCAGGGTTTTAAAAAGGTTTGGATAATTTCCTAAAAGAAAAGTCCGTAAGCCATTATTAAGGTGGACTTGGGGAAAATCCACTTCATAGTCAAGGATAAGAAGCATAAAATCTGTTTTACTGTTCTTCCACCTCGGTTCTCTTTAGCCCAGCCCCCAAGTCTCTGATGTTGGTGTGAATGGTATCAGTTCTTTCTAATATCTCTCCTCTCATGGCTTTCAGTTCTTGGCATATTTTGCTAAAGTATTTCTTTAGGGCACATGGAGCCATACCAGACTTCCCCTACAACACCATCAAAAGCAGAGACATCCGATTCCTCTTCAGAGGCTGAGTCTCGCAGTGGTGACGCATGCCGTGAAGCACTTTGAGCTTTGACATGAGCTGGTTGCTTACCAGACTCCTTATTGGAGTCCAGTTTAGACTTTTGGGTCATCGTGGGCAGCAAGGCAATATATGCTACATTGTTTTTTTAAACTTGAGACTAGTGATGGCTATGGATTACCTCAGTTTATTGTGGGTAGTCAGGGAGCAATGGAGTTAGGCAGCCATTTGGGTCGATGATGTCTTTCCTCCCCCATGTGCTATCCTTCTTTTTCTTCACGTTGATGTACTGCAAGAAAAGATAACAATTAGTTTTGTTCTCATCATCTTGCTCCCCCCCCACTTCTTTATCTGTATAAGAAAAGGCACAAGGTTACAAGGAGCACAGATTCTATCCTGTTTTGAAGGTTTTGCTTTTTCATAACACTCTTGCTGCCAAATGAGTCAGGTTCTAGAGGAAAACACACCCTGGTACTGGCAGTTCAGATTTTGAATGGAAGAACCAGGACTACAGTTACCACAGTGCATTCAAGTGTAGCTTTAAAACCAGAACTGGCCAAAAATCTCCCACCAGAAACTGGATCATGTGACATCTCTCGAATTGGCAGACATTTGACCCTCTCATTTGTTGTTTATTCATTTGTTGTTTATTTATTTTTACATTAAAACAGTACACAATGTTTATTTTTGATGATGTGTTTGCAAGCTTAGGGCCCCTTTTAAAAAGTGGCAGTATCTGTACTGCTGCTTTGCCACGTGCCAATCCGGCACTACCACAGGAGCTTGGCCGTAGTGCCTGCCCCCAAACGCTCGCCATTTCCATTGCTGAAAAAATAATTAAAATTTTGTATCACTGGGGGCTTACCTGGCTATAATCAGGGCTGCCCAGTTAGCGCTGGATTCCTTACTGCCTCCTAAATAGGTTGCAATATTGGCAGTCCCGGGAAATGGCTGCGTGGCAAGTGTTTTGGCCATTTCCTTTAGAAAAAAACCCAAACAAACAGCTTTTACCCGCTTTGATAAAAGGGAGCCTCGGTGCACAAATCCATACACTGACGCTACTGCAGGGCCCCTTTTTACTGCAGGTCTGTAAAAGGGGCCCTTTAGTGAAATCAAACATATAAATGGCAAGAGACGTATTCACTCGCAAATGCGCAGTAGAGACCCTCTCTGTCCCGCCCCGCGTCAATACGTGATGACGGGGGCATGACAGAGAGGGAACCTGCGCACCTGCAAGTGAGGGAACTGCCGTCGCCACCGCTCCCCCCCCCCCAGGGTTGCCGCTACTGCTCCCCCCACCCACCCGGAGTCGCTGCCGCCACCCACCCTCCACCTGGCCCGGGTACCTGGCTTCACTATTCAAACCGCCGGAACGCAGCACACAGCTCATCTGAGCTGCTGTTGGCCTTCCTTACCTGCCTGTGTCCCGCCCTCGCCGACGTTACGTCACACGAGGGCGGAACACACGCAGAGAATAAGGAAGGCCGATGGCAGCTCAGATGAGCTGTGTGCTGCGTTCCGGCGGTTTGAATAGTGAAGCCAGGTACCCGGCCCGGGTGGAGGGGTGGCGGAGGGGACTCCGGGGGGGGGGGGGGCTTTCAACCCCCCCCCCCCTTCCTTTACTAGCCCGTTTTTACGGGCTCAACTGCTAGTAATTTAAAAAAGACAAATCGTCTGATACTTAAAAGATACTTAAAAGATTCTAAATCTGCTAACAGCTGAATCTAGCAGTCTTTGAGATAGCCTGGTGATATCAGACACACATAAAATTTAGCATGAAAAATAAATCAAACCTTAAAATAACTAATATGTCTTAATTATCTGAGCAGTAGATGGCAGTGTTGCCTCTAAGGATGTACAGCTATAATTGGAAGAGAGCCTGAATGTAACTAAATGTTGCTTTATGTTGTATTTCTTGAGATACCTTTGTAATTTATACTCTTTTCTAAGTAGTCTAAGAGAATTGTTTACTGGTTTATATTCTACAGCATAAAATAGTCTTAAAGTAGCCTCATCCATCATTGAACAAACGACATTGGCTGCCTATAAAGGGACAGGTACAGCCAGCTGGTGCCACATTGCCTGCATTTGCCTGCAGTGTGATGGGGCACTTGAGGTTGCTTCTGCTTCGATATTGGGATCTGTGGTACAGATGTTTTTGGCAGAAAGAGCAGCCACGTTAGCTCCTACTTTTCTGAGCAGCACGAACAGTCCCAGCCCCCATTAGTGCATGGGAGGGTAGGGACCATTGGTCATTCACCCACTTGATTGCAGCAAGTGGTTCTGTTGGTTAACCAGGAGCTGGGAGTGGCCTCCCTTGACCTTAGGAGGCCACGTGGGAGGCCCCTCTCCTGGTTCTGAGGCGCAGGATTGACCCAGTGCCTGTGGGAGTTCCTCAACCTCCAGGGTGTCTGGGAGGAGAATGGGGACCTTTCGGACTCCCAGACATTGGAAGACTTGGGGTCAGACACTGAACCCCCCTCCTCCTCCTCTTTTAGAGGAGCACTTCTAGCTAATTCACCTGCCTATAAATTTAATCAGCCATGGTGTGAGTATGATTCACCTTGCGAGCCTCAACAAAGAACATTTTTAAGTGCCAGCTGCATTATAACATACCACAAACCCTGATGAAGCCAGAGTGAAGTAGTGGCCCCCATTGGGTTTTTTTTTTTTCACTAAGAGATGAGTGTTGGGTACACATACATATGTATTTTAAAAGTGTTTGCTTAGGTGATAAAAATCAAAAGTTCTTGAGGTTTTTCTGACAATGATCTGTTTATAGAACCCATGTTTCGCGCTTCTAGCATTTGATAATAGGGTGTCTGAGGTCTCTTCCTCCAGTATATTTTAATATCGAGCAGAAGGGTTTTCTCACCGGGCTTATGGTGTATTTATGTAGTTCATAATGGTGAAGCTGGGTTTATACATCTCAATTTTTTGGGAAGCTTTATACACGACTCCCCAGCAGACTCATTGGCAGCAGTGGACAAGAAACAATAACCTTATGGAACACTTTTCTCACAAAGACAACATGCCTGGGCCTCATTTCTGAAGTATTATAACATTTTGCAATAGAGGTAGCAAAGATATTAAATTGGCTGTATGTTGAGAAACCTACTGTTCATTTATGGGGCAGTTCTCCCTTTAGATGTCCCAAGGACGCACGGTAGGAGTCTATTCTATATCAGCATATGTATACATCAAAATGGCAGGGCCATACATAACGTAGAGCGAGTTAAAGGCAAAGGGAATGAGATTTGATATACCGCCTTTCTGTGGTTACAATCAAAACGGTTTTATATACAGATACTTATTTTGTACCTGGGGCATCAGAGGGTTAAGTGACTTGCCCAGATTCTAAGTAGCTGCAGTGGGAATTGAACCCGGTTTCCCTGATTCTCAGGCCACTGCACTAACCATTAGGCTACTCCTCCACTCCAAGTTATTTGTGTAAGTGGGAGCCCTGCCCATGCTCCCTGTCATGTATATGCCCCCCCCCCCTTGCATATATGCACTATGCCAATTAACACCGTTTTAGAATAGCACTTAGGCACCCTGCTGGCACTTTTGCAGGTACATTACTATTGTGTACATTTGTGTGCACAAGGGATGCGTAATTGTGGGCGCCTAGTTTATAAAATTGCCCCTCATCTGTGCAAACATTGTATTAACTAATTTTCAAGGGGAAACAACATGGGGAGTTTAATTTTCAGGAATGAGCTTGAAGTATGCATGATCAAGTTTGCAACAATGTGGTCTATTTGCAGATTGCTCCATTAAGTTGTTCCCGAATGTATCCACTTCAAGACAGATACCATAATATCTTGTTCTACACTGAATCACCCCCTATAAATTGTTTCACACAATGCAGGCATTTAATGGGGTGCCTGCACAACATGCTCAAACAATTAACTCAGTACTCATGTAGTACTAAGATATGGAATTAAAAGAAAAAACTTTTAAAAAAACAGGTAAACTTACATGGAACCATAGAGTTTCAATCCAAGGGCCGTGTTTACTAAGGCACATTAGTGTTTTTAGCCATATTGGCGAAACGTGGACATGTTGGGACTTGTGCAGTAAAGACTTTTGGACTTCTGTCCTGTCCTTGTATTTTGTTGTATACAACAGCAGCCTCTTCCTGTTTGCTGTGTTTTGGGAGAAAGGCAGGAGATAGACTTAAAGATCTCAATTTGTATGATTTGGGAGAAAGGCGGGAGTGGAGAGATATAATAGAGACATTTAAATACGTCTGTGGCATAAATGCACAGGAGGAGGGCCTCTTTCAATTGAAAGGACGCTCTGGAAAGAGGAGGCATAGCATGAAGGTGAAAGGGAGATTGACTCAGGGATAATCTAACCAGTAGGAAATACTTCTTTATCAAAACATAGTAACATAGTAGATGACGGCAGAAAAAGACCTGCACGGTCCATCCAGTCTGCCCAACAAGATAACTCATATTTGCTGCTTTTTGTGTATACCCTACTTTGATTTGTACCTGTGCTCTTCAGGGCACAGACCTTATAAGTCTGCCCCGCACTATCCCCGCCTCCCAACCACCAGCCCCACCTCCCAACCACCGGCTCTGGCACAGGCACAGACCGTATAAGTCTGCCCAGCACTATCCTCACCTCCCCACCACCAGCCCTGCCTCCCAACCACCGGCTCTGGCACAGACCGTACAGGTCTGTCCAGCACTATCCCCGCCTCCCAACCACCAGTCCCGCTTCCCACCACCGGCTCTGGTACAGACCGTATAAGTTTGCCCAGCCCTATCCCCGCCTCCCAACCACCAGCCCCGCCTCCCGAACTTGACTAAGGGTGGTGGATGCATGGAATGGCCTTATGGAATGGCCTCATGGCGGAGGTGATAGAGACAAAAACTTTGTCTGAATTCAGGAAAATATGGGACAAGTACAGGAGACTTGTAAGGAAGTAGAAGGGATTGTAGAGTTTAGTAATTAGTATGGTTGAGCAGAATTGATGGAGCTTATTATCGTTTATTGTTCTTTATCTGCCATCATTTCCTATGTTCCTCTCAATTTCCATGCGACTGAGAGTTCAGTTACCCACATTGTATGCCTTTATTTTCTTGCTGTGTTTTGCCAGTCTGTCCATCCTGCTGCCTAGTTTTCAATGGATGCCTTTAGCCCCACACAAGAGAAAGAGAGAGAAGAATAGAAAAAAGAAAAAAAAATCCTTTCCCTTTGCCTCTCTACTGCTGCCTGGGCCACTGCCTGCCTTCTTGGCAGATCATGCTCTTGGTATGCATGTTCTAAAGTGCACACTTCATTTGTACCTATAAAGGCTACTTAAAATTGTTCTTAGAAGAAGATTTGGATTTATGAGTGAAAGTATTGGAAAAGGAACAGGGGATAGGACAATCAAAGTGGTTTACATTTTATATGCAGGTACTTGTTTTGTACCTGGGGCAATGGAGGGTAATGTGACTTTCCCAGATTCACAAGGAGATCAGTGGGAATCGAAGTATTGAAAGGCTTAAGAGATATAGTGGAGGAGTGGCCTAGTGGTTAGGGTGGTGGACTTTGGTCCTGGGGAACTGAGGAACTGAGTTTGATTCCCACTTCAGGCACAGGCAGCTCCTTGTGACTCTGGGCAAGTCACTTAACCCTCCATTGCCCCATGTAAGCCGCATTGAGCCTGCCATGAGTGGGAAAGCGCGGGGTACAAATGTAACAAAAAAAACAAAAAAATTTCAGTTTTTTGTTTTGTGGACCTATGATAATACGGATGCATTTTTGATTTACTTTACAGCTGAATTAGCAACGCTGATGGATAAAACATATGAAAAAAAGCTTCCTGTTAGTTCTTTGACAATTGCACGGGTAAGTTATATGATTATTAGCATTTAGAATAATGAATATACTAGTAAAACAGGCCCATTTCTGACACAAATGAAACGGGCGCTAGCAAGGTTGTCCTCGGAGTGTGTATGTTTGAGAGAGTGTGTATGAGACTGACTGTGTGAGAGAGAGAGAGAGTGAATGTGCGAGTGTGTGTGTGTGTGTGACAGAAAGAGAGAGAGTGAGACTGGGTGCGAGTGTGTCTGTGAGAGAGTGTGTGTGTGAGAATGAGTGTGTGCGCCATGGGCCCCCCTCCATCCCTCCGAGTTTCAGGGTCGTCCCCCTCCCTCCCTCCGAGTTCCAGGGTCATCCCCCTCCCTCCTTCCGAGTTTCAGGGTCGTCCACCTCCCTTCCCTCTGAGTTCCAGGGTCGTCCACCTCCCTTCCCTCCGAGTTCCAGGGTCGTCCCCCTCCCTCCGTCCCTCCGGGTTCCAGGGTGGCCCCTCCCTCCCCCCTACCTCCGAGTTCCAGGGTCACCCCCCCTCCCTCCGAGTTTCAGGGTCCCCCCGCCCCCCCTCCCTCCGAGTTTCAGGGTCCCCCTCCCTCCCAGTTCTAGGATTGTCATCCCTCCCTTCCTCTCTCCCTCCCTCCCTTCCAGTTCCAGCCGCACTCACTCCAAATTTTAAAAATCATCTTCACACGAAAGCAGCGTTAAAAGGCGTGCAGCCTCGGTCCTTCTCTCTGTGTTAGCTCTGGTCCCGCCCTCATTGCGGAAAGAGGAAATGAGGGCGGGACCAGAGCTAACAGAGAGAGAAGGGCCGAGCCGTGCATGCTTGGTGGTGGCGACCTGGGAGGGGGCGTGGCGTTGCGGCAGGGGCGGCGCCTCATGCTGGTGTCATGCGGTTGGTCAGTGCTGTGGCTGACGTTCTCGGAACTATGTGACGTTCAGTAGATGGAGCCTTACAGCAGAGCGCACGAATGCCTCAGCCACACAGTCAGCTTCAGAACGTTGGAGGAGTGTTGTATTAGATAGGATGTTGAAGTTTATAAATGGGAAAAGTCTGGTTTATTTTTGATGATCACTACGTTGTAGACACTTTTGCTATGGGAATTATGGATGAGCCTAGAGGATTACAGCTTATGAAAAGTGAGGGAGAAACCAAAAGGTCAGCTGTTTCATATGGAGTTAGACAAACTAGATGGACCTTGACGTCCTTATTTCCATCAGATGTAAAGTTAGTGATATGCACAAGCTGTAGACTTGTTTAAGAAGTATTCCAATATTTAACCAAAGCAAGTCCTATTTTATTCTACTATGACCAAGGCTCTTATCCAAAATAGGGGGGAAAAGACTTCAGAAGCTCAGCAGACTGCTTTATATTAAAGACAAACTTCCAGCTGAGCAAGCTTCCTCATTAGAAAGGGACCTTGGTGCATGGATGGGAGGAAAAGGAGAACATTGCACCCTGTGCCGGCCAGTCCTGGAAGTTATTTAGGTGCTAGCCAATATTCAGTACTAGCATCCTCATAGCTAACCGTTCAAAATTTGGACTACATTTTATGCCCAAGTTAGGTATGCATGTGCCAGCAGCGAATATTGCTGGCACCTGCATAGCTCCCAGTTCCTCCCTGGCTCTGCCCCCTGTACAGCCCCTAAACTGCCCACTTGGGCAGTTCTGAGAGATGAGGACATTTCTCTGGGTAAGTGATGTTATTTTGCTCTGTGCTTGGTAACTTAAAGATTGGGTTTAAAAGAGGAATTGTAGGTTATTGATAAACACAGAATAAAAGAAGAAAAAGTAAACTTCATTTACTAGTCTCCATACCATTTTCCCATTAGTTTTAAAACTTGAATTTTCTGCCACAGCATTAACTGATTACACTCTAGAAGGCACAGCAGGGCCTAGTTCAGTCTTCATTCCCACTCCTAGCTCAACTCTTTATTTATAATTAGTTATTCTGTTTAGGACAACAAGAGGAGAGTTATCATTAGTGTTTTAATTACATGTAATTAGTTTCTGAGAAGCAAACACTAAATAAATTACACATTATACCATATAATCTTAAGGCTCTTTATATTCATCTGATATCCCTAGTACCTTAAGAAGTTTTAATTAAACAATTCTATAATGCTAAAATATAGACAGCAGTCCAGCAACAAGAGGACTACTATCTAGTCTTTTGCATTGAGTGTCATGTATGATTATCTCCCAGTTGGTTAGAGGTTATATGTGTGTGCTCGATAGAAAGAACTCTTGAGGCTAGAGTAGCAGACTTGGAGGAGCTAAGGGAAACAGAGAGGTACATAGAGGAGGCCCACAGGGACATTGTAGAGAAGTCCCATCTTCAGCCTGGCTGCCCTTGTGCGGCATGGAGGAGAGAGGCCTCCTAAAAAGAGAGCATTACCTTAGTGAAACTGGAAATAATCCTGTAGCCAGGAACAGCTCACAAGGGGATGCAATATCCTCTCGCTTTGAGGTTGTGTCTCCAGGAGCTTCTGCCCATGAGAGAAGGGTTAGGATGGCTGTTCTAGTTGGTGATTCGATTATTAGGCATGTAGATAGCTGGGTGGCTGGTGAACATGAGGATCGCCTGGTCACTTGCTTGCCTGGTTTGAAGGTGGCGGACCTGATGCATCACCTAGATAGGATTTTAGATAGTGCTGGGGAGGAGCCAGCTGTCTTGGTACATGTGGGTACCAATGACATAGGAAAATGTGGGAGGGAAGTTCTGGAAGCCAAATTTAGTCTCTTAGGTAGAAATCTCAAATCCAGAACCTCTAGGGTAGCATTTTCAGAAATGCTTCCCGTTGCACGTGCGGGGCCCATGAGTCAGGCAGAGCTCCGGAGTCTCAGTGCATGGATGAGATGATGGTGCAGGGAGGAGGGTTTTAGATTTGTAAGGAACTGGGCAGTACTGGGGAAGGGGGAGCCTCTTCCGGAATGATGGGCTCCACCTTAACCAGGATAGGACCAGGCTGCTGGCATTGACATTTAAAAAGGAGATAGAGCAGCTTTTAAACTAGTCATTTAAAAGCTCATGGTTTGGAACAAGGTGTCTTTCAAAAATATCACCAAAACAGGGAAGATAAGGTATCCTGATAGCAAGGTTGCAATAGAGACTATAATAGGCCAGGTGTCTTTAAATAAAAAGCAGACAAATTGTCACAATTACAAATTATCACAGTCAACTGCTGAGCAAAGATGTAAATTGGAACAACAAACATGGTTTGACAGAAGCAAATGACAGAAGCCTTAAGAAATAAGATGGGAGAGTTAGAATGTATTGCATCAAATGAAAAATTAGATATAATAGGCTTCTCTTAGACCTGGTGGAAGGAGGATAATCAGTGGGACACTGTCATACCAGGGTACAAATTATATCATAGAGTTAGGGTGGATCCAATTGGTGGAGGAGTAGCATTGTTTGTTAAGGAAGGCCTTGAATCAAATAGACAAAAAAATTCTGCAGGACACAAAACACATCTTGGAAGCCCTATGGATTGAAATTCCATATGTAAAGGGGAAAAGGATAGTGATAGGAGTGTAGTACTGTCCAACTGGCTAGGATGAACAGACAGATGTAGAAATGCTATCAGAAATTAGGGAGGCTAACAAACTGGGAAACGCAATAATAATGGGTGATTTCATTTACCCTGATATTGACTGGGTAAATTGTGAATCCTCTGGGAACCAGGAAAATGCTTGCTGTGCCTGAGTATGGCTCGCCTTGAGTTACAGGTGAAAAGGGTTTGAGTTATATTCCCCCAAAATTAATAGCTTTGACAGCTACAGAGTGAATTCTGGATTAAGAACATCCATTTTGCCATGAAATTATGGCAACCTGTACTCCATCTGAGGTGTACTGCAGTAGAAAAGGAAAAAGTCCAGTGTCAGTCTGTCTCCATCCTTAAGCCTGGACAAATGTTATGATGAATAGAAGGAATTAACAAGGATCCACTAATAAATAGGGGAAGAAGCAACAGAATCCGTTGCCATTGAATGTAGTAAAAACAGTTAGCTTAGCAGGGTTTAAAAAAGGGTTTGGCTAACTTCCTAAAAGAAAAGTCCATAAGCCATTATTAAGATGGACTTAGGGAAAATTCACTGCTTATTTTTAGGATAAGCAGCATAAAATCTATTTTACTGTTTTCTGACCTTGCCAGTTATTTGTGGCCTGGATTGGCCACTGTTGGAAACAGGATACTGGGATTGATGGACCTTCAGTCTGTCCCAGTATGGTAACACTTATGTTCTAACATCAGGGCATGCTATGGAGGTAAAATTCCTTGACGAAATCGAGGACAGCATTATGGAGCAGTTGGAATAGGAGCCAACAAGAGGAGGACAAATTCTTGACCTCCTTAGTGGAGAGCATGATCAGGTGCAGGAAGTAATGGTGCTGGGGCCGCTTGATGATAGTGGTCATATGATCAGATTTGATATCAGAAAATCCAATATGCTAGCATTTAACTTTCAAAAAGGAGACTATAATAAAATGAGAAGAACTGTGAAATAAAAACTTAAGAGGAGCACTACATCAGCCAGCTCACCCTTTATCCACATCATAGGAGCCAACTTTTCAAAATGATTGGAGGTGCTGAACACAACCCGATATTCTCCCACCACCAAAAAAGAAATAGTCTTAGACTGCATTCAATACATGAGGCTCCATTTCCCAAACTTTAGCTTGCACACCATTCCTGAGACATTATTACACCATCAAAGCACTGTCCCTGCATTTTTTCAAATCCAAACCACACCTTATTAAGACATCTTTACACTATACATAAACCTGAGCACAAACACACTCAGAAGTATTATCTGTCCTTTTCCATTCACAAATTCCTCTCCCTTCATACATTTAATTTTTGTTTGCAGCTCATTTCTAGTTAGCCTTTTTTAATTTCATTTCCTCTGGGACTGCTGCTTCTTGAAGACCTGTAACGGGATTTTGCAGAAAGCCAAAGACACAATAAAATTGTGCAGTGGCGAATATGATGACTTAACATGTTTTTTCAGAAAAAATAAGTAAGTAGATCATGAGTAGCCCTAAAAAGAATATGTCAGTAAGAAAATCTGTCGCTAAAGTGGACTTATCATGTATTTGCGCGGCATTCTTCATTTATTTACTCTGGCTTTTTTGGGATCCTAGCCCTCTTGTTGGCATTGGTTCTGCTACTCAGCCTTGTGCACTCCGAAATGCCTGATGTTATTTTACTATGTGCTTTTTCTTCCTTTTATTTGATGTACTCCTCCGCTTCCTTAGTTGTGGACTACTGAGTGCATCTTGTTGGTCCATTGTCTTTCTGTACTTAGTCTTCTGTTCTATGTTTATATCTCGTTTCTTTATTTAACTGGTGCAGTCAGACTCCCATCTTCACAAAGATTCTCTTCCCCCCTCAACCATCACCTCTTACTCTCACCTGCTGTCATTTCACAAACACTTCTAATTTTCTTCCATCCTCTTTTGTCTGACCCTCTCATGCCTAGTCGATCCCTTTCATACTCTCCCAATCACCCTCTCTCTGATTTCATTTTCACCCCCTCCTTTTTTCCCCAATATATTCCATTTGCTCTTTCGTACACCTTCCCCAATCACCCCACCCCTGTGTGTGTGTGTCTCTTGTTGACCTTTTGCCCCACCTATTCACCACCTTTCTCTCATCTTCTTCCTTCCCCATCATCAGCTTTGGTTGTCACTCTCTCCATCTTTTACTACTTCTGGTTCCCTTTTTCTTTTGCTTGCCCTTCACCATCTCTGACTTTCTCACACTCTGTATCACCACCTCTGCCCATTCCAACCATTTCTGCCTTTATTATGTGTACTCCTTCCCATAGGAGCCAATTTTCAAAATTATTGGGGGTGCTAATCCCAACAGAAATCACTTTTCCCTGGACACAGTCAAAGACTTATTGTTCAATATTGGGGGTGCTGAGGTACCCACAGCACCCACAGAGCCAGCTCCTATGCTCCTTCCAGCTTTCTGTCATAGTCTTTGACTTTACACCTTTCTAACTTTTTTCCACTTGCTTTTTCAACCGTATGTTCCCTTCTCTCTCTCCCACCCCCCATTCACACACATTTTCATGGTTTTGATACATCCCTTACCTTGCTCCCTTTCACTCCCTCTATTTGCTGCACCCAGAACACACGACAGCATGGATCCTTCCTCCCCACAAATGTGTTCCCTTTAGGGGTTCATTTGGATGGTGAGTTATTAACTTATCAAAGGACAGTGAAAGCTTATCTTTTTTTCAAGAGCTTTTAGGGATGTGAGATAGTAGTCAGAAGGGTATGTTTTAATCAACATCACAAATACTGTATGTCTGTTTATTGTACTTCAATTAGAATGGGAAGGCTAGATGAATGAATAAATCAAATGAAAATGTAATCACTCACTGCAATCAGAGCTGTATCCTGGGGCTGTCTGCTCCTTTTCCACCAGCCTCCCATCTCTAGACTTGGTGCACTATCCAGTCATAGTATTGGAAGAATCTTTTCCAGAGCATACTGAGAAATGCTGTTCAAGAAGGCAGAGACCCTTTCCTAAATTAAAATGCCTCACTCAAATCTAGCCTAAAATCTACCTTTTTGAGGTAAAGAGGTGTGGTAGCCGTGTTAGTCCACTTTTAATTGTAATCAATAGAAATAAAACAAAACATGGAAAAGAAAATAAGATGATACCTTTTTTATTGGACATAACTTAATACATTTCTTGATTAGCTTTCGAAGGTTGCCCTTCTTCGTCAGATCGGAAATAAGCAAATGTTGGTAGATGACAGTATATATAAGTGAAACATCAAAGCATTTCAGTGACAGTCTAACAGGATGGGGGTGGATAAAGAGACAGGAAGAGTCGGGTGGATCAGGGTCAGGGAGATATGCAAGGAGATAGGAAGGTGACAAAACAGTACAATGTTATGGTTTATAATGGGCTAGAAAACCCAGATCTTTGTTAAGTCCTGTCTGGTGGGTGTCAAAATATTTAATCATTCTGACTTCAAAGGTCTTACGTTCCTGTATTGTTTTAAAGTTCCCTTTCAGGATTCTTACCATGAAATCACTGGTACAGTGTTCTGGTTTTGTAAAGTGCTGCCCCACAGGGGTGACATCCTTATCGGTACTAGCATTTTTCATACGGTGTCTATGTAAATTAAATCTCTTCTTTAGCATCTGACTTGTTTCTCTAATGTATACTGTCATCTACCAATATTTGCTTATTTCCGATCTGACGAAGAAGGGCAACCTTCGAAAGCTAATCAAGAAATGTATTAAGTTATGTCCAATAAAAAAGGTATCATCTTATTTTCTTTTCCATGTTTTATTTTGTTTTATTTCTATTGATTACCTTTTTGAAGTAAAGTGGTGTGGAGCATAAGACCTTTGAAGTCAAAGTGATGAAATACTTTGACACCCACCAGAAAGGACTCAACAAAGATCTGAGTTTCTAGCCTATTATAAACCATAAAATTCCACTGCTTTTGTCACCCTCTTATCAACCATCCATCTCTCCCTGACTCTCTTCCACCCAGCTCTCCCCGTTTCTCACCTAACCTATCCCCTCCCTCTTCCTGCGAGACTGTCATTGGAATGCTTTTGTGCTTTTGTGTTTCACTTATATATTCTGATATTTGTCAACATTTGCTTATTTCGGATCCGAAGAAGAACGGTTACCTTTGAAAGCTAATCAAAAGATGTATTAAGTTAGTACAATAAAAAAAAGGTATCATCTTATTTTCTTTTCTCTGTTTTGATTTATTTGTATTTATTACCTTTTTGAAGCAACCTTGAAATGCCAAAATTGGTCCTCTCAAAGCATGACTTTGTGTTAGGCAGTTTATTTAATAAAGTTCTTGAACCTCACATCTCCCAGTCTAGGTCCTCTTAGATTTTTTTGTGCTTGATTCAGTTGTAAGCGTCATAAAGCAGGGACTATCTTATATGTTCCTACACTGTGCTAGTTAACGTCTTGTATTGTTACATAAATGAAAGTAGTCATTTTTACTTTTACTGTATTTTTTTCTTACCAGTTTATTGATAATATTTCTTCTCGAGAAGAGATAGATCAAGCGGAGTATTACCTTTATAAGTGAGTATCCTTTTTGTTTGCCATGGTTTATAAACTGTAAAGGTAAATTTAGTGCATGCCGCAGGCAGTGTTCACATGAGTGATTTTTTTGATGAGAAGATTCATAATCCTTGTCTAATCTTGTAGAGCTCAGCTTTTAAAGTCATTCTGATGCTTCCTTTTGTGTTACCTTTCTCTGACAGTGATTCCTGTTAGCCATGCAGTTGTGCAACCAGGGGCATAGCTACTGGGGGTCTCAGAGGCCCCCCCCCCCCCCCCCCGCACAGGCTTTCTGCACAAGGCTGCTTTTAGAAATGGCAAATATTTCTTCGGGTCTGCTCTCTCTATCTGTTCTCCCCCTCTTCCACTTCTGTTTCCTTCCCTCCCAGTCCTACATCGCTGCCTCACCCTCTCCTTTCCTTAACCCCCCCCCCCCCCCCCCCGTGGTCTTCCCTACCTCTCTTCTAGTACCGGCAGCGGTTACAGCAGGCTTCTTCCAGCTGGTGTCGGAGCTTTCTCTCTGCAAGTTCCCACCTACACGGGAACAAGAAGTTGCATCACAATAGGTGGGACCCTGCAGAGAGAAAGCTCCAACGCTAGCTGGAAGCAGCCTGCTCTAATTGCTGTCACTGCCAGTACTAGAAGAGAGATAGTGAAGACCGCAGGGAGGGGGAAAGAAGGGAGAGGGTAAGGGAGCAATGCAAGACCCGCAGGGAGGGCGGAAGGGGGGAGAGATCGTAGGAGAAATTCCAGATCATGGGGGAAAGGAAGGGGGGGTAGAGAGTGATATTGGACTGGGAGGGGGGTCATTGCTGGAAAAGATGGAGATGGGGGTTAATGGGGGGGAGGGCAATGCTGGAAAAGAGGGAGATAGGTGCCAAGGGGAGAGGGCAATGCTGGAATGATGAGGGCCAAAGGGAGAGGGCGATGCTGGGGTGATGAGGTCCAAGGGGGGAGGCCAATGCTGGGAAAGAGGGAGATGGGGCAATGGGGGGAGGGCAATGCTGGGAAAGAGGGAGATGGCAAAGGGGGGAAGGCAATGCTGAGAAAGAGGGAGATGGGGGGGCCAAGGAGAAAGGGCAATGCTGGAAAAGAGGGAGATGGGGGCCAAGGGGGGAGGGCAATGGTGGAAAAGGGAGAGATAGGGGCCATGGAGAAGGGCAATGGTGGAAAAGATGGAGAGGAGAGCCTGGGGGGGGGGGGGGGAGGGCAATACTGGAAAAGAGGGAGATAGGATTCCTGAGAAAACAGATGCTGAACATGTGAGAGGGTAAGGATAGGGACACAGAGGGGAGAGGCTGGACCAAATAGCTAGGGATACAGAGGGAAGATAGATGGTGAACATGGAATGAAAAGAAATGTCAAATGGACAGGAGACCCTGCAAAGACAGGAAAAAAAACAGAAAAGATCAGTACACAGACACATGAACCAAAACGAATGGGAAAATAAAATGCTCAGACCAGAAAGGTGTAAAAAGTATTTTATTTTGAATGCATTAATTGGAATATGCCAACTTTGGGAAATGTGCATCTTTGATGTCTTGCATTTTAGTTTTTGTTTCTCTGTTTGTTGTATGCAAGGTCTGACTTCTTGAAGGTCCATTTCAGTTAGTCTTTTCAGCTGTCTATACTAACCTGTGGCCCTTTGTTTGCTATTTGTTAAGGGTCTGTCTGTGTTTTGTACATTTGACCAAGGTGTGGTATTCTGCTAGCCTGTGATTTCTGTGTAGAGATCTGTAGCAGTCCTGTTTGTTCTTTTTTTTTTTCTCTCTAGGTAGTATGTAGTTTGGAAGTGCTTGGGAGGGGATGAGAGGGAAATGGGAAAAACTAGTAGGTAGATGAGACATGTAAGAAGGAGACTAATGGCTAGAGGGTTAGAGAAAGGGAGAATGAGGGTAAAGTTAAATGGGCAGATAAAAAAAACATAGAAAAGAGAAAAATGAAAAAAAAAAAAAGAGAAAAGATTAGAGCCAGACAGATATAGAGAAGACAAAAGGAGAGAGAAGAAATGGAAAAGGTACAGCGAAGGGCGACGAAAATGATAGTGGGGATGGGACGACTTTCCTATGAAGAGAGGCTGAGAAGGCTAGGGCTTTTCAGCTTGGAGAAGAGACGGCTGAGGGGAGATATGATAGAAGTGTATAAAATAATGAGTGGAATGGATCGGGTGGATGTGAAGCGACTGTTCACGCTATCCAAAAATACTAGGACTAGAGGGCATGAGTTGAAGCTACAGTGTGGTAAATTTAAAACGAATCGGAGAAAATTTTTCTTCACCCAACGTGTAATTAGACTCTGGAATTCGTTGCCGGAGAACGTGGTACGGGCGGTTAGCTTGACGGAGTTTAAAAGGGGTTAGATAGATTCCTAAAGGACAAGTCCATAGACCGCTATTAAATGGACTTGGAAAAATTCCGCATTTTTAGGTATAACTTGTCTGGAATGTTTTTACGTTTGGAGAGCGTGCCAGGTGCCCTTGACCTGGATTGGCCACTGTCGGTGACAGGATGCTGGGCTAGATGGACCTTTGGTCTTTCCCAGTATGGCACTACTTATGTACTTATGTAAATCTGGAAAAGAATTTAGAAGACTGATATAAGGAAAGTGGAAAAGAGACTGAGACCAGTCTAATTAGAAAAAAAAAATGCCCAGACAACAAAGAGAGAGAGAACGGGATATAGTGGGTATGGAGGTAGTAAGGTGACAGAATGGATATGCTGAATTAGGATGGGGGAAGAGAAGGGACGTACTAGAATGGGATGGAGGAAGATGCTGGCTTGGAGGAGGGGAAAAGAGATGATGTTAGATCAAGTAGGGAGATAAAAGAGATATTAGAAGATGCTGGACATGGGCTGAGTAGGAAGACAGGGGAGATGCTGGACATGGGCTAAGAAGGAAGATGGGAGGTGCTGGAAATGGGGAGTAAGAAAACAACAGGGGGTGCTAGACATTGGACGTGGATGGGGACAAAGGGGATATGCTGGATACGGGAGGAATAGGGATATAGGGACGAAGCTGACATGGAAAATACTGGATTGAAGTAAGGGAAGGATGATATTCTGGATAGAAGGGGGCGAGAGAGAGAGAAGATACTGGTCAGAGGAGTGAAAATAAAGAGAGGGTGCTCTACTGAAGGGAGGAGATAGAAGGAGAAGGTGCTATAAGAGGGGAGAGATAGGAAAAAATAGGAATAACAGGATGAAGACTGTGATGGTTGGGGTGAGGGAGATGAAAAGCTATAGGTAGATGTAGTTTAAAAAAAGGAAGATTTAATATTAAGAACGAATGAAGTCTGAGCAGATTGAGGTACAGAAAAATAAATGAAGGAAAGCTGAAGGGAAAAGATCAAAGTCAGAGATGGATATAGGAGAAGAAGTGAAGAAGGCAGGAAAGGAGAAAAGTAGGAGATGGACTGGATATCTTGTAAAGAAAGCTAAGAAAAACTAGAGGAAATCAGAAACCGGAGACTGGGACAAACATGTTTGGAAAAACAAAACAACCAGACAACAAAGGTAGCTATTGATGTCCACTCTGATTACTAATCACAAACTATCCTTATAAGCCCTGACCAAAAGGTAAACTGTAACAATAAGCATCACCATAAGTCTCAACCGAACTATAAAATGTAAACCAATACTGCAACTGTAAACCAGAATGTAATTTGTAAGCCACTTTGAACCAAAACTTGCTTTTGGATAACAGTAGGATACAGGAATGCATAAATAAATAAAAGATAAGGTTTTAGTGGATGCAGATCATGTTTACATTTAATATATAAGAACTGATATTCTGTATTTTTTATTTTTTGTTACATTTGTACCCCGCGCTTTCCCACTCATGGCAGGCTCAATGCGGCGGGCAGTGGAGGGTTAAGTGACTTGCCCAGAGTCACAAGGAGCTGCCTGTGCCGGGAATCAAACTCAGTTCCTCAGTTCCCCAGGACCAAAGTCCACCACCCTAACCACTAGGCCACTCCACCCTGTATCAGACCAAAGATCTGTGAGGGTCATGCATGGTGTCACGGATGCGAGCGTTGTCCATCAACTGTGTCCTGACTGAAAAAAGGTTGAGAACCACTGGTCTACAGGGAAAATCATTCTGCTAGCTCTTGTACATATCATTGTTCTGAAAGTTTACAAGCTAAACCCTAGCAGAATCATGGAGTCCTAGCGAGTATTTACAATTTTTTTTAAGTAACATTTTTCAGTATAGGAGTGGCCTAGTGGTTAGGGTGGTGGACTCTGGTCCTGGGGAACTGAGTTCGATTCCCACTTCAGGCACAGGCAGCTCCTTGTGACTCTGGGCAAGTCACTTAACCCTCCATTGCCCCAGGTACAAATAAGTACCTGTGTATGTAAGCCGCATTGAGCCTGCCATGAGTGGGAAAGCGCGGGGTACAAATGTAACAAAAAAAAAAGAATATGGAAATGCTGGGGAAATATCGATTGTGCTTCCTTCCTCAACCTGCACCTTTATACTGAACCACACCATCCTTTGATCACTGGATGCTATGTGATCATCTATTATGGCACAATCAGAATCCCCCCCTTTGTAAGCACAAGATCCAATATTAACTTCTCCCACATGGGATGCATTACCAGTTGCTAGAACAGTTCATTCTTGACAGAATCCAGGATCTCCCTATTTCTAGATGACACTATAGCCAAGACTCCCCAATGTACTTCTGGCAAATGGAAGTCACCTAGAATTTTGTGAATATTCAGCTAAATCTGTTTCCTTTTGTCTTGGAAGTAGGTCTTTATATAAGACCAATATGTGAAGATTTTCCATTCCCTCTTTCCAGATTAACTTACAGTGCTTCCTCCTTACTTTTTGAGTCATGCATCTCTGTTGCTTTCAAACAATTCAGAAGACTTGTTAAGTGCAAGATAAATAGTGAATAATAAAATAGTTGTGAGCCTTGTTGGTATTATTAAGAAAAAAAATGGAACAACTGCAACTAGCTTTTGCTGTCTTCTGAAACACAGTAGGGGGGCAGAATGTTGAAAGAAACCACTGTTCTTTTCAGCAGGTATCATGAGGCATGCTCCTTTGTTCTGTTTCATTTCATTAAAAAAAACAAAGTGTAGATATCAAATATACAATTGCACACTGGCCGTGGCCAGAAGGATGCTATGCTGCAGAGAGAGGAATATATCCAGCAGAAGAAAAGAGGTGTTGATGCCCCTGTACAAGTCATTGGTGAGGCCCCACTTGGACTATTGTGTTCAGTTTTGGAGGCCGTATTTTGCTAAGAATGTAAAAAGACTTGAATGGGTTAAAAAAAAGTGACAAAAAATGGTATGGGGTTTGCATAGCAAGACATATGAGAAGAGACTTGATGACCTGAACATGAATACCATGGAAGAAAGGAGAAACAAACCTTTTCCAGAGACAGGAAGGTGGTAGAACTGGAGGACACGAATTGAGGTTAAAGGGGTGGGGCCAACTCAGGAATAGTGTCAGGAAGTATTTTTTCACTGAGAGGATGGCAGATTCCTGAAATACCTTCCCACAGGAGGTGGTGGAGATGAAAATGATAATGGAATTCAAAAATGCGTGGGATAAACACAAAGGTATCCTGTTTAGAAGGAATGGATCCAAAGAAGCTTAGTGGAGATTAAGTGGCAACACCGGTAACTGGGAAGCAAAGCCAGTGCTAGGCAGATTTCTACGGTCTGTTCCCTGATTGTGACTGAATAGATTTGGATGGGTTGGAGTGGAGCTTTTCAGGGAGTTTTAGAAGAAGGACCCTGTGAGTCAGACTTCTATGGTCTGTGCCCTGAAAATGGTAAGGACAATTCAAGATCAGGTATACATATAAAGTATGACTTCATACCTTATGTAATGAGTTTATCTTGTTGGGCAGACTGGGTGGACCGTACAGTCTTTATCTGTCGTCATCTACAGTGTTACTAATGCATAGCATTTCTGCTTGGAAGGTAGTGCTTGTGAATTTCAAGCTTCTTTGGAAAATGCAGTACAGTGTAGGTGAGAGCTGATTTTAATAATTTATTCAACCTTCAAGCCTGAAGGCTGTTAAAGTAATGTACATTCAGGTACAGTAAGTATTTTTCTGTCCCTGGAGGCTCACAATCTAAGTTTGTACCTGAGGCAATGAAGGGTTAAGTGACTTGCCCAAGATCACAAGAGCTGCAGTGAGATTTGAAGTGGCATCCCCTTGTTCTCAGCCCACTGCTCTAATCATTAGGCTGCTTCTCTACTGATTAAAAGAGATGAAGCTGAGAAAAGAATAAAGAAGTGAGCAGGCTCAGGTTCCTGCTGCTGAACTGGTAAGTAATGGTTCTGTGGAAAAAAATAGCTCAAGGTAGTGGTCAGGTGTTCAAATCTCCCCCCTGCCCCCATCTCCACTACTTACTTGCAAAAATCATTCCCAACATCAGGGCACACCTGCTTATGCTGAAAAACTAGGGGGAACTTTGACTGGAAGTTAACGTGGAGGGGCATAATCGAACGGCACCGGCCAAGTAGCTGGCCGGCCATCTTCAGGGCTGGCGCCGTAAGTGGGCGGAGCCAACTGTATTTTCAAAAAAGATGGCCGGCCATCTTTTTCTTTGCTAATACGGCCTGGCCAAATGTCAGAGTTCGCTGGGTTTGAGATGGCCGGCATCGGGTTTCGGCCATAATGGAAAATAATGCCGTCGATCTGAAACCCGGCGAAATCCAAGGCATTTGGTCATGGGAGGAGCCAGCATTTGTAGTGCACTGGCTGCCCTCACATGCCAGGACACCAACCGGGCACCCTAGGGGGCACTTCTAAAAAGTAAAAAAAAAAAAAAAAAAAGCTCCCAGGTGCATAGTTCCCTTCCCTTGGTTGTTTAGCCCCCCCCCCAAATCCCCCCCCCCCAAAACCCACTCCCCACAACTCTACACCATTACCATAGCCCTAAGGGGTGAAGGGGGGCACCTACATGTGGGTACAGTGGGTTTTGGGTGGGTTTTGGAGGGCTCCCATTTACCACCACAAGTGTAACAGGTGGAGGGGAGGGATGGGCCTGGGTCTGGGTCCACCTGTCTGAAGTGCACTGCACCCACTAAAAACTGCTCCAGGGACTTGCATACTGCTATCAGGGAGCTGGGTATGACATTTGAGGCTGGCATAGAGGCTGGCAAAAAAGATTTTTTTTTTGGTTGGGAGGGGGTTGGTGACCACTGGGGGAGTAAGGGGAGGTTATCCCCGATTTTCTCCGGTGGTCATTTGGTCAGTTGATGCTCCTTTTTGAAGCGTGGTTGTAAAAAAAACAAAAAGGACCAAGTAAAGCCGGCGAAATGCTCGTCAAGCCTGGCTTTTTTTTTCCATTATCAGGCGAAGCCTGCCATCTCGTGAGCATGCCCCCATCCCACCCCCATCCCGCCTTCACTACCCTACCGGCACACCCCCTTGATGTTTCGCCAGCTCCGCAACGGAAAGCAGATGAACCCGGCCAAAATCGGCTTTCGATTTTACCGATTTGGCCGGGTTCAGGAGATCGCCAGCCATCTCCTGATTTGTGTCGGAAGATGGCCGGTGATCACTTTCGAAAATGAGCTGGATAGCTATTGTATGCTGTTTTATTTCCTTTTTGGTTTACTTTGACTTATTGTTATCCTCTATAATGTGGACTAGTCAATGTACAATATTTGGGGGTTTCTCATTTTTCAAATGTTTTAATTTTTTTTCTTATGTATAGTTTTGATAATATTTTGGGCCCTGTTTACTAAGCCACGTTATAGGCTCGTTAGCATTAACTGTGTGTGCGCCTACAATATCCCTGTAGATGTTTACATGGTTAGCGCACACGTTAATTGTAGGTGTGTTATGTTTTGTTTTTGTTTCTGTAATGTAACAAAACTTCCATTAAAGAAAAGAGAGCTACTCCAAAAAATTGCAGTTTCTGTCTAACATTGCTGCTTTCAGTGCTGTAAGTTAGCTGAATGATCCTTGTAAATAATATCTTTTTAAAACTGTTACTGAATTTGAAATGTAACCTATATTAATTTTTCTAATTCAAGAATTAAATAGAATTCTTCTACTGAATAACTGCTCAAATGCTATGCAATGAAATCTTAATTTTGCATTGCAGAAATTGTTCTCAGTTTTATGTAGCACATTATTTCTAGGATATATCATATCACCTTTTCCTATTATGTTACAACACTTCCTACACCATAGCACTTGTGATGCAAATCATATGCTATTAATACTCTTCCGTAACATGCAGTTCTGTATCTAGTAAAAGACAGTTGTCTAAGTAAGGCCTGGTCCTTGCAGCTTCTGAAAGGAGTTCAGAAATTATGCTGTTGTCATGGTGACAACCAGTAGCCAAAGAATATCAATGAAAAATATCTTTATAGAATTTTGTGCTGCAAAAGGTCATCAGATTACTAAGGGGGGGGGGGCAGATAAAACAGGACTCCTTATATAGTTTCAAAATACAATTGTTTTTAACATTAGTGGTGTGTTTACTAAGGTGCGTTAGTGTTTTTAGCGCACTCCTAAAATTAGTGCACGCTAACCCTGTAGGCATAGAAATAATATGGGCACCTACACAGCATGCTAAAAACACTAGTGTGCCCTTAGCACTGCTTAGTAAACAGGAGCGTTATTATAACAGGCGTAAATGGGCATGCCTAAGTACACCATGCAACACGTCTGGCTGTCTTCAAATCTAAGCTAAAAGCCCACCTTTTTGATGCTGCTTTTAACTGCTAACCCTTGTTCACTTGTTCAGAACCCTTATTTTATCATCCTCACTTTAATATTCCCTTATCTCTTATTTGTCTGTTTGTCCTAATTAGATTGTAAGCTCTGTCAAGCAGGGACTGTCTCTTCATGTTCAAATGTACAGCGCTGCGTACGTCTAGTAGCACTATAGTAATGATAAGTAGTAGTAGTAACACGTATAACACATGGAGGGGCATTTTCAATATGACATCTAAATCCGACATTGGACGTTTTGCTGAAAACGTCCAAAATCAAGTAGCGAAAATGAACATTTTCAAACCAGAATGTCTTATCTTTTTTCTTTGAAAATGACCATTTCATAGTTGATGTTGTGCTTAGTACGTCTGTCTTTTTGGACCATTTTCACTACAGTAGCCCTTATGGCTGCAGGTGTCACCTATATGTGGGTCTAGTTTTCAGAATAACTGCAGTGAGTATATGAGAGAGAGATTTTTTCATTACACATAGACCAGTTAAATGTGCTGCCAGGGCAGAGAACCATTGTACTAAATGTTTGTTCCTGTTTTATGTCTTTTGGAATAATGCTTAGTACATCTGGCCCATAGTCCAGATATAAGATGGAAGGAATGTAATAGCAATAAATTCTTTGCAAATGACACTTGCAAAAAAGAAAATATGGATAAACAATAACTTCTGCAACAAAATTGTTTGCTGTAGAGTTTTTTTTCTCTCTAAGACAAACAGGATTACAGTCCTTACAAGTGGGTAATGTCTTCCAAAAGACATTTAATTTAATTTTTAGAAGCTACCAATACCTTGACTCCGTATACTGTTCCCCTTGGTGCCGCATCATCCCGTGGTGTCTCATTTAGTTCTTGTTTTTCCATGGACACAGTAAGACATAGTTCTCCATTACAGTATCTAAAGTATCAGTGTTCCTTTCCAGATGTATTGTTTTTTTTTATTTTTACAATTTTGTGCCTCATATTCGAGGGCTTCTGTTCTCTTGCTTCTGAGTTAGGATTTTCACCTTTTTTTTTTTTTGTCTTTTTCCTCATTTTGCCTTTCAGTTCTTTTTTTTTTTGTTCTTGATGTTCTGGTTGTCCCTGCTGCAGCTATTTATTTCAGCAGCACGTTGTTAAAAAAATAAAAATAAAAAAGCAGCTCCTAGCAAGTTTTACATATGTGGGAAGTGTTGTGCAAGTATACAGCTATTCACAAAATTGCTGAAGACACATTGCTTTATGCAAGCTTTTTTTAGAAAATTGTGTTCTTTTGATGAGTAGCATGACTATGCAGCTATGATACGTGTATTTTTATGTGGAGTAGTAATTTTGATAATGTTAAAAGCTTACTGTTTGGCATAGGCCTCTCTGGACAGATGGAATTACTGAGATGTGATTGTATTGTGCTATTATTGACTGTATGTATATTTGTAACCAGTCTTGTTAAAGGTGGGATATTATTTATTATTATTATTATTATTATGACATTTGTATCCTGCATTATCCCAAACATAGTTTAGGTTCTAAATTTTAAATAAAATAATAAATAAATAAAGTGTCAGGAGTTTATTTGGAGCAGATATCCATAATTGGTACATGCTAGTGCCTTTGCCAGATCACAAAGCTGCTCAGTGTCATTTGTGTTCCCAGATGACTAAGAGCTGGCTTCATGGCCATAATGAGCAGGGGGAGAGGATCTCTGGCACATCCAACTCTGATCATCCATCCCAAAGGGTCCAGGATGTATCAGATTTAAGAGATTATTGATCTCCCTTGATGCCAAGCATTACATAACATAGTAACATAGTAGATAGTGGCAGATAAAGACCTGTACGGTCCATTCAGTCTGCCCAACAATATAAACTCATTACATATGGTATGAAGTGTGACATCATATGTATACGTGTTCCTGATTTATCCTTGCCATTTTTAGGGCATAGACTTTCAAAGTCTGCCTGGCACTGGCCTTGTTCTAAAATTTCAGGTTGTTGTCAAAGCACCCGAAAAGCTCCACTCCAGCCCATCCAAATCTACTCAGCCTCCATCAGGGCACAGACTGTAGAAGTCAGCCCAGCACCGGTTTCCTACCTAATCTCTCCTAAGCTTCTTTGTATCCATTCCTTCTAAACAGGATTTCTTTGTGTTTGTCCCATACATTTTTGAATTCCGTTACCGTTTTCATCTCCACCACCTCCCAAGGGAGGGCATTCCAGGTATCTACCACCCTCTCAGTGAAAGCGTACTTCCTGACATTATTCCTGAGTCTGCCCCCTTTCAATTTCAATTCATGCCCTCTACTTCTACCACCTTCCCGTCTCTGGAAAAGGTTTGTTTGTAAATTATTACCTTTCAAAAGTTTAACATCTGTATCATATCACCCCTGTTTCTTCTTTTCTCCAGTATATACATGTTTAGGTCAACAAGTCTCTGCATGTATGTCTTTTTGCCTAAACCCCCTACCATTTTTGGCGCTTTTCTCTGAACCGCTTCAAGTCTTTTTACTTCCTTAGCAAAATAAGGCCTCCAAAACCAAACACAATACTCCAAGTGGGGCCTCACCAACGACTTGTACAGGGGCATCAACACCTGTACAAGTCGTGCTGGTTATGCCCCTCTCCCCTCCTATCCGATACATCTCTTTTGTATTCCTGCACCCCAAGCACATCACTCTGTACTTCTTGGCATTAAATTTTAACTAAATAAACTCCTACAGGAAACCAAAAACGTTTTTTATACTTTTTTTTTACTTGCTGTGCTACCAATTTGCTTTCCTATAAATTTAGTGTTAAGTGCTCAGTTTTTAGTGTATTACATCGACCATAGTATGAAATATCACCAATCCACCATCATCGCACCATTGTCTATTCCTACCTGCCTTTATAATACATTTTGTAACTGAATGTAGACAAAATTATAACATCTTTTATGGAAAAATTGTTTTAATTAGCTTGGAATTCGGTGCTGTGGTAACTTCATTCAGATTGGTGCTGGGCTTGAGGAAAACTTTTCCATTATTAAAATATCACCGTGATGACTTCCCCAAAATTCAATTCTATATGGGGAAGTCATCACGGTGCTTGTAATTGAATAACAAAAATGTAATCTCTCCCAATAAAGGGGAAAGGTGCAAAATAGTATCAACCCCTTTCCCATCCCAACTTTCAGCGGCATGGCCCCTCCTCTCCAGTCACCATATCCCATTCGTAACACCATAGAAACCCCAATAGCATTGACTCTGCTCTCCCCTCCTCCTGAATTCAACCTGTGAGAGTAAATCCCCCCTTCCAGCCAAAGCCCAGCACCTGCTGGAGGTCTTCTTGGTGGCTAGTGGAAGGGGGCAGGAGCAATCAGAAGACCCACATGTCCAATGGACTGGCATTCGATCCTTAGTGATAGTCTTGTGGTATTACCACTAGGGGTGTAGCTGCAAGAGGACTTCTTTCTCATGAGCAGCAATTTTAAAAGGCTGCAGCAACACGCTTTGGGAAGAGCAGGAAGTGTTTGTTTTTTTTTAATTTTGTTTTCCATATGTATCTTTTTAAAATTGCTGCTTCCTCTGGATATGCCAGCTAATATCCTTGTATTTCCTGATGCCCATCGAGATATTTTACAAAAAGCTGTGCATTCAGTGGATCTTTTTGTAAATTACCAGGGAATCGAGCATATCTTGGCCCGGATGTTTCATTTCCTTCCCCAGCGTTCTAGGCAAAATGGTCAAGAGTAGAGCTTATGTTAATTAACCAGTAACTTCAAATTGCTGCCTTCCATAGTTATAGCCTTGTCAGCTTGTTTAGATATAGCGATAAACACATTTGTACTGTTCCTCCTCTTTGATATGTCACTGTACATATGCTGTAAACTGCTCATGAACTACTATAAAGCATGATAAAGAATTTAGCTTTTGTACAGCCAGTACAATTATTTGCAACTACATATAGTCAGCATCCTTTAGCATGCATAATAGCTCTTCTGTGACTGATCCTCCTTTTTATTTGTATCCATTTGACCCATCTCTTCTTTTAGTTTTTTTTTGTCATTTTGAAATGTAGCCATTTACAACAGCATTTTCACAGCGTTCTTGTAAACTAGTTTTCTGTTGTGTTGTCTGTTGAATGAGCAGTCCTGCTGTTTCTCCTCTATGCTGCAACTCTTGAGTGCACCCACAACTGTAAAAAATCTAGATAGGTGACTGGTAACTTAATCTTTTGATTTACATAATAAAGCCCTGCTGGTCCTATTTGTGCTCTATTTTTCCCATACATAAAAACACCAGAGGAAACTGATTAGTGAATTAAACCCCCATGTCCTGAAATATAGCCCAATTTCACGCTCAAGCCTAACTACAAGACATGCCAGTGTTCTTGCAGGACTTTCTAACAAAAATAACCCCACCCCTTCTCCCATACAAGGAAACAAATTAGCCGTGTACTGAACAGTGAATTCACCATTCCCATGCCAGTTTTAGAAATTTATTTCTGCAAGTCTTGTAGTGCTGTTTCAGGATGAATAGCCAAGAGGCAACAGTAGAATATAGGGAAAAGGAATGCTTTTACATCAGTATCTTTAAAAGAAGTAATTGATGTCATTAATGCTTTAAATAATGTGTCATGTGCTCTTGATCCTTGTTCTATCTCAGTTTTCAAAGCTATAAAAATAGATATTGCAGACTCAGTTGCAAGTTTACCAAAAGCCTTGAAAACGACTTACGACCACCTAAAATTCCAGAGATCACTAAAAACCAACCTGCTTAAAAAGGCATACCCTACCGATCCAACTTAAATGCCTAATCTCTGTAACACAACCAAACTAAAGTACGTAATGGACATTACACAACTCTTCCGTTCTCCGATTCCCTAATGTGGCTGTGCCACATGAACTTGATTTTACCACAACATCATCCTGTATTTGTTCACACCGGAGCCTGCAAAGGCCTCTCCGGTACTATGTAAGCCACATTGAGCCTACAAATAGGTAGGAAAATGTGGGATACAAATGTAACAAACAAATAAATAAATAGATCTATGTATGAAGATAGGATTCCAAATTGTTTAAATTTATTTTTATTTGTGGCATTTATACCCCGCTCTTTCTCGCTCGATAGCAGGTTTACTGCGGCTTACAAAGTATGGTACAAAGTATCACGGAGATAATACAGGTATGGAAACAATGTATCACAGAGATGACATAATTACATAGAGTAGGTTCAGTGCGGCTTACAAAGTATGGAACAAAGTGTCGCAGAGATGACATAATTACATAGAGTAGGACAATAATAAGAGATGTGGGGAAGGGATTGGAGTGTGGGTAATACTAGTGGTGTGGAATTATGTTTAAGAATTAGGACGGTTCATTTGGGTAGGCTTGTTTGAAGAGGTAAGTCTTCAGCAGTTTTCGGAAGGGTAGGTGTTCAGTGGTTTTTCGGATGTGTCGAGGTATGGTGTTCCAGAGTTGGCTGCCTATGACAGAGAAGTTGGATGCGTAGTAGGTTTTGTATTTGAGGCCTTTGCAGTTAGGAAGATGAAGATTGAGATATGTTCTAGAAGTTCTGGTCCAGTTCCTGGCTGGAAGGTCGATCAGGTTGGACATGTAGCTTGGAGATTCACCATTGAGGATCTTGTGGATCATTGTGTGGGCTTTGAAGTTTATACGTTCCTTGATTGGGAGCCATTGAAGTTTTTCACAAAGTGGTGTTGCGCTTTCAAATCGTGATTTGCCAAAAATGAGTCTAGCTGCTGTGTTTTGGGCGGTTTGGAGTTTTTTCATGATTTGGGCTTGGCATCCGATGAAGATGCTGTTGCTTCTTTAAAGCACTTGGTTAAGGGAAAGGGAAATGGGACTTGATATACCGCCTTTCTGAGGTTTTGCAATTACATTCAAAGCGGTTTACATATATTCAGGTACTTATTTTGTACCAGGGGCAATGGAGGGTTAAGTAACTTGCCTAGAATCACAAGGAGCTGCAGTGGGAATCAAACTCAGTTCCCCAGGATCAAAGTCCACCGCACTAACCACTAGGCTACTCCTCCGCTTGATCATTTAAATCCACCTCTTCAAATAATTATAGCCTTGTTTCCTGTCTACCTTTCTTGTCAAAAGTAATTGAAAAATTTATTCTTCAGCAACTACAAGATTTCTTAGAAATCAGTGGTCTGTTTGATAGGCATCAAGTTGGCAACCAAATTATAATACAGAAACTTTGTTGGTCTGTTTGATAGACACCATCAAATTGAATTTTGATCAATGAATGCATTACTGTATGGTTACATTGAATATTTCATCCACTTTCAATACTGTCAATAATAAAATTTTGATTGATCGTTTATCAAGCCTAGGTATCACAGGCAAGTTACTTACATGGTTTACATGTTTTTTTAAGTAATAGTTAATTTTAGGTTAGACAAGGTCAGGATGTTTCTGTTTGTGCTAGGTTGGATTCAGGAGTGCCACTGGGCTCTACTCTATCAGCAATGGTGTTTAACATCTGTATGGCCCCAATCTGTAAACTTCTTTCATATTTAGGACTAAATTATAAACTTTACACAGACAACCTAACAATATTTTTCATGTAGAAACCTCTGTTAGTGCAGCTATTGAGCATTTAGGGGTCATTTTACTAAAGCACATGAAAAAGTGGCCAGCTTTAGTTTTAGCATACTGGTTTCCTGTATGTTCCGACCACATTTTACTGCAGCTATAAAAACCTTTGTTTTCAATGGAGGCAGTAAATGGCCATGCGCTAATAAAAATATTAGTGTGCAGCCATTTACTGCCTGAGCCCTTACCGCCTCCTATTTAGAAGGCGGTAAGGGCTCATGCGCTAATTGAGCTGCGCTTGGCAATGGTCGTTCGCTGCCCATTACCACTGGGCTCACTCCCTGCGCTAGAAAATACAATTTATTTTCTGGGCACAGGAAACATCATGCGCTGAACTCAGTACTACCGACTGAGTGCACCCAGAAGAAGTGCTCTTTTCCCCATGCGGTAACCCTACCGCCCTTTGGTAAAAGGGCCCCTTAACTTGTTGCATTTGTTTCATAAAACAATGGATGACTGCAAATCACTTTCAATTGAATGTTAGTAAGACACAAGTGTTATTCCTGACGAGATCAAGAGCAATCTTTTGCCCTGAAAATATTCTTGTTGATGGATATTTAATCCAGATATTGAAGGAAATTTGATATTTGCCTGTCATATTGTATTCTTTATCATTACACTCACAACTAAGGGCCCTGTTTCCTAAGGTGCGCTACTGTTTTTAGCGTGTGCTAAAAATTAGCGTGCACTCTGTAGACACCCATAGGAATGTTATGGGCATCCCCATCCCTTCCCTCCCAACCCGGTTTACCTTTTCAGTAAGTGTTTGGTGCTGAAGCCCAGCAGCAGCTGTACCGATAAGCTATCTGCGGCCTGCACCTGGCCTTTCCCCTGACCCTTCCCGCCCCCTTCTGACGTAACTTCCTGTTTTCAGAAAGGGGTGGGACAGGTTCATAGGGAAAGGCCTGGTGCAGTCCGCAAGCAGCTTTTCAATACAGCTGCTGTTGGCGCTGCAGGGCGAAGACTTATTGAAAAGGTAAACTGGGCTGGAAGGGAAAAGGAAGGAAAAGGGAGAGAGAGCCGCTGGCGGTAAGGAAGGAGAGGGAGATGCTAGCCTGACTGTGGATGCGGGCTGGGAAGGGAGGGAGGCAGGCAGGCAAATGATAAATCACAATTACATTTTTTAATCGCAATCAATAATTGACGTGTTAATTGTGATTAAGATGCGGCCCTAGTTTTAAGTATTGTATTTTACTGTTTTATATCCTGCACACCATTTTGAGCTGATTTTTTCTGGCTATGGGAATACATATAAATTTTTAAATAAATAAGCAAAACATGCACTTCCTAAAACTTTTAGGTATGTATTAATAAACTCTCTCTTCAACTATGTCACATTTCACTGGTTTTTCTTATGTGGATATGCCTGGAAGATTTTATTTTCATTTAGTTGCTATTTGTTGGGGCAGAATAGATTCACCAGCTGTGGTTCAATCCCCCTTAAGGACAGTTATTCTGCTGTCTTAACACAATTTATAATTACATCATTTCAGAATTATTCATGCAGATATTTCTGGGATGCATAGTCCAAGTCCCTAAACTGTAAGTGAAGCATAAAATAAATGGAGAATCAAAAATCACATTACTACCTATAAGTTCTGTTTGGTACATGGAAGGGCTCATTTTCAAAATAGAAAAACATCTAAAAAGTGGCATAAAACAGCATTTGGACGTTGTGCTTGCCAAAACGTTCACATTGCTATTTTCAAAACCTATTTTACAGACATTTATCTATGCATTCCGTCTGCAGTGCGTCCAAATCACAAGGGGGTATGTCAGGGGGTGTGCGGGCTGAGGCTAGGGCATTTCTAAGATTTGGACACTTTTCTGCCATAATGGAACAAAACCAAAATGTCCAGAACTAAACCTAAGAAGTTTTGAGCTAGATCTGTTTTAATAAAGACTAAGCCATAAAAAAGTGCCCTAAATGACCAAATGGCCACTGGAAGAATAAAGGAATGACCCTCCCTTACTCCCCCACTGGTCACTGACCCCCTTGCAAGAAACAGTACATATCAGCCTCTATGACAGCTTCAGATGTTATGGCCAGTCCTATTAGAGCAGCAATCAGGTCCCTGGAGAAGCGAAGTGGTTGGTGCAGTGCACTATGGAAGAGGGTACCCAGGCCCATATTCCACTCTGTTACACACGGTGGAAAGTGTGAGCCCCCCAAAAACCTACTGTACCGACATATAGGTGACACCTGAATCTATAAGGGCTATTGTAGTGGTGTATAGTTGGGTACAGTAGGTTTTGGAGGGCCCAATACAATGTACCTGGGACCTTTTATGTGAAGTGCACTGCAGTGCCCCACTACTTTACTGGTATGTCTGTGTGGTCAGTAAACTGCTGGCTCCTCCTACATCCCAATGGCTTGATTTTGTGCATTTTTCACTCTGCTGTTTTTTTTTCCCTGAAAAGGGACCAAAAAGATTAACACAGAGAGCACAAAAAACATCTAGCAAGTGGCTAGTTTTGGAGAAAAATAAGGTTGACGTTTTGCTGTTTTGAAAATCGCTATATTCGCTATTTGGATTCTGGACGTTTTGAGCAAAACATCCAAAGTCGGATTTAGACATCTTATCAAAAACATCCCTTTGAGTCAGTCTAGAGGACAAAACAGCTTCCCTAATGGCAAACAAAGCCACTGACAGAGCAGAAATTCAAATTAGGAATTTGTTCAAAGGAGATTTTTTTTTCCAAAATGGGAAAAGTTCTTCATCAATAAAGTTTTAAAGATTCCTAACCTATACCGCCCTTCAAGCAACAATCAGAGCGGTGTACATTAAAAAAGGAAAGGAAAAGAACTACAAAATGCAAAAATACAGGGCTAGCACAGGAGGAAATGAATTAGAAGAGAGAAAAACATAGGTTAAGTAGCTACAGGACACTACAGATGAATTATACACTGAAAAATCATTACCACCAAATGTACTGATCAGTTTTGCATAGATAACAGTTTTTTTCCATTAAATTCATTACTTTATGTATGATCACATCTTCTATACCTGCATTCAATTCTACCAGCAAGAAAATGCATACTCAAAGTTTGCTCTAAAACCTGAAGCAAACACTACAGCTGGCAAATAATCAATCTATAGCAGATGTGTCCTGTAACTTCTAGATATTCTAGCTAGACATGCCAATATCACATACAAATTACTTCTTTCAAGTAAACAAATTATAACATACTGCCATATGCTATCATCCTGTATATACTTCCACAAAATCTCCTGCAGTAAAACCACCAAGATCTATTTCAGCACAGAAAAAAATCATCCTGGCATTTGCTTCTGAAACTTCCATGTGTTTGAAAAAACCTTCTGGTGCTATAACTGCAAAATGTGATGGGTTTCACTCTTCAAGCCATGCATACAGTGTGTAAATGGAAAACAGCAAGCACAAGAGAGAAAGACTGTTGCCAGAACCTTAAACAGATTTTATAATGGGTGCATATGGCACCTTTTGAATATATCGGTTCCCAGAAACTGGCAAGAATTTAACTGTGTCAGTTAGCTATAAAAGAACTTTAATCTGTACTTGAAGACAAGTTTAGTATATGTTGAGGGGCATTTTCGATATGATGTCTAAATCCAATTTTGGAAGTTTTGTGAAAAATATCCAAAACACCAGTAGTGAACATGGCCATTTTCAAACCAGAAAAACATTCAGCTTTTTTTTCCCCAAAAATGGCCATTTCTTAGATGTTTTTGTGCTCAGTGCATTTATCTTTTAGGACCATTTTCATTAAAAAAAAAAAAAAGTCCGTGAAAAACGCACAAAATTGAGCCATTGGGACATAGGAGGAGCCAGCATTCTTAGTAGAGTAGAGCAATGGGGCACCCTAGTGAACTTCACTTAAAAGATCCCAGGTACACATTTCACCATTACCCCTTTATATTGTATGGGGGGCCCTCCAAAACCTACCAATACCTACTGTTCTAAAGTATCCTTGAAGACTTTTAATTTATAGAGGCTTTTAATTTTGGTTTGGATGGTGATAACGTGGAGGGGCATTTTCGACATGACGTCTAATCCAACTTCAGACGTTTTACACAAAACGTCCCAAATTTGAATAGGAAAGAAGGTAATTTTCGAAAAAGAAAAATGTCTTCTTTTTTTTTTTTTTCCGAAAATACTGTTTCAAACAAGGTTTTGTGCTTTGGACATTTTGTTTTTTGGTCCATTTTTGGGGAAAAAAAAAAAAGAATAAGTGCAAAATGTACAGATTCATGCCATTAGGATGTAGGAAGAGCCAGCATTTTTAGTAGACTGGTCCCACAAACATCTCAAGAGAGCAATGGAACACCCAGGAGGGCACTACTGGATGGACCGTACAGGTCTTTATCTGCTGTTATTTACTATGTTACTTTGTTTTTGTGCACTTCATAAAAATGCTCCCAGGTATGCATCTCATCTTTTATTATTTATTTATTTAGATTTTGCTCACACCTTTTTCAGTAGTAGCTCAAGGTGAGTTATATTCAGGTACTCTAGATATTTCTCTGTCCCATAAGGGCTCACAATCTAAGTTTGTACCTGAGGCAATGGAGGGTTAAGTGACTTGCCCAAGATCACAAGGAGCAGCAGCAGTGGGATTTGAACCGGCCACCTCTGGATTGCAAGACCAGTGCTCTAACCACTAGGCCACTCCTCCACGCCCATCTTTGCTCCCTTATCTTGTTCTCTGAGTCCTCCAAAACCCACTACCCCCCCCAAACTGACCACTACATTAGCTCTTATGGGTGAAGGGGTGCACCTATATGTGGGTACAGTGAGGTTTTGGTGACTTTGGGAGGGGTCACAGTTTCCACCACAAGTTTGACAGGTAGAGGGAGCTGAAGACCTGAGTCCCCCACTCCATAGTCCATTGCACCGACCACTGTACTATTCCAGGGACCTGCATGCTGCTCTAATAGACCTAACTTTAACATCTGAGTTTGGTATACAGGCTGATAAGTCATATTTTTCTTCACATTTTTGGGGGTGGGAAAGGTTCATTGACCACTGGGGGGATGTTGGGCAGTCACCCCTGATTCCCTCCAGTGGTCATCTGGTCATTTAGGGCACCTTTTTGTGCCTTATTCATTATAAAAACAGGTCTAGCTCAAAACGTCTTAGTTTTAGTCATGGACGGTTTTGTTTTGTTCCATTATGGCTGACAAATGTCTAAGTCTTAGGAACACCCACATCCCGCCCTTAACACACCCCCTTGAGATTTGGATGCACTGCAGAAGAACAGCATAGAAAAACGTCTTTAAAATAGATTTGTGAGAAAAATACCCAAATGCTGCTTTATGCCACTTTTTAGATGCTTTTCTTTTTCGAAAATGAGCCCCTTAGAGGCATATTTTCAAAGCACTTTGGGAGGCTAAGTTCCATAGGTTTCTATGGAACTTTGGGAGGCTAAGTGCTTTGAAAATGAGCCCGTTAGTGTATTAGGGTCTCTGAGGATGATAGTTCCTAGTGGAGGGAATGTGTCTGCTGGTATGCATGTTTGTGTAGGTTTGTCCTCTCATTGATATGGAGTTTCTTTCTTTTAATATCTTTGTTTTTATTTGTATTGTGAACCACTTTGGTCTTCTAAGTTAAATGGTATATTAAATTTTTTAATTTAAAACATTTTTATTACATTTTTGGAAAAAAATACAAGTCTGAAGTACAACATTTGTTCATTCCCCCCGCCCTTCTCATTTACAAACATCCACGTTCCATTACAGATAAAAATACATCACATTATATCTGCCATCCAAATCTAAGCTAACCCTTTTATTGTGATAATAATTAGCAACCGCTTAAGTGGAATATTCCAGACCCTTCATTTAAACATATTCTATAATGCGCAGAGTCGCAATTGTCTTCCTCATCAAATACAATTGTTATTGACAATTACATTTTTCTCCCTTCTCCTAATACCCCCCCACTCCCCTTTTCCCCTCTTATCTCCCCCCTTTCCCCCCTCCCCGCTTCCCCTCAAGGCCAGGTGTTCATATGCTGAGAGTGACTGTTACTTGCTTATTGCTGATGGCACTCTGCTTCCCTTCATAAACCTCCTAATTGATTGAGAACAGTGCTGCGTACCCTTGGGGCCAAAACTTGTATGGTATATTAAATTTTTAATAAACATACTGTACTGAACTGTACACCACTACTACTACTACTTCTTAACATTTCTAGAGCGCTACTAGGGTTACGCAGCGCTGTACAGTTTAACAAAGAAGGACAGTCCCTGCTCAAAGGAGCTTACAATCTAAAGACCAAATGTCAAGTTGGGGCAGTCTAGATTTCCTGAATAGAGGTATAGTGGTTAGGTGCCGAAGGCGACATTGAAGAGGTGGGCTTTGAGCAAGGCTTTGAAGATGGGCAGGGAGGGAGCCTGGCGTATGGGCTCAGGGAGTTTGTTCCAGGCGTGGGGTGAGGCGAGGCAGAAAGGACGGAACCTGGAGTTGGCGGTGGTGGAGAAGGGTACTTAAAGGAGGGATTTGTCTTAAGAGCGGAGGTTGCGGGTAGGAACGTAAGGGGAGATGAGGGTAGAGAGATAAGGAGGGGCTGCATTTTTATTATTATTGTATACCAGTACAATAGCCCTTATGGCTGCAGGTGTCACCTATATGTAGGTACAGTAGGTTTCTGGTGGATTTTGGAGGGATCACACATTCCACCACAAGTGTAACAGAGTGGATTATGGGCCTGGGTCTCTTTCTCTACAGTCCACTGCACCAAGCACAAGGCTACTCTTGGGGTCTGCTTGCTGCTATAATAGGACTGGCCATAATCTAAAGCTGTCATAAAGGCTGGTATGTACTGTTTCTTTCCCATCTTGGGGGGGGGGGGGGGGCTGCAGGTGGGTCAGTGACTACTGGGGGAGTAAGGGGGGTTAGGTCTAAATACCTCCAGTGGTCATTTGGCCATTTAGGGCAGCTTTTGGTCACTTAGTTGTGACTGAAACAGATCTGGCCTAAAAACATCTTAATTTTGTCCCTAGATGTTTTCATTTTGTTCCATTATTGCAGAAAAACATCTATCTTTTGGTGCCACCCTTGTGTTGACCAAAAGATGCCCCCAACACGCCCCCTTGAAATTTGGACAAACTGTGAAACAAAATATATAAAATCGGGGTGTTGAAAATTGCAACTTGGACATTTCTGAGAGAAAAATTTCCTTCTGCTACCTTATGATTTTTTTTTTTACCTTTTTTGTTTTGAAAATGGGCCCCATTACTACTATTACTGAGGATGTTTGCTGCTCTGAGGTTTATCTCTAGTTGTGGCTATGGTCATCTCCCATATTGGTTATTGTAATTCTCTATATTCTGGTCTTCCTCACTTTGTTGTTAAGCATCTTCAGTTAATCCATTCTACAGCTTTCAAGCTCACCCATCGTGCTCATCGCATCAACCATGTCACCCCTCTCCTCTGCCTTGAAAATTGGCTCCCTGTTTCTGCCCGCATCCATTTTAAATTACTTATATTGGTCTTCAAATGTCATTCTCCTTCCCTTGCCTACTTAAATAAGTTGCTCATCCCTTACTGTCCTTCATGCAGCCTCTGTTTTTCTTCTGACCACCTTCTTTGTGTCCCATCAGCCGCAGCTCTGTATCTCTCACTCTTCCAGGAGACTGCTTTTGGGGCCCCTTTTATTAAGCTGCGATAAAAGAGGGCCTGTGGTAGCAACAATGCATGTTTTTGATACATGCCGAGGCCCCCTTTTACTGCAGCGAATAAAAGGCTGGGGTTTTGTAAAGAAATGGTTGTGCAGTAAGTGAACCACTTGCCACGTGGCCATTTCCATGGGGAGCCCTTACCGCCACTTATTTAGGTGATGGTAAGGGCTCCCATGCTAACCCGGCAATAATTGGGCAATGCCAGTTAACGCCGGGTAAGCCCTAGTTCTATAAAAATTCAAAATATTTTTGTTGCGCAGGAAATGGTACACGCTGCCTAGTCTTCTCTTCTACAACGTGAGTTCTTGACCTATTGTCGTCGAACGGCAGCAGGAGGCAAACCTCCCGAGCAGGACTGGACTAACAAGCTTGGTTTGGCTGGAACCAGTTGTTAGGGCGCACTTGGCTTAGCAGGACCTTACCTTTTGACCTTCTCTTCTCGCACGCTTTCTCCCCCCCCCCCCCCCCGTTCCCATTTTCCTTTCCCTTGATCCTCCAATCCTCTCCCACTCCCCTTCCTGGTTTGCCCCTTTATTAGCATTGTCTATATTAGAGTTTCTTTTAGTTTTGTAATCTGCTTAGCTGCCATTTTGCGGTATATGAGGTGTGCAAATAAATAAATTTAAAACTCACTGAACTGCATGGATAGAAGCACTGAATACAGTGCAATCCGCTTAAGTGCTAGGGTCTGGGACCAAAGAAATACATGCAGTTAACTGGAGCGTGCACTTAACCGTTGTGACCCAAAGAAGCTTGACATCTGATAAACATATGTACAGTACTGTTTATTATACGTACAGTATATAGTCTCTGTTAATTGACGTTATACAGTATCCGTTAACTGGCATTAGGCCTACTTGAAGTAATCAGTCATAGTCCTCTGTACACTCTTGTGTCTGTGAGTTCCATAGACTACGTCTGCCAGAGGGTAAAAACTGTCATAGCACTGGCATCCAGTGGCCTCCAGATAGGCCCGCACGGTGTTGAGACTCTCCAGCGCTCTTGGAAAAGTGACAGGAGGTTGTTGAATTTTGTCAGCATGTGCCTTGCTGCTCATTTCATCATCTGTTTCATCATCAGCCGTTGCCCGCGTGTAGGCGCATATCTGGACATCAGTGCTGTCGTCAGTTGTTTGTAGATCGTAATCAATAGCTAGGTAGTGATGAAACTCCTCTTCAGTAACACAGACTGGGATGTCAATAGCCTGTTCATCTGACGCGTTTCCAACAGCTGCATCTGTTTCGTCCCTCTCCACATCCCTAACAAAACTTGCCCGCTTGTAGCAGTTCACAATGGTTGCCTGTGTAACATGATTCCAGGCTTCTTTCTGCATATGTAGAGAATCCAACAGTGATAGATTACGAGCCAGTTCAACAGCACGTTTATCCTTGCCAGTCTGGTCATCCATAATGCTCATCAGACGACGTAGTGGCTATTATGCCCTGATCCATAGGTTGGATCAGAGAGGTAGTGTTTGGTGGCAGGAAGACCACCTTGACGTTAGACAGCCTGACATCATCACTGTGTGCAGCACAATTATCACAAAGCAATAAAGTCTGACGTTTTTGTGCCCGCATTCTAGTGTCTAACTTCTTTAGCCACTGCTTCCAAATTTCCCCAGTCATCCATGAATTTGCATTAGCCTTGTATGACACAGGAAGTCACTTAACATTCTTGAAGCAACGGGGCTGTTTGCTCTTTCCAATGACGAGTGGTTTCAACTTCTCACCCCCATCCATATTGCAGCAAAGGAGGATCGTCAGTAGGTCTTTTGACGTTTTACTTCCTGTAGCTTCAGCTTGTTTGAATGCAAGTGTTCCATCAGGAATTGCTCGCCAGTAGAGACCGTTTTCGTCAGCATTGAAAATGTGACGAGGTGAAAACTCGTTCAAGATGGTAGGAAGAACTGAAACAACCCAATTTTCAGCACCAAAGTCATCAGCGTCTTGTTTTTCACCATGCTGTTTCTTGAATTTTATGTTGTTCCTCTTCTTCCATCTTTCCAACCATCCAACAGTAGCTTTGAATTCAGTTAGTCCAAGACTTTCATCTAGCTGATTAGCTTTCTCCATAAGCAGTGGACTACTGACAGGAAACTGTCTGCTCCTGACTTAAGAAAACCACCGAAGAAGAGCATCTTCTACATCCTCAGCTTTTCCCGCCTGTTTCCGTTGTGGATTTGTATTGTTTTGGCAGTCTTCCAGAAGCTGGTCTTTCTGCTTCAAGACACGTGAAATTTGACTGGGATTGACACCATATTCTTTAGCAATAGATGCTTGACTTTGTTTTCTAATTTTTTAAGAACTTCTATTCGTTCAGCCAGTGTTAGTCTCACAGTTGCGCGACGACGATGACTCCAGTGTATACTGTAACAACATTCTTTCGCTTATTCTGCCTGTGGCAGTTAGCCAATGAGATTTCAAATTTACCGCCCATTTGTCACGCGCCAACCGGCTTCCATATTCCGTGCATGCGCTTATGCGGAGTCTTTCCTGCAGAGGAGTGGTCTTAAACCATGCATATAAGCGAATCTTGCACTTACCAGTGGTGCGCTAAACCAAAATTTGTCCCCATAGAAATCGATGGTGCCAAAAACAGGACCAAAGTACGGCATGCAGTTAAACAGAGCATGCGCTTATCCGACGTGCACTTAAATGGAGTGCATTGTATACATAATATATTAAAATGCTGTGGTAGAAGCTAAAACAGCCCACAAAAAACACTGACCACAGGTTGTTAATATTGACCTGTTTATTTTTACCTTTATGTTAACAGATGACAAACACATTTCCTATTTTCCAGTTGATATTTATTATTTTCAATGTGTTTTGTGATGTAGTAGCATGGTATATAGAAAAGATGCCCCTTGAACTATTGCTGATTTATGTGGCTTCTACGTTGTTCCCGTCACTCAGATAAATAATTGTCCATATTTTAGAATTTAGCATTATTCAATTTAGGAGGTAAATTCTTCCTATTTTACATTACCCATCTGCTGTAAAATTAAATTGATTACAAATGGCACCATGCTGTGTTGTTATTGTGTTATCTGTATTTCATGTGATGCTTCTAATTATGCCAGCCATGCTAGGTTTTTGTAGGGTTTAACTAATGCATTTTGTAAAATTATAATATCAATTGAAAAACTGTACACTGACCACACATCAGAAATTAGATATGTTTGCATGGTGCACTCTTGAAATACATGGGTAGGCAGACACACAGAGAAGGCAAAGCTAATCTAGGTGTGCTTACAGCTTAATGTGATATGTCTAAAAAGATGAAGTGCTAAAAAGAGTAATTTGTCAAGTGATATATGATCATACCCTCTTAAAAGCTTTAATTAAGGTAATTTTCTCTGAAATCTTGGAACGAAATACACCACAAGAACTCATGGTTCCTCTTAGGTGATCCTCCAAGAGCCTGATTCACCAAGGGTTTTCTCCTATTCTTTCTCTATGGAAAAACAACATAGTGGATCAAGCAGAATAAGCCTCTATTTCTAAATGGTTCCCTATATAGTTGTGCCCCCTCCCCCTCCGAAACTTGTCTTGGAAGACTTTATTCTCTCTTCCCATCCCCTACTCTTGTGCTCCTCTTGCCATGATGCCTGTGCGCTTTGCAATGCAGCTGTGCAGTTCACAGACCTACAAAGACTCATATATTTCAAATAAATACCGAGCAAACTGTGCAGACCATGAAAGACAAAGGAAAGAAGGGGCAGTGGTAGCAGAGGGGTGTCGCACTTCTCTCAGCCCCCTAAATCTGGTCATTGGGGGTGGAGCATTCTATAACTAGATATTTCCAATTTAGGCTCCAGGAAGGTGCACAGTAGGAGCCTGTTAGGTGCTCACACTTATGCCAGCGATAGGTCTGGTGCAAGTGCATGCCAAATGCAGCAGGGATACAAGTAACTTTCAGTATTACTGAATACTGCAAGTTACTTGTATGTAAGTAGGAACCCTGCCTATGTCCCATCCACGCTGTGCCCCTTTGCAAATATGTATTATGTCAATAAAGTGGGTATTTGCACTATACCAACATTTGTGCACATAAATGCTAGTATTCTAAACATTTAAGCGCATAACTTGTTCAAAATGTGAGCCAACTAGGTTACAGAATTTCACCCTAGATGTCAATGTTGCAACGCAGTTTATGTGGCTCAAAGATAAAATAGTGAAGAAATTACAAACTGCTGAAAGCACAGAAGCAAGACTTGTTTGTAAGATTTCACAATTTAACATAGCCTCTCCATTTCTTCATTCTTTATATTGGCTTCCGATTAAAGCTAGGGTAACTTATAATTTATATGTATTTGCCTTCCAAATCATTTATGGACTGATGCTGGATTACATGCTTCCCTTGATTGAACTTCCTGCTCGTAATTCCATCCAAGGATTCAGGAACTTCCTACTTCTTCACTACCCCAACTTTTCGTATCAATGTACTACGTGGTGAAATTTATTACCAAAAAAAACATCAAAGGTATCCCAGATTATACGAGCTTCCGGAAATCACAAACTTTCTTTTTAAAAAGTTCTTACAACAAAAAGATGAATTGTAATCCAATCTTATATGGTCTTTGAATATTTCTGTATATGTTCCTTAACACTAAACTGAAATGTAATCATTCTTTAACATTGTGAAACAATTCTCACGTTTTTCTGTTTTGACGTATAAGATTTATTGTAAAATACATTATGCTTAATTGCAGTCAACTGCACTATAAAATATGTATTTCTCTAAATATTTGTTGTAAGTCACATTGAACATAAACATTGTTTGGGAAAATACAGGATATAAATTCCTAAATAAATAAAATAAAATAAATGTTGCACAATGAGTGGAACCTCCTCTTGCCACTCCTCAGAGACTGTGAATGTTGCTTCTGCAGCATTTCTGTCTCTGGCTGATCCGGGCTCAACTGGGAATTGAACCCAAGTCCTCTTCATAACAGTGCAGAGTACTGCCATTAACCCAGCTTCTCAAATACCTTTTGATCAATCTTCCAAATATTCCTTTTATAACTGTTGCTACTGTGTAAAAACCATGATATTCACCCTCCAAAGTCAAAATCAAGGGGTGAAACAAGCTCACAGAGATAGGATTTTAATTTATAAGTTACCTTTTTCAAGGGCTTCTTGGTTTGTGGTCACTTATCCTGTATTTGTGTTTGCAGGTGTGACCAAGGCAAGATATTCTGTTAGTGTTGATTGTTGGGACCTGTAGTAGTAATAATCCAGCTTGTTCAGTTTTCCCAATAAGCGTATTGATGCTCTGGCCTCACCATGATATTTCCAATCCTGCTGTTTCCTAGGAATGTCCTTGTTGGTGCTGTTATGGAATGTAGATTTGTGTCATACAGGTCTTGAGTGACTTTTGTAGGGTTTTGTTTAAATTCATAATATGCCTGCTACTGGAGAGAGGTTATGTTTTTGTGTTCCTTAGATTAATGCTTGGTTTTATCTTCTTCTCATTGATGTAGATTTTGTGATGATTGTTAAGTTCTGTGTAGTAAATTGATGAATAAAAAAACAATTATTTTCTATTTATTAATTAGAATGTCAGTTTAAGAATGTACATATGCTAGAACTGGTTTAAGACTTGGCAGGGACCCATGAGAAAAATGTCACTCATTTGGCCTTCAATCTCCAGCATTGCGGTGGTAAATCTCCAGCATTGGGAACATTGCCCCCGAACAATCCACTAGACCACCCCTTCAAGGTAAGGGCTATGGGGGCGGTGATTGCATATGGGGGGGCCGGGGTAGCATCTGGGGGGGGAGGGATGGTATGTGGGCGGGGGGGGGGGGGGGGGGGTGGGGCAGGCCCAGAGTACTCTGTCTGCCCTTGAAAGAGAATATAGGGCTGGGGAAGGAGTGAAATGGGGAATGGGAGAGCTAGTGGGTGAAAGAAGAAGATGGAAATTTGATAGGTAGTTGAAAAGTAAAAAGAAAGAGAAGAAAAGTAAAAAGGAAGAGCTAAAAAGGAATGATCAATATGTCAGAGGCAAGAGTAGTGACGGAACAGACAGGAGAGAGGAGAAAAGACAAATGGACTGCAGTCGGTTGACGAAGAATTAGCAGACAGACAGGAAAGCAGAAAAGAGAAATTGGAACCAGCAAGATGGAAAAATAAAATGTCCAGACAGCAAAGGTAGAAACAAAGCATTTTATTTTGAATGTTTTAAATGGAATATGTTAGCTTTTGGAAATGTGCTTAACAAATGTCTTTGTATTGTATTCAGTAGAAAAGGAAATGCATTTCTGTTTTATGTCTCGAGTGTTGCAGTAATGCTACGTTTAACTTCTTGGGGATCCTATTCAATTTTTGTCTAAATATTTTTATTTATAATTTGTGATCCCTTGTTCTGTATTTGGTGAGGGTCTGTTGGTTGATAGTAATGGCAGGTGGGAAATCAGAGGAGAGGCAGCTGTATAGCTGATGAGGTTCCCCAAGCATCCCCAGCTAAGAACCTCCTCCAAAGGCGGCCAGAACTCCCTTCTACCAAGCTCTGCAGTTAGCAACAGCATCCTTGAGCCATCGACAACCAATCATGTGTGGGGTTACGGCATCAGTGGCTTAGGGTCATTGCTGCTGCCTGCCAAGCCTGGTAAAAGAGAGTTCTGGCCATCTTTAGAGAAAGATTTCAGCTGACAGAGCTTGAGGATCCTCATTAGTTAAAGTATTTATATTTTGAGGTGGGGGTTGGGTGGGGTAGAGAAAATGTTGTGCCCACCCACTTTGGGCTCAGGCCCACCCAAAACTGGCTGTCTGGCTACGCCAGTGTGAGAGAGGGCGAGGGCTGGGACTGTAATGGGAGGGTAGATGGGGGCTGAGGCTGTACTGGGAGAGAGAGAAGGGGAGGATTATGGCTTGAGCTGTGCTGGGGGGGGGGGGAGAGAAGTGCCAGGACCTTCAGGGAAAGAAAGACTTTTTGGTTACAGTACACCAGTATTTCCCAAGTGGGTCCTGGAGTACCCCCTTGCCAGTCAGCTTTTCAGGATATCCACAATAAATATGTATGAGATTGTTTTGCATACACTGCCTCCATTGTATGCAGATCTCTTTCATGCATATTCATTGTGGATAGCCTAAAAACCTATCTGGCAAGGGGGTACTCCAGGACCCACTTGGGAAACACTGCAGTACACTACTTATGCCTGAACAGTAACCAAAAAGTCATTCACTGAAGATCCTGGCACTTTTCTCCCCACCCCTCCTAACACAGCTACAACCATACCTTTCTCCCTCCATTTCCCTCCCTCCCTCTCAGTACAACTTCAGCCCCCATCCTCCATCTCATCAAATATTAAACTTCCTAGATCAGAGGATGTAGATAAAAGGATGGAATCTCATTGACTCAATTCTCCCCCCTAGCGGAACCATCTTGACATTAAATAATATTGGAGCTAGGGGTAAGCCTTGTGGCACACCGCAGTTTGGAGACCAAGGCAATGATAATGCGCCCAACATTTTTACTCGGTAAGACTAGACTTCAGGAAGCCCTGAAACCAGGACAAGATTTTCTCACAAATCCCAAATTGGTCTAGTAAATTTAACAAAAGATCATGGTCCACTACATCAAAGGCATTTGACATGTCAAAATTGCATAACCAGGACCTTGTTGCCTAAACAAATTTCCTCCCTGAAGGCAGAAACAAAAGTGGTTAACACAGTCTCAGTACTGTAGCATGGCCTGAAGCCAGACTGGGACATGTGCAGGATGCAGGAGACGAAAGCTGGAAAGATAGTTGGAGAGCTGGGCTGCTACAATTCTTAGGATAATCTCTGTCATAAAACCACTTTTTTAAACTCCAAGCTTACACATGTTTACTGCATACATGTGTCGCCAGTGTTTCTATGTGGAGATCTACATCATGCAGAGATTTCAAGGGGGCATGGCTTGGGCAGGACAGAGGCAATGTTCAGTGAGATTTAACTAGGTTATGGGCAATGCTCATTCGGTATACCACCTTTCTGTGATACAACCAAAGTGGTTTGCGTATAATATACAGGTAGTTTCTTTGTCCCTAATTGGCTTACAGGCTATGTTTTAAGAAAGCTTCTACCGGGTTAAATCCTGCTGACTTGTCCTAAAGCAGATATTAAGCATCACTCAAAGACTTTGCTCAATATTGGGGGTTCTCAAGTGTCCACTGCACCCATAGAGCTGGCATCTGTGTACAAATTGCAGAATAGTTTGCATCTTCAAGCTTCTTATCATTGCTTTCTTCTTGCCTCTCCATATAAATACATCTCAGTTTTTACATTTTAAAAGAACTGGGTTTGAATATAATCTACTGGTAAAATTGGTAATGGGCTCCACATACTGAAGAGAGGGCTGGGATAAGCTGTTGCTATAGCAACTATGAGATAAGATTTTCTTTGCTAGATTCATAGTCTCAGTGGAACCAAAAGAATTTAATTTACAACCTATACTTGTACTAATTCTTGCTCCAGTTTTCTTAAACAAAACATTTATTTTATTTTTACAGTGAACAATAAAGTATGTCATAGTTTTGAATGTTATAAAGTAAATGAAGAAAAACTTACTCATTTTATTGTCTCATATAATTTTTTCTCTTTGTGCAGAGTTGTGCTGGTGTGAGGAATACCTATTGTATCTTAACTATGAATAGGGTAATTTTCAAAGGGATTGACAGAGGAGTTACACAGTTAAATCTCCAGGGCTAGAAATTGGACTGCTCAGGGTGGCATGCATGGGCTTTTACAACCCAATACTTTAATTTGCATTAAAAAGAAGCATTTCTGGGGAGAGGAAAGAGTGATAAGTTGCGGAGGTTAGTAGTGCGCATACATTTAGATTTCCAATTCTACACATGTTGCTTTACCCCTGTTCTGCTGCCCACAACATTAATAAGTACAAGTGTTGGTGTAAATAACATCCAAGCAATTCCCAGGCCTGGTAAAGGAAAAGCAGAAGATCAGTCCTCAAAGCTGAACCTATAATAGAACAAGTCTTAGCACATGTTTCTATGTTTCAAAAAGATAAGGGGAAAGGAATTACCAAAAGCATTTTGTTTTCAAAACAAAGATAACAAGATAGACAATATATTTGAATAGTGTTCTGAAAATATTCAGGACTGTTTTACGTAAGAACATAAAAATATCCATACTGGGTCAGACCAATGGTCCATCTAGCCCAGTATCCTGCTTTCAACTGTGGCCAATTCAGGTCATAAGTACCTAACAGAATCACAAATAGTATCATGATTCATGCTACTGATCCCAGGGACAAGCAGTGACTTTCCTCATGTCTATCTTAATAGCAGACTTTTCCTCCAGGAACTTGGCCAAACCTTTTTAAAACCCAGATACACTAACCACTGATACCACATCCTCTAGCAGTGAGTTCCAGAGCTTAACTATTTGTTGAGTGAAAAAATATTTCCTCTTGTTTGTTGAAAAAGTAGTACCATGTAACTTAGTTTAGTGTTCCCTAGTCTTTCTACTTTCTGAAAGAGTAAAACATTGATTTATGTTTACCCGTTCTACACCACTCAGTATTTTGTAGACCTCTATCGTATCCCCACTCAGCTGTCTCTTTTCCAAGCTGAAGAGTCCTAACCTCTTAAGCCTTTTCTCATATGAGAGGAGTTCCATCCCCTTATAATATTGGTTGCCCTTTGAATCTTTTCTAATTCTGCTATATCTTTTTTAAGATATGGCGACCAGAATTGCTCACACCATGGAGCAATACAGAGGCATCATAATATTCTTTGGGCTCTGTTTACTAAGCTGCGCTAGAGGCACACTAGCGTTTTTAGCATGCGCTAATGATTAGTGCGCAATAAATGCTAAAGACACCCATAGGAATATATGGGTGTCTCTAGCATTTAGCGTGCGCTAAAAACGCTAGCACACCTTAGTAAACAAGGCCCTTTGTCTTATTTTTTTAATCCATTTCCTAATAATTCCTAGCATTCTGTTTGCTTATTTGGCTGCCCCTCCCCCCCCCCCCCCCCCCCCCCCCCCCCCCCCCCCACTCTCTGGACCCTAGATTTCAGCATATTGTCCACAATGACACCTAGAGCATCAAATAACTATGATTTGGATTATTCTTCCCAATGTGCATCATTTTGCACTTGTCCACATTAAATCACATCTGTAATTTGAATGCCCAGTCTTCCAACTTCCTAAGGTCTTCCTGCAATTTTTCACAATCCGCATGTGTTTTAACAACTTAGAATTGTATTGTGTCATCTGCAGATTTAATCATCTCACTCATCGTTCCCATTTCCAGATCATTAATAAATATGTAGATAGCACTGGTCCCAGGACAGATCTGAGCCTTCAGATAAGTGTGACTGTATTTTTTCATGCTAAACTGACTGTCATTCTGGTTCTATGGAAGATAGGAAAGGATAAGAACAGTTTTTCACATATAAAGTGAGAAAAATTTCTATATAAAAAAAATTTTTCACAACAGCACAGTTTGAGGAAGGAGGGGATTTTTTGATCTATAATTATTTAATCACTTGGGATTTATTTATGTTCAAAGCCACTATAGGACGGTATATCCCAGTGATTTATGAGACCTTCCCCCCCCCCCCCCCCCCCCCCCCACACACACTTTAATAGATTTTGAAGTGAACATTGTGGTCTACTTTATCCAGCTGAGCATAGCCATGCAAACAGTATCCGTTCCGGACAACCTACCAGTTGGAGGGAGACTCACGTTTTACCACCACAGATGGCTCCTTATAATCTGACTAGTGGGTGCTTCAAATTGTTCATCACGGGCATAACCTAAATTGGCATCAGCGGCCTTCAGATCGCCCACCGAGAGTGTCTTACATCAGCTCTCAGCACAAGCAAGTACTTGTACAGGAAATCTCTGCCCTTTGCAGGTCCGAGCAGTTGAACCCTTACCACCAGGGGAGGAAGGGCAGGGATTCTATTCCAGGTACTTTCTTGTGATCACGAAAATGGGGGGATTCCATCCATCCTGGACCTAAGGCCCTGAACAAATTTCTGGTGAGCGAAAAGTTCAGAATGATTTCCCAGGGCACTCTACTTTCATTCAGAAAAATGATTAGCTATGCTCCCTGGACTTAAAAGATGCCTATTCCCACATTTCGATACTTCCCAGTCACAGGATATTGCGTTCTGCCATTTGGCCTGTGTCTGCCCCCAGAGTATTCACCAAGTGCCTGGCAGTAGTTGTAGCATATCTATGCAGACTAGGAGTGTATGTGTTTCCGTACCTGGACAATTGGATGGTCAAGAACACATCTCAGGAGGGGGCAATCGAGTCAATGCAGTTGATTATTCAGGTGCTAAGGCTACTGGGGTTTGTCATAAATTATCCAATCTCCATCCAGTGCGACAATTGGAGCACATAGGAGCTTTGCTGGACACAGCGCAGGCTCAGGCCTTCCTTCTTTTAGTGAAAGTGGATACCTTGGTAGCACTTGTCTCGCAGGTTTGTAGCAGCCAGCAGGTTTCAGTTCGGCAAATGTTGAGACTGATGGGCTACATGGCCTCCACAGTGCATGGCACGGCTCCATTTGAGAGTGGCCCAGTGGACCTTAGCCTCTCTCAGTGGTTTCAAGCCACAGGGAATCTAACGGATATCATTCGCATCCCATCAGAGTTGGCTTACACCCTTCTCTGGTGGACTAACCTGTCCAATTCGACTCTGGGACTTTCATTCCAAATTCCACCACGTCAAAAGATGTTGACAACGGATCCATCCAACCTGGGTTGGGGAGCTCACGTGGATGGGCTTCACACTCAGAATCAGTGGTCCGCTCAAATCAATCTCCTCGAGCTATGAGCCATTTGGAGCGCTCTAAAGGCATTCAGAGATCGACTCCAAAATCACATTATCCAAATTCAGACAGACAACCAGGTTGCGATGTTTTATGTGAATAAGCAGGGGAGTACAAGATCCTACCCCTTGTGTCAGGAAGCGGAAGGTATGTAGGAATGGGCTTTCCTTTACAGGATGAGGCTCTGTGCTGTATACCTTCCTGGCAAGAACAACTGCCTGGTGCACAGACTCAGCAGGATATTGCAACCACATGAGTGGTCTTTCAACAAGGGCATAGCCCGGAAGATCATTTGAGAGTGAGGCACCCCCCTTGGTGGATCTTTTCACCACACACTTCAACAACAAGTTCCCTCAGTTCTGCTCCAGACTCTGATCACATGGCAGATAGCATCAGATGCCTTTCGTCTACATTAGGGAAGAGATCTTCTTTATGCGTATCTTCCTATACCTCTGATAGAGAAGACCTTGCTGAAACTCAGGCAAGACCAAGGCACCATGATACACTGGCCGCAACAGATATGGTTCCCTCTTCTTCTGGAGTTGTCAGAAGGTCCATGGAGACTGGACTGTTTTCCGACCCTCATCACTCATAATGAGGGGTCCCTTCTGCATCCCATCCTTCTCTAGCCGTCACAGCTTGGATTTTGACAGCATAGAACTCAAATGCCTTGGATTGCTTAGAGGTGTCTCCTGTGTCTTGCAGGCTTCCATGAAAGACTCCACTATGTTACTCTTTTAAATGGAGAAGGTTTGCCATCTGTTGTGAGGGCAAGGCCTTAGATCCCTTCTCTTGCCCTACAAAAAAACTGCTTGAGTACCTCCTACTCCTCTCTGAATCTGGCTTGAAAACCAACTCTGTAAGGGTTCATCTTAGTGCAATTGGTGCTTATCATCAGTATATAGGAAGTGAGTCCACCTCTGTACAGCCTTTAGTTGTTCACTTCATGAGAGGTTTGTTGTTGACAAAGCCCCTTACCAAACCTCAGGTTGTGTCATGGGATCTCAACATAGTCCTCACCCAGCTGGTGAAAGCTCCTTTTGAGCCTCTGGATACCTGCCATCTGAAGTTTATGACCTGGAAAGTTGTATTTCTGGTGGCAGTCACTTCAGCTCGCAAAGTCAATGAGCTCCATGCCCTAGTAGCTCACCCACCATATATTAAGTTTCATCACAACAGAGTAGGCCTCCTCACACACCCCAAGTTCCTTCATATGGTCGTGTCGTAGTTCCATCTTCACCATTCAATTGTTGTTCCAACATTTTTCCCAAGACCTCATGTTTGTCCTGGCGAAAGTGTACTACATACTTTAGACTGCAAATGAGCCTTAGCCTTCTATTTGGAGCAGACTAAAGCCAGTCCACCCAGCTTTTCATTTCTGTTGACCCCAGCAGGTTGGGGGTGGCCATCGGCAAACGCACATTTTCAAATTGGATAGCTGACTGCATCTCCTTTGCTTATGCCCAGGCTGGGCTGACTTTTGAGGGGCATGTCATGGCTCACATTGTTTAGAGCCATGGCTGCATCACTAGCCCACTTGAAATCAGCCTCCATAGAGGAGATTTGCAAGGTTGCAACATGGTCTTCAGTCCACACATTCACATCCTACTACTGGTTGAATCAGGACTCCCAATGAGACAGTCGATTTGGACAGGCAGTTCTGCAGAATTTGTTCAGTATCTAGAATCCAGTTCCAACCTTCTAGGCCCTGTTTTCTTCTGTTCCAGGCTGCACCTACACAGCTAGTATATATATAGTTTCAGGTTGATTGAAGTTATAGTCTCGGCATTTCGAGACTCCATTCTCCTAGCTTTCTTGTTTTCAGTGAGCCTAATAGCAAGGGAGTCCCACATGTGAGAATAATGTGGCCTGCTTGTCCTCAGAGAAAGCAAAGATACTTACCTATAGCTGGTGTTCTCCGAAGACAGCAGGATGCTTATTCTCACATACCCTCCCACCTCCCCTGGGAGTTGTTTTTTGTTGTACTTTTTATGCTTTTCACCTGACTGAGGTACTTGAGCTTGACCATCAGGCGGGAAGGCACCAGCGCAAACGAGGTGGGACACTGCTAGAACTTTCTTTAGTGCTAGTGAATCAGCGTCCACACCAGAGCTCTGTCAGATGACATCACCCACATGTGAGAATAAGCGGCCTGCTGTTCTTGGAGAGCACTAGCTACAGTTAAATATCTTTAAGAACATAAGTATTGCCATACTGGGACAGACCAAAAGTCCATCAAGCCCCAGTATTTTGTTTCCAGCAGTGGCCAATCCAGGTCACAAGTACCTGGCAAGATCCCAGAACAGTAAACACAGATCTTATGCTGCTTATCCTAGAATATGCAGTGGATTTTCCCAAGTCCATCTTAATAATGGCTTATGGACTTTTCTTTACTTGCTCCCCAGTTCTAGCTTTCTGACAAAGATCTAATCTGAAGCACAAACTAGTAAGAAGCAAGTTTCAAACAGAAACTTGCAATGAAGAAATTGGCAGAAAGCCCTACAAGATGCCATACTCAAAGCTGTGCCAACATACATCACAAGACCCTACAGTTTATCCACGTCGGGGAGTCATTTAACAGAAGGAGATCAATTTGTGCCCTTTCACTAATGTAATATATACTATCCAGCTGAGAAAATGTAAAGAGGAATGTTACAGGAGTGAAACATGATAGAAGCTAAATATAAGAACAAGGTAACAAAGAGCAATGTAACACATTAATGAAGAAACAGTTTCCAGGCCAGACGAATGCATTGAAAGAAAAAGAAAATAATCACTGTGTTTAAAAATGTCACTGATAGATGAGTATCTTAAAGAATCAAGATCATTTAAGATAATGACCAAGATCCAAAACATCAAATTGAAATATGCTGCATTAACAGAAGAAGATCTTAAATTGGAGTAGTCTAATTGACAGAGCAGTGGGCTGAGAACTAGGGAAGCCTGGTTCAAATTCCACAGTTCCTTGTGGTCTCGGGCAAGTCAATTAATTCTCCATTGTCTCAGGTAGAAACTTAAGGGCCCTGCTTACAAAGCTGCACTGTAGGCACACTAGCATTTCTAGCTCACACTAGACTGTGCAGAAGGAAGGGATCCTCAGGAGCTTAGCCTAGAATGGGTGGCAGAGCTGGTGGTTGGGAGGCGGGGCTAGTGCTGGGCAGACATATACGGTCTGTGCTGGGGCTGGTGGTTGGGAGGCGGGACTAGTGCTGGGCAGACTTATACGGTCTGTGCGGGGGCTGGTGGTTGGGTGGCGGGGATAGTGCTGGGCAGACTTATACGGTCTGTGCCAGAGCCAGTGGTGGGAGGCAGGGATAGTGCTGGGCAGACTTATACGGTCTGTGCCAGAGCTGGTGGTTGGGAGGTGGGGTTGGTGGTTGGGAGGCGGGGATAGGGCTGGCCAGACTTATACGGTCTGTGCACTGAAGAGGACAGTACAAATAAAAAAGTAGCACATATGAATTTATCTTCTTGGGCAGACTGGATGGACCGTGCAGGTCTTTTTCTGCCGTCATCTACTATGTTACTATTAGGCTCATTTTCAAAGCACTTAGCCTCCCAAAGTTCCATAGAAACCTATGGAACTTAGCCTCCCAAAGTGCTTTGAAAATATGCCTCAATGTTACTATGTAGCTTGAGACACCATGAGGCATATTTTCAAAGCACTTAGCCTTCCAAAGTTCCATAGAAACCTATGGAACTTTGGAAGGCTAAGTGCTTTGAAAATATGCCTCAATATATTCCTATGGGTGTCTCTAGCATTAGGTATGTTAGCATTTTTAGCATGTGCTAGCACACCTTAGTAAACAGGGCCCTTAAATTGTTAAGCCCTCTGGGAACAGGAAAATATTTCCTGTGCCTGACTGTAACTCACCGTGGGCTACAGCTGAAAAGGGCATGTGCTAAATCTATATGATCCAGTAATAAGTTGAAAGTAGCAGTAGAAGAACAAAAATTAAAGAGATATGAACCTGTTTTAGGATTGAGATTCATTACTGTCATGGTATGCACAAAACTAACCGATCTGGAGAAAGTGTCTAGGCCAGAAAACTACATAAATGACCTCATGATCTGAGTAGTAAAAAAAGAACTTTGGAACTAATAAACGTATGATATTCAAACCTAAAATGTCAGACCTTACAAAATAAACACCGGAGGTAATTAGTGTAGAAACTGCAGCCTCCAATTTTTAATATAGCCTGATTTTAACTTATTTCTTTCTTTTACTTTATGATATGTAGTTCCTTTCTCATTTCCTTAAATCTTGTAATTGTTCACCGCTTTGTGGGTGCTTACAGATACAACCTTTTTTGGGGTATTATTGGGGTACCTGACAGCATAAATTCTAAAAGGAATAGGTCTCTCAAAATACCAGCCTTAGTGAGTGAATTGTCAGAAGCAAATGTTTTCCCTCTTATCCTTAGATCCAAGCTCTCTACACCCTAAATAATAGAAAGAACTAACTCCACAACCAACAGGCTTATTTTCGAAAGAGAAGGGCTCTCTATGCAGCCTAGCATCCTTCGCCTTGTCCCATTGTTTCTTCACCTTCAGATCCTCAGACACCAACACCCCACGGTCTCTCTCCTGAGTCGAGCTTACTAATCACTCCCCTCCTATCCGGTATCTCTCTCTTGGGTTTCTGCACCCCAAGTGCATCACTCTACACTTCTTGGCATTAAATTTTAACTACTAATGCAATAGAAACCAACCACAGGCCTACTTATTTTTGTAGTTTTTTTTATATGCTAATGGTGCTCAGTAACTGGGTATATCATGCCGAGCTGACTAGCAACTCTTTGTGATGTTACACCCGACCAGCCATCATTGCACCCGTACCACCTCCCTACCGATCTTATGTAAATAAGTACAGTCAATCAGATGGATTTGCTACTTATCATGAGGTCGCAATGAGGTGGCTGTGGGTTATTGGTGCTGTATTGTTTAAGCTGATCCCCGGTTCAGTTTCGTGATGTGCAGAAAGTGCTTTAAAAACAGTTCCCTTCATTCGATATTAGTTCCCTACATGCAAGCATGTTTTGCATAAGAGTGTCTTCAGGGGAGCGGTATTCTGAGGTGGGAGTTTCCCAACCCAAACCTTCAACCGGCAGGAGACGCCGGTACATTGCAGCCATTTTCATCTTAGAGCTATCCATTATTGCCCTCTCAGTATTTTCACTAACGGGGTTTCTCTTATGTTCTACCATTAGCAAAGATCATTGTACAACTCAGGGCTTATGGCGCCTGTATTAATAACCTGCTTTCTCTTATTTACCAATCAGTTATTTTCACAGAAGAGTCTTGTATAAGTTACTGTTTCTTAATAAGAATTAAACAAGCTTTGCTATGAAATCAAAAGGAAGATTGCTTTTGATCTGACAGTCTAGTATAATGTTGAATTATTATGTAAAGTCTTTGTATTTTTGCATTTCTGTGAGTTCACACACAAGCTTCTTAGGAATATAAGAATAGCCATACTGGGTCAGACCAATGGTCCATCTAGCCCAGTATCCTGTTTTCAACAGTGGCCAATATGTCACAATTACCTGGCAGAAACCCAGATAGTAGCAACATTCTATGCTATCAATCTCAGGGCAAGCAGGCTTTTCATCCAGGAAGCTGTCCAAACCTTTTTAAAACCCAGATACTCAAAACAGCTGTTACCACATCCTCCGTCAATGATTTCCAGAGCATTCTCCACTCATGTTGCCTTGGGCACTCCGCAGAATCTCAGATTTTTCTTCCACCCCCTGTTCTCAAAATCATTAAGTTTAAATAGCATGCTTTCATATTGCACACAAAGAGAACCCATCTGAGTGCTCAGTGTTTCTAGAGCCCTCAGTATGCTCATCAGCGCAGGTCTCCAAGTCCTCCACTTTTGCACCCAAATCTCTAAGGTCCCCGTGCACAGTCTGAATTTTCTCCAAACCCTTATCCCGTTTTTCAACTCTTGGCGAATAGCGCTTAAAACTTTGAGACATGCTGTCAGAAGAGATTGCCTCCTGATAGTCAGCCGCTAACTGCAAAGACTCCGACTCAAACAGGGAATCAGGACCTGGGGACACATGGCACGAGGAAGGTTTAGGTCCCAGCTTATCGGGGAGCTTACCACCCTCCTTAGTAGCAGATTTAGTTTGGGAAGCTATAATATCATCTCTCCAACACATCAGAAGCACAGCTACTACTACTACTACTTATCATTTAATGCAAAGGCAGATGGCAAGGGGTTAAACAAGTTAAGCTGGTGGGGAAGCAGGAGCTCAGAGATCAGTCTGCTATCTAGTGTTGTGATGACATTTCCTTCCAGTAAGCAGGTTAGTCTGATCCAATTTGATCTTTCTAGTGCATTCGATTTGGTCGATCATATAATATTGATCCAGATTTGAAGTGATGTAGGGAACACGGGAAATGGTTTAAAGGGGTTTTGCCCCAACAGTTTTGTAGAGTAAGGATGTCAAACGGATAATAGATCAATAGTCCTTAACCACGACTTTGGACTGATCTGAACCTGGCTTCGTCGCACCTCAGGGCTTTTTAATATGTAACCTGTTTTCCCTGAAGTTAATTGTAAGCCACATTGAACATACCACTAGGTGGGAAAATGGGGGGTACAAATGCAGTGAATAAATAAAGAACAATTTTCAGACTCTTGGAACCCCAGCTGTGGTCTGCTGCGAGCTCTCCTTTATCTCCTATACTTTTTAATCTTGTTATTTGTGCTTTAGGAATTAAACTTGAAAAAATTAATGCATATTGTTGTCTTTAAGCTGATGATGTCACTATGCTACTTCCCTTACCAACTGGGAATATTGGCTTTTTATCAGATATCAAACTCTGACAGTAGTTGAAGATTGGGTCTTTTCCCATAGTCTAAATAAAGACAATTCTTATGGTTAGGTTCTTGAGATAAGATTCCAAATGATTCAACATTTTTAGTAGATGGTGTAAGCTACAAATTTGAACGCATAGCTTGAGTACTGGCCGTGTGGATTGATAGTTTACTTAGGGCCCTGTTTACTAAGCTGCACTGTAGGCGCACTAACTTTTTAGCACATGCTAAAAATAAGCGTGCACTAATCATAACACCCATAGGAATATAATGGGTGTCTGTATCGTTAGCGCGCACTAATTTTTAGTGTGTGCTAAAAAGTTAGCGTACCTACAGCGTGACTTAGTAAACAGGGCTGTAACTATGGAAGATCAGAATTCTTTTCTAACACTTAGGAAATTGCACATTATTAAAGTTTTTTGAACCTCCTGTTTTCTGTTTGCTAATACAAACACTAATACTTTCAAAGATAGACTACTGCAATGTTGTGTATTTAGGTATATCTAAGACTTCTGTGAAAAGGATTCAAACAATTCAGAACACGACTGTTTGGCTGATTTATGCAGTTTATGAATTTGATAAAAATTTCTCCATTTTACAATCAAGTAAACTGATTACCAGTTCAGGCGTGAGTAGAGTTCAAACTTTGTATAACATTTGAAAATTTTATATGGTTCTCCACTGTCTTGCATGCAGTCTTTCAGTTTAAACTCTGCATTCCCATTGTTAAGAATGTTAAATGATTTAAGCAATGGTCATCTTTCATGTTTTCTCAGGCTTCTGTATGAAATTCGTTCTGTTTCTTTTAATGATGCAAGATCATCAGGCTTATTTTCGAAAGAGAAGGGCGCCCAAATTTCGACCCAAATCAGACGATGGCCATCCTTCTCCCAGGATCACCCAAATCAGCATAATCGAAAGCTGATTTGGGGCGTCCTCAACTGCTTTCCGTCTTGGGGAAGCATAGCGAAGGCAGGACTGGGGCGTGCTTAACACATGGGCGTCCTCAGCCGATAATGGAAAAAAGAAGGACGTCCCTGATGAACACTTGGGCGACTTTACTTGGTCCTTTTTTTTTTTTTACGACCAAGCCTCAAAGAGGTGCTCAAACTGACCAGATGACCACCGGAGGGAATCGGGGATGACCTCCCCTTACACCCCCAGTGGTCACTAACCCTCTCCCACCCTTAAAAAAAAAACCTTAAAAATATTTTTTGCCAGCCTCAGCTGTCATACCCAGCTCCATGACAGCAGTATGCAGGTCCCTGGAGCAGTTTTAGTGGGTACTGCAGTGCACTTCAGGCAGGCGGACCCAAGCCCATCCCCCCCCTACCTGTTACACTTGTGGTGGCAAATGTGAGCCCTCCAAAACCCACCAGAAACCCACTGTACCCACATCTAGGTGCCCCCTTCATCCCTAAGGGCTATGGTAGTGGTGTACAGTTGTGGGGAGTGGGTTTTGGAAGGGGGGGGGTTGGGGAGCTCAGCACACAAGGTAAGGGAGCTGTGCACCTGGGAGCTTTTTCTGAAGTCCACTGCAGTGCCCCCTAGGGTGCCCGGTTGGTGTCCTGGCATGTCAGGGGGACCAGTGCACTACGAATGCTGGCTCCTCCCATGACCAAATGGCTTGGATTTGGTTGTTTCTAAGATGGGTGTCCTCGGTTTCCATTATTGCCGAAAACCTGGGACGACCATCTCTAAGGTCGACCTAAATTTTGAGAACTGGGCGTCCCCGACCGTATTATCGAAACGAAAGATGGACGCCCATCTTGTTTCGATAATACGGGATTCCAGGCCCCTTCGTGGGGGTTGTCCTGCGAGGACGCCCTCAGCAATACTTGGGTGCCCCGTTCGATTATGCCCCTCCACATGTTATGTAGGAATGCTATGAAATTTATTAAAAATATGTGTTTTACAGTAAGTTTAATTATATTGTTAAATACTGGTTTATTGAGATTTTAATGTGTAAGCTTTTAAGAATGCCTATCTCTTTTTGTTGTTATTCTCAGTGAACTGCATAGGTATTTGTGGAATATAAGTACTTTTAATGTAATTTAAATTTAACAGCCAGGAATCTTGAAAATCATAGAGAAATTTTTGTGTAAGTGTCATATAGCATTGTCATCACAGACTTGACTATTTTGAAATGAGTGATCACATTTTCTTATGTTCAACAGCAGTATAACCTTAGAATAATACATTTATTTGTTTTATACATAAGATCAACTATAAATTTATTTTCCCATCATTCAACTTTAGGTTTCGGCACAGTCCAAACTGCTGGTATTTGAAAGAATGGACTATTCACAGCTGGATCAGACAGTGCATTAAATATGGTGCAGAGGACAAAGCTGTGTACACCCTGAAAAACAAGGTAAAGATTTTCAAATAAAAGATTTTTTTTTCTTTCTTTCTTTCAAATATTTATGCTTTTGAAATATATATTTCTGAGCCTGTGGTGCTCATTTTCGAAAGAGAAAAACATTTAAAAAATTGTCATAAAGCAGCATTTGGACGAAAATCTTCCCAAAACGTCCAAATCAGTATTTTCAAAACCTGTTTTGTAAACGTCCATCTATGCAATGTGTCTGCAATGCATCCAAATCACAAGGGGGCATGGGCATGCCTAACACTTAGATGCTTTACAGCCATAATAGAACAAAACACAAACATCCAGGGTGAAAATCTAAACTCCTTGGTCTAGATGTGTTTTTTATTTTTATTTTTTAAATGTTTTTATTAACTTTTTCTTTACATAACATCAACATAGCCTAACATAGCAATCTAGGCACTTTCACATATATGCATCATCAACAGCCCCCCCACCCCCTCCTCCCCTCTGGATAGATGTGTTTTTTATAACGAATATGACACAAAAAGGTGCCCTAAATGACCAGATGACCACTGGAGGGAGTCGGGGATGACCCCCCTTACTCCCCAAGTGGTCACTGACCCCCCTCCCACCCCCCAAAGATGTGAATAAAAATATTACTTACCAGCCTCTATGATAGTCTCAGATGTTATAGCTAGGTCTATTAGAGCAGCATGGAGGTCCCTGGAGCAATGTAGTGTCAGTGCAGTGCACTGTTGAGAAGAGGATTCAGGCCATATCTCCCCCTACCTATTACACTTGTGGTGAAAAGTGTGAGCCCTCCAAAACTCACCAGAAACCTACTGCCTCCAACTGTACACCACTGTGGCAGTACTTATCCTATATAATAATTCTCACCTCCAACATTCTGTCTTGCCTGGGACCGTGGCTCCCTCGGAGTTGGTCTGCTAGGCTCCATAGATCAGACTGACGTAGTGGCCGCATTATGACGTGATCCCGGGTGAGAGAAAAAAACCCACATAGCTGATCGAATCCCACAAACTGGCACGCGCACAAAAAAAAAAATAAACAAAAAGCCTTGAGACTGGCTGCCGCCCTCCCGAACCTGCCACGCTCACCAACCGCCCTCAAAAAACCACACAGCTGATCGAATCCCAAGAAATGGCACATGCACAAAAAAAAAAGGCTCGAGACTGGCTGCCGCCCTCCCATGCCGCGCACACCAACCGCCCTCAAAAAACCTTGCAGCTGACAAGACTGCCGCCCTCCCGAACTTGCTGCGCTCACCGAAAGCCCTCCCGAACCACCACTGACACAACAGACAAGAAGCAACGAAAAGCCAAAATGATTAGAATCCTACTCCGAAGCCTATAACTATTCTGGGTAAGTGTCCTGCTGGATATTGTCTCCTGATGGGACGATCGCTAAGGTTAAATGTGACGAACAGAAGGAGGCGGGGGGGGGGGGCCCTGCACCTCGGATGAAAGGAGGGGGTCATGGAAAAATACACACACACACACGCATACTCTGTTACACTCTAACTCTGTGTCACACACACACACACACACTCTCTCTGTCTCTCACACACACACACACTCTTTCACACTCTGTGTCTCACTGTCACACACACTCTCTCACACACACACACACTCTGTCTCTCTCTCACACTCACACACACATACACTCTATCTCACTGCCCGCTCCTGTGGTCCTGCAACGGCTTGGACTGTGCATGTAACTGGAAGAAAGCAGGGATGCAGAACACCCTTACATTGGCACTCTCACAACTCAGTCACACTGTATCTCTGTGTGTCACACACACACACACACACACACACTGTGTCTCTCTGACACAATCACACTCTCACACACACACATACACTCTGTCTCACTGGCCGCCCCTGTGGTCCTGCAACGACTTCAACTGTGGATGTAACTGGAATAAAGCAGAGATGCAGAGCAACACGGGGGGGGGACCCTGCACCTCGGACGGAAGGAGGGGGTCATGCAGACACACACACACACATACTCTGGCACACTGTAACTCAGTGTCACACACAGACACAGTCTCTCACACACACACAGTTCTTTCACTCTGTGTGTCTCTCTGTCACACACACTCTCTCACACACACACACACACACATACACACACTCTGTCTCTCTGTCACAGCCACACTCTCACTACACAATTATTCCTTCTCATTATAGCACTTTTCTAACAACTGTTTGCTTACAAAAAAAAAAAAAAGAATATAACCTTGCTAGCGCTCGTTTCCTTTAAAACAGAAACGGGCCTTTTTTACTAGTCCTATATAATAATTTGCACTTCCAACATTCTACGTCTGGATGCCTGGGTTCGTAACATCCATTCCCACTCATTGCTCCGCCCTCGCGTCAAAACATAATGACGTCAGAGGGCGGAACGAGGGGGAAGGGAACGCTGGAGGCGAGATGATGTCAGGAGGAGAGACTTGCAGGACATCGAGGAGAGGGAGGGAGGAAGGGGAGGGCAGGGCAGAGGAGAATTGATGGACATGGATGGGATGGGAGGCGCTCCATATAAGAGGCTTGGGGAGGCTAAGCCTCCCCAGCCCAACCATGACCTTCCCCTGGCTGCTGCCCCCCCAAACGCAGGCCTGCCTGGCACAGCAGCGCTGCAGCCAGGCAGACAGTCCCTCCGCTCCTTCCCGCTCTCAGCTCCCCGATCGACAGCCCTCCTCTCCGTTCCTCCCCCCCCCCCCCCCCCGTGCGCGTGTTTAACCCTTTTACTTTCAGGTGCAGCGACAGCAGTGAAGAGGACAACACAGTGGGCTCCCCTCCAGCTTCTTCCTTCCCTCACACAGTGTCCCGCCTTCTGCGATAATGTATTTCCTGTTTCCACGAGGGCGGGACACTGTGTGAGGGAAGGGAGAAGCTGGAGGGGAGCCCGCTGTGTTGTCCTCTTCACTGCCGTTGCTGCGTCTGAAAGTAAAAGGGTTAAACGTGCGGGGGGAAGAAACGGAGAGGAGGGATATCAGGGAGCTGAGGGGAGGGCAGGGAGAATCGCTGGACATGAATGGGAATGCAGGGGGAGAGAAGAAATGGCTGGAATTGGAGAGGAGGGCAGGGGGAGAAGAGATTGCTGGACAGGAGAGGAGGGGAGGGCAGGGGGAGAGAAGAGATTGCTGGGCAGAGGAGAGAGGAGAATTGCTGGACATGGATGGATGAATGTGGGCAGAGGAGAGAGGACATTTTCTGGATATGGGTGGATGGAGGAGAGGGCAGGGGAGAATGGAGAGTTCCTGGACATGGATGGAGGGGAGGGGAGGGCAGGGGAGAGAGGAGAATTGCTGAACATGGATGGATGAATGGAGGGGGCAGGGGAGAGAGGAAATTTGCTGGATATGGGTAGATAGAGGAGAGGGCAGGGGAGAATGGAGAGTTGCTGGACATGGATGGATGGAGGGGAGGGAAGTCAGGAAGAAGATGCACATGGATTGAGGGGAGGGAAGAGAGGAGAAATGCTGGACATGGATGGATGGATTTCCTCTTCTGATTTTGAACGTTTAGCACAAAACGTCCAAAGTCCAAATTAGACATTGTGACAGAACGGCGTGTTTTTAAGCCTGTAAATGGTATTGAATACTTCTTGAAGTGTGTTTCTGTAGTTTGACCACAGGAGGTGGTGCATGTTTAGGTTTAAAACTGTTTCAGAGAAATGACTGTTCCTTCCTTTAGGGGCCCTTTTACTAAGCCACGGTAAAACATGGCCTGCGGTAGTGTAGGCATGTGTATTGGGCGTGCATCAAGCCAGTTTTTACCACATCTTCAAAGAATGGCGTTTTTTAAATGGGATGGGAAAAGGGCCTGCGGTAAAAATGAGACCAGCATGTGCCCAAAACCAGCCTGAGCCCTTAAGGCCACCCACTGATCTAGTGTTAAAGGTTCAGTTGCCATGCGGTGACAGGTTGGCGTGCGCCAAGTGCCGATTACCACCAGAACCAGCGTGCGTAGTAGGAAATAAATAAATAATATATCCACGCATTATGGGCTTGCACCAAATCTGAAATTACTGCCAGGAGGGCACACTGGCCTGTCAGTAGTCTCATTTGGGCACGTGCTGCACGTGTGTAGAGCCTACCGCAGCTTAGTAAAAGGGCCCCTAAGTTGGCACACAGATAAAGGAGATGCCTTTAACGATGTAACCAGCTATTTTTGAAACTTATTGTTCTGGGCTCTGATTGGCCCAGGAGCTCATTTCATTTGGATTATACTGGCTTTTGCCCCAGTTTCAGCCTGTGAGAAAGCTTTTTCTGAAGCCCTGCAAAAACAGTTATAGTTGATAACTGGTGAGCAGCTATATGGCCTGATCTCCCCAGGTACTTTTTAGAAAGTAAACAAATGTTTAGTTAGTGTTATAATTGATCCATATTTCAGTTACCTGTTATTGTTTGCTGATTGAACTTTCTTTTGTTCATAATAAACAGTTTGTTGCCTCTGCCTGTCTGGACTGATAAAGAATCCAGGTGGTTTGTGTGTTGGGTCCGGGAGTGTGGCCCCAGTAACCTAGAAATCACTGGGGATAATTTCATAGTGGGAGACTCACCCAGAGACGGTTGTGATCCAGTCGGTGGGAGGAGGGTTCTAGTGTAGAGCACAAGCGGCAGGTGCAGGCAGACCTGAGCTGTGCTGGGGATAGACTTTCTAAGTGGCTGCGGGGTAACCCCAGGTGGGTAGCTAGGTGTTTCATGACAGACTTCATATCGAAAATCCCTGCTTTGTTATTTAAGCAACTTGTTTAGTTTGTGTATCGATGTATAATGTTTTATATTTATTATTTTGTATTAAAGAAATACATATGAAAGATTAAGATTTAAGACCTCTGCTGAAAATTGTGGTTATCCCATTAGTCTTCTGTTCATGGCACCTGTTAAATTATGTATTGCAGTCTTGGATTAACTTTATGAAAAAGATACCTAGTACATTAATCTTAGTCTTGATTGCATACAGTCATTTCAAACACAGACACATGTGTACAGGAAAATCCCATTAGATTTATGTAATTTACGATATGTAAAATAAATATGAACCAGGAGCTAGACAGAATTAGTTCTAAATGATAAGTAAATGCAGTATTAATATTCCTTGCAAGATAAATAGTATGGTTTCTTTTCTTACTCCAGAAAGCTCACAGACTTAAATTTGAGCTTCTAAAATAAGTAGTAGATAAAGGAATTGGATCTCAAAATATGCCTGCCAATGGGCAAAAATCAGCAGTCTAGTGACTAGCAACACTAGTTGTTCAAAACTTTGATAAGCCTTGCATTTGAAAGCTTTGAGGAACAAGAGTATGTTCTAGACATGTCTGTGTCTAGCGACAAGCTTAAATTAAACATTTGACAAAGTGGAGAAGGGGTTTTGGATTTAGCTCACACATTTTTTCAGTTGTAAATCAAGGTGAGTTATATTCAGGTACAGCAGGTATATTTCTGTCCCCAGAGGGCTCACATTTTAAGTTTGCACATGAGGCAGTGGAAGGTTAAATAACTTTCCCAAGGTCACAAGGAACTGCAGTGTTTGGACTTGGCTTCCCTGGTTCTCAGCCTGCTTCTCTAACCATTAGAATACGCCTCCACTCCAAAAACATAGCGTTGTTGGCACATCTGCAGTCTGCTTCACTGACCATTATGCACAGTATCCAGACACTTTTATCCCTTGCTTTATCTGCTCTCATTCATTCGGCTCCTTAAGTTCTCGAGTAGCTGGTATTGCTGTTACCTGCCCTTGCCTGTTCCCCAAAACAGCAAACCCTTGATAGCTTCACTCTCTGGTGCCCACAGAATAAAACCGGAGGAAGTTCTGCTTTGTGCGCCAAGGGAGGAACCTCGACCCCTTTAGAACATGAAACAATGCTGTCTCCTCCGGAAGCCAAGATACCACCATGCCCCGCCGTGTTGTGGGAAGAGAAGGCGGGCCCCAAGAACGCGGAAGGCGCTTGTATTGGGGCCTGTGGTAATGGCTTTTCATCGGAGCGATTAACGTCGGTATCTGAGATCTTGAACAAGAAGGGACTATTGAACTCTCCCGTGGTGGTTACACTGGATACCCTCTGGCAGGCATTGAATTCCTCGATTACAAATTCAACTCAGGAAACAACGAATCTGGTTTCAACGGTGAAACAGCTCTCCAAGTCGATGGACAAAATAAAGCAGGATTTTAATGATCAGGTACAAAAATATCAAACTGATGTTTCCAATATTAAGGATAATATGTCAGCAGTTATGAAAGACAATTTGGTTAAGACATTTCTTTGATTTTGGAGGACTCATTATCAGAAGTAACAAAAAGGTCTACACTATTGGTCTCATTTGTATTTGAGCAGAATTTCAATGCCATTCTGAAGTTGTATTTTAAGAATGCTCATCAAAATTTCTGTGGCCAAAAATTATGGATATTTCCAGACGTTACTAGATCTACTTAAGATAAACGGAAAAGTTAGAGAAGAAATAAAGTCTTTGGGGGCTACTTTCTTTTTAGCTTATCCCTGTAAATGTGAGATATTCAGTTGTTAAATATGTTTTTTTTGTACCGGATCAGCTTAGAGCTTTCATAGACCTGAAGAGGGTACAGGGTAATAACATCTGTTTATCAGGCTGTATATGGAATAGATGTGGGTGGGCATGGGCCTTACTTGTTAACTTTATACTATTGTGATTTCCTTGATTTAAGCCACTCTCCCAATATTTGTGGTCTAAGGAAGGGATAAATACGAAGTTACAGTGTTAAAAAAAAAATTCCGTCTTGTTTTGCTCTGTATAGGAGAATATATTTGTTTTGTATTTTCCCTAAGTTACTTGTGTAATATAAATAAAAGAATAAATAAATAAGAAATGAAAAAAGATGTCCGAACAATCAAGCTGAATGGAGTGGAATGGGTAAAGATGAATCAATTATATACTCTTTCAAAACGTACAAAGACTAGGGGAAACTCCACGAAGTTACATAGTGGTACATTAAAAACAAATAGGAGAAAATATTTTTTCACTCAGCATATAGTTAAATTCCCAAACTCTTTGCTGGAGCAAGTGATACAAGCAAATTATGTATCTGGGTTTAGAAAAGGTTGGGACATATTCCTGGAGGAAAAGTCTGTAAACCATTATTAGGGTAGACCTGGAAAGCCGCTCCTTACCCTTGGGATTAAGTGGAATGGAATCGTGCCTCTTCTTGGGCCACTGCTAGATATTTGTAACCTGGACTGGCCACTTTTGGAAACATGATATTGGTCTGACCTAATAAGGCAATTCTTATGTTCTAAATGGATAGAGAACTGGTTGTAATGTGTAATGTTATGGATATAAGTTGAGAAAGAATAGATGTTAACAAAGTTGCATTAAGTGAGAGGCCAAAACAAGAGTACTGCAATGTTCATGGATTCACATAGGGGTCCTTTTACAAAAGCGCAGTAGCGTTTTTAGTGCATGCTAAAAATAAGGACACACTAAACGTTAGCATTTAACGCACACTAATTATTAGCATGCACTAAAAATGCTAACACGCCTTTGTAAAAGTCCCCCATAGTCAACAAAATGGTCTTAAAAACTAAACAGGGATAGCTCAGAGCTAAGTCAAACACAATATTACTCCTGAAATTGGCAAAAGCAAGAAGTACTGAAGACTATCGCTAGTTGACAGAGCTGCCAATTTGAATTCAGACTGACAAAAGGGCAGGAGTGGGGATCAACCCATCAGGGACAACCCCAGTAAGTTCCAGGGATTGGGGAGCGGGGGATCAGTCAATTCATCAGGGAAGGGAGATTGGGAGGCCAATTGGAGGTAGATTGGTAGTAACTGCATCAACAGATAACTCAGATACACTTACTGCACTGTCTGCTGATGAATTTACTGTATAATAAATGTCTGCCCTGTGTGGTAATTTCAGGGCATTTACTAACCATGAGGGGCATGTTTGAAAGAAACGTCTTAAGTTGGAATTTGGACATCTTTGTAAAACGTCCAAATTCAGAGATGGGGAGAAGGTCATTTTTGAAAAAAGATGGACATCCATCTTTGTGTTCGAAAATACCATGGACGTCCTTGGATTTGGATGTCTGATTTTCGGCCATTTTCAAAACCAAAAAATGTCCAAGTTCAAGCCATTTGGACATGGGAGGAGCCAGCATTTTTAGTACACTGGTCCCCCTGACATGCCAGGACAGCAATCGGGCACCCTAGGGGGCCTGCAGTGGACTTCATAAAATGCTTTTCCCCATTGCAGGGGGCGCTCCACAGCACTGTATGTTCGGATCATAGTAACATAGCAAATGACGGCAGATAAAGACGTACAGTCCATCCAGTCTGCCCAACAAGATAAACTCATTTTACATGGTATGCGATACTTTATATGTATACCCAAGTTTGATTTGTCCTTGCCATTCTCAGCACACAGACCGTAGAAGTCTGCCCAGCACTGTTCTACTAAAAGTCCTGAAGCTTAACGTCGAATCCCCTTAAAATTTACACTCCAGCCCATCAGGTGACTAGCACCGACGCCATCTTGACTCTTCTCTGTAAAGGTTTTGCCTACCTTTTATGTGGCATAAGTGATAGTGGCCAAATGTTGGCACGTAAATACCGACTTACTCTTTGTTCTATATCAGAATCTGTGCACCATTATAAAATTCATGTTCAGTACCGAAATTTGGGTGACCTTTGCCCTTATGGCTTATCCAGTCTATCCATCCATACCATCTACTACTCATTCCCTTTCCTTAGAGAGCCGCTGTTCTTGAATTCAGATATAGTCTTTGTCTCCTCCACTGGGAGGCTATTTCAGGCATCCACCACCCTTTCCGTGGAGAAGTATTTTCTTAGACTTTCCTGAGTCTGGCCCCTTTCAATTTCTTCCTATTCCCCTTTATTCCAGAGCATCTTTTTAATTGGAAGACACTCACCTCCTGTGCATTTATGCCACTGAGATATTTAAATTTCTCTGTGATATCTTCCCTCTTCCATCTTACTTCCAAAGTATTCGTATTGAGATCTTTAAGTCTGTCCCTATATGCTTTATGACAAAGACCACTGCCCATCACAGTAGCTGCCCTCTGGACAACTATGTCTTGTTTATATCTTTTTGAACGGATGGCCTCCAGAATTGTACACAGTACTCTAAATTAGGACTCACCAGAGACTTACTATTACGGTTATTTTTGTATTACCAAATGTATTTCTGTACCCTGAAATGGCGATGCCATGACAGGTTTTGTAAGCCACATTGAGCCTGCAAATAGGTGGGAAAATGTGGGATACAAGTGCAATAAATAAATATAGAGACACGATCACCTCCTTTTTCCTGCTGCCCATGCATCCAAGCATCCTTCTGGCTTTTCCCATTGAAATATCATCAGATATGATCACCCCAACACCCGCTGTACTTTTGTGCATAGAAGTACTTCACTCTCTATACTCTTGGGTTTTTGCAGGCCAAATGCATAACCCTGCATTTTTAGCATTAAATGTTAGCTGCCAAACTCCAAGCCATGTTTAAGCTTTTCTAGATCCCTCTTCATGTTATCCACACCATCAGGGGTATCGACTCAATTGAAGATTTTGGTATCACCCACAAAGAGGAAAACCTAACCAAACTGCCTTTCCACAATTTTGTTTACAAAAGTGTTACATAGAATCGCACCTTGCAACACACCACTGGTAATGTCCCTTTCCTTAGAATGAATTCCATTTACCACTACCCTTTGTCGCTTTCTACTCAACTAGTTTCTAACCCAGTCACATACTTTAGGGCCCATAAGAAGGACACCCTGTTTATTTATGTCTGCTATGTGGAACTATGTCAAAGGCTTTGTTACTATCCAAGTACACCACATCTAGCACTCTCCAATCCAACTCTTTAGTCACGCAATCAAAGAAATTAATCAGATTTGTCTGACAAGACCTACCTCTTGTAAAACCATGCTGCCTCAGGTCTTACAATCCATTGGATTCCAGAAACCATGCTATCCTCTGTTTTGGAAGCATTTCCATTAATTTACTCATCACAGAAGCCAGACTAACCAACCTGTAGTTCCCAACCTCCTCCTTACTTATGCTTTTGTGGAGGGGATCACATCTGCCCTACACCAGTCTTCAAGAACCATTCCTGACTCTAAAGAAACATAGGAAAGTTCAGACAGCAGGTTCCTTAGTACTCTCGGATTAGATGTATCCTATCTGGCCCCATCATTTTGTCAGCCTTTAGTTTAGCTAGCTGCTCCTGAACACTGCTCTGAAAACCGTACAAGGTCTACCTCACTTCCATTCCTATTTGTGTTTGTCTTTTATGATCCTATGCTCAGCCTTTCATTTGTAAATACAGAACAGGAATATTTGTTAAGTATTACACTTTAGCCTTATCTGCTTCTGCATATTCCTTCCCTTCATTCTTGAGTTTCACAATGCCACTTTGCATTTCCTCCTATCAGTAATGTATCTAAAAAATGTCGTTTCACCTCCATTTTACTGTACTGACTGTTTTTATATCCATGTTCATATTTGCTTTCCTGGCTACTTTACTAGCTTCTCTTAGCTTTTCCGATATTATTACTTATCATCCTCTTTCTGCACAGGCTTTGCACTTACCACATGTAAATATTTGCCCCTAATACACACTGTAATGCAAAGATTTATGACACTTTAAACAGGCCCCTAAATGTGCTAAAGAACATGCTGCCTGGGCTGATCAGAAGATTTTCCTCTGCTGTGTCCTGCCCTCTCATAAAAAGGAAGTTGCATCAGAGGGGTAGGCCATGGCAAAGAAGAGGCTTCAGGTTGGCCCAGGTAGCATATAAGGACTGCTTCTCCTGGCACAAATGAGGTTTGATGGAACGGAGGGGAGGGAGGCCAGACCCATGGGGAGAGGGAGCTGAAGGAAGAAGATGGAGACGTTCTGGACTCATGGGGGGGGGGGGGGGGAAAGGAGGCTGATGGTAGAAGAGGAAGAGGACTGGGGGATGAAGGAAGATTCTGGACTCAGGGAGGGGGTGGCTCAAAGAAGAAGAGGTTTCTTTAATGCTGTTTCTTTTGTTTTGTTTTGTTCTGTTTAATTACTGGTTATTGTAATCTGCAATAAGGTGCTACACTTGGGGGGAGGGGAGGATGAAGGAATAAGAGGGAGAGTGCTGGACATGAAGGAGGGATGAGAGAGGAAGAAGGAGGTGCCGAATTCACAGGGGGTTTGAGAGAAAAGGAGATGTGCTAGACTCATGGGGGGGCTGAGGAGAAAACAAGGAGAGGTGCTACACCTACGGCAGGGGGAGTAAGTAAGTGAGGATGAGGGAGAAATGCTGCATCTGAGGCAGAGGGAGGGGTGCTGGACCTGCAGGGGGAGAAGGACAGGAGAGATGATAGACTTGTGGAGGGGAGGGGGCTGGAGGGAGAGAGGAGATGCCAGACTATAGGGGAAGGGCTGGGGAGAGGGATGCCAGACTATGGGGAGTGGGGACTGGGGAGAGGAGGGGCTGCCAGACTATTGGGTGGGGAGAAGAAAATAAGAGAGAGATCTTGTACTGTGTAGGATGGAGGGAAGAGAGGGAGAGAGATGCTGGACCCATAGAAGATGTGGCTATACAAACCCCGATGCCGTGCTCCTTCCCAAGTTATGTAGGCAGTAAACCATACCTAACAGGCTTTCACTTCTGGTCACAGTTTAAGAACATAAGCATTGCCATACTGGGACAGACCGAAGGTCCATCAAGCCAAATGTCCTGTTTCCAACAGTGGCTAATCCAGGTTACTAGTCCCTGGCAAGATCCCAAAAGAGTAAAATATATTTTATGCTGCTTATCCTAGAAATAAGCAGTGATTTTTCCAAGTCCATCTTAATAACGGCTGATGCACTTTCCTTTTAGGAAATTATCCAAACATTTTTAAACCCTGCTAAGCTAACTGCTTTTACCACATTCTGTGGCAGTGAATTCCAGAGTTTAGTTACATGTTGAGTGAAGAATATTTTCTCCAATTTTTATGCCCCCTAGTCCTTATGTCTTTGAAAAGAGTACAGCATCATATAGCTGTTGTTTGGGTTCCTCTTTGCTATATGCATCACTTTGCACTTGCTCACATTAAATATTATCGGCCATTTGGTTGCCCAGTCTCATAAGGTCCTTTTGCAATTTTTCCACTATCTTCTTGTGAATTAACAACTTTGAATAACTTTGTTTCATCGGGACATTTAATTACCTCACTAGTTATTCCCATCTGTGTCATTTATAAATATGTAAAAAGCAGCAGCCCCAGCACAGACCCCTGAAGAACCCCACTATCTACCCTTTCTTAATCCATAATAGGACACTGCCTCCTACCCCATAACTTTCTAATGTCCTCAAGAGTTGTTCATGAGGTACTTTGTCAAATGCTTTTTGAAAATCCGGATACACAATATCAACCAGCTCATGTTTATTCACCCTGTAGGCACAATACAGACAACACACTTTTGGGGTGTTATCGGGGTACCTGACACTTAGGGCTCTGTTTACTAAGCTGCGCTGTAGCAGGTAAGATCTAATTTCTCCATGTCTAATCCCCCCAAAAATGGAGTACCTAAAAAAAAGATAAGTAGAAAATAAGGACCCAACTGGAGTATATTGCTTAAGCAAATATCTCAGATACGACAGAGGACACTTTTGCAAAATTTTATCAACTAACATCAGAATCTTAAATTCAGTCTTCTTCTGTACCGGGATCCAGTGCAGAGCACAAAGCGAGAGATGAGCATGGCCATTTTGTCTTTTGATAGCAAATGACCTGCAGTGTTATCTGCACTCATTACAACCTATTCAATTGATTAAAAGCAGACCTGGGCAAAATGTCATGATATATAAACAAAACTTCTTCAAATAGCTATCTATTCCTGATTTAAAAATTTTAGAAGCCATCAGTGTACTTAAAAATCTTTTTTTGCAGTGGAATTTTTTTGTATTTCATTATATGTACTGTCTTCAAATTGTAAATGTAGTCTTGAAAGTATGGTAATCTTCGTACATGCTATAAATTCTAATCAATGCTTGCCCGTATTTCACAGGGCAGTACTGACTTTCATCTTGGATTATGTATGTCCTTTAATACTCGATATTCATGTTGTGATCTCCTATGAATTTGTATCCAGTTGATTTCCCAATATGAAATATTTTTCCTGCTTAGCCACTTTCATATTAATAGCATTCATCACTACAATCTTATGATACATTTTAGCAGTACAATAATCTTCCAGAGAGAAATTCTTCAGGGTGTAATAATGTAACCTGGATGAATTCTCTCGGGGTACCTGAATGTCTTAATGTTTTTTTCTTTCAGGTTTATTGTCTATTTGGGTTTGTGAAGCAGGGATGTCACAAATCCACTTTCCAGTGTGAAGCAATAGATGTAGGTAAAATAAGATACACACAGGCAGGTATTTGTATAATAAAGGATTTTATCTACAAAATGAGTTTTGTGCAAGGATATAGTCAATGGACAAATTTAACTCCATTACCGAAGCTGGTCATTTGTAGAGGGAGGAATGTGGGTACACAGATAGGACAGGATAACTTAACGACCTGTGGGGTCCTTTTACTAAGTTGAGGGGAAAAAGGGCCCTGCAATTGTGGCGGGGGCCATTTCTCCCACGTGCCAGGGCCCTTTTTTACCGCAGCCAGTAAAATGCCCCCCTTCCAAAAAAAATGGCCACACGGTAAGATAACACTATTGAGGTGTCGGTAAGGGCTCCCGTGGTAACCTGCAGTAACCGGGCAGCACGTGGCAATGCCTGATTACAGCCAAGTTAGCGCTGCGCTAGGGAAACAAATTCCCAGAGTGTCGGAAATGGTGCACGCTCCAGTCGGAACTACTACTGGCGTCCACGTTGGGTCGCCGGTAGTTCCATTTTAGCGTGTGGTGGTGCTTGAGGTTCCAGCACTGCATTAGAAAAGGGAACCTTCTGTCACAAAAATAATCTGGAATGAATGTTGGTGGAAAGTCATCAGGATTCACAGAATTATTCAGCTAGAAGATCTATGCTTAGTTTTTGTCTTATTTTCCAGGTGCAGTATGGTATTTTCCTAAATCACTTTACATTCAATCTGTTGTTGGATTCCCTTATTGTAAAGGATAATTATGAAGGTAAGAAAATAAAACTCAAATTAACACTGTTGATCCTCTTAATATTTTTAATGATTTTGTTGTATTAACCCTTCAAGAAACCTTTTCTGTAATTATGCTTAATGGAGATGTTCAAGTGAAAAAGAAAATTATTATTGCAATTCTCTAGAGTAAATGTTAATTAGTTTTATTCATTCAGACATGCTTTTATACCTAATTATATACAATTTATCCTGCTTGATTTGTCATCCATTTTGCATTTTAGAAACATTAACTGCATGCAGCCTATTTATACAACTTACAAAAGCCAAGGTATATATCATATTAGAAGTAAAATCTAATATAACCTACCCAAGTGGCACAAATCTAAAAGATCTGAAAATAGGGAGACCTCCGAACCTGCATAGATCGCAAAAGTGACCGGTATAGAAGTTACATGATATAATCACAGGTCTTCCTAAAAAAACTCCATCTTTAACAGTTCATTCAATAAAATATAGTGATTACTTGATTATTAATTTATTTATTTAAAAGATTTATATCCTGCTTATCAAAAATATCTAAGCAGGTCACAGCTTCACATAAGATATATAGACCAAAACATGATGTTAATAGTCCATGAATCTCCTTTATTCTTAAATATAACAGTGAATTATAGACTCAGATTAACCTATCCTAAAATTAGCAGTGAATTGTAGTTCCAACAGAAACCCTAACTTCACATCTGCTGCTTTGGGGAGATGCTTTTATTTGCAGCAACGTTCTTGCTAAAAATGCCATCTTGTACTCCATACCGGCATCCTACTTAAATCACTTTCTGTAGCAAAAAAATCAACTGTCAGCTAATTGGAAGACAGACGTCTGCCAGCATATCTTATTTCAGGAATGCTTTCTTTATCTTTATTAAAGTTTTTTTAGTACTGCTGTACAAACAATTAAGCCAGTTTTGAATTAAATCTGGTTCTGATCTCCACCTCAGTGACACAAACTGTTGCTGATCCACAATGCTACATCGTAAAGTCGCTATCTGTGCAGATTATCTGCAAAGTAGCCTCAGTACAAACATACTCTTGCATAGACTAGTGAGTGCATTGCTCCTTAATAGTGAAACAATTCTCTTTGAATAGGAAGCAACTCTGAGATTGGGAATCACCCCTTTGTGTGCCTGATTCAATCCTTCTTGTCAATGGAAAAAGCAAAGTGACTTACCTCTAATAGGTTTTCTCTGTAGACAGCAGGATTAATTAGCCACATAATTCCTTTGCCTCCTGGATGGGCCGATGATCAGAAGCAAACGCGGATGCTAGAGGCCATAGTTCTGGACTTGCACCCGTGTTTGCCTGCACCTCAGAATCAAGCCAGCGAGCACGTGAAACAGCACGCTCGCCAGTTCTGACTGGTAATTGCATGCAAATGAGGAGCACCCACATTCCTCCCTTATGATTAGTGGGCAGCGCACCAAACGAGTGCTGCTGCTTCTGTTGCAAACCTTACGCCAGCTTGGAGCTGACATTAGAGTTTTCCAGCAAGGGAGGAATGGGGGGAAACAAACAGAATAGGTTTGACAGGTCTGGGATTGTCTCCCTGACCTGTCAAACTAAGCCTGCCCCTCCAAACATACCCCACCCCCAAACAGTCCAGTGGGACTGCCAGCCCTCCACATCTGCAACAGCACCCCCCACCCCCAGCGGCCTACCTTACAGTTGGAGGATCCCTTTTCTGCGGGCGCCTCCTCAAAATGGCAGTGCCCTGCCCGGTGCATCTTGGGATTCGCTGGGCAGGGCTTAACTTCCATATAAGAGTTCAGCCCTACCCAGCGCCTCCCAGGATGCACCAGGCAGGGCAGGTTGCCGCCATTTTGAGGAGGTGCCCACAGAGGAGGGAGGGACTGCTAATCCCTCCCTCCTCCAACTTTGAAATAGGCCACCGAGGGGGTGCCGGTGCCGGTGTGGAGGGCTAGCAGTCCCTCTGGACTGTCTTTTTAGTGTGTGTGGGGGGGGGGGGGGTATGCTTAGGTTTGGCAGGTCCAGGAGAAAATCCCAGACCTGTCAAATCTCTTCTGCTGTTTGACAGATCTGGCCTTTTTTTTTTTTTTTTGACAGCCTGGACCTGCCAAACAACTTCGGCGGCAGGATTGTGCCTTGGGCATGAGGATCTGAGGGGTTAAATTCAGGAGCATGTCAGGAAATATTTTTTCTCAAAAAGGGTGGTATTTGTGTGGTGAAGATTAAAACAGTAATAGTTTTAAAAGACATAGCATAAGTACAAAGGATCCTTAGTCGCAAAAAGTGAAGAGATAACAGACAGATGACCTAGCAATACATATGCATGTGTTTAAAATGCTGCTCTTGAATGATTGAACAACCAGTGTTAGGGCTGCCAGAATGAATGGCAGTGTGGGTAATGTGAAATACTAGCCGATCTAGCAGAAACATGTAGGCAGGCTACAAAGGGATCAAGGAGACCAGATGTTGAGTCAGTAAATATGTTGGTATTGATATCTAGGGGGAAGTTACCAATGTGGGCTGCCTTTAAGACAAGTTATTTTACCACTGACTTGTGCTGTTGTAGCAGAGGTCCCATTTTATGCAAGGCAACCTAGTTACTAATAACTGGGGTTAACAGTAATATAACCCATCTTAACAGCAGTCTGTATTGAAACATCTACCCATGGATTGTTGAATGCTTGTGGTTTAGACATGGGAAGAGGGGAGGAGGGTGAGAACTAATTGGGGAATATTGTTTGTTTATTCCGCCTAAGATGGTAGAGTACAATAAGAAATATAACAAAAAAGTTGTCCTAGATACAGTATGGAGAGAGATCTTACAAGCAGTTACAGCGTCTGTATCTCCTTGCACTATGGATAGACTAACCGATAACACTGAGAGATCTGATTGGTCTTATTGTGCCATCAACTAATGTTACCCTACATGACCTCAGGTTAAGACTCAAAAAGAAAAAAAAGCACTTTACAGTTTTGCTTAGCACTACACAAAGTCAAGCTAAGCAGCTATAAGATTTAACTCTTACTTATTAATGCAGAAAACAAAGAAGCTGGGTTGTAAATATATGATATGTTGATTGCTGATCAATCATGCATTTCATTTATTAAATACTGTTTTTGTTTCCCACTAGATGCTTTTTATGTAGTCACTGAAATAATGCAGCAAGAAAGTTTTGACAAGCTCTCTACACATCTTCTTTCCCTGTATGTCTTGCACACATGGCTGGCAACCAAATCAGAACTGAAAGTAAGCCTTGTTCATTATGAACTCCTTCAAAATTTATATCTTACACTTACAAATCACAGAATCAGACAAGCTGCCCTGTATGATGTACAGCATGTTTAAAATACAAATAATTAAAACACAAATCAGTAATTCATCATTCACTGAAGACAGTACTATAACCACCCACTCCACCTTCTTTCTCCCCTTTATTCATCAGATGAAAAGCATTATCAAACCTGGGTTTCCCCAACTGCCAGAAGCTCCTATAATCTGAGCATGAGGCCATATTGGAGATTATTTTATAAAGCATTTTCCACACGTAGAGCTTATTTTTTACATGGAAAAGTGCCCTTATAAAATTTGACAGCTGTGTACTGATATAAAAAGTAGATGCAAGGGTATGGGGTATGGCACATTTATTTGTAAGCAATCTGAGTGTATGCACTTAAAGGGCTTAGTTTGGGCAGAACAGGGATGGAGTTGTGATGTACATGTGTATTTTATAAAATACACATGTATAGCACATACATAAATTTATATCCTTTTCAGGACAGGTGTAAATGTATTTCTCTGAGGACAAGCAGTTTAGTGTGTTCCCTTATTTTTTTTTCTAGATTTTGCAGAACTTTTAATGTTTTCTTTTTTTTTTTTTTACATAGCTCGTGACCTATATTGACCTGAGCAACAGTTGTGAAAAAAAAGTAAATCATTTAAAAAAAAATTGAGCCATTTGATTTTGCTTTGGCTATTTTTCTGAATATGGCCCAAAAAGCTGCCAGCGGGTTTAAAAAGTGTACAAGGTGCAGTAGGACCATATCTGTGACTGAGATCCACAGTTGGTGCTTAATGTGCCTCAGTCCTGTTCATCAGCACTCTCATTGTAAACTCTGTTCTCAAATGCAGAAAAGAACACCGAAGAGTAGAGGCCCAGCATGAGAGGCATCAGAGGCATCAACCTCAATGGCATCGGGAGCTGCATTGACCACTGGAGACTAACCGATATTGGGGAGGTCTCAACCTGACTCGACATTAGGTGTCAGTATTGCCCGCTTGAGCCGAGCATCATTGGATCCGACACAGAGGACAGGCGAGGATTTCACGTCATTCCCATCAACACCAGGGGATCCCGATGTCCTATATCAAGCAAAGGCAAAGAAGCATGGGCATTGCTCCTCCTAGAAGTATGATGCAAGAGCACTAGGACACTGGCATCACCAGTACCTGATAAACATTGGTGCAGTGAGGACCATTCCCCCTCTGGAAGCAGTGCTGATGCGCTAGTCTCCCCAAAGCTGGGACACCACCTCCAATTTGGCTCCTCATCTTCTCAGCCTATCTCCACACCAGCACCAGCCCCACCTTTCTGATGCATGCCTTCAACAAGTGTCTCTGGGTCATGTTAAAAGAGGAGGTGGGGTGCATCTTGGCGCAACACTGAGGCATCGATAGCTCTGGTGTGTGCTGTGGTGCCATTTCAGTCCAGAGCCTGGTCATGCGTCCGGTGGACTGAGATAAGCACAGAGTCAGATGATCCAGGAGGAGTACCTCGCTGAGTCTGATACAGACCGCTCTTTGTGGTCTGATATTGAACCAGAGGATCCCTTGGAAGAGGGTTCTCTTGGTCTACCTTCTGACCCTTCTTTACCCCAGGAAAGATGGAGGTCTTCTCTGTAGGAGCTCTCGTTTATCCAGTTTTTTGAGGGAAATGGCAGAAACTATTCCATTTAAGTTGGTATTCAGGATGAGCCTGTGTATCAAGATCCACATAGGCACCTTTTTGGACTTTCACATAAGTGTACTGTTATAAAATTACTCTAAATCTCTGCATTCTTATATCAGTCTTTCAAACACTAGTTTTGGTCAGAAAACTTGGTAAGTTGGCAGCATAGTGATTCATGGTGGTGGTGGTAAGCCCCTGGAGGATGCCTCCAAAAACCCGAAACGCCAACAAAAGAAGGGCAAGCCCAACTCGCCCAAGATGGCGTCCCCGCTTACCATGCCTACAGTTCCTCTCCCGGGGGCCCTCACCCAAGAAATCTTGCCTTGGTAGCAGCTACATTGGAGGATAAACTCAATAAGCTCCACTCTGCACTGGAGGAAATCAGGGAAAGGTTTGATTTCTATACCAAGTGCCTAGAGGAAGTGGAGGCCAAGATATCAGCCCAAGAGGAGCAAGTGGCACAATTGCATGCTGATATTGTATGACTCCAGGAGCATGTGGAAGATCACAAAAACAGAGCCCAGAGAAGCAATGTGTGGCTGGTGGGCCTTCCCAAAGAGGTGAAGAATCTGAATTATGTCTCTGTTTGAAACCTGACTCCCAGATCATCTGGCTGTAAAAAGTACCCGCTCTGCCATAGTATATGAAAGGGCCCATCATTTGTTCAGGCTAGAGACAGATCTTTATGCCCTAGACTGTCAATCACTAATATCTGAATTGGGCTGATAAAGAAAGCATCGTATGGGTCTCTAGACAACAGGGTGTTGTGGAGTACCAAGTGCATAAGTTACTGCTGTTTAATGATTATTCGACTCAGGTGGCACAGAACCAGAGGATGATGGCTCCTGTGTGGGCAAACCTGCATAATTGCCATGTGGCTTTTACTTCCCTTTATTCTGAAAAGTTGTGTGTTCGCCATGATGGAAAGGTTTTCTTCTTCACTTTGATGGAAGAAGCCTGAAAGTTTGTGGATCATTTTACCTCTCGCAACTTGAATGGTCTCCCAAGAGAAATGACCCAGAACATCGTAGTGCAGTGGAGAGTTAATAACGTGGTATTTTGGGGATAACACCTTGAAATAGAGTGGGCAGGTAGGGGGAATAGAATAATATGCATGGTTTACCGAAGAGAACTGCAAATATTCCTTGCCAGCTATAGTGTTTGGGGCAGAGGCTCTGAGGATTGTACTGCATTAGAGGAGGAGCGGGAGTACCCTGACACTGGCAGTTGGGGAAGGGTACGCAGATTTCTTCAATATGATATGTATAATTATAAGGGTGGATAGTATGGGAGGGGAGTGGGTAGAAGGGGTAGGGACCGGTGGGAATTTTAGGGATGGGACTGGTCAATCCATGAGTGCTCATTGAGTTTTCCTTTTTAGTGATGACTGTACCTCCACCTGTTGTACATGAGGGCTGAGGTTGTTCTCTGTTGGGGGAAGAGGCTCAACAGTTGCAAGGAATGGCCAGTTGGCCTGTGTGGGATCCCTGTGGAGGCTGGGCTCTAGGGATCTATTGCTATGTATTATCTTGTATTGAACACATGTATATTTGCTTGCAGGTTAAATGTCACAGTGAAGTTGGTCTCCTGGAATGTGGGAGGCATCATGTCCCCATTCAAACGCACCAAGATTTTGACTGCGTTGAATCGTCTGGGTGTGGTTGTGACCTGCTTTGCAGGAGACTAGACTCTCAGATGCAGAACATTTAAGCTTGGGCACAATTGGGTGTGTGAAGTCTTTTGCTCGTCCTCTGAGGGATGACGCGTTGGAGTGGCCATAATGTCCGTAAGTCCTTAGATATAAAGCATCGGTTCTGGCAAGTGACAGCAAGGGTTATTACCTCTTACTTCAACTGAACTTACAGGATAGAGAGGTCATCTTGTGATGCTATATGGACCCAACACCTATGATATCAGGCATTGAACCTGCGTAGACCCTAGAGGTTGCTCCAGCTGGACTCTCATGGCTATGCCCACCTGTCTCATGCCCAGGTTCTTTGTCTCAAGTCAACTACTTCTGTTGTCTATCTCTTATTTTGCATCAGTAGTCAGGGCGGAGCTTGGAGCCATAAACGGTCTCTGACCACGCTCTGGTTATACTTAATCTCACAGCAGAGCCTTATTATCAGACATGAGAACCTGAAGATTCCCCTCATACCTAGTTCATGATAAGGAGTTCCAATCTTACTTGCAAGTGAGCTGGGAGGATTTTTGTAAAAACAATGACAGCATCGAAATAACCCCATTTTATTTTGGGAAACAGGCAAGGCGATGCTTCGCAGTGATATCATTTCTTTTGTCAGTGCCAGGAATAAGAGGCTCTCCTCTAGTGTTATCACACTGGAGAAGGCTTTACGTAAGGCCTTGGAGGGCCTATGCGCGAAATCCCACTGAGTCTCATAAGGAACGTTTTTTTAGCCACTCAGGCATCATTAAATTCCCTTCTCCACAGCAGAACAAACCAGGCAAACTTCTGGTGGTTTGCTTTAGACTTGGAGACACAGAGGGACATAATCGAACAGGGCGCCCAAGTTTCCCTGAGCGTCCACGCCCCAAATCTCAACATTTAGGTCGACCTTAGAGATGGTCGTCCTTAGAGATGGTCGTCCCCGAGTTTTCGGCAATAATGGAAACTGAGGATGCCCATCTCAGAAACGACCAATCCAAGCCATTTGGTCGTGGAGGAGCCTGCGTTTCGTAGTGCACTGGTCCCCCTGACATGCCAGACACCAACCGGGCACCCTAGGGGGGCACTGCAATTAGACTTCATAAATTGCTCCCAGGTGCATAGCTCCCTTACCTTGTGTGCTGAGCCCCCCAAAACCCACTACCACAACTGTACACCACTGACCATAGTGAAGGGGGACACCTACATTGTGGGTACAGTGGGTTTTCTGGTAGGTTTTGGAGGGCTCACATTTACCACCACAAGTGTAATGGGGGGGGGGGGGGGCCTGGGCCGCCTGTCTGAAGTGCACTGCACCCACTAAAACTGCTCCAGTGACCTGCATACTGCTGCGATGGACTTGAGTATGACATTTGAGGCTGGCATAGAGGCTAGCAAAACTATTTACATTTTTTTTTTTTGAGGGTGGGAGGGGGTTTGTGACCACTGGGGGAATAGGGGAGTCATCCCTGATTTCCTCCAGTGGTCATCGAGTCATTACGGCACATTTATTTGGCTTGGTTGTAAAAAAAAAAAGGACTAAGTAAAGTCATCTAAGTGTTCATCAGGGACGCCCTCTTTTTTCCATGATCGGTTGAGGATGCCCATGTGTTAAGCACTCCCCAGTCTCACCTTGGGTTATGCTTCCGACACGCCCCCATGACTTTGGTCGTCCCCGCGATGGAAAGCAGTTGAGGACGGCCAAATCGGCTTTCGATTATGCCGATTTGGGCGACCCTGTGAGAAGGGTGCCCATCTTCCGATTTGTGTCGAAAGATGGGTGCCCTTCTCTTTCGAAAATAAGCCTGACAGGCACCCAGTTTTACCCTAATGAGAGAGGATGGGATGTGGACCTCTCGGATAGAGGAAATCGCTCGCACTCTTGCAGAATATTTTGAGGCTATGTACAAGGCTGAGGTGCAATTTTCCCTGGAGCAATCAGAAGAGTACTTTGTGCAGTCGGCATGCTGGGCCTGTTGGCAGAGGTCCTTATAAGGCTAAGTAGACCATTACAGGCTAAGAATTCTAGGTGGCAATATCGCGCTTAAAGGTTGGGTATTTCAATGAAATTTTTATAAAATGATGGCGCAGTTAATAGTTACACTGCTAGCTTATTATCAGGCGGTGGTGAAGGATGATGTCTTACCAAGGGAGGCCAATGAGGCTTTGATTATAGTACTTTGAACTGGGCAGGCCAGGGATGAGCCGGACTCATATCAACTGAAATTATTACTTAATGTGGATATCGAGCTATTAGCTCGTATTTTAGCAGTTCGGCTGTCAGAGTTCTTGCCGACTGTGGTTAGAGGTGACCAAATGGGTTTTTGTAGCAGGCCATCAATTAGTACATAATCTGTGTAAGGCATTGTTAGCACACTGTAAACACCAGGAGATTCCTGCGTTCCTGTTAGTTTAGACACGACCAAGGCATTCGATTGAGCCAGCTAGCCTTTTCTTTTTTATCGCTTTGGAGCATGTTCAAGCTGCAATCTGCAAGCAGTAAAGGTCCTTTATGCCCGTCCGCTTTTACCTCTTATTTGTGCTGACCGTAAAACTACTACTTTGGGCATTACGGTACTTTGAGGATGTGAGGGGTCTGGTTCTAGGATCTACCTCTTTGAAATCCCTGGCTTTTGTGGATGATTTGCTGCTTATTCTCACCAGCCCTCAGCAATCCCTTCCAGTGGTAATTGAACTAATGGAGGGATTTGGCCTCATGTCTAGATTTCAATTGAATTTAGATAAATTGTTTGCTCTGCCAGCCCTTCCATCGGAACTGCAATGGAACTGGACAGGTCATTTTCCATTGCAGTGGGCAGAGGGAAGTTAAATATTTGGGGGTGCATATTCCAATTGATTTATCTCGTTTGTATGCTCTTAATGTGGGTTTCCTGATAGCAGATACCAAGTCCAATCTGCAGTCCTGGGGCAAATAGGCTTATTTAACATGTTTTCTTATACCATGTTGGCTGTATGTGTTCCAAATGCTGTCTTTATATTTGAGAGTTAAGGAAGAAAAGATACTATCCTCTTTACTGCAGAAATACTTATGGCAAGGGAAGCGCCCCAGATTTCATCTTAAGATCGTTGTTCTGCCCTGGGAATGGAGGGGGCCCGGGCCTCCTCAGCCTGCGCTACCTCACTATTAGTTGTGGAATGTGGCATTTCAATGATTGGTTTTAGGAACTCTGAATAGTTCACCTTGGCAAACAGAAACGGGCCTGATGGCTTCCCACAATTGCCAGATTGCTGAAGGAGATGATTGCGTCAGCTTACCTACTTGTGGGAAAGCAACCCCTTTCCGCTTTATGAGCTTATTCTACAAGGCGCACAGCCGCCTCATGGGCAGAAGAGTCTTTGATATTCCCAGTGGATATTTTTAAAGGAGTGAAGCAGTCGTCACTGCATACTTTCAGGCATTATTGGGTGGATGATGCAGCTCACTCTGAGGCCAATTTTGGAGGTGGTAGTGGCAGTAGTGCCGGAAGCCCACCCTACCTAGGGATTGCTTTTGAGCATCCCACAAGTCCTGGTATAGTGGAAAGCTACGTAATGGAAGGAGAAATTAGGATTTACCTGGTAACTTTCTTTCCATTAGCCCTTCCTGCTATTCCAGGAGCCCACCCGAAGTTCTGAATTATAGGCAGTGTGAAGAAATGTGGGAAATGACGGCTGCAACCCTTAGGAAGTGCTCTCCTACCTTGTACTCTCCCTCTAAAAGCTTTTCAGAGGAATGAGTGCTTCACATATTTTCCTCAATCAGTTACAGTTTTTGTTTATGCATTGGTTTAAGGTTCTTGTGTTTTATTCTAAGGTTTTCCATACTGCTTGTCTATGTAAATACTGAAAAGCTGAGCAATCTATCTACAGGTATATGTCTCAGCTCAGTTCTGTGTTTTCTGTCTTCACCTGCTGGTTGAGGGACATAACTATTCCCACAAGTCCCGGAATGGTGGAAGGACAACAGAAAGAAAATTATGAGGTAAATCCTAATTTCTCCATATGGAATAAAGCCTAATTATCTTCAAGACTTTGTGAATCTTTACCAACCCAAAAGAGCTCTTAGTCCAAAATGTCAGACTGATAATTCCGTCAAAATGTATGTTTAAAAATCATCTTTACTGAATAGGCAATCCAAACAAGATACAGGATAGTACTTCCAAACAAGATGTCCAACTCAACAGTGAAGATTACCATACAATGATGCACTGATTTTATAACCAAGATCCCACCCCTCCTTCCCCTTCCAATGAATTCCATCAAAATCTATATGTCAACTGAAGAAATTCTTCGATACAACTATAGTTGGAAAGGGCTCTGAACTCTGGAACTCCTTTCCAATGGATTTTAGAGTCATATTGAATTATGAGAGTTTTAAGTGATCTGTGAAAACATGGCTTTTGGAAATTTTTATGTATTTAGTGTTATAGAGATTTACTGATTGAGTACATGCTTTTTTTTTTTTTTACTATTTTAGAGAAAAGCTTGTTTGTCTGGATTATGAAAATGTTTGTGAAATTGATTGTGCTGTTATTCTCCTTGAACTACTTTTGTCAAGTGGAATATAAGTGCTCAAATTAAATTAAAATAGTGCTTAGTGTTGGTTCCCATATCCAACTCAGGGCACTGGACTTAAGCCTTCTGAAACCTAGTGTAAACCCCAGTGCCCAAATTGGATGTGGAGACCATTATTCCTCAAACACTGCGTGCAACTTTTTGGAATGCTCGTGACCTGTCCATTCCCCTCCCATGGCATTATGTTTTTGGGTTGTACATTATGGGATTTAGGTGCTCAGCATTATAGAATCAATCAAATGAAGGAGACCTTATATTTATAGTGTGGAGATCAATTCAAAGTTCAAAATTTAAAGCATATCTCAAACACTAAACATTTTCCCACTTTTGATTATATCAATCGCAGCATACACATTTATACAAAACTGCGCATTCTATCTTCAATGGGGATCGTCAGATTACTTTGATCACCATTAGCATCTGGGGAATTCCCCAGTATTCCATCGATGACACTCCGTTCTTTATGGATTTAACATACATAAGTAGATTTGGATACAAAATCATGAAAAAAGAAAATAAATAGTAAAAAAATATTGAATAGTATATTCGGGTTGATCAATGAAGAACGGAGTGTCACCGATGGAATACTGGGGAATTCCCCAGATGCTAATGGTGATCAAAGTAATCTGACGATCCCCGTTGAAGATAGAATGTGCAGTTTTGTATAAATGTGTATGCTGCGATTGATATTATCATCAAAAGTGGGAAAATGTTTAGTGTTTGAGATATGCTTTAAATTTTCAGCATTATAGAATAGCACGTAACCAGATGCACACACAAATTCTAATTGATGCCAGTTAGCAATAATTGGTTGTTAGCATCCAATTATTGATGTTAACAGCTCGTTAGCCAATTAAGTTGCGAATGCATCTTGGGAGTGTGCCCAAATCTGGGTGTCATATATAGAATCCAGGGGTGTATATTAACCATTTAACATGCAAGGTGATTTGATTCTTCCAAATACTGAACTTTTATCAAGAGGGATCTACATTAAATTTCATGCAATCTTCTTCTTTCCACAACAGTAGCTGATTGAGTTATGAGAACTTTATTTACTTGATCAAGATCACAGCACATATTTGAGGTGAAAACTACAGTTTCCCCAGCTCTGTTCTTCAACCACTATGCTGTACTTTAATGTAGTGGTTTAGCTTAGTTTAGTGGTTTCCAATAGGTAACTATAATCGACAAAAACAGGAAACACAAATCATGGCACAACTCATCTGTGCTTTTCTATGATGATGCACGTATGTTTTCAGCATGAAAAGGTGCTTTTACTAAAGGGTGTTAAGCCCTTAATTCATGGTTAGCGCATGCCAGCAGGTACCACAGAAACGCATTAAAGCATTTTGCAGTATTTTGCCTGTTTGTTTGCGCTAACCTGAATGTTAGCAATTTTTGAAAAATATTTTTGGACAGGGTCATGTCAGGGGCAGAGAGTGAGCATTCCTGCCTTATCCAGCTAGCATGTGCTAACTGGATAACACAGAGTTAACAGGGGAGCACTTAGCACCTCCTAAATAGGAGACAGTAAGTGTTCTCATATTAACTCTATGCAGGTACTGTGTGCTAATAAGTGCTGCGTTAAATCTGGGCTTAGCACATAGTAAACTCCCACATTACCACGTTTTAAGCCCAGATTCCATATCATCATGCTGATCAATCCATAGACTGGTGGGTTGTGTCCATCTACCAGCAGGTGGAGATAGAGAGCAAAGCTTTGCCTCCCTATATGTGGTCATGTGCTGCCGGAAACTCCCCAGTATGTTCTCTATCTCAGCAGGTGGTGGTCACACACAGCAGCAGCTCTGGCTAGGTCTCCAAGCCTAATTTTTAGGTTTTGTTGAGTACCTGGGGTTGAGGGCTCTTCTTGAGCAAGTGCAAACCTGGTGGCGCCAGGTCCCTCCTTTTCTCCCCCCTCCCGCTGGCTCCGTTAAAAAAAAAAAAAGAATTTTGAACGTCCTTAAGGGCGTTTATTTCGATGTTTATTGCAGCTACTCACTGGGACACCAGGTCGTTCAGCTCGGAGCGAGAAGCAGGTAATTTTTACCTTTTTATAGCGGGCAGGGGGTTCCCCGATCGATCTCCACGTGGCCTATGGCGTCGGAGGGCGAGGGCGCGAAGAATCGCTTCCCGGACCGCGTGTGCGCTTCTAGCGGGGATGCGGGGGTCTTAAAGTCTGATTCGCCCTTGTTGGGTGTCAGTTTGGAGGCCGGTCAGTGCCCCGGGTCTTCCTCCGGTGCGGCAGTTTTTCCCGCCATAAACGCCCATCCCCCGCTGCTCGCCTCCGCCATCTTGGCCGGCCACTCTGCTCGGACGGCTTCTTATTGGGCCGCTCTTGAGCTGGGAGAAGTTAATGCCATGGCCGCCCTTGATTTGGGCGACAGCAAAAAAGCGGCTAAAGTTAAGCGCCGTTCTTCCCGCGCGGCTCCTTCGCGGAGTGTCGCGCCGGACGCCATCTTGGATGCACAGCATGTTTCTCCCCCGCTCTTGCGAGCGCCGGTTGAGGGTGTGTCTCTGGCTGTGGCCTAGGCTGCTGAAGTGCACAGCCTGGGGGGTTTCTCCCCCGAGTTTATTTTGCTGCTGCATCAGGCCTTCCTTATGCAAAACGCTGCCTTCTCCCTTGTCTGATAAAGGGATTGAGGCCCCCGGAAGTAAACGCCCTCGGGTGGATTCCCAGGCCTTACAGGACTCTGTTTCCTCTGATGTAGATGAGGGCAGCGTATCTGAGTTCTCCAACGGTCCTTTGGGGATTCCTTGGAGGAGACGGATTCCCGCTCGGATGGAGCGGATGACCCCTCTGCAGCGCGGATCTTTCGCTCAGAGGATTTGCCCAACCTGTTAGTGCAGGCCATGAGCATTTTGAAGCTTTCCTCTCCGGAGGACATCTCTCCCTCAGCCCCTGTTGGCTCCGCCATTATGCTGGGGACGAAGCGCCCGCCTAGAACCTTCCACGTGCATGATGCCATGCACACCTTAATTTCGGCTCAATGGGATGTCCCGGAAGCGAGCCTCAAAGTGGCTAGGGCTATGTCCCGCCTCTATCCTTTGCCTGAAAGTGAACGGGAGGCCTTGCTTTGGCCTACCGTGGATTCTTTAATCACTGCGGTGACTAAGAAAACGGCTTTGCCGGTGGAAGGTGGCACGGCCCTAAAGGACGCCCAAGACAGAAGATTGGAGGCGGCCTTAAGGTCGTCCTTCGAGGCGGCTGCCTTAAGTTTGCAGGCCTCAGTTTTATGTGGCCAGGGCGTGCCTGACGATTGTGCAGCGGGCTTCCCCCTCGGATCCTTCCTTGAGGGCTGATTGGCCGGCCCTGGAATCGGGCTTGGCTTATTTGGCAGACTTACTGTATGATGTCTTGAGAGCCTCGGCTAAAGGTATAGCTCAGACAGTCTCTGCGCGGCGGTGGCTTTGGCTGAAACATTGGTCTGCGGACCACGCCTCTAAGTCCCGCCTGGCTAAGTTGCCTTTTAAAGGCAAGCTGCTCTTTGGGGTCGAGCTGGACAAAATTGTGACGATCTCGGCACGTCTAAGGGCAAGAGGTTACCAGAGGTCAGGGCTCGGGCCAGTGCTCGCCCCGGTATCTCCAGAGGACGGTTTCAGGAAGCCCGTCGGTACCGCCCGGGCAAGTCGGGCTCCTCTGCCCCCTCTTCCTTCAAGAGGAACTTCTCCCCCAAGCAGCATTCCTTTCGCAGAGACCGCCGTCCCGGAGGTGCGCCCTCCGGTCCTCCCCCAGGGTCTCGTACCCAATGACGGGGTCCTGGTCCATGGCCCAGTGCAGATTGGAGGACGCCTGTCCTCATTTCTGGGCGAGTGGACCAGGGTAACTTCAGACGCTTGGGTGCTGGAAGTCATCAGAGACGGCTACAAGCTAGAGTTCTGCCGACCCTTAAGAGACGGGTTTGTACTCTCTCCCTGCAAGTCTCCGGTCAAAGCTGTGGCAGTGCAGCAGACCTTGGACAATCTGATCCGCCTGGGTGCGGTCGTTCCGGTGCCAGAAAATCAGCTTGGCAAGGGACGTTACTCCATTTACTTTGTGGTACCAAAGAAAGGAGGTTCTGTACGGCCTATCCTCGACCTCAAAGGGGTCAATCGGGCCTTGAAAGTTCGGCACTTTCGCATGGAGACTCTCCGCTCTGTTATAGCGGCAGTGAAGGCAGGGGAGTTCCTGGCATCCTTGGACATCAAGGAAGCGTACTTGCATATTCCCATCTGGCCTCCTCATCAACGCTTTCTGCGTTTTGCAGTCCTGGGTCGACACTTCCAGTTCAGAGCCCTCCCGTTCGGGTTGGCTACTGCTCCGCGGACCTTCTCCAAAGTAATGGTGGTCATCGCGGCCTTCCTGCGAAAGGAAGGCGTACAAGTCCATCCTTATCTGGACGACTGGTTGATCCGAGCCCCCTCTTATGCAGAGTGCGGAAAAGCTGTGGACCGGGTGATTGCTCTTTTGAGCTCCCTGGGGTGGATCATCAACTGGGAGAAAAGCCAGCTGCGCCCGACTCAGTCCCTGGAGTATCTGGGAGTTCGATTCGACACCCAAGTGGGCAGAGTGTTCCTGCCGGACAATCGGATTGTCAAACTTCAGGCTCAGGTGGACCAGTTCCTAGTAGCCTCTCCTCTTCGGGCTTGGGACTATGTGCAGCTGTTGGGCTCTATGACGGCCACGATGGAAGTAGTGCCCTGGGCCAGAGCTCATATGAGACCACTACAACTCTCTCTGCTGCAGCGCTGGACTCCGGTGTCGGAGGATTATGCTGTGCGCCTTCCCTTGGACCCAGCAGTGCGCAAGGCGCTGAGCTGGTGGCTGAAGACAGACAAGTTGTCTGCAGGGATGCCTCTTGTGACCCCGGAGTGGATTGTCGTCACGACGGACGCCTCTTTGACGGGCTGGGGAGCCCACTGCTTGGGAAGGACAGCGCAGGGGCTCTGGTCTCCTGCAGAGGCAAAGTGGTCTATCAACCTCCTGGAACTCAGAGCCATTCGGTTGGCGCTTTTGGGGTTCCTCCCGGTACTGGCGTTGAAGCCTGTACGGGTCCTGTCGGACAATGCCACGGCTGTGGCCTATGTCAACCGCCAGGGAGGTACCAAGAGCGCCCCTCTAGCCAAGGAAGCCATGAATCTATGCCAGTGGGCGGAAGCGAACCTGGAACAGCTGTCAGCGGCCCACATTGCCGGAGTCATGAATGTCAAGGCGGACTTTCTCAGTCGCCATACCTTGGATCCCGGAGAGTGGCAGTTATCGGCTCAGGCGTTCTTGGACATCACGAAGCGCTGGGGCCAGCCGAGCCTAGATCTGATGGCGTCATCGGCCAAGTGCCGCTCTTTTTCAGCAGAGGACGGGACCCTCGATCTCTGGGAGTAGATGCTCTTCTCCAACAGTGGCCGACACAGGAACTTCTCTATGTGTTCCCACCCTGGCCCATGTTGGGCAGGGTACTAGACCGGGTGGCAAAGCATCCGGGCCGAATAATCCTGGTGGGTCCGGACTGGCCCAGACGTCCCTGGTATGCGGACTGATAAGGCTATCAGTGGACGACCCTCTGCGGCTGCCAGTGGAGCAGGGCCTGTTGCATCAGGGTCCCGTGGTGATGGAGGATCCCTCCCCCCTTTGGTCTTACGGCCTGGCTATTGAGCGGCAGCGTCTGAGGAAGAAGGGCTTCTCAGACAAGGTCATCGCCACTATGCTGAGAGCGAGGAAGCGCTCTACTTCTACTGCTTACGCCAGGGTTTGGCGTACCTTTGCAGCGTGGTGTGAAGCAGGCTCACTTTCTCCCTTCTCTGCTCCAATTTCTTCAGTGCTGGCGTTCCTGCAAGAAGGTCTGGAGAAAGGCCTGTCGCTCAGTTCCCTTAAAGTCCAGGTAGCGGCTCTGACTTGCTTCAGGGGCCGCCTGAAGGGTGCTTCCCTGGCTTCGCAGCCAGATGTGGTACGTTTTCTCAAGGGAGTTAATCACCTGCGCCCTCCTCTGCACTCAGTGGTGCCTGCGTGGACTCTCAACCTGGTGCTACGAGCTTTGCAGAAGCCGCCTTTTGAACCCTTGTCGAAGGCATCTCTGAAAGACCTGACGTTGAAAGCAGTCTTTTTGGTGGCTATCACTTCAGCCAGAAGAGTTTCCGAGCTCCAGGCACTCTCATGTCGAGAGCCTTTTCTGCAGTTCACTGAGGCAGGAGTGACTATTCGCACAGTGCCTTCCTTCCTGCCCAAGATTGTTTCTCGCTTCCATGTGAATCAGCAGCTCTGTCTCCCTTCCTTTCGTAGGGAGGACTACCCAGAGGAATACTCTGCTCTCAAATATCTGGATGTGAGACGAGTCATCATCAGATACTTGGAAGTGACCAATGATTTCCGGAAGTCGGATCATCTGTTTGTCCTGTTTGCAGGTCCTCGTAAGGGTCTGCAGGCTGCTAAGCCTACAGTGGCAACATGGGTCAAGGAAGCCATTGCAGCGGCTTATGTGGCCGCGGGGAAGGTGCCGCCTATTCAGCTGAAGGCTCACTCCACTAGAGCTCAGGCGGCCTCGATGGCAGAGGCCGGGTCCGTTTCCTTGGAAGAGATATGCAAGGCGGCAACTTGGGCATCGGCCCATACCTTCTCCAGGCATTACCGCTTGACTGTGGCTGCTCAGGCGGAGGCCCAGTTTGGAGCTTCAGTGTTGCGGTCAGGGATTTCAATGTCCCGCCCTGGGTGAGTACTGCTTCGGTACATCCCACCAGTCTATGGATTGATCAGCATGATGATATGGAAGGTAAAATTATGTATCATACCTGATAATTTTCTTTCCATTAATCATAGCTGATCAATCCATAGCCCCTCCCAGATATCTGTACTGTTTATATTCTGGTTGCATTTCAGGTTCACATTTAGTCTTCAGTTCCTGTTCAGGAGGACTTCGTGTTCAAGTTTTTTCAATTGGATTCTTCAAGAGTTGAGACGAGTTTGTGTTACAGTGAGCTGCTGCATTCCTCTCCCCTCCGTTTTACGGGGCTGGATTGAGACATAAATTCTGCCGGCGCTCCCTCCCGCTTCGTGCGGCTGTAGGGCAGCTTTGTACCCCTCCCGCTTTGGCAGTGTTAGGGTCAGTCAGCTCCTCCCGCGGTTGCGGTTGCAGGATAAGCCAGATCCCCCCGCATCGGCGGGGTGGTGTCCCTCCCCCGCTCCGCGGGGATGAGCTGGACGGATTCCCCTCCCCCACTTGTGTGGGGATGAGCTGGGTTAATTCCCCTCCCCCGTTTCGGCGGTGGTGAGCTGGGCAGAGTGTCCCTTTGTGGGTGTAATTCTCTAAGTGCTGAGTCCTGCGGATGGAGCTTTGATATCGACGTACTGAGGAGTTTCCAGCAGCACATGACCACATATAGGGAGGCAAAAGGATTGCTCTCTATCTCCACCTGCTGGTAGATGGACACAACCCACCAGTCTATGGATTGATCAGCTATGATTAATGGAAAGAAAATTATCAGGTATGATACATAATTTTACCTTCTAATACATTTTAGTAAAAGGGCCCCTAAAATGAACATTAAGTGAAGAATTACTTATTGAATTTTTAAATTTTGCAGTGGGAGCAAGAGAAGAATCTTGGTGCATCCCTTCTGCTCGCAGGCTTACAGCAAGAAAACACTGTAGGCTTTAGCTCCCAACTCTATGGCTTGGCACTGCTTGGTAAGTTTTAATTATTTATATGTACTAAATAATTTTACACCTCACAGTATTAGATATTGTGAAATTTAATTATGTTCTTCTTTATATCAAGTATTTATATCTGCATATTTATCAAGACCATGTAGATTGCTTCTCATCAGCACTGTCACTTCAGTGGTCCATGTTAGACAGATATATATTTCTTAGACAGTTAGGATGGGAGGGAGTGGGATTCAGAAATAATTGCTCTTGTCACTTGACTTAGCCATCTCTTTCTGTTTTCCAAACTGTATGAGGGAATCAATATGTAACTGCTATGGTCTCACATGTATGGTCTGTCCTATATATCTCTGAGCAATACCAGATACAGGAGTTCATTTTTGAAAGGCTTTTTTTTTTTTTTTTTACATATAATGCCTTTTTTACACACACAAAGGGGCTTTTCTAAAATCATATGCAAATCAGGAGCCAGTGCAAAGCTTTTGAAGTGGGGTACCATGATCCCGTAATTTTAAACCTTCTAACAACCATGCTGCAGTATTCTTCATCAACTTCAGGCAGTCCTAAGAAAAGTGATTTATAAAGGCTATTAACTAATATATAGCTAACTGTGAATAGATTGTTTTGAGACAAAAAAGGGTGCAATCCCCTAAAAAAAATAAAAGTTCAAAATAAGGAACTGTAACTACTGCAGTGAGATGAGAACATATAGTAAGATGGCTATCCAAAACTACCCGCAATAAATTTAAAAGGTAAACTTCAGCAAAACTTCACACTTCAAGTCTCAACTCAAAGCTGAAGAAACATGTGTTCTACTGACTTCGTATATAGGAGCAAAAAATCATTGAATAAAAAAATAATAATGAGGAGGAAAAAGACCTCAAATGTCTCCAACAGTGGCAGCAAGCATAATATCTTAGTGCCTACATTTATCGGACTCCATAAGTAAATAAGTATTGCTATACTGGGACAGACCAAAGGTCCATCAAGCCCAGCATCCTGTTTCCAACAGTGGCCAATCCAGGGCACAAATACCTGGCAAGATCCCAAAACAGTACAATACATTTTATGCTGCTTATCCCAGAAATAAGCAGTGGACTTCCCCAAGTCCATTTTAATAATGGTGTATGGACTTTTCCTTTAGCAAGCCGTGGAAGCCTTTTTTAAACCCCGCTAAGCTAACTGCCTTTACCACATTCTCTGGCAGCGAATTCCAGAGTTTAATTACACGTTGAGTGAAGAAAAATGTTCTCCGATTCATTTTAAATTTACTACTTTGTAGCTTCATCACATGCCCCCTAGTCCTAATATTTTTGGAAAGCGTAAACAAACGATTCACATCTACCTGTTCCACTCCACTCATTATTTTATAGACCTCTATCATATCTCCCCTCAGCCATCTTTCTCCAAACTGAAGAGCCCTAGCCGCTTCAGCCTTTCCTCATAGGGAATTCGTCCCATCCCCTTTATCTATTTTGTCGCCCTTCTCTATAACCGTTTCCAATTCCACTGTAATCTTTTTTGAGATGCGGTGACCAGAATTGAACACAATATTTGAGGTGTGGTCGCACCATGGAGCAATGCAAAGGCATTATAACATCCTCCAACCCCAGCCCCACCTGCTCGCTCTCAGCTCCCTGACTTTCCGTTCGTGCCCCCTGCATTGAATATTCTATTTAACCGAAGTCGCAATGGCGATCCGGCAGTGAAAGCAGCAGGCAGTCTCGCCTCCTCGTCCCTTCCCTCTCAGTGTCCTGTCCTCGCTGAAAGAAATTACATCAGAGGAAGGCGGGACGCTGAGAGGGAAGGGAAGCGACGAGGAAGCAAGCCTGCTTGCTGCTTTCACTGCCGGTTCATCGCTGCGACTTCAGGTAAATAGAAGATTTCAATGAAGGGGGCACAAATGGAAAGTCAGGGAGCTGAAGGCGGGAAGGTGAGCCAGCCCTCAGAAAAAAGGTGCCGTACCGGCACAAAAAAAGCACTGGACACACCTGATGTAAATTTTTGACCCTCGCAGCTGTTCCTCCAATTTTTTTTTAACCATGCTTCTCATTTTATCATAGTTTCCTTTTTGAAAGTTAAACGCTAACGTATTGGATTTCCTGTGTATACTTACTTATTTAAAAAAGGTTTGGATGGCTTCCTAAAGGAAAAGACCATAGACCATTATTTAAATGGACTTGGGGAAAATTCACTGCTTATTTCTGGGATAAGCAGCATAAAATGTTTTGTACTTTTTTGGGATCTTGCCAGGTATTTGTCTTGAAATAAGAAATAATTTTCCATTAACATGAGTCTAGTCAAATCAAGCAAAAAGTCTGAAGATGTCCTATATGGTCTTAACCTGGATTCTAACTCTCCTGAAACTACCTTTAAAGCCTGCAATTGAGGAAGTGGAGTTATATAATGATATAATGTCTAATGTCACCAGGATAGGGTTAGACTTGGCTAAGTTCCTACTTCATCCAGTATGTTTAAAAATGTATACTATCTCTTATATATGACGGACTCATGCTCACAAAAAGTTTCAAAACATATCCACAAATAATGATAGGGCTTCCAAACAGAACCTTTCGAAGAAATAATTGGTCGACCTGGAGGAGTATGTAGTCTTTTATGGATCTTAGGTAGGACATAGAACACAGGAATTGAAGAATGTTTCAAATTTAAATATCTAAATTCTCTTACTGTCAAAAATCCTGCAAGTAATCCATACTGTGCAATCTCTAAAATCCTTGATTGAAGGTACAAAGTGGGATCTTTTCACAATACTACATATGTGGACCTATCTGCCAACTGTCCTTCAATCTCTGCTACATAGGAAGCTCGATCTAATACCACTACAGCACCTCCTTTATCTGCTCTTTTTATCACAAGGCCTGTCATACCTCTCAGGTCTCTTAATGATTTCCTCTCATCTTTTGTTAAATTATCATGACATTTCCAACGTTCATGATTAAACTGCAGTGCCACATCTTGTAAAACTAAAGTTTTAAATGCCTGTAAAAAAGGATCCAGTGGAATAGGTGGAACCCAAGTAGATTTTGGAACAATCATAGATATGTCACTCTCAGCAGGTTTATTATGAAAATAAACTTTCAATTGTAGTATCCTCAGAAACTTCTCTAAGTCCACCTTAAATTGAAAACGATCAAAACTAATAGCTGGAAAGAACGATAGGCCTTTGGATAAAAGAGACACATCTGATTCCGACAGTACTCGTGAAGATAAATTGATCACCACTGTTTCTGACGTCTGTGTTGTCTGGTTTGTGGTCGAGGGAAGTTTCCTCTTCCTTATCCTCCCTTTATGGTCTATCATCTGGCTCATTGTCCTCGACTGGATTCAAAAAAATCATTTGCTGATTCATCACTGCTTCTTGAACTACTTGATGAAGAAGAATCACTAAAAGCTACTTGTTTCATAGGTACTATGGATATTCTGATTATTTTGATCATCTCTTGCCAACTTTTCCACCAAAACTATCCTCAGTGTGTGGATAGCGCTGTGTTTACGTGGGAGCACTCTGCATAAAAGGATGATCTATTGCTATCACAAAAATAAATCAGATACAGTATTGTGATTGGAGAGTCTAGTCCATGAGCATAACAGTCCAGAAGAAAAGCAGAAAGATATCTCCTTGAGAAAAATGTATTGAAGAAAAAAAATCATTTTATGCAAAAGTGTCACAGGGTTGAAGATATTTAAAATATTGGGAAGGCTTTAAAATCTCAAACGTTAAATGTGTTACACTAACAGAAGAAGACCTTGCATTCATAACAAATTAAAATTAACAGCAGAAGCACAAATGTTGCAGAGATATGAAGAAAATAGAAAGGAGAGGGATCAAAATCAATTATTTAAGCAGAACCCAAGGCAATTCTACATGAAATTAAGGAAGGATATTAGTACAGTTAAAACATCACCAACTAAAGCTAAAACAAAAAAGTTCAGGAGAGAAACTTATATGAGGATTCTGCACAGCACAGCACAACAGAGAAGCAAAATAGCTACCCACCACAGAAAAACGCAAAATTATGGCATGGTGTCACGTAACAGCTAAATAATTTATTTATTTTTTGGATTTATTAACCACCTTTATGAAGAGATTCACCAAATCAATGAGGTTTTAAGCAGGTGCTTCAATTCCTCTATGAACAGTTCTTCAGTGCAAGTGCCAAAAAACAGCTGAATCCAAAACCACTGAAGAACTGTTCACGCAGGAATCGAAGCACCTGCTTTAAGCCTTGTTGATTTGATTTGGAAACCTGTGTGACCCCTGATGAAGGTCTGTCCAAAACTTGGCCAGTTTGGGTCTTGTTTCCAATAAAATCTTGTTTGGATGAACTCTTCTTTCCCTGGCTTGCTGCTGCTGTTGTGTCGTTTTCTCCTATTTTGCAGTGGGATGTCTCCTGTTTGTTTTAGAATTTGTGTGTATGCCAAGACTGTATGTTCCAGTAGCCAAAAAATTAATGGACCTTGGATAGATATACATGCAGAGCTATCATAGCCCTTCAGACATATTCAATAGCTTCAACAGACCCACATACTCAAAAAGTGCTGAAGTATAAAAGCAAAGGGCCAGAGTCAGCCTCTATCTTTAAAGCTAGACAAGCATTCTTATGAATGGAAGGAATGAGTGATAGTCTACCAGCAATACATGGAAGGAAAGAATGAATAGAATTGCAGAACAAGAGAAAAAAAATCTAAAAGAATTAGACCAGCAAGCAAGGAAAATAACTGGCTAAAACACAAAATACAGTGGAAAATTTAGAGAGTTATGATACTTGAGAAACGTGGCTACAGAGGGGTGAATTTAAACCTAAAGATGAGAGCTTGATAATTGTAATACAGGATAGTGGACTATGGACAAGATGGTTCACAGCCAACACAGAAAAAGAAACCCAGATAAAATAGTCAAATTTAGATTTTGTAGCATTGAACTGGAAACTGTCGAACATGCCATTGCTGGGTGTGAAGTGCTGATTTTAGAAAAATTGTACATAAGTACATAACCACCGCCATACTGGGAAAGACCAAGGGTCCATGAAGCCCAGCATCCTATCTCCGACAGCGGCCAATCCACGCTTCAAAAACCCGGCAACCCCCCCCCCCCCCCCAAAAAAAAAAAAAAAAGTAAAAAAGGGCCCTGCCATTAGTGCAGGGCCATTTTTCCCACAGCTTGGTAAAAGGACCCCTGAGACACTTCTTAGTAATCTTACCTGGGCCTAGATCTAATGGAAAATAAGTGGGACTTAGCTTGCTAATAGTGACATGCTGATGCTTAGTCGAAGTACCTTTCTTCACTACCTGATCGACTCCATCTTGATGAAATTAATATTCCAGTACAATCAGAAGTGAGATATTTTGATGTTACCTTGAACTTTCAGATGTCCATGAAAGGCCAGTTTAGAGGTGTAATGTTTATAAGCTGTGTAGGTAGTGATTTTGGTTCCTCACTGAGTTTGATTTTATACTGTACTCGAGGCAATAATGATCTTGCCTTTACTGTAATTCTATTATTGTGAATTACCAGGTTCCTCTACTTCAGTTATAAGAAGTTTTAAAGTATTTCCCCTCAGTCTGGTTTCCTTCCTTTGGGAGCTATGGGGTCCTTTTACTAAAGTGCGCCGAAAAATGGCCTGCGCTGATGTAGACGTGTGTATTGGACGCACGCAGGTCCATTTTCCAGCGCACCTGCAAAAAAGGCCTCTCTTTCTTTTGGCCAAAAATGGACATGCGTCAAAATAAAAATTGTCGCACGTCCATTTTGGCCCTGAGACCTTACCACTACCCGTTGACCTAGCGGTAAAGTCTCATGCGTTAACCGGGCGGTAATGGTCTATGCACGTGCAATGCCGATTACCACCCAGTTAGCACTGTGCTGGCGCGCCTAGTGGACACGCGTAAAAAATGAAATTACCACCCAGGCCTCACGGTAGCTGGGCGTTAGTTCAAAATTCTCGTGCGTAGAATGTGCATTCGTGCCTACGCAGCTTAGTAAAAGGGCCCCTATGTCTCCAACTGGGTTACTTTTGCAAGTACCATAACAGTAATGAATTTCGCTCTTAAGGGGTATATGGAATATGATCTCAGTCTCTCAGATTTGCTGCTAACATTCACCATAGTGTTTGCATTTTGCCAAAGAGAGATTCCTTCTGACATTCATAAAATGTAACATGTATAGGCAACCTATCCAGATGAGTTTGGAAATTCAGATGAGTTTAGTCAAGCCTATGGCACCCAAATGATGGGAAATATTTTTTGATCTTTCTGTCATATTTTCTTGGCCTAACGCAGCTTAGTAAAAAGGCCTCTTGGTTACTGTAATGCTTTGATGCTGAGTTTGCCTAAAATGTGGACCCGAAGAGTTCAGTTAGTACAAAATGCAGTTGCATGATTCCTTTTAGGCAAGTCAATATGTGAGAGAATTTCTCTCATTTTGAGGGAACTTCATTGGCTTGCTATACATTAGAGTTAAATTTCTGATCTTGTTGCTAGCTTTTAATGCATTGAAAAATGGTGACCCAGAATATTCAAAGACCAGATTGAAAAGGCGTACCCCACAATGAATGTTAAGATCAAGTCAATATCATTTGCTGGACATTCCTATATGGTTGAATATTACCAAACACAGCGAAGGTGACAAATTGTGCTAAAGCACAATACCAAGGTGTAAAAGCACATTTTAGTTGATTGTGAGAATCAAGACTCCACATGAATCGTGTTTTGGCCATAAGGCCTTCCTCAGGAGTCTGTATGAAACCACTGCAGTCCTGCTGGAAGACAGCGTTATTGTGCTTTTAAAAACCCATGATGATACAAACCAAGCGACATGTGCTTCACATAAAACACCAAAAGAAACAAATGCAACTTGTAGGCTGTAGTTCAAAATCCTTCTCAGCAAACTCCCAGCTATGACTTCATGCTTCTCAGTCTACTTCCAAACAACTCCCTACTTTGCCTGATTACAGGAAATTGTTTGGAAGTAGACTGCGAAGCATGCAGTGATGTTGATGGAAGTTCTTAGTTTGCTAAGAAGAATTTTGAACTACAGCCTGCAAGCTGCATTTCCTCCTTTCAGTTTTTTATGTGAAGCACGTGATGTTTGTTGTGTATTATTGTGGTTTTTTTAAAACACAAGAACGCTATCTTCCAGTAGGACTGCTGTGGTTTCATAGAGACTCTTGAGGAAGGCCTTATGGCCGAAACACGATTCGTGTAGAGTCTTGATTAAAGTCTGCTTTTACACCTTGGTATCATGCTTTAGTGTCATTCATCACCTTCGTTGTGTTTGGTATTCTTCGATTTTGCGGAGGATTGTTCTTCTGTCTTTCTGCCTATATGATGATGGAACAATCTACCCAAGGAATTATTGAAAATAATGGCTTTTTACAGCATAGCAGATTCTGGTTGTGATCATAGTTATAACTCTAGAAGGGGCATGAAATACTTCACAATTATTGTTATGATGACAGTGAATGTTTTTAAGGGGTCTTAAATTATGTGTGTACTAGGAAAAAATGCCCGTTTCTAAGCGGAATGAAACGGGCGCTTAGCAAGGGGCCCCCTCCCTCCGTCCCTCCGAGCTACTTGCCTTGTTCGCTGTGGCGTTTCCGTTTCGGCCCTCGAGTGTCATAGCTCCGCCCTCGACGTCATGACGTTTTGACGTGAGGGTGGTGCAGACACTCCAGGGCACACCGGATATCTCGGGCGCCTCAACGTCCGTGGAGGCTTCAGAACGTTGGGGTTGCCTTTTATATAGAGAAATGTTATTAATACGTTTTATGTATTGTTTTTTTAATAGATGTGATTTTGTGTGAACCATTTAGATTGAACTTTGTAAAGTGGTATCGAAGACTTTTAAGCTCTCATCTCCCTTTGTATTGGTAAACATTAATTTGTATGCAACTCTTGAAAACAGGGAAAGTGGAACTTGGCAAAGGCCTACGAGCAGTTTACCACCAAATGCCACTAATCTGGACCCCAGGATATATAGACAGAGCTTTGAAAGTGATGGAGAAAGTGTCTGCACTATCCAGTGATACAAAGCTGTGCAAGGAAGCAGTAAGTTTGCACAAAATGTTTAGTTTTGAGTGTTAGGTTCCTGTTTGTTTAAAAATACTTGGTATATGATGCTGTTATTTCTCTGTAATTTATCTGTGACATTTGTTCTGGGAAAGAGGTTTTTCTGTGTAGAGCCACCATGGACTGTCCTGTAATACTTTTTTATTTCAGAGCGAGAAGATTCTGGAGCCCTTTTACTAAGCCGTGTAGGCACCTACACGTGCCAGTTCGGAACTACCGCATGGCCCGTGCGAGCCAGTTTTCATTTTGCCGCATGTCCATTTTTGGCCCCAAAATAAAAAAGGCCTTTTTTGCAGGTGCAGGAAAAATGAACCTGCGCACATCCAATACACTCTACACCAGCGCAGGCCACTTTTCGGCGCACCTTAGTAAAAGGACCCCTCAGTGTATATAGATGTGTTGGACAGTACTACATAGGTGTGTCTAGAGCAGGGTTGTTCAACCTCGGACCTTGAGGGCCACAATCCAGTCAGGTTTTCAGGATTTCCCCAATGAATATGCATGAGATCTATTTGCATGAACTGCCTCCATTGTATGCAAATAAATCTCTTGCCTACTCATTGGGGAAATCCTGAAAACCTGACCTGTCGAGGGCTGGGGTTGAACACCTCTGGTTTAGAGTATTTCAACAACTTCTGTTTCGTGTATAGTGTAGCAAAGTTTGTCCAAACCGTGGGAGATCATGAGGGAAGAAGCTCTTTCAGAGAACTAATATTAAAACTTTAGGTAACTTTATCCTATATAATAATTCTCACCTCCAACGATCTGTGCTTGGGACCGTGGATCCCTGGAGGTGGTCTGCTAGGCAGACACGCACTGACGTCATGACAGCTGATTCCAAGGCAAGGGGAGGAGTAGGGAAACACGCGCAGCATGTTTCCCTACTCCTCCTCCTGCCTCAGAATCATCTGTCACCCCCCCGCGCTACGGCCCCCTCGACTCCCCCCTTCCGCGAACCTGTCGACCCCCCCCCCCCCCCCGGCCCGCCGAAAACCGCCCTCCGCCGTCATTGTGGACTACCTGTGCTGACGGGGGACCTAAACCCCCGACAGCCGAAGTGCTGTTGTGCCCTTCGCGTTGCTTCCTCAATCATCTTCTCTGCAAGTTTCTCTGTATGCGTCTGACTATTTTCCGGCACAACGGAAATGGCGCACGCTCGAGGCGGAACTACTACCAGCAGCCACGTTGGGCTGGCGGTAGTTCCGGGTTGCCACGCAGCAACCCTTTCGGAAAAAGGCCCCTAAATGAGGATTGAGTATTGCAATACGTAATATGGAAACAAATACTAGAGGCAAAAAGGTGACAATTTAGAGTCATCCATATATAATGACAATTAGAATGGAACTGAGAAATTGAATAATTGTACAATTAGGGGTTTAAATTAATTATGATCATCCGTGAGAAATTGCTTAAACAGAAAGGCTTTAAAGTATTTCCGCAATATCAATTAATTAGGTTCCCATCTGATGAGATCAGATGATGTTACAGAGGTAAGGGAATCCTGACATGTAGATCACGTTTTTGCAACTGGGATAGTGGAGGGTTAGATAATGTCTTGAACCAGGTGCCAGTGTTCCATCTATGTGTTATTCTCTAACAATGGTGCCTAAATGTGTTATTGTGTACTTCGATGACGGGCATATGCATCGGCAGAGTCTGGGTGGAGCATGCACAGGGCATACAGTTACCCATGTAAATTATAGAATACTATAATATATGCACATTTTATTAGCAAGCTGGGCATGGGCTGATATAAGTGATCACTAAATTATACACATGTTTTGGCATTGCTATGCTAGTATTCTGTAAGACAGGATGGATACCTACTTCCCTTTATAACATAGGTTCCAATTGGTGCCTTCTCCGCTCCCTTTTATGAAAATGCCTTCCACATGCATAACTGTTATTGTGTGCTTGGACTGGGATCTAAAAAAGTTTAGCAAAGTGGCTGGTCCATTACCCCTTTGCATGAAAGTCCTCACTTTCAAATAGTAATTGTTTGGGAAAATGTTGTCTTTATGAGTTTTCTTTGCATAAATGAGTTCTCCATCCTTGTGTCTTGTGGTTCATTAAACCATTGGAATCCCTTGATAAAGTAAATGCTTTTATAATATACAGCTGGTTGCACTTTGTTTACCCAAGAGTATATAATGAAAAGTAAACAGAAATAATTATTGCTGTCCATACTAATATGATTGGGCTTTCTGCATAACACTGGAGCACTTTCTGCACGTTGTCAAGGACATTTTAGAGGCACAGAAAATAGAAGCAGGAATATTGACTGCCAGGTCACCAGCAATTCCACAGGAAATATTTAGAAGAAAAATTCTGGCAATTTTAAATTAGATGACAAGACGAACTCCAGGCGGCATTGTAGCAATGCAAGAGAAATTCCTAAGGGAAAGTTTCCTTTTTATTTTCTAGTCAATTTGGTGCATGTGAATTTAGTGTTTATGATGGTGTTCCTGCTGGTTTGCTAAAAGCAATGTAATAAAATGTACCTTGGTATATTTTGTTCCAGCGTTTCATGAATTTTTAATATTACCCTCTCATCTTCAGAGATTGAACCCTACAGTACAGGACAGAAGCCCATTAACAAGGGGAACATAGAGAAGCTCGTACTACCGCTGTGCAGGAGGTTCCTATTCTGGGGTTAAATGAAGCACTTCAGTTTCAAGTTCTGCCAGTTTGGCATTTTTCATGAGCACTGTATTAGTTTCATGAATTTTTAATGTTTCTAGGATAATTTAAAACATTTTAATGATGCATAAAATTTGACATTGCAAAAGAAAATTCATCAAGGTAGGCAAGATTTTCTGTTGTACCTACATGCTTGTTTTGGACAATGGGATGCCCTGAGCTGGCAATGAAGTAGTGTTGCTTTCATACTGAAAACAAACCTAGGCTTGTACAGGTCATGACTCTATTTTTAATGTAGAGATATTGGAGGCTGCCATTTTTGAGGCGTGGCTAGTGCTGGGCAGACTTCTACGGTCAGTGCCCTGAAAATGGCAGATACAAATCAAGGTAAGGTATACACAAAAAGTAGCACATATGAGTTTATCTTGTTGGGCAGACTGGATGGACCGTGCAGGTCTTTTTCTGCCGTCATCTACTATGTTACTATGACAGGCTGACTGGTACTGTCATGAACCTGATGATTTTTCTGACTGGAAAATGTAAACCAGTAATTGGATAACAATAAAATGGGGACAGCCAGTCATTGCAACTGAGGTAGATAACCAGCATAAATATTATCTGCAGGAAATGATAATTCAGTTCTAACTTTCTTCCAAAACTTTTAAATAATTCATATTTCGAATCAGTCAACTCTGGCAAACCTGCATATTTTATTTATTTGGCAAACTACTTTTTTTTTTCGCCCAAACCCCCATACAAGTGTGTAGTGTTTTATAAATAAACTGTAAGTTGTAGTAAGTGGGCATGACAGTCTATTGCTGTACTTCAGCTTGAAATTCTAGAGACCGTGTTGGATGCTGCATCTTCTCAACATGCTAAGCAAGAGCCACCTGGAGAGGCTTCTGAGGAAAAGCAGAAATCACCTGAAGAGAGTTCTGAGAAAAATCAGTTTCCAGAAATTTTTTATGAAGATGAAGATACAGAGCTCCCTCGACTTCCTGAGTATCTTACCAGGTTTAAAGTAAGGTTATTGGTGATATTCTAACAAATATTCAGTAAAGTTTCTGTTACGCTGGCAGTGTTTCGAAGAGCATCATTAACATTGGCTCTTACTTTAAAACTGCCTTCAAATTCAATTTATGTTTTCTCAGACAGGAAATCAATTTGATGGGAGCAAATGCTTAGGGCCACATGTTTTCCATTTGCTGAGATTTTACCTCCACTTTTTTATGCATTTACTGATAAATCAAAATATTATTAGCCAAAGTGGTGTATCATTAAAGCTCCATTGCCTGGCCTTGTGCTGGTTCTCGCTGGTTAAAAAAATGAGCACTTTGTGATATTGTCCAGGATTCATGGCTGTCATAGCTAGAGACATTTTCCTGAAGTGCAGGAGGCATATTGCCTGAGCTCTGAAAATGAGGTTGGCTGTGTGTCGACTCCATAGGAAGTTACCATCTCTCTGCTTTTTGGAATAGTGTGAGAGCTCTTATATTATGAAACCATTATTTATCTTTTTCCAAGATCATGAGTAATGATTTATATACCTGTATTTTGAGAGAACTTTTATTTGCTTACATTTTTTTTTCCAGAAAGAAATTGATGCAGGAAGTACTCTCACCTTGTTTTCTCCAGATTTGATATACCACAAATCATAATTACAGTCTAAGCGGTATACCATCATCAAATCCATAAATAGCTGTCCCTAATTGTTTTGTTTCCTGATTTCTTTCTTGGCTAAGCTCTCTGATATGTAGCAGAAATTTGAGTGACACTTTCTGGGGCCTCCATTGAAGTAAAGCTTATGGGTAAAACAAAGCACTGCCCAGCAGCTGTTTTGTTTCTGACAGTTGAAGCAGATGAATTGCTGCCTGCTAGCTTTCATTACATAGCTCTTACCCAGGGTTCCCTGATACGTATTTTATGAAAAGAAATTTTATTTGTAATCCATTTAGAAGAAATCCTAGCGGAAAGTAATGCTCGTTGCCAGTGAACAAGGGAAGACGTACTTGTTATTCAGAATGATTTAATGGGACAAGAGAGGCTCCTGCCTGGCTAAATCACAATGAGTGGGCCATCCATGGATTTTCAGTGGCATTTAACTGGTGTGACCACTGTGGCATGTGTCATGGAGAAGCCAGGATATTTAAAGCCTGTGCGCACATAGCTAACCAGGCATGTAGGACTGCACAAAAGGCTGTCCTAACTTTGACCGGTTAGCCCTGTGACAGTATAGCCATATTCTCATAACTTCTGGGCATTGCCAAAGACCCAGATATTTGGTGCCAGTGCCTGGATAGGTTGTGGCACTGAGCATCTGGCTCTTAAATTAGCCAGCAGTGGCAGTCAGTGTATAAAGAAACACTGATGGTTGCCAGCTGAATATTGACCTGTTAATCTTTTTACCTCCCTGAAGTGACTGTACAAATTCAAGCTAATGTTGTTTTCCTCAATAAGCGCTGCAACCAAGGCGCGAGTAGAAAAAAGGGGATGGAATTTGATATACTGCCTTTCCATATTTACAGTCAAAGTGGTTTATATATTATATACAGGTACTTATTTTGTACCTGAGACAATGGAGGGTTAAGTGACTTGCCCAGAGTCACAAGGAGTTGCAGTGGGAATTGAACTCAGTTCCCCTGCACTAACCATTAGCTACTGCTCCTCCTAAAATGTTCAGCCTTTTCCTTCTTTAAAATCCCTTAATAGCAACTGATGTTGGTTTCCTATAGCACAGATACATTTTTGTGAGCATGAAAAGTGGTTTGCAGTCACTATGTTCAAGAGAAATCCTAAAGGGGTTCACAGATGCTTATCTGTATTCTGTAAAACTCTTGTTTCTACAAATACAGTGAAGATTTTCCAATTTAATACTTTTAACAAAAGAAGGCAACCAGTAGCATCTTCCAGCCACAAGATGAAGAGTAAACAGTATACTTTTACACAGAAATACAGAATATTACAACAGATAAGAATCATCTAGTCTGCCCAATTTGATTCCTTTTTCCTTTATTTTTTTTAATATAATCTCCACAGTAACCTAATAGAAAAGCTAAATGATTTAATACAGTTTTTCTCCAGATGGTTCTGGCATATCTTGAACTGCTTGGGTTTTCAGGATATCTACAATGAATATGCATGAGAGAGGTTTGCATGCACTGCCTCCATGGCATTTAAATTATCATCTGAATATTCATTATTTTTATTTATTTATTTGTTGCATTTGTATCCCACATTTCCCCACCTCTTTGCAGGCTCAATGTGGCTTACAATACATCATGAATAGTGGAAATAAGAAGAGAATAGACACTTGGTATTACAGAAGGATTTTGGGTTACATGATAATGATAAAGCATAATAGTGATATAACAAGAAAACATAAGACAGTTCTGGATACATGTGGGAGATTTCACATGTGTTGATCTTTGTGATATGTCTTGTTGAAGAGATGGGTCTTCAGTAGTTTGCGGAAGCTGGTTAGTTCATAGATCGTTTTTAGGTTACGCGGCAGCACGTTCCAGAATTATGTGCGCATATAGGAAAAGGTTGATGCTTGCGTTAGTTTGTATTTTAGACCTTTACAGTTGGGGAAATGAAGATTAAGGAATGTGCGAGATGATTTTTTATGGATTTCCTGAAAACTAACCCAGGACAGTTGTAGGGGTTAACTATTATTATAGCTTTTATCAAGCATTTTACCACAAACTAAAAGGGCACAATCAAGGAGCATTACTACCAAATGTGAAACATAGTCCCTATCTCCCCACCCACTCTCCAGCAGGAATTAGAACACCCTGGATAAGTCCTCATTATTATTTGATGTATTATAATCATTTATCTTACTTTCTGTATTAGCTAAAGCATTTCTAGGTAGAAAAAATGTAGCACACATGGCCATGCAGTAAGAGAACTTTTACTACATGGCCATGCGATGGGGAGCCCTTACCACCACCCAATGGGGTGGCAAAAAGGGCTCCTGCACTAACCGGGCAGCGCACGGTGATTCCCGATTACCTCTACATAAGCCATTTCCGGGGGGTTTTCTTTTTCCCCCCAGAAATGGCATGCGCTCGGGGCAGGACTACTGCTGGTGGTAGTCCTGGAAGAATGAGCGGTAAGCCTAAGTTGGGCTTACTGTCACCCCGTTAAAGGGCCCCCTCAGTACACTATTGGAACCTTTCACTCATGTTATTGATCTCTCTTCTCAGTCAGGTATTTCCCAGGGGTACTGAAAGAGGCTGTTGTTTATTCTTGATTAAAGAAACCAATTTTGGGTTTATTGGGGTAATGTCCCCAGATAGATAAACTTTGCTTGTACCATGATAAAAATGAACCTCACTCCTACAGTGGTGGAAATAAGTATTTGATCCCTTGCTGATTTTGTAAGTTTGCCCACTGACAAAGACATGAGCAGCCCATAATTGAAGGGTAGGTTATTGGTAACAGTGAGAGATAGCACATCACAAATTAAATCCGGAAAATCACATTGTGGAAAGTATATGAATTTATTTGCATTCTGCAGAGGGAAATAAGTATTTGATCCCCCACCAACCAGTAAGAGATCTGGCCCCTACAGACCAGGTAGATGCTCCAAATCAACTCGTTACCTGCATGACAGACAGCTGTCGGCAATGGTCTCCTGTATGAAAGACACCTGTCCACAGACTCAGTGAATCAGTCAGACTCTAACCTCTACAAAATGGCCAAGAGCAAGGAGCTGTCTAAGGATGTCAGGGACAAGATCATACACCTGCACAAGGCTGGAATGGGCTACAAAACCATCAGTAAGACGCTGGGCGAGAAGGAGACAACTGTTGGTGCCATAGTAAGAAAATGGAAGAAGTACAAAATGACTGTCAATCGACAAAGATCTGGGGCTCCACGCAAAATCTCACCTCGTGGGGTATCCTTGATCATGAGGAAGGTTAGAAATCAGCCTACAACTACAAGGGGGGAACTTGTCAATGATCTCAAGGCAGCTGGGACCACTGTCACCACGAAAACCATTGGTAACACATTACGACATAACGGATTGCAATCCTGCAGTGCCCGCAAGGTCCCCCTGCTCCGGAAGGCACATGTGACGGCCCGTCTGAAGTTTGCCAGTGAACAACTGGATGATGCCGAGAGTGATTGGGAGAAGGTGCTGTGGTCAGATGAGACAAAAATTGAGCTCTTTGGCATGAACTCAACTCGCCGTGTTTGGAGGAAGAGAAATGCTGCCTATGACCCAAAGAACACCGTCCCCACTGTCAAGCATGGAGGTGGAAATGTTATGTTTTGGGGGTGTTTCTCTGCTAAGGGCACAGGACTACTTCACCGCATCAATGGGAGAATGGATGGGGCCATGTACCGTACAATTCTGAGTGACAACCTCCTTCCCTCCGCCAGGGCCTTAAACATGGGTCGTGGCTGGGTCTTCCAGCACGACAATGACCCAAAACATACAGCCAAGGCAACAAAGGAGTGGCTCAGGAAGAAGCACATTAGGGTCATGGAGTGGCCTAGCCAGTCACCAGACCTTAATCCCATTGAAAACTTATGGAGGGAGCTGAAGCTGCGAGTTGCCAAGCGACAGCCCAGAACTCTTAATGATTTAGAGATGATCTGCAAAGAGGAGTGGACCAAAATTCCTCCTGACATGTGTGCAAACCTCATCATCAACTACAGAAGACGTCTGACCGCTGTGCTTGCCAACAAGGGTTTTGCCACCAAGTATTAGGTCTTGTTTGCCAGAGGGATTAAATACTTATTTCCCTCTGCAGAATGCAAATAAATTCATATACTTTCCACAATGTGATTTTCCGGATTTAATTTGTGATGTGCTATCTCTCACTGTTACCAATAACCTACCCTTCAATTATGGGCTGCTCATGTCTTTGTCAGTGGGCAAACTTACAAAATCAGCAAGGGATCAAATACTTATTTCCACCACTGTATGTCTACATCTATGTGTTCTTATATTCCACTGTATCCTCTAGAGTTCCAAGTGGATTACAAATCAAGAAGCCAGAACATTTCTGGGAAGTTAAAATAAAGTCTAATCTAATAAATATAATTTAAACAAATAAGCTTTCAACATTTTATAAAATGTAAGGTATGCATTGGGCCGGCGGTAGTCCCGGAAGAGCAAGAGTTAAGCCTGCTTTGGGCTTGCCGCCGTTCTGTAAAAGAGAGCCCCTTAGTGATTTAAATGGCCTGATAGTATCCATACAAGTTTTATATATATACTGATAGTCAAGTTATACATTCATGACCTCAGGTTAATGTACAATTCGTTTTCATCACCAGCCCAGTAGATAGTTTGTACACTTAATTTTACCCAGGGTTATAGTTAGATGGTATTTCAGCTTAATCATGATTTGTCCATATTCAAGTATAATATTTTTGTTCTTTCTTTGCCAGGAGTTATATTCAAAGTTGCATTCGCTTGACAAGGTTGAGTCTGAAAGTCTGCTGACTCTGACCACCCATCTTGTTAAGGAAAAGCTGGCAGCCTCAGAAGTGGAAGACATCGCAAAATATGAGCAAGATCTCAAGGATTGGGAACAGGAGCGAGCAAGTCTGATTGTGAGAGAAAAAGAGATGAGAGAAAAAGCTAAACAGGAGCTTGAAAGCAGGCAGGCAGCAAAAGCCGCATTGTGACATTGTACCACCAATTCTTGTCATCATAAACATTTTGGACACACACTTTTGCTGCAGAACCATTAAAACTGATGTGCACTGCAGTTCAATTGTTCTTTGCAATGTAGCTTACTTGTTTAGTTTTTTCTTTACCTACATTATGTGGAACCAACATATTTAATACTAATGAGATTCTTTTTCAAAAAAAAGAGAAACGCGTAAATAAAAGGGAAAAAAAAGTTTTATCTATGGTGTTCCAGTGTTGATTCTTCTGTTATTTTTCAGTTGGTTTCATGCTGGCTCAGGGCTTGCAGATGGGATTCGGGTTTGATTCCCGGCTCAGTTCTACTTTCCAAGCCACTGGGGTGCTGGGGTACTGAGTAGGGGGGGGGGGAGGGAGGGTTATAGTCATTAAGCAATAGTGAAACCTAATGGCTGGATTTAGGGGGCCATTGTTGCAGGGTTCTGGAGGATGGCTTCCTGGTACATGACCCTTGGCTGAGGATAGTTTCTGTAATAATTGAATTAAAGTAGGTTGGAATATTTTAATAAGCTATTTGTTTTTAGTATTGTAAACTGCTTTGTTATTGAGTTGAAAGTCAGTATAAGAAGTACAGCTTATGGTGCTAGATCCCTGCTTTGGAAGCCTCAGAGGAGCAAGAGGATACTGTCTGCTTAAACAAAAAGAAATGTTAGACAAGCTTACATTTAACTGTAAGGTGTAAGCTTATTGTCCTCACCTTGGGACTGATTTTTCCTTTACTGTTTCCAAAGTCTTCTAAAAAAACAAAAACAGTAATTGTTCATTGTAGTTTACGGTGTTTAAATTTCAAAACAAAAATATTAGCCTTTTTTGCTCAGTTTTGCTGATGATACAAAATAGGGGTGGGCAACAATTAAAATTTTAAATTGCAATTAATCACACGCTTAAAATTTTTAAACATGTGATTAGAATAGCATGCATTTTGGGCCATAAAGTGTAATTCCAACAAAATGTAATACTGAAACTGAAGTAAAAATCAATATAGTACTGTAACATAAACTTTGAAAACTGTCATATGCCTTTTATGAATTCTATTCGTGGTTCGACCAGTTATTCAAACATAACAGCTTGTTAGCATTTTCTAGGACTGTCCTGCTTTTAAAATCCTTTTCACGGTTCAACCAGTTATAGCTTGTTAGCATTTTCTGGAGTAAGGGCTGCCCTGCTGAATATTTCCAGCATTGTTGTCTCACACATCCATTAGAGAGACTCCTGGTGCAGGCCTTTGACTGAAACACAGGCCCTTGTTGAGTCAGTGGATACAATAAAGAATTGGACGTTACAGTGTTGTCTATGTTTTTGGTACCTTTGCTCTAAGTAAAATCCTGCGCATGTTGACCCAGACATCTTTTGTGAACAGATGCTCAGCATGGCTGATTAAAATCCTGCACATAGTTGCAATTTTCAAACGTTGACCCAAACATCCTTTTGGAAAGGGAACACATGCACAGCATGGCTCAGATTATCCAGCAACATGTTCTTTGACTTTTTTGGCTTTTTTAACGTTGACTTCTCTGTTTTTATAACACTCGTTACCACCATCCTCAAGTCTAGAAAGTTTAATATTTGATGGGAGGGAGGATAGTGACTGGGGCTGTACTGGGAGAGATGGAGGGAAATGGGGTGAGGACGGTATGGCTGTAACTGTGCTGGGAGAGTTGGGGGGGGGGGTGGGGAGAGAAATGCCAGGACCTTCAGGAAAAGGCTTTTTGGTTACAGTTCAGGCATAAGTGGTGTACTGTAAGCAGGTCCCTGTACTGTGCAAAATATAACCATAGTCAGAGCTGCCAAGTTACCCATTCTAGGAGGGAGACGTTTTGGCCAGTCCTGATTTTAAACTTACATCCCCAAACCAAAACAGTGTAGTATTTGTAGTTCATGTTTTTATCTACTGAAATCAGTGCTGCAGGTTCCATAGTGCACCTGGATGAGGTTGGCAGAAATCCAGGACTGGAAAAAAGTCCCCCTGTTGGAATGGGTAACTTGGCGGCTCTGTTCAATCCTGAGAAACTGGTTCTTACCCAGCTGGCTGCGTCCCCATATCTTCTGCCAGCAGTGATCTGAACTAAATCCTCTGGCAGCCGCAGTACCTCCAGATCCTTTTCTGGCCAGTCCGTTCTGAGCCGGATCCTGCTGCTGTGTCCCTGGATCCTCTGCTGCCTCGGCCAGGCCCAGGAATGTCGGGGGGGGGGGGGGGGGGGGGGGGGCAGCAAAGAATCGGGGGATGTGGCCCGCAGCAGGATCTGACTAGGATCAAAGCCAACAGACGATCTGGGGATGCAGGTGGCTGGATAAAAGCTAGATCTTTCAGGTTATCCAGATATCACTTCTATCAACCACTTCTCACTCTTTCACAACACGTACCCATAGTTTTTCTCCTTCCCTACACTAAGCCCTCCCATTCCCTATAGTCCCTCCTTCCTCAGCCTTCTCCCTACTCAACCCTCTTTTTCTCCCCCCCCCCCCCCCAGCATCTATGCCCAGCATTTCTCCATCTTCCTGTGCCCTCCTCTATATCCCCTCTACTTATCCAGCATAATTCCTCCCCAGCCCCCTCACTTTCTGCCCTTTATCCCCAGGCCCACTCAACTCCCAGGCCCAAAGAAGTCTCTCAGTTGAATTCCTCTTACCTTGCAGTCACAGTGTACTCTCTGTCAATGGCTAGCAGTGGCTTATACTGGTGTCACGGGGGGCCCTCTAGCCAGCTTGCTTCCATCCTAGCCCTCCTCATGTGGGCTGTGGAGTGCTGTGTCACCGGGGGGGGGGGGGGGTGCAGCAGCAGTCTCGGAAAAGGGTCCGGGCTCTGGCTGTGCTGCTGGAGTTTCAGGCTTGCTTCCTTCCCAGTCCAGCCCTCGTGCCATGCTCAAGACAGGGGGGGAGGGGACATGCATGCACACTTTGTCTCTCAGCAGGATCCAAGATGTCCTCCTGAATCCTGTCCTCTCTGGGGTGGACTCAGAGCCTCTGGGTTTCATTTGTTTGCTTCCTTTAGCAGTGCTGGTGCTCATCCGTGCTCTTTGTTGTTTTGGGGGTGCCTGCACAGCAGAGTATGTAGCAGCTCAGAGAAAGCTCCTTAGAGCTGAACTGGCAGTGGCTGTGTTGGAACCTGCAGCTTTCCTTGCTGCCCTGAAACCTCCCAGGCCTGGTTTGTCATGGGGGAGGAGAGGAGGGTGGGAGTGGGGGGCAGAGGCAGCTTCCGCTTCGAAGTGCAGGCCGGTCATTGTAAGAGCGCTCAGTTTGCTGCACAGATGACCCTCTCTGCCGGTCTGCCCGCATGAGGCAGCATGCTGACGTCAATCACATACCTCTTCATTGCTGTTGCATGCGTGCTATTGGGCCTGCGAGGTGGGGGGATTCTTCTTCACTGGAGCCACTCAGCAGAAGACAAATTAATAAGGTGCTGTTGGAGCCCCAGATTGAGATTTGAAATGCAGAGACAGAGCCAGTGTGGTGCCACAGCTGAGACTGAACAGACATGGTAAACGTAGGGGGGGGGGGGGGGGTGAGAAATGGGACAGTGTTAATAAAATATTTTCTGATGAGCCCTGTACTCAGACCAGGTTCTGCTTGGCGGCTGGACAACCCCGGGTTTCACCTGCGCTGACCACCATTCCCCAGAGGTTGAGCCCCTAGGTACGGGCAGCCTGCAGGACTTATGGAACAGAGCTGGAAGCGGGGTGATGAATGTATTGACCAGGCAGGCAGCAGGTCAAGAGAGTAATCCAGATACAAGCAGCAGTCAGTAGGCAGGCGGCAGGCAAGAGAGTAATCCAGGTACAGGCGAAAGTCAGTAGGCAGGCGGAAGGCAAGAGAGTAATCCAGATGCAGGCAAAAGGCAGTAGGCAGGCGGCAGGCAAGAGAGTAATCCAGGAACAGGCAAGTCAAGCAGGCGGCAGGCAAGAGAGTAATCCAGGTGCAAGCGAAGTCAGTAGGCAGGTAAGAGAGTAATCCAGGTACAGGCGAATGTCAGTAGGCAGGCAGGAGGCAGAAGGGTAATCCAGGTACAAGCAAAGTCAGCTACGAGGGACCAGTAGATAAGAAGCGGACTACAGAGTTAGAAACACCTACCAAAGTAGAAGCCGAAGCATGGATTCCAGGGAGAGCTCAGCTGATAAAGTGCTGGCTCCTGACATCAGCATGGAGAAGGGGCACAACCATAGGACAAGAGCAGGGGACGGAGGAACAGGAAGACAATAGGAGAGAAGCCAGGCAGAGGAAGAGCAGAGCCAGGTGGGTGTAAGCCAGGCAGAGAGAGAGAGAGAGCAGAAACAGGTGCATGGAAGCAAAGCAATTAAGGAGCCTGCAATCACCACTCTCTGAACAAACCCAAAGAGGACTACACACACATGGCTCAGGCAGTGCCAGTCAAGTGTGCGTGTCAACGGGACCCCACGCAGCCCGAGGACACTGCGTTGAGGTAGGGGCATGACACCATGTCCCATGCTGCAACTACTCTGGGACTGGTAGGGTTTGGGACTGGCTCACCCATTAGGCAAACTAAGCAGTAACCTAAGGCAGCAGCTTCTGAGGAGCTGCAAATACGCCCCTGGATAAATAAGCAATTAGAAATTACCCTCAGTACAGTGGTTGGCTTTGTAAAATATGAGCACAAATCCTGCAGAAATCATACATAGATTGAAGGTGGAGATATTATGTCTACGTAATGGCAGGTATTTGTATACACATGTATAATACCTGGGATTGTGCACATATTATAAAATGCTTGCATAAATTGACTTCTCCCATGCTCTGCTCAGACTACATCCCTTATGCCAGCTTGCACTGCACATATTTTTAGACTTGACCTATTAAAAAAATGTGTTCCTGTATATGCCAAAATGCTTTATAAAATTAACCTAAGAGTATTTTTCTGGGATGGTACTTTTAGGGTAATCATGATTGTTGAATTTATCTATCAGAATCTCAGACAAGGCTGTGTGGCACTAGGATCCTCAGCCTGAAAGTTAATTGAGACTGATACAATGGGACATATGGTTTTAACTCTGATCCCAAAATAAATTAATGGTGATTTGTCTCATTCTTCTAATTACAGACCAATTGTTGGCATTCCATTTTTTATAAAGTTAGTTGAATTTGTGGTTAGTTCTCAGTTAGCAAATTATACAGAGCAATTTAACTTACTTCATACTCTCAACATGGATTTAGAGCATTTCACAGCACCCAGACTTATATCATTGACTTCTAAAGTTAAGTTACCATGTGGAGGTAGCATGGTTTTGATGCAGTTTGACAAATCGGCTTCTTTTGAAACAGTAAATCATGCTCTAGTATTGAATTTACTTTCAGTTTATTGTTTGACAGATTCATTTTTCTTATGGTTTGAATCATTTCTTACTCAGCGATGTTATTCTGTATTGAAAGAAAATTCTATGTCAGCTCCATACCTCTCACCTTGTGGTGTGCCTCAAGGTTCCCCAATATCTCCTCTTTTATATAACCTATATATGAGTACATTAGGTAAATGTTTTTTTGGGTCAGATGTTAAGCTTTGATCTTATACTGATGGTATCCCAGTAGATGCAGTAATGGACACTTTTTATTCCAAAATAACTGTTTATATAACGAAGATAGTAGCTTGGTCAAGTGTTATGAGACTTAAGTTAAACAAAGACAAAATAAAAATTCTCTGGTTTGGGCTTGATCATTCTATTCTAATCCACAAGATCATCCATGGTGTATCAGCAAGTTACATGGTCAATCTATTAAACCTTCCGACCAGAAACATGTCAATATCTTCACGATCATACAGTGGTGGAAATAAGTATTTGATCCCTTGCTGATTTTGTAAGTTTGCCCACTGACAAAGACATGAGCAGCCCATAATTGAAGGGTAGGTTATTGGTTGATGCTGATACTACAGATTGTATTCTCTTGTTACTATGTAAGCCGCATTGAGCCTGCGATGAGCGGGAAAGCTCGGGGTACAAATGTAATAAATAAATAAATATTATTTCACACAAATTATTACATTACCTAATGGGCTTTCCATTAAGGTTGATCGAGAATCAAGAGTCCTAGGAGTAATTCTCGACTCTTCACTTTCAATGGGTTTACAGATAAACAATGTTAAATGTACAGCTTTCTTCAGATTAAAAGTTACATTTGTTACATTTGTATTTCTTATTTGAACATTTTAAACTTATTGTTCAGTAAATTCTTTCACTACTTGATTATGGTAATTCTCTGTAGTTGGGACTAATGGTTAAATTATTGTCTAAACTTCAGATGATTCAAAATTCAGCAGCTAGAATGATTTTTCATTCTTCAAAAGTTGAGTGTTTCTCCTCTGTTGGCCAAGTTGCATTGGTTACCAGTTCGAGCTAGAATTCACTTCAAAGTATTATGTCCTGTTTTTAAAGCTTTATATGGTACCTGTTCTGCAGATTTTTTGGATGGTTTTAAGACTTTAAAAACCTTTACTTCATCGAGATCATGTAATTTCTTGCTTTTGGCACTTCCATCTGTAAAATATATTTGCTTCAAAGCATTATTCTCCAAATCTTTTTGTTTTCTGATACTTATCTATGGAATGGTTTACTAGTACAATTATATTGTATAACAAATCCTTTTGCATTTCGGAAAACCTTAAAATATATCTTTTTTCTAATTTAAATAATTGCTATATTGTCTTTTTTTTAATAATGTATAATTGTTTTTTATTATATCCTGATTTATATTTCAATTTAATTCTTTTGTTACCTTGCCTTGAATTCATTTGGGAGATTTGGTGGGTTATAAGACTCTAAAATAACATAACATGAAGGTTCACCTAAGGTAACTAATACCCATGTACTGGCCCCTGAAGGGAGCAATTCTCAGCATCACACAACAGTGACAACCAATGAGCATACTCTGAGTGTATTCATATTTAATTCTGGAGGGAGCTGTGATTTTTGGACCCTGGCTATCAGTACAGTGGCTGACCTAGATGGGGACATGAGGTGGGAGAATCAATTTAAAATAGGGGAAAACTGGATAGCTGTGAATGAAAGCACATAGCATTGGGGCCCGCCTAAAGATCATTTCTCATTGAGCCAAAACCCCAAAGGGGGAGGATGAGGGAACTTCTGAATCAAAAAGAAAACAAAAATCTCACTGTGTGAGATTTTACAGAATGAGCATGTGTTCATTGTGTGAGACTTGAGTTGTTTACCTCCCACTCACCCCCAAAGCAACTGAGTTCTCATCTATTCACCTTTTCAGTCTGTCACATTTTGCTAAGTTTTCACTATGTCTCCACCTCCCTCACTTCTGAACCCTTCTTCTCTCATAACCTCAACATCAAGGCCAGCCTGACAACTAGGTTGGCACCTAGAGTAGCATAATTTTGGAGGTGGCACGGGGCAGTCAGTATGAAGACATCATGGCCTTGAGCATCTGTGCATGTGCAAGGCACACCAGGTTCTGCCCCTCCAGGGGTGGGACCCAGCAGACCTTGTGTACGTGCAGATGCTCAAAGCCCCACATCATCTAAAATGAGTGTGTAGGCATGCTGACTGCTGCATTGGTGCCATCCTAGAGGGGGTAAGAAAGGGAAGGAAAGTCACTGAACACTTCATGGTAGGGAGGAGAGGAGGAAATGGGAGATGCTGAACACTGGGGGGGGGGGGGAAGATGGAGATAGATACTGGACACCATCACGGGAGGGGAGTAGGGAAGGAGAGAGATACTGAAGACAACAGGGGGCAATAGGGTGGGAGAGAGATGTGGGACACCATGGGGGGGGGGGGACAGATAAGGAGAGAGATGCTAGACACCCATTGGTGAGAAAGGGGTGGAATAGGGAAGGTGACACCATGGATGAGGGAGGGGTGGAATAGGGAAGGAGAGAGATGTTGGACACCAAAAATCTGGACATCATACGGGAGTGGGATAGGGAAGGAGAGATGCTGGGCAACATGGGGGAGGGGGAGGGAAGGGAAGGAGAAAGATGCTGGACACCACAGGAAGAGGGAAAGGAAAAGGGAAATGCTGGACTACAGTGGGGTACCGTTTCTGAGAAACAGGAGCCGCATTGTGGTGTTCCCCCAAGGATCAATCCTCTCGCCTCTTCAATTTCTTTTTGTCCCCTTGCTACTTTGATTCAGCCTTTTGTTATTTCAGTGTACATATATGCTGATGATAACCTTCTACTTTTTCCTACCTCCATCACTTGGACCTTTGCAAACCTGTCTCAACTCGGTTGTAAGGTGGATAAAAGACTACCATTTACTTAACACTGACAAGACTGTTTCCTGTTGGCTTTCCGGTGCTTTAACATCCCCTCTTCTCCCATTCAGCTTTTTGGAACACCTATCACCCCAATACCTAGTTTTTGCTACTTAGGAGTTATCCTTGATTCCTCCCTATCTTTCTTACTGTAGATTTCGCACTTATCCAAAGTTAGTTTTTTGATCGTTCGGCGATTACAGGCAGTTCATCACCCCTTTGATTCTAATCAGTCTCATGCTCTTTTTCTTTCTTTTTTTCACATCCTGCCTAGACTACTGTAACATCATTTATGCAGGTCTACCACCTATGGCATTAAAAAAGTTACAAACACTTCAAAACACTGCCTCTAATTTGTGACGCCAGTCGTTATGATCACACTGCACCGTTGTTAAAGCAGTATCATAGGTTACCAGTTCAACAACATATCCTTTACAAAGTAGCAGTACTGATATTCAGACCTCTCTGAATAAGTTTACCTATCTTTCCTGTCTCACAATTCCTTATCCTCCAGCAAGAGTTCACCACTTTATTAATGATCACCGTTTAATCTGAGAAAACCCAATGCCTGGTACTCACCTCGCAATACAATAAGAATAAATTTACCACCATCAACACACCTAAACTAAATCTACCAGTTTCGGACACCCTGAAAATCCTTGGAGTCACCATTGATCGACATCTAACACTTGAGAACCATGCAAATAACATAACCAAAAAGATGTTTCATTCAATATGGAAACTAAAAAGAGTTAGACCATTTTTCCAAGGATTGTCTTCCGCAATCTGGTACAATCACTGGTACTCAGTCATCTGGACTATTGTAACTCACTCTACGCTGGCTGTAAAGAGCAAATACTCAAAAAACTCCAGACAGCTCAGAATATGGCAGCCAGACTAATATTTGGCACACCAAAATACGAAAGCGCGAAACCCTTACGAGAAAAACTACACTGGCTCCCACTAAAAGAATGCATCACGTTCAAACTTTGCACTTTGGTCCATAAAATCATCCATGGTAACGCCCCAGCCTACATGTCAGATCTAATAGAACTACCACCCAGGAACGCAAAAAAATCTTCTCGTACACCCCTCATTCTTCATCCTCCCAAATGTAAGGGTTTGAAATACAAATCAATGCATGCATCTACCTTTTCCTTTACGAGCACGCAGCTCTGGAATGCGCTGCCACGCAACTTGAAAATGGTTTATGAACTGACCAATTTCCACAAACTATTAAAAACATATCCCTTCAACAAAATATATCACAAAGATCAACATGTGTAACTGTATAATCTTTTGAATTTCTAGCACTGTCTTATAATGTCTTTGCTTTCTAGTACTGTCTTATAATGTCTTTTGCTTTAACACCATTATATAATTCACCACCATGTTACACAAACCTTCTGTAAACCTAATGTATATGCACTCTTATTTCCAGTACCCATGATGTATTGTAAGCCACATTGAGCCTGCAAAGAGGTGGGATAATGTGGGATACAAATGCAATAAATAAATAAATAATCCTTCCAAGTCCCAAACTTGTACATTTAGAATCAAATAGGCATTGCATGTTTTTCTTTCTATCACCTCATGTCTGGAACAATCTTTCCCTTTCTCTCCAGAGCAATGTTTCCTTTCGAAGCTTCAAATCTGAACTTAAGACTTGGTTTTTCATACAGGCTTTCAGAGTACCAGATAAACAGAGTTGAGTTTACCAGCAATCCCGCTCTTCTTTTTTCCCCCTTCCTACTATATGAATGTTTTTATCTCCCCTACCCCAGTTCTCTTTCCCCTCCTGCTTTTTCTCTATCCCTCTCAGTGTGATTGAATTAACTTTCCTATTGAAAATTGGAGTTCCTTTCCTTTTTCCTGAAATTTTTGTAATATGTACACCACTCTGCCCCATGTAGTCAGATAGAGCGATATAGTAAGAAATATTGAACTGGGAAAGGGAAAATGCTGGGTATGAGTGGGGGAGGCACATGGCTGAAGACTCACCTAGGGTGTCAGATACCCTTGAGCCAGCCCTGCCCCAATCCCTTCCTCTACAGCATTCTCGTCCCTTTCCAACTCTTGAATGTCTTGATTTCCCTGTGGAGCTACAGTAGCCATGGTGAACTGTCAGCACAACACTTCCTGCTCTTTCACAAACATATCAAATGCATCAGACACCCATTTTTTCCTCACTCCCTCCCCAAATCCTTTTTTCCTCACTCCCTCACCAAATCCAGAAGGATGGTGGAGTACATAATGGAACTGCAAATTATTAAAGTACTGTTTGTTTGTATGAAGTATATATTGTCCATATCTTCTGTTGTACATGTGGGATTTGGTGTGATATGATTTATTTTATTTAGCTCACACCTTTTTCATAGTAGCTCAATGTGAGTTACATTCAGGTACATTGGATATTTCTCTGTCCCAGGAGGGCTCACAATCTAAGTTTGTACCTGAGGCAATGGAGGGTTAAGTGATTTGCCCAAGATCACAAGCAGCAGCAGTGGGATTTGAACTGGCCACCTCTGGATTTCAAGACTGGTGCTCTAACCCACTAGGCCACTCCTCCACTCTCTAGTTATTTATTAGGATTTATTTACCGCCTTTTTGAAGGAATTCATTGTGACTTTATTAAAGTACAGTTTGTATGAAGTATATTTTGTCCATATCTTCTATTGTATTCTATTTTGGATTTGTCATAATATGATATATTTATTTTATTTATTTATTAGGATTTATTTACCACCTTTTTGAAGGAATTCACTCAAGGCGGTGTACAATAAGAATAAATCAAACATGAGCAATAGACAATTACAGCAGTAAAAATATTCAAATAACAATACAAAGTATGGTATAGTATACTACTTACAATGTCAACATAATACATTATAGAACACTTTAATTGACAGTGTAGGGTAATTGACAGTTTTGCTAATTAGCAAAGATATTGCTAATTGTTTATGCATTCTATAGTTTTAAATGACATCTGAGGATTGGATTTCACCAAATTGTAAATTATTTTAAACATTCTTTAGATCAGTAAATGTAAATAATTTTTCAAGTCTGGGAAGTCTTCTTCCAGCTATAGCTGAACCCTCTGAAACAGCTGAGCCTCTCAAGGATGTGTAAAAGAGGAAATTTTTGTGCACCAGTGCTACAAGCTCTCCTTGCATTCTGAGAGGAGAGCTTGCAAATGCAAACACTTGAACATAGAAACATGATGGCAGATAAAGGCCAAATGGCCTTTCCAGTCTGCCCATCCTCCATAACTCTTCCTTTTCCTAAGGGATCCCACATGATTGTCCCATGCTTTCTTTAAATTCCGACACAATCCTCGTCTCCACAACCTCCACCAGGAGGCCATTCCATGCTTCCACCACTCTTTCCATGAGAGAATACATTATGCGCCTGAGATGCTTAAATATTTCTCTCTTCCAGCGTATACATGTTGAGGCATAGGCCTGTCCCTATATGTTTTATGTCCAAGACCACTTACCAATTTTGTTGCCACCCTCTAGATTGACACCATCCTGTTTATATCTTTACATAGGTGCAGTCTCCAGAATTGCACACAGTACTCCAAATGGGGCCTCACCAGAGACTTCTACGAGGGCACCAACACCTCTTTCCTCCTGCTGGTCATCCTTCTGGCTTTGACCATTGCTTTTTCTACCTGTTTGGAAACTTTAAGGTCATCAGACACAATCACCCCATGTACCTTTGTGCACAGAAGCACTTCACCCCCTATATTGTACCTTTCCCTTGGATTCTTGTGACCCAAGTGCATGATCCAGCATTTTTTAGCATTAAATCTTAGTTGCTAAATATCGGACCGTTCCTCAAGCTTCACTAGGTCCTTTCTCATGCCATCCATACCCTCCAGGGTGTTCATCCTGTTGCAGAGTTACTTGCTGAAACAATACCTCTGCTGAGGTCAGTCAGCTATGGGTATTTCATATTCCTCTCAGTTGACTTCTCCTGTCCTGGAACTGTACTTGTGCTCCATTGGTCCACATCCACTGCAAGGGAGATAAGGGGGGGGGGGTGTATTTTGTACCCTATCTCCCTGGCACCCTGGGCAACCTCATGGGAGCACTTACCACCACCCTCTGAGGTGGCAGTAAGGGATCCCAGGGTAACCTGGCAGTAACCGGGCAGCGAGTGTCGATGCCCAATTACTAGCGGGTTAGTGCCACACTAATAATTACATATAAAATTCCTGTAGCACCGGAAATGGTGCATGCTCAAGGTGGAACTTCGGCCGGCAGCCGCATTGGGCCGGCAGTAATCCCGGATTGCCACGTGGCAACCCTTTAGTAAAAGGGCTCCTGAGTGCCTAACTTCTCTCACATGCAAGATTTCAATTTAAAGTATCTTCTTTGACTTATCAAGCATTGTATGGATCTACCCCTGCTTATTTAGGCATTCATCTTGCTTTTTTAAATGATTTTATTTCTAGATCTGCTAGAAATCAGTTTTTATTAAAGTTCCCCTCATTTCGCCATGTAAAGGCAAAGAGGATTTTTCAATCTTCTTTTTCTTATCAGGCTGTACAATTTTGAAATTCTCTTCCTTCTTTTCTCTTAAGAATTTGTGGTTATCTTCAGTTTAGGAAGGCCCTTAAGACATTTCATTTTAAGATATTTTATTAATTTGTGGTAACTGAGTTTTGTAAAAAATTTTTTAGAAAGTATTATGTAATCTGGTTTTAAACATTGTAATTCTTGATATTTGTTCAGTTTTTTGTCTGTAGTTTCCCCGCACTGAACTCTGTAGTGTTTTGCGGGTTAATAATAATAACTGCTAAGGGGTTGTAGCCAAAGGAGGGGCAAGGGTGGGCCAGGGTGTTCCCAGGAGTTTGGCACATATAGAACATTTCAGTTTCCAAGCCTGACAGTAGTCAGGCACGAGCATTTACACCAACCTTTTGACAGGTGTGAAATGCTCATGTGGAACTGCCTTTAGAGAATTCACACTTAGCATGCATCATTCCAACACCGAATTCTGGGCATCATTTACTTACCCTACCCCTATGTGCATGCACTCTTATAACAACATTCATTTCAAATGACAGCCTATCCCTAGTGTGTGTGTGTGTGGGGGGGGGGGGGGGGGGGGCGGGGGAAAGGTTTGGTGAAATGAGGAGCAGTAAGTCACCAAGGCATCCCATAAAGAATGAGGTTTTCCACTTTCTGCTTCATAAGGTCTTCCATTTCAAAAGTTAAATTTGCATGACAATTATACACTCAGACTTTTTGCTGGACCACATATCTCTTCCAGTGAAGGGACTTTATTTATTCACTGATGAACCAGATTTACCAAGTCAAGAGTTGCTGGCACAGAAAACCCCTTTCTATGAGGCAGATGCTGCTAGGGAAAGGGTTGGAGCCAGAGAGACAGTGCAGTATTACTACGAAGAGGAGTCAATCCAGTAAACTGAAAACACATACACAAGAAAATGCTTACATCATTTTACTTTTCCATTTTATTGTGGAACTGGGTTTGTTTCCTTTACATCAAATATCCTCAGTGGAAGAGAGGTATTGCACACACATATCATAAAAGCACTACATATTACTTTCACTGGAAACTAGTTTTCTACATTAGATATGATTTGAAAGAACAGAGGTGATGCAGGATTATAAGACATAGAACCAGACTGACACAAACACCATTCAGAACGAGAGAGGAGGGAGGGGCTTCTCAGCTCCTGACCAGACCACTTCTTTCCAGAGCCTGCAGGGTATTAGACAGCATGCACACCTTTAAAGCATACAGCATCCTTCCTGCTCATCGCTTCCTATTGTTTTAAGTGAAAGGCAGTGGCTTCTGGAACTTGGAAGCTTTCATTTTTTAAATTTTCTATCAAAAATGTTTGTTCTGTCTTTGTTTTCATAAATATATAGAGATGCAGCAAACACTACCTTACCAGCTGAATTAAGACAGGCGCTGGTTGCACCTTCCTAGTTTGTTCTTCTGTTTAAGTGAAAATGTGGAATTTTCTCCATTTCTTCATATATCAAGCTTGTCCGTTTGTTAGCTAATAAATCCAGACATATGAATCAAACATTGCTTTTCTTTACAACTACCACAGCATACTTTCTGCAACAAATGGTTACACAAAATGTTCTCAAATGAAAGCCCATCAGAGCTGAAATTCATGGTGAAGGGAGCAATGTTGTATATATTTTATGAAAATAATTTCAAACCCCAAGCAAATCAGTATATTCCAATGCACGGGTGCATTGGGAGTTCAAAAATTCCAGACTATGATTCACCATCAACAAGTCCATAAGCCTCTTTAAGTGACTGTTCAGTATGTAGGACACCAAACACCAGTAATCTGTACCTGCACTTTCCGCTGATTCAAATATGATTACATGGCATTATAAAACTGATTATTGGCTTCTATGGTTGATAATCATTGAAATGATGTTCCCACACTTCCTTCACATGTGTTTCCCCCCCCCCCCCCCCCCCCAAATGGTATCCTGAAACACACACTGTCCCTTCTGCCACCTAAATCTATTCTTGTCCTTTGACACTGGGTGGTGTGATTCCCCATCAGGCATTGTCCATGATCTCTGGGTATTTAAATTCACAATGCCAATTCCTTTATACTCACTATAATATTTCTAATGTGATCTGCAGTGTGTTTCTCATTTGCAATGCTACCATAAAAATTGCAGTCAAAAAGCCGTAACTATGAATTCATAACCTTTATGGAAAGTGGGTTCTTTATCCTGCTAATGAGTTTAATCAATAGCAGAATGTTTGCTAGGTATCTGTGCAGTTCCACCTTCCAGTCAACACATGTACAGTACATGGTACATGCTAAAGTCTGATAACCTGATTAGGAGTCTGGTTCAACATTAATTTTTTTTCATCTATTAAAATGTATTTTGAGTGATCTGCTATTGTATTCCTGCCCTTTTTTGCTTCCAGCTCAGTTGAATAGCTTCTTCTGCTGAGCCTTCATCTGCAAACCTGCAACAATTCAGGGTTTTATCCCAATCTCTAATCTTCTTGCCCTTATTTGGCTCAGTCATTTCAGTGACAATCCTAGGCCCAGGGTTGGAGTACACAGAGCCCTTCAGAACCTGGCACACTGGCATTCTCAGTTTGGCAAACAAGTGCTACCATTATGCAAAGACTAGGACTCCTTAACCCACAGGCTCTAACTGGTACCTCCACATATGCCCAAACTCTAGCCAGCACAGGGAGCTGGTCAGCCGCAGAAATTGTACCCAGATGTCCTCCATGACAGTCCAGAATTTTCTCCTATTTTGAGTCTATAATATGGCCAGCCCATACCTAGCTGTCTTGTATTTCTGATCATTTTAGTTCCTGCTTCCTGACTGGTCCAGCTGGAACCAGTTCAGGGCTGCCCTGAGCATTTCTGTTCTGCCTCTGAGCTTGTTTCCTGTTGCTTCAGTGTTGTTCTTGTTCAGTTTAAATAAATTTATTTAAAAAAAACTGAAAATTTATAAAAACAAACAGAATGAAAAAAAAAACTGGCAATGAAACAGGAAACTATACAAATGAAAATTGTTGACTGCACATTCTTAATAATTGTACATAGAAGGTGTCAAAACTGCATGTAAACAACCTAAATAGCTGCATTTACATGAACATGTGTGCAAAAATGCCAATATTCTGGATACACGCTAGTCTGTAGAATAGCACCGAAATGAAACGTTGCATAGATTGAAGGTGGGCATTCATAGGGGTGGAATTTAGGCAGATCATCAGCAGCATGCAAGAACCCTATAATCTATGCATATTCTTTAGTGATCTAAGAGTGATTATTGACTGGAATAAGCAATTGTGCCCAGAATATGAGTGCATCAGGGCCGCCGAGAGACTGAACTGGGCCCAGGACAGGGCCTCTGCCCCCCCCCCCCCCGATTGTCGCCACTGCCGCTCCTCCAATCGTCATCCGCTGTTGCCCCCTCCTACCACGATCATCGCCGCTGCCGCAATTCAAATACCTTGGCTTGCGGGGATCCCGAGGTCCCGCCAGCAGAAGACATCTTCCTCCAGTGCCGACTCTTCACTCTGCCAATTGCCTGCCCCTGTGGCTGCTTTTTCTCTCAGGGCTTGCTTGGTTTCAAAACAGAGCATGTGCCCCTGAGAGGAAAAGCAGCCGCTCAGCAAGCAATGGGCAGAAGAGCAGCGCTGGAGGAAGACTTACAGTGTCTGCTCCTCCGGGTCCTCCACAGCCTCCAAGGGGGGCCCAGCACCGTAGTTTTTTCTCTCCTGCTCCTGTTGAGTGATCTTCTCAGGTCCCATCAGGAGCAGGAGAGAGAGTCAGAGAGACCTCGGTGCCAGGCCCCCCTTGGAGGCCCGGCCCTGGGGAATTTTGCCCCCCATGTCCTCCGCCTCGATGGCCCTGCAATGCATTCTTGGCATGTTACAGTGGTATTCTATATAGAAAATCAGGCACCTACTTTTCTTTAGAGCAGAAGTTTTCAACCCAGTCCTCAAGGCACACCCAGCCAGTTGGGGTTTTTAGGATATCCCCATTGAATCCCGACTGGCTAGGTGTGCCCCAAGGACTGGGATGAAAACCTCTACATTAGGGCACAGTTTCCCAAGTCCGGTCCTGGAGTTCTCCTTGCCAGTCAGGTTTTCAGGATATCCACAATGAATATGCACAAAAGAGATTTGCATATAATGGAGGCAGTGTATGCAAATCAAGTTTGGGTGAATCTCTTCATTAAATCCCAATAAATAAATATTCATTGTGGATATCCTGAAAACCTGACTGGCAAGGGGTAATCCAGAATTGGACTTGGGAAACACTGCTTTAGAGCTGCAGCGTACTGGGGGGGGGGGGGCAGTGGGGGCAGTCCGCCCAGGGTGCACACTGCAAGGGGGTTGCAGGGAGCAGCCGTGTGGCTGTCGGCTCTACCAGTTCCCTGCTCCCTCTGATGTTACTTCCTGTTCCGGGGCAGATGGAGCAGGGGAACCGGCGGAGCCCAAAGCCACGCGGCTGCTCCCAGCACTCCAGGAGGTAAGAGCAATGCACCCGGGGGGGGGGGGGGGGGGTGTGTGCAGCGGCGATCCGCTCCCGGTGACAAGCAACCTAGGAACACCACTGCTTTAGATAATAGATTCCAAGCAGGTACATTGGAGTTGCCCCAGTGTAGGTGCTCCTATGTAGAATTACCCTCCACATGCGAGCGAAGCTGCTTGTGATGTTATGTCTTTCAGGTTCAGCTTTTAATGGACAGTGCAGAGTGGTGAAAGATCATGCTATCTCCCACATTAGACTTTTCACCGTGTGGTTGATTCCCATGAATTTGATTTTACTGCTCAAGCATAAGGGCAGTCTAAAAATACACCCTCTGCAACCGGTACTAACACACATGAAGTATATGTGAGAGAACCATTTTCTATTTCCAAAGCACAAGCAGGTTACGACTGAATTCCAGTGTGGAAAGCAATGAGGACTGCAGAACAGGACATCATGAACTACAGAATCGACTGGTCATCCTATATCAAAGAATATCCTGTTTCATTATAGGACAAATTAATTCATTTCTGTTTCAATATATTCTGACAGAAGAAAATTGTTTTGGAACGTTAATGCTTATTTGATATGAAAATGTGCCCCCCCTCCCAAAAAAGAAAAAACCGCGCATGGGCTGGATGAAATGGCAGGTAATTCCGTCTTTCTGAAAGGAGAGGTAAAAATATTTCTCCTTTCATCAAAGCCTCGAACTGTTTCTACATACTACTGTAGCAGTAAAATAACTTATGTGGAGAAAGAGCTGATAAAAAGCTGCAAATAAATCAAGCTGGTGTGACCAAGAGAAGAAATTTGTGTTTAACTTTGATGCTTTGTGAATCCAATAGTGGAACTTTGTGCTGACCCACCGTCTAACTACAAAATCTTTGCTAACATATATAACATAAATAAAATAACATTTACAAAAGTCTAAACATTTCACAATGTTGGTGATTCACAGCATTAAATAGTCTAAGTCCATTCTTCAAGAACATTAGAGTTAGCAGTGCAACAAATGACAAAATCAAAAGTTAAAATGACCTGTTGGCCAATGACATCAGCTATATGTATTTCAAATGAAATGAACGTGCCATTCACTGTTTCTAGTGGAAACTACAATTTGATTAGTATGGAATACCACAGTCTTCCATTTGTTCAAAACTACAGGAGGGCAAAAAGCGTCATTCTCAATTGTGATCGTGTACTGCACCCATAATCCTGCTGGGCAGGTTTTAGTGGGTCATGATCACACGGAACCTCAAAGTGCCATTCTTATTTTTACCCTGACTTTTCTGGAATGTTCCGATTCAGTTTCAGGCAGAGATCCAATAAGCCCCCGCCCAGGACTTCAACTTGCATATTGATCTCTTTATCTGCCACCATTAAAAAACGTTATTTAAGGGATGATGCCCTAACTTGCAAATTTAAATATATTGTACTGATGTTTACTCATCCATTCCCAAGACTGAAATTAACATCTAGGATGCACAGTACTGCAAGCCAATTTACAGTGATCTCTTTCTTTTACCATGGGAATAGATATTTATTTGTCTTTAGTAGAACTATAACTACTTTGTTAGTTTGTGTTAGATTTAGCTCACATACTTTGAAGCGCGAGATGGAAATATGAAGCCTATCTATAGCCAAGGCTAGCCAAGCACAGTCTAATTAGCTTTCAATTGCCTGCAAAAGCTGAACATAATTAAGCCCTCCCCCAAGATTCCTGGCAACTAAGATGCCTTTCAGTTAATTTCTGATTCATCAGGGGCTTCTCCCATCAGTGCCTACTAGAAAACTTCTTGCTGAGTCACCAAAGCTTTTCCCAGGCATGGAACAGGCCCAAATACGTCAGGCTTAGTCATAGTCATAATGCAGGCCACAGTCTACATTTATCTAAGGTTTACTTCGCAGGACAACATGCCTCAGTCAGGCTGACAAGGGCTGGTCCAGTGCATTTATCTCTGGCATGTAGCCATGTAGAAAAGGGCTGAATCTAGCCCTTACTAAATCAGACCTTAAATATTATAAATAAATGCACTGGCTTAGTGCCACATTTTGTTGTGTTCAGATCTTCAGAAATAATATAATTTGTCACACATGTATTATCAAATTATTAAAAGAAATTACCTTTATCCAAAATGGAAACCTTTGTGTCCCCTGTAAAACCTTTTGATCAACAAAGTTCACCTATAAAAAAAAATATTCTGTACATTTTTACTCCTAACTCAATGAAAAGAAATTATAGCACATATAACAACGGTAAATGCAGATTCCCTGAAAACCTTTCCAATATATAGCATCTTCCAATACGTTTTTCATTTCTCATGACCTGTGGCACTTCTTTCTTGCTCTTGCGGGTGCAAAAGAAGCTTTTCTGTCACACTTTGTGATGCTTTTAGGTGCACTGGCTGAAGGAGTGTCCAACCAATCGGTTCGGTAGGAGGAGGCGGATTTCACCAATCAGTAAGCCACCACTACCACACATGCAGGCACATACACTCCTTACTGGCCGAAACAATACTCCAGCACAGTTATTTCACACATTTGCCGTCTCACACTAAAAAATAAGTGCACTGAGTGTCTTTGTACATTCAAGTCCACTTTCTAAGGCAAATTGTTCACCGTACGTGCTCCATCCCAACTGCTTTGGTATCTTGCTTCAGTAAATTGATCTCAGTTTGGATGTTCAAGCATGCAGGACTTGTCAATCTGAGAGGACAGAATAGATTTTTACGGGGAACATGCTCAGTCCAACATTTTTTGAACATTAGAAAGCTTGAAACCCATTTGAAAACCTAAAACAATTTGCATGTTCAGTTTATAGCTACTATTACTGCATGTTATTTCTTTATGCACTATAGTTATACTTAAGATTATATTAAAATCTATGTCCATGTTACTAAATCTAGGCGCCATCAAACTAATCCAGACTAATGTAAAATAAAAACCAGCTTGTCATGTAACAGCATAAGCAACCACATCTATTGCTGTCAGTCTAATGGTCTAAATTTCAGATATCGCCCCTTTCCCCTCTCTCCCTCTCTTTTGTCAAGTGCATAATGCTGGCCAAAGTCAGTTGGGTTTTCTAGTGCATGGTTTCTTATCATCCACGCAAAATGACTCTGGATCACTAATCTGTAATGTTGCTGTAATCTGAACGTATTGTGAGAATACTGTTTGCCTTAGCAAAGAACAAAAACCGAAATAGGTGTAAGTGACTTGCATCACCATGAAACAGTATAGCGTTTGGCAGGTATTCAGTGGCTGGGTTAGACTGACTTCATTTTTGTACAAAAGGCATTGTCAAACTGAACGGAAGAATTTCTGGAAATCAAAGTTTGATGTGGTAGGTATATGTTCTTGATTTTACAGTTCAATCTTGCACGCAGGGAAAGATTCATTCTTGCATAACAACCGTGCTGCTGCTGGCTAACACCATGATGTGAGGGTCCTGCTGTTTCTCGTGGGTGTCTTGGTACCAGTCCCTCATCACTTCTGAATCATGGGTTGGATGAGTGTCACCTATGACATGAAACCACAGAAAGAACAGATATCAACTTAGAAATTGCTAATATAAATTTGATGCATTTATGAATGTGTGTATAACTGCTTTGAATTTTACCAAAGCATATGAGAAATCGCTGATGCATCCTTCTTTAGCAATCATCCTTTTTATGAATGCAAATTTATTTCAGAAAAAAAACATCAAAAGTCAAGCAGGCTATGTGATAAAGGTTTAGCAGCTTAGGAGAAGAAAAGGTAGCTATGGAGAGTTTTCCTGCATATCTATCTTTTGAATAAATGTTAATTTTAATATCATGTCATCCTTCTCCTGATGCTAAGAAAATGCAATTGACTTTCACAAACTTGAATATACAATATCAAATTAGTTTTGTCTAATCTTCTTATTTATTTATTGACTGTACCAATTGAATTGAAGTCCATAAGGCATCTCATACATGGTTAGCACGCATAATTTTTAGAGCATGCTAAAAATGCTAGCATTTGTAAAAGACCCTAAATATCTGGGAGAGCATACTGGCAGTAACAGAAAATCAAAAGAAGCCTGTAGTATGGATAGTTTTCAGAGTCAAAATTGTTGTAAATATAATACAAGCTTGGAGTCAAATTAATTTGTAAATCGCACTTCAGTAAGAACTAGATTAGAATTTCTTTTGGTTCTTTCAATGCCTTCCTTCAAAATGCATGATCTGGTACCATGAAAGGAAAATGAGCCCCAGGCTTACCTGCATATTGTTTCCCCACTGTGCCTTCCCTTCCAAAAGACAGTCCAGGACGGCCCTGCTTGGTTCGTTGGCGGCCGCATCATTCCCACTCACCACATAGTAAGAGGACCCTCACCCTTTTAAAAAACTCTATATCAACGTTCTTGCAGTTACTGTGATTGGGAATATAAACCAGGTCCAAATACACAGGAGGTCCCGGAGGTACAGCTGTTGATTTTGCTGGTTATTAGTGCCACTCCCTTGGAATAAAAAATAAGCACATTAACTAGGTTCATTTTCCCACCGCGATGAACTTAGTTTACTGTTATGGTAATACTGCTCTTTACCCACATTCTTAAGAAAAAAAGTTGCTAATGACCACAGAAGCCTGCACCTAATGCAATAAAAATTAAACATTATAAAGCAGAGCTAAGACGATGCAACTGATTCAAATCTTGTGCACACCTGCATATTTGTTCTTTGTGGGGCCTCTGTTTCCTAGAAAACACAGTCCCCCCGACATTCAAAACCATTTTGGCCAGAAACGGCACCTGGTGGTTAATGGCACTTAACCAGTTATCCGGCATATTCAGTGGGGATAGCCAGTTATCCCTCACTGAATATCCCAGGTTAGGGCCTAGGAGATAAACCGGCTATATATATTCAATTCATATCCAGCTATTGTAAGCAGCCACATTAGGCCACTTAAATAGCTGGTATTCCTTAGCTGGTTTAAAGATAACCGGCTATCTTTGAATATCGACTTAGCCGGTTACATTTATACCGGCTAAAAATAACCAGATATTCAATGCCAGTCACCAGAATGGCTCGGCATTGAATATCCGGCTGACCACCGATCATAAGAGTTAGCCGGACTCCCTCTCACAGTCTGAATATCGGAACCAGTATCACGCAGTACGATTGGCTGATTTAACTTTTAACAACTTAAGGGTCTGTTTGCTAAGCATTTTCCCAATAGACACAAACTCCCGAATTCTATAAATGGTGCTAAACAATTGCGCACCCAATTTAATTGAATAACAAGCCAATTAGCACTGATAATTAGGCCCTAACAATCAATTATCGGTGCTAATGGGCATTAATTACAATTACGGGCATAAATTTATGTAGGTGGATTTGCACGTAAATCCAAAAAAGGGGGTGTGGCTGTGGGATGGCCATGGGCAGATTCGGGGCAGTCCCATAGTTTGAGTGCTGTTAGAGAATAAGGGGAACTGTATCTAATTTAGGTGTGGGGATTTACACTAGGGTTTCGTTGTTGTAAACGGTCACGCCTAAACATAGTCGCAGTTCCTGATGCTAAGCGCTTTTCTATACACAGTACATAACTTGAGCACTGTTTATAGAATAGCGCTGTGATTTTTTTGGGGGGTGCCGACTTTTTAGGCACCATTTGTTGAATTTAAAAGCTCAGAACAGGAGAAAATCTTAAACAGACCCCTAAATTCTTATGCATAGTTGACCTTGTATTATACACTTTACAATAAGGCAACTACTAAAGTTAGATTGTTATTCATACATATTTTATTGCTGATATCATGATAGGTACTGTAGATCAATGTTGAAACACCTTTTCTCCTATATCTGTGGAAGAAGTTAGGTCCCTGTTGTGAAAGCTATCTCACTCTCATTGTCTATTGGATAATTGTCCGTGCTGGCGTTGGCACGTGTTTTTCAAGTGCGCCGAGGCCCCCTTTTACTGCAGCGGGTAAAAGGCAGGTTTTCTTTTTTTCAAGAAACGGCCAAGCGGCAAGTGAACCACTTGCCGCATGGCCATTCAGGAGGGAGCACTTCCCACCACAAGGGGCTCCCGCACTAACCCGGCAATAACCAGGCAATGCGTGGCAATACCCGATTACCACTGGGTACACACCGGTGCTACAAAAAACCTTGAAATATTTTTGTAGCGCCAGAAATGGCACGTGCTGGAGGAAGGGAACTACTGCCGGGCTGCTGTGGTAGCTTGGCGGTACCTCCCTTGTAGCAAGTGGTAAGCCCGCGTTGGGCTTACTGTCACCCTCGTAAAAGGGTCCCTTAGCTATAAGTGATTTGTTAAGGCTGGGCTCTTTGCATCTGATATGGACCAGATTGTGTTGACTCCAATACCTAAGGCAACTGGTTTGCATTTATCACAGCCCGCTAGTTTTCATCCAGTTGATAGCACACCATTTGTTTCATAAAAGTAAATGAGTCGTATGTTAGTAGATGGTTTGCTGAGTATTTGGAAAGGTTTTCGTGTTTACACTTTTCACAGTTTGACTTTATGCATATTATAGTACTTATATTAATATTAACTTCGCCTATTAAAAGAGTTGTGTTTAGGTAGGCAGACTATTTTGCTTCAGTTGGTAATACTGCGGCTTTTGATGCCGTGGATCATGATTTGTTGCTGGAAAGACTGAGTGAGATTGGTCTAGTGGATTCAGTTTTTAATTGGTTCCCGGAGTTTTTAATTAATCGAAGCTGTGTCCGGAAAAAATAATTCAGCCTCTCAATTTTGGTCTTCTGGATGTGGAGTGCCCCAGGGATCTCCACTATATCCTCTGCTTTTTAACTTATGCCATCTTTAGGTTCTATTAAGTTGAAAGCAGATGAGTTGTTACTTTCTTACGCTGATGATATTTTAATGCTAATATCTATACTTGATGATTTTAGGTGATAGTAAATTAATGTTCCTAACATCATTGTACTTCCGTCCGGCAAACCTCTTCTGTTGAGGATAAATCTCAAATCTGGGGGAGGGGGCATTATTTAGTCATCCTTAACTATAGAGCCTCAAATAAACCATCTTTGGCAAAAGACTTTTTGTTTTGAATGAGACAATTACATCTTATAAGACCTTATTTTGATCAAGTTTCTTTTGCTTTATTGGTTCAGATGTTGATCTTGTCTTATTTAGATTATTCAAGCAATCAACCCTCTCAATTGCTATAATATAGGATTATAAAGGAGGAAAAGACTTCAGAAGCTCAACCTTTTTTGTTAATTGAAAGATTAACTATATATGGTTGACGCCTACTATATCCATTATTCAAGGACTTGCCCTGTATTTTTCAAATGGATATTAGGCCAGCTCCTCATCAGTCAAAAACCTCCTGAAAATTCTTACAGACTTGTCAATATCTAATAATTGGCTGCACTTATCTGAGCTTTGTGGCATAAATCTGGCTGGGGACGCTCTACAGCAAGCTTCTGTTTCGCTAATTGCTTCTTTAGGAGCGATGTCCACCGCCTTTCTAATTTGCTCTGAAAAGACATATCCATTTGTAAGCATTGAGAGACCTAGGGAAGTGATTACAGGGTAAGGATTCACCTATAAGGACTCACTTACCTTATAGTCTTCAGCCTGACTCTTTATTGGAATTGGACTGAGAAAATGGCTGCCTGTTTTAAAACTCACGGATTCGAGTCCCTCCCCCTAAAGGGGTGGATTCTATTTCTTAAAGGTACAGGGACTTGCCTTGAATTTAAAGGAAAGCACTCCATTCTATTCTGCTATTCAGACCAATGGGAGTTAAAGAGTTTAATTTATGTATCCATCTTTGCTCTATTTGAGGGCAAGTCCTTGATAATGGATATAGTAGCATCAAACCATATATAGTTAATCTTTCAATTAACAAAAAAGGTTTGAGCTTCTGAAGTCTTTTCCTCCTTTATAATCCTATATTATAGCAATTGAGAGGGTTGATTGCTTGATTCAATATATAATGGTAGTTTACCAGCAGTTTTCCATCGGTTATCTTATTTAATCACATATTTAGATTATTGTAATGTGTTGTACTTGGGTTATCCTCAAAGTTGTTGAATAAGTTACAACTTATTCAGAATACTTCAGCTCAATTGATTTATAAGATCAAGAACTTTGATAGTGTTTCATCATGTATGGCAGCGTTGCACTGGCTTCCAATACTTAAGAATTCTTTTTAAGTCAGCATGATTAGTGGTTTCAGACACTCTATGGGCTCACGTCAGAATTACTGTTTAGTTTATTGAATATTTTTCTGATTAGTTATTTGACTTGTTTGCAAGTTTTATTAGTATTTCACCCCCTAGTTTTAGGGTTGTTCTTTTTTTTTTTAACCAAGTTTTAGTTCATAACATTGACATTCGTATACACAGACAGTAATCCAATCATACTTTAAACTTATAAATAATCCTCCTAACTTATCTCAGACTGGAATAGAATTTTGGCCACAGCTTTATTAAACATTTAAAATCACTTACATTAAATAAATTATTGAACCAATACAAATTATTACAATAGTATATTTGCATCCAGAGCAGCTTACAATAATTCAGAGCCATTTGGTAGCGAAACTAGCTCCTTTGCCAAAATTTTACCCCCTCTTTTGTCCATGTGACTTTTGCTACCGTTAAGCCACCCGTTCACTAGTGGCGGTGCCACCCATGAATTACCCTTATCCATCAAACCTCATTCCCACACAAGTTATATAAGCAGCAACTGGTGACTCTTATTCTCATGTACCAGGCTGACCTCAAAGTTGCAACCGGGAACAGTGCGGCCCCGCGATCTTTTTCACTGTTTTTGCCGCCATTGCTGAAACAGCAGCAGTAGTGGTGGCCATGGCAGGAGGGTATTGTGTGGGAGTGAGGAGGGCCTGGTACACCAGTGGCAGTGGGGGGTGTCCAGTGGGGGGGGGGGGGGGAGAGATGGAGTTGTGTTGGGGGGGGGGCTGAAAAAAAGCCAGACACTGGATGGAGGGGGAGGGGGACAGGGTGCTGGATGGAAAATGGAGGGGGAGGGGGGGACAGATGCTGGAAGGAGGGAGAGGAGAGATGGGGACAGACATTGGATGGAAATGAGGAGAGAAGTGGCAGATGCTAGAAGTAGGGAGAAGAGGAGGGTCAGAGGCTGGATGAGGGTAGAGAGGGGGTCAGATGCTGGATGGAAAGGAAGAGAAGGGAGAAGAGGTAGATAATGGATATAAGGAAAAGAGGAGGGCCAGACACTGGATGTAGGGAGAAGTGGAGGGCCAGATGCTGGATGAGAGGGAGAGAGGGGACAGATGTCAAATGGAAAGATGGAGATGAAGGACAGACACTGGATGAGGGGAATAGAGGGGATAGATGCCAGATGGAAGGGAGAGAGAGGATGCAGATGTTGGATGAAACAGGGGAGAGAGAGGGGCCTGAGTGGATGGAAGTGAGGAGAGAGAGGAGAGAGGGGCTAGGTGCTGGTAGAGGAGGAGAAAAAGAGGAGAGACTCTGGATGGAATGAGGAGAGAGAAGGGTCAGATGCTGGACTGAAAGTGGGGAGAGAGGGGTCAGATGCTGAACTGAAAGTGGGGAAGAGGGGGCAGATGCTGGATGAAAAGGGGGGGATAGAGGAAGCAGATGCTGGATGGAAAGAGGGGGGAGAGAGAAGGGCAGACGCTGGTGAGAGTTGAGAACAGATCAAGAAAAGAAGAAACAAGAGACTGGGACCAACACAATTAGAAAAAGTAAACGGCCAACAATGGTAGGAAAAAAGTAATTTTATTTTAGTTAGGATAAAGTAGTGGGTAGCTGTGTTAATAAATACAGAAAATGGAAATAAGGTGATAACTTAGTCCAATTAAAATACATTTTTGATTAATGTTTGGAGACCCATCCCTCCTTTCTCATGTCACAAAAGAATACCTTAACAGCAGTATACTGTCCTGACCTGAGGAAAGAGGTTTTTGGACTCTGAAAGCTATTGAAAAATGTATTTAGTCCAATAAAATGGTATCATCATACCTTCCATTTTTTGTTTTATTTGTATTTATTAACCTATAGTATAGTGATTGAAATATGTCAGTTTTGAAATTTGCATCTGCTATTGAGACCCATGAGACTACCACAAGAAGTCTCAGCCACATTTTGAAAACACGGTGGCGCTGGTGGGTGGGGAATAGTGGCAGCACAGTGGGCAAAAAAGAACATGCTCACCTCCACAGAGGAAACTAGACCACCAGTGTCCTTCAGGTAGGACCGGGATGGCGGTGGTGTCAGCTGTGGCAAGTAGGGGGTGTCGGGCAGTGGCTGCGTGGGGGCCCCAGACCACCTCAGTGCCCGGGGCCCAGACCACTCAGTCCACCCTGGCTTGTTATATAAAGGTGATTGTTAGTGGCCTATTCTCCTGCAAGGGCCTCCTTCCTTCTCCACCAAGCTTGGTTCCTTTGTTTACTTACTTTCATGTCCCTGACTATTTCTACTATCTTGTCCTGAATAGTCAGCTAGGGTATGACCTGACTCTCCAATCGAGGACTGCCCTCTGTGCCACCTCTGCTACCGATCTCAGGCTCTGTTCTTATTGGTTCTTCTTTCTCTCTCCCCTGGGCATGTGGGTACTCGACCCCTCTGCACCATGAGCCAGACATTCTCCATCTTGCCTTGGATGGCACATTTTCCGTCTCCCCTGAAGAACACTTTTGTCGTTTTACCTTATTCATTCTTTCTCTCAAGATATTGAGCAAACCCAGCACCCCATCTCTGAACTGCCTTTCATCTACCTGACCTCTCTCCCACCTCTGCAATAAAGCTTTCTTTCTGCAGATTTCCATCTCCACCCACCAATACAGCTCTCAGAACTACGAAGTCTCTTGCCTTGGGGCATTAACTTCTGAGTATCTACTGAGTAAATTAGCTACATTTATTCAATAAAAGTAAATTTCAGAAAAAGAAAAGAGGCTTCTGGTGTGTGGCTGATGTGTTGAGGTTATACTTCTTGGATATTAAAGCTTTAAGGAGATTAGGCTTTAAGAGGCCGTGACAGCACTTGAATAATGGATTTCTAAGTAACAGTCTGCCCTGCATCATCATAAACCACATGTATACTTATGGAAACCTTGGAAACACCAACATTTTTAAATGAACGTGCATTATCTCACAACTTAAAACTTTAAACCATTATAGTAGACTTGAGTCTGGTCAACCTCTTACACACATCACAGTATCCTGGAAAATAAGTACTGCAGTGGCACATATCTCTAAACTTTACTTTATAACAAATATAAAATGCCTTATTAAACTGTATTAATAAAATAAGTCTTCTTGTCCCTTCCTCGGTTCCACTGGTTTCTCTCATTTCTGAAGCTGATATTCACCAGTGTTCCTTCCACCCCCTTTTCCTTATGAAGGCGAGACAAATAAAGGATTCTCTGCCAAATTACACTGTGAAGTAACACTAAGAGGGGCATAATCGAACGGGGCGCCCAAGTTTTCATGAGGGCATCCTCGCAGGATGGCCCCGCGAAGGGGCGGGGAAACCTGGTATTATCGAAACAAGATGGGCGTCCATCTCTCGTTTCGATAATACAGTCGGGGACGCCCAAATCTCAATGTTTAGATCGACCTTAGAGATGGTCGTCCCCAGTTTTTCAGCCATAATGGAAACCGAGGACACCCATCTCAAAAATGACCAAATCCAAGCCTTTGGTCATGGGAGGAGCCAGAATTCGTAGTGCACTGGTTCCCCTGACATGCCAGGACACCAACCGGGCACCCTAGGGGGCCAAGCAGTGGACTTCACAAATTGCTCCCAGGTGCATAGCTCCCTTCCTTGGGTGCTGACCCCCCACACCCCCACTCCCTACAACTGTACAATACTACCATAGCCCTAAGGGGTGAAGGGGGGCACCTACATGTGGGTACAGTGGGTTTCGGGTGGGTTTTGGAGGGCTCATATTTTACCACCACAAGTGTAACAGGTAGGGGGGATGGGCCGGGTCCTGCCTGCCTGAAGTGCACTGCACCCACGAAAACTGCTCCAGGGACCTGCATACTGCGTCATGGCGCTGGGTATGACATTTGAGGGTGGCATATAGGCTGGCAAAACAAAATTTTAAAGTTTTTTTTTAGGGTGGGAGGGGGTTGGTGACCACTGGGGGAGGAAGGGGAGGTCATCCCCGATACCCTCCGGTGGTCATCTGGTCAGTTCGGGCACCTTTTCATGGATTGGTCGCAAGAAAAAATGGACCAAGTAAAGTCGGCCAAGTGCTCGTCAGGGATGGCCTGCTTTTTCCATTACCGACCGAGGATGCCCATCTCTTAATCACGCCCCCAGTCCCGCCTTCGCTACAGTGCTGACACCCCCCCCCCCCCCATGAACTTTGGTCGTCCCCGTGACGGGAAGCAGTTGAGGACAACCCAAATCGGCTTTTGATTATGCCAATTTGGGCGACCCTACTACTACTTACTACTACTTATCATTTCTAAGCGCTACTAGATGTACGCAGCGCTGTACACTTGAACATGAAGAGACAGTCCCTGCTCGATGGAGCTTACAATCTAATTAGGACAGACAGAACAAATAAGGGATAAGGACAAAGAGTAGCAAGATTCCGTGCAGAATCCTAAAGAGTAGCAAGATTCCGGAATCCCATAGTAGCAAGATTCTGTGCAGAATCCCAAAGAGATCCTGAGAGAAGGACGCCCATCTCCCGATTGTGTCGGAAGATGGGTGCCCTTCTCTTTCAAAAATAAGCCTGTTAAGCTTGCAAAGAAGTTACTTAGAGCCTAGGTAGCAAGCTTAATAGCACCAGTTCTGAAAACACAAATACTGATAACTGTACCTTTAAAATGGCAGCAGTGAATATACAGAATCGCAATATACTTCCTATTGGAAAAAACAGACAAGTCAGACTCCTATGACTCCACACACAAATTACATGCCAGCAGAATCTCTCACTTTGATCACTCACAGAGCATAGACCAATCTTCACCAATTACAGAATAAAGGACCAAAATTAGAAAAGGAAACACTGAGAAATCACAATCTCTGTAGCAGTAAAGCACAGGAGAAATAAAATGAAAGGGATTACCTACTGTAGGGAGCAAAATACAAGATCACTTTCTACCCCAAAATAAAACCCAAAAACAAATTCTCTGGATACCCATGAAAAGTTAAAATGTTGTGGGACAACAGTGAGCTGTATTTTCAAAACACTTAGATTTACAAAGTTACATGGGGACTCATTTTTGAAAGAGAAAAGCATCGAAAAGGTGGCATAAAGAAGCATTTGGACGTTTTTCTCAAAAAAACATCCAATCAGTATTTTCGAAACCTATTTTTCATATGTTTTTCTATGCTGTTCTTCTGAAGTGCATTTAAATCTCAAGGGGGTATGTTAGGGGCGTGTTAAGGGTGGGATTTGGGCATTCCTAAGACTTGGACATTTTTTCAGGCCATAATGGAAAAAAAAGAAAACTGTCCAGACTCAAAACTAAGATGCTTTAAAGCTAGACCGAATAGGGCACAAAAAGGGTCCTAAATGACCAATACCACTGGAGGGATCAAGGGTTACCCTCCTATACTTAGCCACCTCTATGCCAGCCTCAGATGTTTAAAGTCAGGTCTATTAGAGCAGCATTCTGTCCATGGAATAGTGTAGTGGGTCGATGCAGGTCCCTATTTCCATCTACTTGTCACACTTGTGGTAGACAACTGTGACATACACCAAAGTCACCAAAAACCCTACTGGCACCTACATATAGGTGCCCCCCTTCACCCCTAAGGGCTATTGTAGTGTGTACAGTGGGGGGTAGTGGGTTTTGAGGGCTAAGAGGAACAAGATAAGGGAGGCAAAGGTGAGATGTGTACCTTGGGAGCATTCTAATGAAGTTAACAGAAATGGCCCTCTAGGGTGTCCCATTGCTTTCCTGGGATGGCTGGGGGACCAGTCTACTAAAAATGCTGGCTCCTCCTACATCCCAATGGCATGAATATCTACTTTTTACACTTATTCGTTGTTTTTTTAATGGACTAAAAAAACAAAACACTCAAAACAAAAAAATCTTGTTCAAAAAGTATTACAAAAAAAAAAAAAGATAGACTTTTTCTTTTTCAAAAAATTACCTTCTTTCCTACTTGGATTTTGGATGATTTGTGCAAAACGCCAAAGTCAGACTTAGACGTCATAATCGAAAATGCCCCTCATAATAACCTATGGAACGTTAAGTACTTCTTTAAGTGCTTTGAAAATGAACCCCAGTGTCTCCAGCCAACTTATTAGTGGAACATAACCACAAAAGCATGATATGGTCACATTTTCAATAGGTAATACTAGAGCCCAGCTACAGAACTGGTTATTTTGAGTTAGTCTTCACTGGACCAACTTGCTTTCCTTGTGCCATCACCATCCAGGGGAGATCCGGAATTATAGACCGGTGAGTCTGACGTCGGTGCTGGGGAAAATGGTACAGGCTATTATTAAAAACAAAATTACAGAGCACATCCGAGGACATGGATTACTGAGACCGAGTCAGCATGGCTTTTGTGTGGGGAAATCTTGCCTGACCAATTTACTTCAATTCTTTGAAGGAGTAAACAAACATGTGGACAAAGGGGAGCCGGTTGATATTTTGTATCTGGATTTTCAAAAGGCGTTTGACAAGGTACCTCATGAAAGGCTACAGAGGAAATTGGAGGGTCACGGGATAGGAGGAAACGTCCTATTATGGATTAAAAACTGGTTGAAGAATAGGAAACGAGAGTGGGGTTAAATGGGCAATATTCACAATGGAGAAGGGTAGTTAGTGGGGTTCCTCGGGGGTCTGTGCTAGGACCGCTACTTTTTAATATATTATAAATGATTTAGAGATGGGAGTAACTAGCGAGGTAATTAAATTTGCTGATGACACAAAGTTATTCAAAGTCGTTAACTCGCGACAGGATTGTGAAAAATTACAGAAGGACCTTACGAGACTGGGCGGCTAAATGGCAGATGACGTTTAATGTGAGCAAGTGCAAGGTGATGCATGTGGGAAAAAAGAACCCGAATTATAGCTACGTCATGCAAGGTTCCACGTTAGGAGTTACGGACCAAGAAAGGGATCTGGGTGTCGTCGTCGATAATACACTGAAACCTTCTGCTCAGTGTGCTGCTGCGGCTAGGAAAGCGAATAGAATGTTGGGTATTATAGGAAAGGTATGGAAAACAGGTGTGAAGATGTTATAATGCCGTTATATCGCTCCATGGTGCGACCGCACCTTGAGTATTGTGTTCAATTCTGGTCGCCGCATCTCAAGAAAGATATAGTGGAATTGGAAAAGGTGCAGCGAAGGGCGACTAAAATGATAACGGGGATGGGATGACTTCCCTATGAAGAAAGACTAAAGAGGCTAGGGCTTTTCAGCTTGGAGCAAATAGATGGATATGTCTGAAACATTTAACAAAGCTGAGATTAGCATAAATACCCAACTGAGCATTTAAAAGTCTGTCCTTTAATGATGATGCATGTTCAGAAATCATAGCCATATGTATAGACATGCACACACCAGAACAGGCATCCATACACACATTGCAAAAGTAAACAACTTCTACAGAGTACATCCAAAACTTAATTTTTATTTTCTCATTTCCATCTTCCAAAATTCTAGACAGCAGATGTATTAGGACGCAAAGCAGTCCAAAACAAATAAAGTCAGAAACAACACATTTTATACCTAATTGTTCAACCACCTTTGGGATTCACCTTTGGGTTTAAAAAGCAAAACTATGTGCAAGTTGTGGTAACAGGGGCCCTGCGGTAGCATCGGTGTTTGAATTTGCCATGCACTGAGGCCCCCTTTCACCGCAGCGGGTAAAAGACTTTTTTAAAAAAGACAAAAGTTAAACACTTGCCGTGCGGCCATTTCCTAGGGGAGCCCTTACCGCCACGAGTAAGGGCTCCTATGCTAACCTGGTGGTTAAAATATAAAAATATTTTTTTAGCTCCGGAAATGCCACATGGTGGGGGCGAGAACTACTGCCACGATCCTGTGGTAGACCAGTGGTAGTGCCAAATTGTCGTGCGGCAAACCTGTGCTAGGCTTGCTGCGGCTTTGTAAAAGGGCCCCTTTATTCCTCCCTCAAGAGTAAATTATCCAAGTTTCCTGTCCTCCAACTCTGTCTGAAAACTTTATAGACAAAAAGCTAGGTTCATCTACTGAGTGGCCTGCTGTATTCCAATGGGTGACGAATGGTGCTGATTCAATATTCCTGTTGATGGAGCTTCAGTGTTCAGTTATACGAGTCTTTATCATTCATGCTGTCTTACCGATGTACAAAAGAGAGCACGGACATTGGATGATATAAAGAACCTGTGCAGTGTTGCAATTCAATGTATGACACAGCTTATACTCCTTTTCTGTTTGTGGATATGTGAAGATGTCTATCTCCCAGGCATGGTGACAAACACTACAGTTACCACATTTTTTATGTTCCAAGGAAACCTTGGAAGATGTGGACCGTAATTCAGGCATGGTGAAAGGGACAAGCTTTTCTTTTAGGTGTGTCTTTCTTTCCTGGAGTGTAATAACTCATCTTGGTCTTCTAATCTCTCACCTGAGTGTACATGATGTACTGGGTAACGTCTCTGAATTAATCTTTGTGACATGACGGTAGCCTGGCGACTGAAGTTGTCAAAGTCTGAGCATGTTCTTTGAAGGTGCAGATATTGACAAAGTGGTAAGTTCTTCTTAAGATTCTGATGGTGGTGGAGGTCACGTGATGCACTAGAGAGTGAAGGACGTGGTTCCGTGCTCTCTTAGGCCCATTCGCCAATTTTATGCAATTTTCGATCGCAAAGTGCTGAAATCGAGCCCTAAAATCGATACTACAAGAAGCTGAGGGTCCAATGGATAAATTTGTGGAAGCGCAGGGTAAAGGCTTGCCAACCCGCAGCGGAAAACGAGAGAAAGAAAAGTTGAAAACTCCGAACGGAGAAGACGGGCCGGCAAAACGTGAAAGTTTCATCTTTACGCCGGAACAATTAAAACAAATCACGGAAGCAGTGAGTCTAGCGCTGGAACCGAGACTCGCACAGCTGTCGGCACAAATCGCCACACTTACATCTTCTTTGTCCGAAACCACAGCACGGACTGGCGAAACAGAGCGTCGTGTTTCTGAGCTGGAAGACATGTGCGCTCCAATGGCGGCGCGGATAAAACAGCAAGAAACTACAATTGAAAATCTACTGACCAAAGTTGATGATCTGGAGAACAGATCACGACGAGCAAATCTTCGCATTGTGGGGCTTCCAGAATCGGTGGGCGACAGAATCCTGGCCACGGAACTGGAGCAATGGCTTAAAAGAGAGTTTGCCCTCTCAGACAGCATGGGCCCTGTGTTTAGAGCGGGCACATTGAGTGGGCCGACTACAAGATGGCCGCCAGTCACCGCGAGTAGTTCTCATAAAAGTGCACAACTATATCCACAAGGACGAAATCCTGAGGGGGTATCGTCAGAAGAGAGAAACGACAAAATATGAAGGGAAGCTCATACGAATCTTCCAGGACTATTCAGCTGGCTTACAAGATAAAAGGAAAAAATTTAACCCAGTGTGTCAACGCCTGCATGCTTTACAAGTTAAATTTATGCTTCTTTATCCTGCAATTTTGAAAATCAAAACGGCAATGGATGGAAGGTTTTTTCCAATGCTGCAGAGGCGGATGCCTATGTAAAATTGGATGATGTTCAGCTAAATGCGGAAGGAGCAGATGCAGCCACTTGAAAGTCTGGGACTCAAAGAGAATGAAGGACTAATACATTAATGTCTGTAACAGGTATTTGAATTGTTGTAAGCATTACTTGAGGTATGGGCTTGATTTTGACATTACTTGTTTGTAAGGCGGGGGGGCCTTAGCATGGAAGTGACCCACCCGTGGTAAAAGACGGGAACGACTTGTGTAGGCAGGGTAGGGGGGGTCAGAAGGTGGGAAGGGCAAGAAGGGGAGGGGGGTAAATTGGGGGGGGGGATAATAGCCTCAGGAATATGGGTGGTTTACAATCGGATTGCAGCTGGAGTGTACCCGCGGACTGGAGAATTGATCTCCCCGGGGAGGGGGCTGGGCTCCCGGGGGAGGACAAATGGTGTAACGTGGACATGCCTAGATACAGCGGGAAACTCTGATAGACCGCGCGTGCGCTTGATGTCCTGGAACGTGTCGGGAATTTCATCCCCGATTAAGCGGGCCAAGATATTGGCGCAACTGAAGCGGCACGGGTTTCTATTGCCTGTCTTCAGGAGACGAAACTGACTGATCTAGAGCATGAAAAGCTTAAGCGTCAATGGGTGGGAGAATGTTTTTTTTTCTTCGGGAGCCAAAAGAGGTGGAGTAGCGATTCTGATTAGGAAGGGGCTGCTTTGTGACCCCAGGTTGATATACAAAGACCAAGAGGGTAGGGTGATTCTTTTGCAGCTAACTCTATCGGGGCACAAATTGTATCTATGTGCTGTGTATGGCCCAAACTCCCACTCCCCTACATTTTTTAAATCCTTGATATCCCTGGGTCTGCGATACTCGGACGCCCCTTGGGTGTGGGCCGGGGATTTCAACCAGGTCATGGACCCAGGGGTGGATAGGACTGCCGGACGACAGCGGAGTGAGGCACGGGGGGGGAGGGGCACTCCAATCCCTGAAGGAGTCGTTCCCTGACTTGATTGACCCCTGGAGGTTAACTCCACCCATCAGAAATTGAACTAACTCATCAATCTAGAGTACACCAATCATGGTCGAGATTAGACTACATTCTGATGCACCACTCATTATTTACCAAAGTCACTCAATCCGAGATAGGCCCCATGGAGGTTACCGACCACTCGTTGATTTGGGGTAGATATAGTTCCCGACCACGGGTGTGGGGGGTTCTGCTTGGAGATTTCCATCCTTTTTACATCAAGATCAAAAATTTAAAGAATATCATAGCCCAATGGGAACAATATGTAGAATTTAACTTGGAGTCCTGTGAGTCCCCCTTAGTTTTTTGGGAAGCGTCAAAGGCAGTACTGAGGGGGGCTACGATAGCGTACATGAGTGCCAGAAATAAGAAACTTTCAACAGGATAGTTCACTTAGAACGTCAGCTACGCCAGGCCAAAAAAGGGTATCTACTAAGACCCTCACCGGAGACCCGTGATCTTTGGTCTTCCACAAAGGTGGCCCTGGACTCCCTAATCCACGAAAAAACTCAGAAAAGTTTCACGCAAGAGGGTTCAATTTCCGTAGATATGGAAATAAGCCGGGTAGGCTGCTGGCCCAGATGGTGAGAACCCGAGGGCGGAGAAAACTGATCGCGTCGGTGACATCCCCCGGGGGGGCCAGGTTAGTACCCCGGAGGGATTGTAAAAGAATTCCACGCCTATTTTTCTAAATTATATCTGGGAAGGGGGATACAACGGACATGGCAGTGGAGGACTATTTGAGGGACGCTGGGCTCCCCCGGCTTTCCATGTCGGCCAGAGAGGCGCTTTCAAAACCGTACAGGCCCAAGAAGTGCAGAGAGTATTAAGAGCTTTACCTCTGGGATCGGCGCCGGGGCCCGATGGGTTCTCGGCCGAATACTATAAGATTCTCCCACCACAGTTTATAGGCCCTCTAATTGAATATTTTGAGGAGGTGATAGAACAAGGGGGGCTCCCAAGGGGAGGTAACGAGGCGCTAGTGACGTTAATCCAAAGCCGGGCAAGCCGGGGGATAGGGTGGAGTCTACCGCCCTATCTCCCTTATTAACGTGGATCTTAAAATTCTGGCTCGAATCTTGGCGGATCGCCTCACACCCTACATGGGGACGTTGATTGGGGCACACAGGTAGGCTTTATGAAAAACAGGAACTCAGTGATTAATGTACGGAAAGTACTTTTGGCCATTGCACACTGCCAAGCAAGGGATCGGGACCTCCTACTGGTTAGTTTAGATGCCGAAAAGGCGTTTGATAAAGTACAGTGGAGGTACCTATTCAAAGTATTAGACTACATAGGCGTGGGAGGATGGTTTCTAGATGCGGTAAAAATACTCTATAAGGACCCAGTAGCCAGAATTTTAGTCAATGAGTCGATCCCCTCCGATTCAGATAAAAGCGGGAACGAGGCAGGGGTGTCCCCTCCCCCTTTTTATTTCTGCTGTATTTGGAGCCTTTGTTGAGGACCATTGAGGTCGACCCGGATATTGAGGGTCCAATTGCCAAATCACTCGGTAAAAGTTTTGTCCTTCGCGACGACATATTTTTGACCCTGACTGACCCCCACAATTCTTTAGAGTCTTAGCAGCTATTGACGAGTTTGGGCTATACTCGGGACTCTCGCTGAATTTAAAGAAATCTTTTGCCTTGCCCTCAGCGGAGAGGATACGAGGGAACTGGGGGGACTCTTTTCCGCTTCAGTGGGTGCAGGAGGAGGTGACGTATCTGGGTGTGAGGATTCCAATTGACCTGGGCTCTTTATACGAGAGAAACATGGTTCACTTAAAAAAGAGGGTGACACAATCGTTGGTGAGTTGGCAGGATTTGCCCATTTCTCTGATGGGCAGGGTAGCACTCTACAATATGGTATTGTTTCCTGTCTGGATTTATGCTTACCAAACTCTGCCCATGTTCCTGACCTCCAAAGATGATAAATGGCTGAGGTCAAAATTAAATGTGTTTTTGTGGCAGGGAAAAAGGGCCGCATGACAATCAACAGGGCAATTCTCCCAAGAGCACAGGGCGGGTTGGGATTGATGGATCTACGTATGTTTTCGGTGGCTAGTGGTATGCGCCACATTTCAGATTGGTTTCGGGCCACTGAACATTTTTCCCTCACGGCTGCTGAGACGAGCTGGGTTGAACCTTTGCATTTCTCCAGCTGGCTTCATCAGGTGAGGGGGCAGAGCCCGAATTTGGGTGGGGCTTCGGCCATACTCGGTCCCTTGAGGCAGACGTGGAGGTGGCTCTGTAGGTTTTTCACACTGAATAAATCGGTGTCCCCATTGCTGCCTATAAGAGGTAATCCGGAATTCCCAGTGGGAGACTCCTCTGGGACTTTTAGAGACTGGAGGGCCAAGGGTGTCACTTATTTGAGACATGTGGTGTCGGAGCAGGGAGGGATGAAAACTATGTCTGATATCAGTGGAGAATTCCACCTGGGAAAGAGGGATCCTTTTGCATTTATGCAGTTAAGTCATTATGTTAACTCATTACCTAAGAAGATTTGTCTGTAAAAGTTTGGGAGTGTTTAAATGCAATGTTGGCGCTTGAGGCACAGGGAAAGATTCCGCTGAAGTACTTTCACTCACTCCTAAGAGAGCACCTACAGTCCACAGACTTTACCCGGATGGCACACAATGGACGAAGGAGCTGGCCTTTTCGGTGAACCCGGAGAGTATCAAAAATGTATTGATGGGCACATACAAACTGACAGAAAATGCCTGCTGGTGGGAATTACAGTATAAGTTTCTGTTCCGTCTTCATGTGTCGCCAAGAAGAGCGTTCCGAGCTACCTTGCGAGACTCAGATGTATGCCCTAAATGTGGGAAAGACAATGCAAATTTGGGTCACATGTTTTGGAACTGTATATGTATTCAGAAGTTTTGGAAGTCATTGGCGCTGCAAACCTCTCGATGTGGGGCACAAAGTGGCGTATTTCTCCAGGCCAACTGTTTGGTATCTACAATATGCGGGGAGCGACCAGGCAGGCTCTCGAGGCTTTTTACAAGAGCTGTGTTGATGGCAAAAAAACTAATTTTACAACTGTGGTTGACCCCAGACATTCCAACAGTATCGCATTGGCGATCGGCGATGATTTACATGTGCTCATTTGAACGTAGTGGAATTACGGATCTGGCAGGGTCCAGGGGGGACAAATTCTGTTCTGTCTGGGCACCGTTCTGGGACACTTTAACTCCAGTGGCTCGCAGTAGAGTGTTGAATTCCTGAGGTGGGAGGGGGGGGGGTAGGCGTTGGGGAGGGAAGGAAAGAGACGGGAGACGGAAGGAAAATGTTATAAAATGTTTAAGTTGGCGGTTTGGACTGAATAAGGATATGTGTAGCACTGTTTACATTGTATAATGGATCAGAACAATATCCTGGTTGGTGTATTATGTTCAATAAACATGAGATATAAAAAAAAAAAAAGATTCTGATGGTGGTAGCTTGTGAAATGTAAAAAAAGCATTTTGGTCAGTTTGTTTCCTGTAGATAGATGTCATAATGGTATAAGTATCTTTTTTTATCAATAAATTCAGAAAATGATCTTCTGTGTACTGTATTGCATTTTGAACTTCAAGTTCTGATCCTTGGTATTCAGCCAGTTGAAAAAGGCTTCTAAAGCATTAGTGTTGCCCTTCCAAAGGATAAAATATTGTCTATGTACCTCTTATAGCTTGATATGTTGTTTGAAAGGATGATCCTCGAGATATGTCTTCTCAAAATTAGCTATGTAGAGATTTGCAAGGTCTTGGGCCATGGACGCCCCTATGGCCGTGCCTTTAACTTGTTTGTAAAATATGTTCTGAATGTGAAAGTAATTCTTGATTAAGGCAGAGTTGCACAGGTTAGGATCAGATGATTCAGTATCCGTCTGTAATCGCTCCGGCCACACAATGTTTCTTTGATGAACACCAGAGCTTCGAGTAGTGGGATATTATATAATCTATGTCTAGTGTGACCATAATCATATCTATCAAATCTCCTTCATAATCTTGTAGCAATTGATCATATGTGTAGTGATGTATGATGGGATTAGAAGAACATGTGGGCATAGAAAAAAATCAACGAGAGAGGAAGTGACGTCAGCGCTGGGTAATGGACGCCTGAAGCGAGAGCTCCGCTCCTGACGGAACAAAAATAAGATAAAACCCCTCCAAATTGAGCGCAGTACTCATAAATTTCTATCGGAAGGATAGCTAAACCCATGGCAGCCCGAAAGAGTCTCGCGAAGTACAAATTCGCTAGCGAAAAAGGCGAGGCAAGCAAGATCGCGGGATCGCGATCGGGCACACGAGGCGGCAAGATGGCGGCCGGAGACTCTGAAACGGAGCCAGATCCCGAGGAACCGGCAGTAAGTGGCACAGAATTGGACAGAAATGAAATATCACGCTGGTTCAAAGAACTAAAAGCAGAAACGATTGCTACCCGGAAGGGAATACAGGCCTCTGTGGCGGTGCTCCGGGAGGAGCTGAAAGACATTGGATTGCGGGTAGCTGAGACGGAGGAACGCGTGGAAACGCGGGGAGACGAAGTGCAGACGCTACAGGTAGCATTAAAGAAAGAGCTGCAGTCCAGATTGGATCTTGAACAAACAGTGGAGGACTTGGAAAACCGCTCAAGGAGATGCAATCTCAGATTTAAAGGTACCAGAGGAAGAACAATTTAGAGATGCCTTGAAAGTTGGTGCAGGAACTTAGTGCACACATACTTAAAGAGCGGCAGGGAGGTGGAGACCAAGAAGAGAGAGAATTACCAGTCTTGGACAGAGCACACCGAAGCCTAGGGCCACAAAGAGGCGGGCAGCCCAGGGATATTATTGCATGTTACCATGAATTCAGAGTGAAAGAAGCTGTATGAAAGCAGCTCGTGCAATGGGAGATTTCAACTGAAAACTGCAAGCCAAAGATTTATCAGGACTTGGCTCGAGCCACTCTTCAGAAACGAAGGATTTAAAGAGGTGACTCAATACTTGCAACGGATGGGTCTAAGATACCGGTGGCTGTATCCATTTGTGCTCCAGGTCACTGTTGGAGACGACGCATAGAAGGCTGCAATCACCTAAAGGAGCATGGAAGATCTTGAGAGAAATGGGGTGTGAGGACTTGCCAAGTGAGGAAAGATCAACACCAGACCGCAAGCAGACCCATGAAAGATCTGAGTTTTGGGAGGAAGCCGAACCAGGGGCGAAAAGGGAACCGAATATTATGAAGAGAGAGGCAGAGAGATCCGAAGATACAGGAGTGGACTGAATAAGAGCAGATAAGCTAATCATGGGACTCAAGTTTTTATATATAGTGAATTAAGCTTAGACCTATAAAGTTACATGAAAGTTCAAGGAGGCTGCAAGATTGGAGAGGGAGATTCGACAGGGAGAGGGGGGAGGACATGGAGAAGTTAAATGTCGGGGCCATTGCCAGTGGGGACTTACTTCCTCTGGGAGGAACTGGCGAAAAGGGAGGAGAGCCAGTTGAGGGGAAGGGGAGGGTGGGGGGGAGGGGGGTATAGGACAAGGGAGGGGGGGGAAGGGGGGGACTTTAAGGGTAGGATCGTGGAATGTAAATGGCCTTAACAGCCCCGGGGAAGAGAAGTATTATTTCAGAGAATTACGCAGACTGGAGTGGGATATAGTAATGTTACAAGAGACACATATACAAAGAAGGATGAAAAATTGTTAAGGAACCAGGTACTAGGCGAGGGGTACCTATGTGCGAATCCCAAAGGGGGAAATCTGGGGGATTGGCCTATATATGTTAAAGATAATCTGCAATTCACCAAAGAACAAGAATTCAGGGGGAGGGAAGGTAGATGCCTGGCAATCAAAGGATCAATTAAGGGTCATCCATCACACTCATTAACATCTATGCACCAAACGAGGGGCAAGGGGAATTTTTTGAAAAAATACGAACAAGTCTAATGCCTTTTGTTGAGGGGCCAGATATTGTTGGGGGGGTGACTTTAATTTTTCCCGCAGCAGGGCTTGATCACTCGAAAGGAAAAGAGCAAGGGGGCGAAATACACAAGAGGGAAATTTATCAAACTAATGCGGGGAATTAGATTTACTGGACTTTTGGAGGTTACAACATCCAGGACAAAAAACTTACACGCACTACTCACATGCACAAAAGACATATGGTAGGATTGATGCGATCTGGGCAGTCGCTCGCTATGGGGAGCTCTTCGAGGGTCTGAAATTGATAATATACATGCATCAGACCATGCTCCGGTGTGGGTTATGGTGGGAGGTTTAGGCAAGGAGAGAGGGGAAAGGGTATGGAGGCTTAATGAGTCTTTGATTGACACTGAGGAAAATTGCAAGGAAGTGAAAAATATAATTCAGGAATACCTGACATTCAATGATAACACAGAAGTAACAGACGGGACCTTATGGTGATGCTCTTAAAACAGTGGTAAGGGGGCATCTGATTAAAAAAGGGGCACAACGAAAGAGGGAACAAGGGATACGGGAAATGATGATTCGTCAAAGATTGGCAGAATGTGAGGTGCTCCACCAGACAGAGGGGAATGCCCAAGTGTTCAGAGAATTAGTGGCTTGTAGAACTGAGGCTGCAAAAGTTACAAGTTGGGAAGATGGAATTCCAACGGAAATTATTACAACAAAAATTCTTTGAATACAGCAATAAGGCAGGCAGTATGTTAGCTCGGAAATTACGCTGCAGACAGGTGCAAAATACGATAACCAAGCTAAAAAGGGGGGGAGGAAACATGGTGCATCAAGACGGGGATATCAGGGCTGAGTTTGTGAAATATTACACGAAATTATACTCGAAAGAGGAGGGAGCAACAGTGGAGGAGAAGCAAAAATACATAAGGGAGTAAGGCCTCAATAGAATAACAGAGACTCAAAGGGTGAGCTTAGAAGCTCCAATAACGTTGGAGGAAGTGTTAGGTGCCATCAAAGGACTAAAAGGAGGGAAAGCGCCGGGGATGGATGGATATACGGGGAAATATTATAAAGTATTTAGGCACGAATTAGCTCCCCTGCTGATAAGAGTGGGGAATGCCTGTTTCAGGGGGAAGAGTTGCCAGTGAGTATGCATGCAGCGGGGATCACAGTACTCCTCAAACCAGGGAGGGACCCCACTTTATGCTGCTCCTACAGCCGATCTCCTTATTGAACATAGATGTTAAGATTCTAGCCAAGGTGATGGCAGAGCGTTTGAGCAAGCTTTTACCATTTTTGATCCATGAGGATCAAGCGGGGTTTGTGCCACCAGGCAAGTAGCGGACAACATTCGCAGAACTTTGAATATTAAGTGGGGAGCCCAGAGGGAGAGGGGATTCCCTAACTCTTTTAGCGATCAATGCAGAGAAAGCATTCGATAGAGTGGATTGGGAGTTCCTATGGGAGAGCCTGGCACAGATGGGGATGGGGAAGAACTTTTTAGGCTGGCTGCAGAAATTATACGTTCGCCCAGTGGCAAAAATTAAAATTAATGGGGGATACTCTGCACAATTTGATATTCAGCGGGGGTACTAGGCAGGGATGTCCGCTTTCACCCTTATTGTTCGCCATAAGCCATAGAGCCATTCGCCCAGAGGATTCGGTTACACCGAGAGATACGGGGGGTCAAGAATGGGGGGGAAGGAGCACAAGATCGCATTATTTGCGGATGATATTTTATTTTACATCTCAACCCCTATGCAGACAATGCCTACTTTGATTGAAGAGTTGAAGAGTTATGGATGGGTATCAGGATTTAAGGTGAATTATGATAAGTCAGAGGTGATGGGGGTTACGATACCAGAAGTGGAGGAAGAAAGAATAAAAGAAGTGTTCAAATTTAAAGTAGCTAAAGAGAGTTTTAGATACCTAGGATACAGATCCCGCGGAATCTTACTAATTATATCAATTAAACTATATACCCTTATTAAAAAAAGTAAGAGGGGACATGACCAAATGGCAAAAGGGGTGGCTCTCATGGTGAGGCCGTATTGCATCAATAAAAATGAATATTCTCCCTAGGCTTCTATTTTGTTTCAAACACTTCCAATCCCAGTACCCAAGAGGGAACTAATGAGGGTTGCAAACGGATATAGGAACATTTATTTGGGGGGGAGCACCGGCAATGCTAGCGCGGAAAATAATGTGGGGCACACCAGATCAAGGAGGGAGGGGGATACCAAATTTACTCTGTATTATTGGGGCATCACAGCTTAAACAAATCGTGGTATGGGGAAAGGTAGACTTATCATCCAGAACAAAACTAGAGCAGATTTTTGTACAAGAAGGGGTGCTCGAGGGATTGTTATGGGCCCAGATTCCGGATAATACATATAAGAGGCTTAACCCTAAATCCCTTTGGTATCACATCTTTTAGCACTATGGGGCACTTTAAAATTAGGCTTAGGGGATCTAGGACTAAATCCACATTTGCTTGGATCACACAGGACCCAGGCTTCCGGCCGGGATTCAGGGTGGAGTGTTTAAAACATGGTTCCATAAAGGGCTCAGTAGATTCAGAGACCTGCTGACAGAAGAGGGGATTAAACCCTTTGCAGAATTGAAGGAGGCCTATTGAATTATCATCATCAGATATGTATGCGTATATGCAAGTAAAACACTATATAGCTTCCACAAGGTGGATTAAAAGATAAATTATAGAAAAAGGAAAAGATGGAAGATGTATGGGGGAAGATTGATCTATGGGGAAAAGGAATATCTAGGCTATATGATCATATACGGGGGTCACAATTCGTAAAACATAAATACATGCAGGCCTGGGAGGGGGATCTGAAACAGGAACTGACTGACTCCGAGTGGGGAAGAATATGCAGAGAGGTTAAAAAAGCCTCGGTTTGTGTGTTACTGAAAGAAAATGCATATAAAGTACTAAGTAGATGGTATTACACCGCCGAGAGAGTAAAGGCAATATTCCCGGAGGCTTCAGACAGGTGCTGGCGATGCAAGGGAGGAAAAAGGCACCTTTATCATATATGGTGGGAGTGTGTGCTCATACAGAAATTTGGGAGGGAGTGACGGGACTATTGACAGAGGCCCTGGAAACTTCTTCCCATATGATCCAAAATGGTGGCTTATTGGGGTGGTGGAATCAAAAGGAGAAAATGGGGAACAAAGGATTAAGAGGCTGGGCCTCGCGGCTGCAAAATCTATAATAGCAGTGTTCTGGAAACAAAACAAGGGACCTACAATACATATTGGATTGGGAAGGTCAGGGTTTAATGGTGATGGAGGAATTGACAGATAAACGAAGAGGGAGGTATAATGTTCAGGGAGCCAAAGATGGAAACAACTTGAACGGATATTGGGGAAAGAATTGTAAAGGGGGGGGGAAATAAGGAAGGGAACTTGGGAAATGGAAGGGACTAGGAGGCGGGAAGGGAGGGGAGGGGGGGGTGGGGGGGGGGAAACAGGGGAGGGGGGGGGGGAAAAAATGGAGGAGACATAGAGAGGACATTCTTTAGTGTCTTTATGTTTGTATTCTATGTTCAGAGAAAAGAATGATTGTTGTTACCAGAATTTAGGATGAGACATTATACTGTAACACTTTAAGGTTTGTTCAATAAACTTTACAAATTTAAAAAAAAAAGAAAAAAAATCACGAAAATGGATAATGGCTGTAAGACTGAGCTGTTCCCCAAAACTATTGGTCTACTGTGTGAATTTTAACAATTTGTGGATTTGGGAAGTACATATATTGTTGAAATAACCGGATTCTTAACTTGAAGAAATTGGCTTTCTTTAGATGATACAAAACCCATTCTGGAAGAAATACTTACAATTTCAGCAATGTCCTTCTGCAATTTTCCATTGGATCTAATTGGAAAAGGAATGTAATACTGTTTGTCATTGAGTTGCCTCTCTATTTACTTAATGTAATCTGTGGCGTTGAGAATCACAATTCCACCGCCTTTGTCGACTGGTTTAATGATTATCTGCAAGTGTCCTTATTGACGTGTGCTGTATTTCATGAGATTGAAAAAATGAGGCTTTTTCTTTTGTTTGATCTTTTTGAGGTCTTACTCGATACGGGCATTTAAGGCCTGGATAAGAGGATCTACAGGCCTGAGAGGGACCAAAGTCGAAGGATTCTTGACCACAGAAATATCAACACTAGAAGTGGATGTACTAGAGAAGGAATGAATGATCGTAGTTTGTGGGTAACTTGAAAAGGTCCATCCTTGTTTGAGAGGCATTATGTTGGGTATGAAGAAAAGACCTTTCTGTAGGACTTGTAACTCCATCTCAGATAGATTGGTATCCAATAGATTAAATATGGGATTATTTACTTCCAACTGTCCATGCAATGTTATTCCCTGCTGATGTGTTGCTGGTACCGGTTCATGCCCCTGCCTCTGCCCTGTCCCCTCCCTCATGTATAAGGTCTCCCCCTTGTTTGAAACTGGAACTGTGGCCGTGTCTCTCGGGTGTCCTTTTGCCAAATTTGCTCTAAAAAAGTTTCATAAGGGACCAGGGGGACATGGTAGAGGTGAAGTAAAGGGACTGCTGAGAGGAGATGTGTATAATTCACCAGAGTCACTCCTTATTCTTTTTCTACTCTGCTCGACAGGTGCTACATTTTTCTCTTTGTGTGTATCATTGTCTAGTTTAGGCATAAGACTATGATCTCTCTTTGGGTTATATTGGAATCTGCTTTCACAAAGGAGTATATGGAATTTCGCTTGTAGTTTGGCTTCATCCCTTTTGAATTTGACATTCTTGGTTTCACTGATCTCACGTTTTATCTATCTTTTGATTTATATCATGTAAACTGCTTCAAAATATTGACTTCATTTTCAATGTGTTGTTTCTCATCATATGATTCACGTAAAAATCTGCCTTTTTGTCTAGCTGTTTCCACAATTAAAATTGTCAAATCAAGACATTTATTAAGAATCAAACACCATTTGTCTTAAAAAACTTGGTCATGTAAAAACATAGTGGGCTGGGTATCCTTTTTTACTTTACAGTAATTTAAAATACTAGCAAAATGAAGATCATTTCTAACAATATTTTTCTTTAGGTTTATAATATTCGACCATTGGTCTAGAAGAGATTCTGGACTGTGATTGTTGATGTCTTCATTTTCAAGTTATAAGATTCTTGAATTAGACGGTTGAGATGGTCCTCGCTGTAGTTGAGTACGTCCCATGCTTATCAAAATATTCCCCTATTTCTTCAACCGATCACTTGTTGTACGTGTGACACAATTGCACATTTTACAGCACTGCAACCCATTCACAAATATTTCCATTCATGTTTTCACATTAGATCCTATAGTCACCTATTGGGAGCACTGCAACAAGTACACATGTGCAATTTCTGTTGTTGCTTGGCACCAATTCAGCACCCTTCTAGTCTTTAAATCTCCACAGTGGATACAATCCTGTTTCTCTCTAGTGCACCGCACAGGAGGATTTGCCGTAATTGCTGAGATGTCCTAGTTTCTTTTTAAAGGTAATTTTCTTTTGTTTAAAGGGAGACTCACTGCTACTCACTACTTGCTTCTCTGTCTACTTCCAAGGAACTCCCCGATTAGAGAGAAGCAAGCAGTGAGTGTCCAGTACAAGAAGCATTGCTAACTTGAAGTGGACATCTTCATGGAAGCCTGAAGTGCACAGTATGCTAGACGTTGGGCTGCATATGAAATTAAGTGCTGGGACAGACCTGAACGTCCATTAAGCCCAGTATCCTGTTCCAACAGTGACCAATCCAGGTTAGAAGTAACTGGCAAGATCCCAAAACAGTAGCAACTAAGCCAAAGTAAATATGAACCTTCTAAAGCAGAGAGAGAACAAATATGTCTTAAGACCAGCCTTACATTTTGGAAAGAGGGTTCGACTCAGAGGGAGAGGGATAGGGCATCCAAAGGAAAGGTGTCAGAAAGAAAAAGGCACAGTGTCTCACTGACACCTACCTCATACAGGCCACTGATGGCAAAGTTAGACGATGGTCATGCAAGGCCCAAAAGCAGTCATATTAAAAACACAAATCATAACATAATGTGATACAGCCCACTATCCTCTCGATACTTCAAGCAAATGGCCATTGAATGAGCCAAGTTTTTACTCTCTTGCAAAAATGCTGACCATTCAGTTCCAGGCTTCCCTGATAAGGTAACAAATTTAAAAACAGCAGGTGCAAGCCACTGGAACATTCTGTGTCTGGTCCCTGCCAGCTTTACAGTCAGACACCTTGGGACCCTCTACAACTTTAGCACCCTGAGTGGCTGATAATATGAAGCAGGTGAGCCAAATGCCAAGGAATGGACAGATGAAGACAGCAATAAAGCTAATGAAAGAATCTCAAACTGAGACAAAATAGAGACACATGATCACACTTCTTTTTTTCTAGCAACCTGCTTTGCTGCATTGTTTTGCATAAACTGCAAACATTAAAGCTTTACCCCCAGCAAGGTCTGGTAAAGGGAACCATAATCGTGTAATTAAAACTGATGTCTATTTCGTACACAGGCTGCCTGCATTTGAATACAGAAACATAGATGAAAGCCTATAATAGTAATTCTATGACAACTAGCTATTAGATAAATTATAATGTATGCCAAGAAAAGTATTAACATGCTAAAGCAAAGCTTTTTTTTTTTCTGTAATGATCACTGTCTCAAGTGCCGGCAAGCTAATTTTGTACTACAACCTCAGTATTTAAAACATCCATAGCTTGAAAATATTGCTATGTATCAGTGCCAGCCCAAGGATATTGAACATCCTAGAATGGGTCATGGGCCTTCAAATCCAGTCCTTGAGGTCCACAACCCAGCCTGGTTTTCATGATTTGCACAATGAATATATATGATATCTATTTGCATTCACTGCTTCCATTGCACGCAAATAGATCTCATACATATTCATTGTGGTAATCTTAAAAAAACAGGCTGGATTGTTGACCTTGAAGATTGGATTTGAGGACCCCTGCCCAAAAAGGTGGCTCAAGGCCCTATCTCACCGTCCTCCCTTGTGGTTCAGCATTTCCCCTTCTCCTTTCTACTCCCTCCCAAGGTGGTAAGCAACTCCCCTTCCCTTCAAGCATCCCCTTCACCCAGTTGGCCAGCATCTCATCTCATCTCATCTCACCTTCCCTATCCCCACCCCTCATCCTGCATCTCGCCTCCTTTCCTGCTTCCGGGCCTGTCCCCCCCCCCCCCCCCCACCTCCTTCAAAGATTAAAGAAGCATCACTGCTGCATGGGCCTTGTAAGTACAGGCCTGTGCTGAAGCAGTACCTTGTCCCACACTTCTCCAACAGGAAGTCGGCCTCAGAAGGGGGTGGGACAGGGCAGTGCTTCATTACTGACCCCGTGCAGCACTAATGCTTCTTTCATCTTTGGGCCGGCCTGGGAGAAGCAGTAGCAGCAGGGCCAGTAGCAGGAAGGAAAATGGAGGAAGGTTCTCTTGTGCACAGAGCTGCACAGCCATCACTCCAGGTGACTGACTAGCTATGTATATAGGTTACATCATACTTTCCACACGTACTCATGCAGTGGACATTCTGTTTGGTATGGAATTGCCAAGGTGTCAAGCTATAGAAAGTGCCGCACAACCAGTGGTGTGCTGGAGCTGGCTCGCACAGGCTCGCAAGAGCCTGTTGTTACATTTTTAAAGCTCTTGCGAGCCAGTTGTTCTGGTAGGTGAGCCGGCTCCCAGGGGGCGGCGCAACCCCGGCGGTAAGTGAGGCATCGACGTAGCTACTATGGGACCACGGGGGCCTGGGCCCCCATAGATTTGGCCCTGGACCCCCCTGCCGACGCCCCTCTCAACTCCCCCCCCCCCCGCCGCCAACCTGCCGTCGCTGTCTGCTACCTTTGCTGGCGGGGGACCCCAACCCCCACCAGCAAAGGTAGGCGACGGCGGGCGGGGGGGGGTTGAGAGGGTCGTTGGCAGGGGGGGGGGTCAAAGTTGGTGGTGGTGCTGGCGGCTGCGGGGGGTGTCGGCAATAGCAGGGGGGGGGCCGGGAGGGGGCTAAAATGTGCCCCCTCACCTCGGGCTCTGGACCCCCCTCCTGCCAAAGTCTGGCTACGCCCCTGAAGTGAGGTAAGCATGGCAGGAGGGCACCACAAGCCATGCTTACCTCACCTCCCGCTGCTCTGGGGGGGTTTAAATCATTGATTTACCTCCGTCGCAGCAGCCACAGTGAAAGCCCGTCTCTAGTCTTCCCTTCATTCCCGTCAGTGTCCCGCCTTCTTCTGACATCATTTCCTCTTTCCGCGAGGGCGGGACACTGACAGGAAACAAAGAGAAGGCTAGAGACGGGCTTTCACTGCGGCTGCTGCGATGGAGGTAAATCAACGATGTAAACCCTCCATGACGGCAAAAGCAAAAAGAGGGATGTTGGGGGGAGAAGAGGGCGGGCAGGTGGACATTGGAGTGGGAGGGCAGGGGAGAGAGGAGCATCAAAGCCATCAATGGATATGGATGGGAAGGCAGGGCCCAGGGAGAGAGGAGAAATTGCTGGACATGGAGGGGAGGTGAGGTCAGGGCAGAGCAGGGGAGATAGGACAGCTGCTGGATATTGTAGCTGGGTCGCCCATCCAGGACCCAGCCAGGCTCAACCCTGCTTAGCTGCCTCTTCCTCCACACGACTGTTGCCTTCACTCCACAGCAATCTGGCTCCTCTGAGCCTTGGCTCCAGGTCCTGCGAACTCCCAGGACTTCCTCCTCCCTCCGTTCCTTTCACAGAGGCACACTCAAAACCCCAATGTTTATAAGTAAGAGCTTTTATTTTCTTGCTTCAAATCAAACAAAACAACCTTCACTCCAGGTTGTTTAGGCCAGCAGCCCAGAGCACAATTCAGGTTCAACACAGTCAAATTCAGGTTCAAAAACAGTCCATATAACTTCAAACTCAGGTTCAAAAACAGTCCATATAACTTCACTTCACTTTAGCTCAGATTACGTCACTTAGGGAACAGTACATTATCAGAGGGAAAAACCCAATAGCTTGGTAGGTTGCAGCCCAGACCTTTTTAGTATGCAACAGTTTACACAGTCTTTCTTGCACCTTCTTACAGCACGGTTACACAGCTTTATTCCCACCTGGTTCAGGCTGGGGTTTCAATTGTGCCCAGCTCTCTTTCTCTCCCACAGGCTGCACCTGTTTCCTCTTTAGTAGAGATTTCCCCCAGTGCCTCAGCCTCTCTCCTCCGGTCTTCCACCAGTCTCTCCAAGGTACAGCTAGCCAACCTCTTACAGCAGCTTTTTGGGTTTGAGCCAGGGCTCCAATCTCCAGCTGTTCCTCCCCTAGCCCTTCAGTAATCTCCATTTTATCCTCCTCTCCAACTTCCCCCGCCCCCAATCTCTCCAGCTGGCCCTCATCACCTTCCTCAGAGACCATTTCTCAATCTTCTATCTCCTCCCCTAACTCTTGCACAGCCAGGTGGGGAAGAGAAGGATTCTGGGAATGGTAGTTCCTCCCCTTCTTCCTTAACCCAGCCAACCTCTCTGCCGCCAGTAGCCCAGCTTTCTGAATGTGGGTGTTGTGCACATGAAATCTGCCCCATTGGGATTCCCCCCTGTACCCCCTTTCTTCGTGCCTTCCCGGATCCCCTTTCACCTGCACTCTCACAATATGGATGGCTAGAGGGGGCAGGGGAGAGAGGAGAATTGCTGGGTATGGATGGCTAGCTGAAGGGGGGCAGGGGAGAGAAGAGAATTGCTGGGTATGGATGGCTGGAGGTAGGCAGGGGAGAGGAAAGTTGCTGGACATGGGTGGATGGAGGAGAGGGCAGGGGAGAGAGGAGGGTTGCTGGACATGGGTGGATGGAGGGGAGGGCAGGGGAGAGAGGAGAGTTTTAGGACATGGATGGAGGGGAGGGCTGGAGAAATTCTGGACATGAATGGAGGGGAGGGAAGACAGAAAGGAGATGCACATGGATGGTGGGGAAGGGAGAGAGAGAAGAAATGCTGGACATAGATGGAGGAGAGGGAAGGGAGAGAGAAGAAATGCTGGACATGGAGGGAAGAGAGAGGAAGGAGATGAGATGAGGGAAAAGGAAGAGAGGAGAAAAACTGCAAATGGATGGAGAAAATAGGAAGAAGCTGGATCCACTGGACAGTCAAGTCTGCGGAGGACCAGAAATGAAGAAGAACGGAGGAAAGAAAAGAAATAAATGGAAAGGAAATCCTGGAAACGGAGTCAAGTGAACAGATAGAGAGCAGCAGAATCAGATACTGGGCCAGCATGATGAGGAAAACAAAGTCACTAGACAACAATGGTAGAAAAAATTATTTTTATTTTAGTGTTTGGAATATGTCCACTTTGAGAATTTACATCTGCTATCATATTTTGCAGTGTATAGCAACGTGTTTCTTTGTTTTTCTGGTATTGTGCTTCTTAGGATTTCAGGTTAATTTTTGAAGAATTTGAATAGGGGCTATCTCTGTTCTGCATGTATGACTGCAAGGCCAAGTGTCTGAATAAGGATCTGTTTGTTAGGTTCTGAGAGTTTGATAACACATTGTTTTACAGAGTTGGCAAGACTGTCTGTTCTCCTAATTCCTGGTCTGTATGCTAATTTGGTTTGTGTCATTTTGGGTATACTGCAGAGATTTTTTTTTTCCTGGTAAAGGGCTTCTAAAACAGACATCATGTTATGAGAATCAGTTCTCAACGTTAAAAGTTTATATTTATTTACTTATTTATGGCATTTATCCCACATTAAACATGAATTAGATTGGAACCTGGGAGCATTTAATTTTTTTTTCCTGGAGATAATATGTTGCTCTGTGCAGTGAACTGAAAACAACTAGGGGATGGGACGACTTCCCTATGAGGAAAGGCTGAAGCATCTAGGGCTCTTCAGCTTGGAGAAAAGACAGCTGAGGGGAGATATGATAGAGATCTATAAAATAATGAGTGAAGTGGAACAGGTAGACGTGAATTGTTTGTTTACTCTTTCTAAAAATACTAGGACTAGGGGGCATGCGATGAAGCTACAAAGTAGTAAATTTAATACGAATCGTAGAAAATGTTCTTCACTCAACGTGTAATTAAACTCTGGAATTTGTTGCCAGAGAATGTGATAAGGGCGGTTAGCTTAGCGGGGTTTAAAAAAGGTCTGGACGGCTTCCTAAAGGAAAAGTCCACAGACCGTTATTAAATTGACTTGGGGAAAATCCACTGCTATTTCTGGGATAAGCAGCATAAAATGTATTGAACTTTTTCGGGATCTTGTCAGGTATTTTGACCAGGATTGGCCACTGTTGGAAATAGGATGCTGGGCTTGATGAACCTTTGGTCTGTCCTAGTGTGGCAACACTTATGTACTTATGTAGGCATCCTTGTATGCCATAGGCATGTGGCATTGAAGACTTACGGAGAAGTAGACTTTCTGTTTACATTAATATGTTTTCCTATTCCTTGGGTAGAAAAAATGCTTACTTTTTATTATGGATATATCTCTATGTAAAATAACCTTCTGAACTTACTCTTCAGTAACTGTCTTTATATTTTATACATATTAGCTTGCTATTTCTACAGGAACATTTATTCAAGCTGAGACAAGTCAAGCAGAAAAAGCATTGAAGAACTGTAAAAAGTAGGATTTCCTAGAAGCAATAAAGAAGGTTCAAAATGATTATCTTCAGCTTCCACATGACTTATCTAAAAATGTTTCTTGCTTGTACTAATCTTTTGAAAGGAGAGCAAACTCATTGAGGATTTCTTAGGAACATTACCAGAGGATCAAAGATTGTATATTCTGAACAGACTGAAAATAAGTTATCATGTTTATTTATATCTTAGCCATGGTTGTTGCTGTTTATGATTATATTTCTTTTTTTTGTTCTTAATTATTTGATTATATGTTGCTCTGAATAATTCCATGCCAGGTTGGTGTTAATATTCGTATAAATAAATACATAAATTACAAATGAAAATACTTTTCAACAGATAATCCAGGGAGATGGTGGGAGTCAAAATAGTGCCAGAATTCAGACATGCATGGGACAGGTACATAGGGAAGTGATGGAATTTTGGATTAAGTGAACTTGCCCATGATGATAAAGAGCCACAGTGAGATTTGAACTGCCCCTGATTGTCAGCCTGTTGCTCTTACCAATAACCTGCTTCTCTATGCCACTAACAGAAGGCAGAAGGGAGACCAGCACAGGACAAGAGCTGTGATAATTTATTTATTTTTTATTTTATTGCATTTGTATCCCACATTTTCCCACCTATTTGCGGGTTCAGTGTGGCTTACAATACGTTGTGAATAATAGAAATACAATTGGTCATAATACGATTATGGGTACATTGTGAAGAGTTGTGAGAAGACAAAGTCAAAGTCAAAATATCATCTAGGATAGAAACAATGGAATGTGACAATGGGGAAATGATAGGGCGATAGGACAATAACGAAAGGATATTAGGGTGTAACAGTTTTATCTGTGAGTGTGGTTTTAAGTGTGGTGAAAGTACGGGGAAGAGAATTCAGAAGAGAGTGAATTGGTGCTTTTCTATAGTGTGTGTGAATTCATGTGTTTTGGTCCTTGCAGTAGGTGTTCTCGAAGAGATGAGTCTTCAGTAGTTTGCGGAAGTCGGTTAGTTCGTAGATCGTTTTCAGGTTGCGTGGTAGTGTGTTCCAGAATTTTGTGCTCATATGAGAGAAGGTTGATGCATGCAGTGCTTTGTATTTTATGCCTTTGCACTTAGGGAAGTGGAGATTGAGGAAAGTTCGGGATGATCTTTTAGCGTTTCTGGGTGGCCGGTCTATTAAGTCAGACATGTATGTAGGGGCTTCACCATGAATGATTTTGTGAACTAATGTGCATACTTTAAAGGTGATACGTTCCTTGAGTGGGAGCCAGTGTAGTTTCTCACATAAGGGTTTTGCACTTTCATATTTTGGTTTTCCGAAAATGAGTCTGGCTGCTGTATTCTGGGCTGTTTGAAGTTTTCTCAATATTTGTTCTTTGCATCCTGCGTATAGTGAGTTGCAGTAGTCCAGATGACTGATTACGAGTGATTGCACTAGGCTGCGGAAGACAGATCTCGGAAAGAATGGTCTTATTCTTTTCAGTTTCCACATAGAGTAGAACATCTTTTTGGTGGTGTTGTTCGCATGAGTCTCAAGTGTTAGATGGCGGTCAATAGTGACTCCAAGGAGTTTTAAAGTTTCTGAGATTGGCAGATTTAGTTTGGGTGTGTTGATAGTAGTAAATTTATTCGTGTTGTATTGGGAGGTAAGTATGAGGCATTGAGTTTTTTCTGCGTTCAGTTTCAATCGGAATGCATCTGCCCAGGTGTTCATGATGTGTAGACTTTGGTTGATTTCGTTGGATATTTCATTAATATCTTGTTTGAAAGGAATATATATCGTTACATCATCGGCATATATGTATGGGTTTAGGTTATGGTTTGATAGAAGTTTTGCCAGGGGACCATCATTAGGTTGAAAATTGTTGGTGAGAGGGGGGATCCCTGCGGTACTCCACATTCGGGTGTCCATGCATCAGAAGTAGTTGAATTTGAAGTGACCTGATAAGAGCGTAATGTTAAGAACCCCTTAAACCAGTTTAGGACATTACCTCCGATACCAAAATATTGAAGTATGTGTAGTAAGATTCCATGGTCGACCATATCAAAGGCACTTGACATGTCAAATTGTAAGAGGAGTATATTGTTGCCGGTTGCTATCATTTCTTTAAATTTGGTCATTAGAGTAATTAATACTGTTTCTGTGCTATGATTTGATCGGAATCCTGATTGGGCATCATGCAGTATTGAGAACTTGTTGAGATAGTTTGTGAGTTGTTTGGTTACCATCCCTTTGGTTATTTTGGTTATTAGTGGTATTGATGCTACTGGTCTGTAGTTGGTTATTTCACTTGCGTTTTTCTTTGTGTCTTTAGGTATTGGGGTGAGTAAAATGTTTCCTTTTTCTTTTGGGAAAAGTCCATTTTGTAGCATGAAGTTCACGTGATTCGTTAGGTCTATTATGAATTGTTGAGGAGCTGATTTCATGAGGTTGTTTGGGCAGATATCTAGTTTGCATTGGGATTTGGTGAATCTTTTGAGTGTTTTAGAGATGAGGTCCTCTGGCAGTAATTCGAATTCGGTCCAGATCCTGTCTGCTGGATATATTCCATCTTCTGGGTCTAGACAGTTTAGGAGTGTGGCGTATTCAATGGGGTTGGCGGGTATTTAAGTCGTAGTTGTATGATTTTCTCCTTGAAGTATTTTGCGAGGTCATCAGTCCCTGGTATATCTTTGCTGTTGTTTGTAACTGGTGTGGTGTCTAGCAACTTATTTATAAGGTAGAAGAGTTTGTGTGTGTCTTTGTAATTTGGTCCGATCATTGTTTTGTAGTGTAGTCTTTTAGTCTGTTTTATGGTGTATTTGTATTTCCTCTGAAGTGATTTCCAGGCATTCAGTGTGTGATAATCCTGTAAGCAGGCACTAAAGGGCAGACTGAGTCGAATGGATGCTTCTTTTCTGCTGAAATCTGTCTATAAAAAGCCCCCTCCAATAAAATATAAATACAATCAAAAATAGTGATTAACCGTGAAAAACAGCTGACACATGAATTAGACTTCCCGACAATATGAGAAAAAGCAAATGAAGCCAACTGATGTAACGCACACTCTCAATAATCTCGGTGGGGGGGGGGGGGGATTGGGATAATAGAATAGAAATGAACCCAATTGATTGAATGTACACTCCTGATAATTCACAGTGGGGGGAGGGGGCAATAAAAAGAGACAACATACTGTAGTAGATCACTAGGGGATTGGGATTGCCAGAACCCACAAAAGAACAGTCACTCTCAGGTTATTCCAATAATAGATGGACTACCTTGGAGATTTGCACATCTGTCTATAATTCCCATTATGTTAGGGAAATTTACTCAGAGTTGTTTTCTATGGCATAGTAATGTGCCATGTAATGTGCACATATTGTTCCAACTGCAACTGTAATTTTCCTTGTAATGTTCACATACTGTTCTAACGTTAACTGTTGCTCGTCTGTTCTTCGCCTAGAACTTGATGGTTAAGTGGATTATAAAGGCCAAATTTAATTAAATTAATGAAGCGTTTGCAGTCACGGATACCAGTACAAAACACAGGACCATTATGAACACACGACTCAATTAAGCTTCTATATTGTAGTGTCTTTCAAAGTTACAATATTCCGTATCTAAATGACTTTCCATTTTGTGATTACTGCCAATACTACTTATCATTTCTATAGTGCTTCTAGACTGCTCAGTGCTGCATGCAAAACACGTAAGAGATAGTCCCTGCTTGACAGAGCTTACAATTTAATCAAGACAGACAAACATGACAAATAAAAGATTAAGGAGAAAGTTATTATGGGAATAATTAAAACATACAAGGGTACTGAACAGGTGAATAGGGGGTTAAGAGTTAAAAGCAGCCTCAAAAAGGTGGGCTTTTAGCCTAGATTTGAATAGGGCCAGAGATGGAGCATGATGTACTGACTCAGGAAGTCTGTTCCAGGCATATGGAGAAGAACATAAAAGGGATAGATTCTGGAGTTGGCAGTGGAGGAGAAGGGTACAGATAAGAGAGACTTACCAGACGAACGGAGTTCCTGGGGAGGGGGGATAGGGAAAGAGAAGATAAGAGAGATACTGAGGAGCTGCAGAATGAGTGCACTTGTAAGATAGTAAGAGGAGTTTGAACTGTATACAGAAATGGATAGGGACCCAATGAAGTAACTTGAACAGAAGAGTTATGTGAGTGTAATAGCACTTATGATATAGCATAAATTTAAATTATATGATGTTTGATTGACACTAAGGAAAAGATGGAAACCTATTTCAAATAATAATTGTAGCAAATTTAAATAAATTCAATAGGAGAATACATTAAGGAGGACATGTTAGAAGACTTGTATGAGATTTACACATGTAGATATTAGTATTTACATATGTAAATGTCCTATGCATCTACATAGCTGCTACTTACTTCTGTACATACACAGCATACACAGTTTTGAAGGGAGCATACTGTGGGTGCCTTTTGGGTGGGCCTGAAATATATCCATACATTACTGTTTTTGCAATGGAAATGCATGCATACTTTACAAAATCTAGATGTCTGCATTTACAACTGCCCTGAGACATAAATACATAAGTATTGCCATACTGGGACACACTGGAGGTCCATCAAGCCCAGCATCCTGTTTTCAACAGTGGCCAATCCAGGCTATAAGTACATGGCAAGATCTGAAACAGTACAATACATTTTATGCTGCTTATACTAGAAATAAGCAGTGGATTTTCCCCAAGTCCATTTAAATAATGGTTCATGGACTTTTCTTTTAGGAAGCTATCCAAACCATTTTAAAACCCCACTAAGCTAACTGATTTTACTACATTTTCTGGCAACGAATTCCAGAGTTTAATTATATGTTGAGTGAAGATATATTTTCTATGATTCGTTTTAAATTTACTGCTTTGTAGCTTCAATGCGTGCCCTCTAGTCCTAGACACACCTGGCAACTTTAATTCCCACTCTGGTGTTTTAAAACCACCTCTAAACTCCAAAATTTGGACCTTTCTAGCTTGGATTTTTAATTGGCTCCCCTTGGACACTCAATTTGATAAAGTCTAGCATGGGCAAAAACTACCACTTACACATACAAGTACCTTCATAGTAGAACCTTTAAGGTGTTATGGTCTAATATCTATGTCTCTATTTTTGATCTCACAAGTTGTGTGCCTCAGAGCTCTGTCTTTGGAGCTATTCTTTCTGGACCTATGTAGATGTATAGAGCATTTTCGTCTCACCTCTTCCACTTTTCCTTCAAACAGGGCCTCTTTTACAGAGCCACGGTAGGGCTACAGTGGCAATGGCATGTGGCAAATTGGCCTACCACCAGGCTACCGCAGGAGTTGTACCCATTCCTTTAAAAGCCAAGGTAAAGATTTTTGGTATCCTCATCTATAATCGTTTAACATTCAAAAACCATATCACCATCGTAGTTAGGAAATATTTCTTTATTCTTCGACAAATATGCCTTGCATGTCCCTTGTTTAACAAACCATCCCTTTGTCTGCTTACACATGCCTTGTAATTTCATGTCTTGACTACTGTAATTCAATTCTTCATGGCCTGCCGCAATATCAGCTACTAATCTCACAAAATAGGAAGGTAGTGGAGTACAAGTCAGTAATAATTTCATCTAAACCTCACACTAAATTCACAGGCACCACATAAGAGGAAAAACACACAAAGAGGAAAAAGCCTCAGCTGGCCCAGACCAAATTAAATGTTTTCAGGTCTTTAATAAGGATCTCCAGTGTCAATCAGCAGCATAAAAAACCTCCCGTGTAATCTTCTTTAATTTAATCAAAAATCATTTAGAAATCTTATCAAAAATGTTTTATCATTACAAAGACCAGGGGATACTCAATGAAACAAATACTTTTAAAAGAAATAAGAGGAAATATTTTTTCACTCAAAGAATAGTTAAGCTCTGGAACTCACTGCCAGAGGATGTGGTAACAGAGGTTAGCGTATCAGATTTTAAAAAGGTTTGGACAAGTTCCTGGAGGAAGAGTCCATAGACTGTACATGGGGGAAGCCACTGCTTGCTCTGGAATTGGTAGCATGGAATGGTGCTACTCATTGGGTTTCTGCCAGGTACTTCTGACCTGGACTGGATACTGTTGAAAGCAGGATACTGGGCTAGATGGACCATTGGTCTGACCCAGTCTGGCTATTCTTATGTTCTTATGCTCAAAGCCCACTTCTTCTCAAAAACATACCTCTCTGAACTGACATGAATCCTAATATGCTTGCCGTCACTCCACTGCAGAAGTTAGTTCCCTACACTGTCTTGTCTAAGGGCCCTGTTTACTAAGCAGTGCTAAGGGTGCACTAGTGTTTTTAGCGTGTGCTAAACGCTAAAGACACCCATAGGAATATATGGGTGTTTGTAGTGTTTAGTGCTAATTTTAGGCACACCTGAAAAATGCTAGTGCGTCTTAGCAAACAGGACCCTATGATTTTCACCATCCCTGGTGAAAATCATAGGGGTTAGACCTGAGTTTGATTCCCACTGCATCTCCTTGTGACTCTGGGCAAGTCACTTAACCCTCCATTGCCCCTGGCACAAAATAAGTACCTGAATATATGTAAACCGCTTTGAATGTAGTTGCAAAAACCTCATAAAGGCGGTATATCAAGTCCCATTTCCTTTTCCCTCTTGTATCTAATGTTTAGATTACATTATTGATAATATTCTATTACGTTCTTTATAATTATTCCCCATTGTAACCTAGGTTTCCTTTGTTTCTTGTTCCCCCATTCCACTCAATTATCTTTGATTGTACATCTGAAAGAACAGTTATGTATTGGGAGACAAATGGTGCTGCTTCAATTTGATATATCTGCAGTCTTTGATGCAGTAAATCATGCTTTGCTATTTGAGTGTCTGGAAGAGATAGGACTTTCTGGTACTGTTATAAAATGGCTTCACAATTTTTTTTTTAAAACTAAGTTTGGATCAATGGATCATTTTCTAGTCCGTGGTTGTCTGGTTGTGGTGTCCCTCAAGGGTCCCCCCCCCCCCCCCCCCCACCTCCTGTACTTTTTAATTTTTCATGTCATCATTAGGTAAGATCTGTCCGCATATGGGAGAATTAATCCTTTCTTATGCGGGTGATATCTTTTTTTACTAATACTGATAGATATTTCTGAACTCTCCAATAATGTTCTGTGAGGAATGAATAGGATGCAAAACTGGGCTATAGTTAATAAGTTGAAATTAAATCCTGACAAAACAAATGTCCTTTGATTTAAAAATTCTGGAGTACTACTACTACCTTCATCACTTCTGCTACCTAATACAATGTTTTATCAATTAAATCAGAATCTATGGTTCTGGGAGTTATTCTAGATTCACCATTGCAATATATTTCCAAATAAACCATCTCTAACGAAGAACCCTTTTTAGACTAGGCAATTAAGATTAGAGCGTTTTTTGATATTGAAACATTCGCTCCCTTGTTTACAAATCCGCGCTAGCAGCTGCCACTGCACTAATGCTGACACAGTCTATTCACTTTGAATGGGCTGTGTTGGCATTGCCACGCAGCGGCTTTGTAAACAGGGGGGTTGGCCTCTTAGTCCAGATGCTTATCCTCCCTCACCTTGATTACTGTAATGTTCTTTATGTGGGTTATCTGCTACATTTTTTAAGAAGCTATAATTAATACAATATTGCAGCTCGATTAATTTTTGGAATTTCTAAATTTTCTAGTGTATCTAGTTTTATTGTTCAATTGCATTGGCTTCCAGTTAGAAAGAGAATTTTATTTAAAGCAGCTTGTATCTTTAATCAGATGGTGTATGGTATGACCTCTGCTCTACTGACAAAAATTATTGTTATTCCTTTATTTGGGTTGTCTTCATGCCTGCTTGACAGGCTTATTTTTTGCCAGCCTCCTTATAACAATCTGCGATTTGTAAGTGTGGCCAAAACTATGTTTTCATCTGCAAATGTTTCTCTTTGGAATTTGTTTCCAAATGCTCTACGACTTGAACAGAGCTATTTGAAGTTTAGAAAAAAGCTTAAGACATTTCTCTTTGTTTTTTTATAATCCAGTTTGTTTTATTTTAATCTTATTATTATGACTTTTGTTATTCTGCTTTTTACTTTTACTTTCTGTACTTACATATGCTGTTAAATTTTGTGTGATCCTGTGTTGTAAATCTTACTGTACACCGCATTGAACTGTTTCAGGGTTATAGCGGTTTCTAAGTATCAGTTCTCTGTTTAGATAATTATTTTATTTGTGGTATATTACATAAACTTGAACTATGAACTATAAGTACCAGCACTTACGTGTTGAAAGCCTCAAGTAATGCTAGTCTTTTTTGAACATATTCCTTTCTACAATGACTGTTCCTTTTGTATATGATGCCAACTACATGTGTGTTTCCCATGTCCTTGTATATATTTACAAAAGACTCCATGTTCAATGAGTCTTATAAAAGGAAATTGTGCACTTGCAAACTTGGATGTCCCTTTTCCTACCCAAACTACAAAAGAATAAAACACCAATCAATGGGCTCCTTTTACACAGCGGTGCTCCTGATTAGTGATGCGCTGAATGTGAACAAGCCATTCAATTGCCATGAGCTTCTTCATATTCAGTGCATGCTAATTGGTAGCACCGCTTTGTAAAAAGAGCCCAATGTGACAAGTCCACCAATGAGGAGGAAAAAAAGACATAAAACCAAAGAAAAATACTAAAATAGAAAAATCCCTCTAATATAATGCAATAATAAACCCAATCAAAACTAAACCTAGCCTTCCAAATGAGATACATTAATTCTGAAAAAAAAATGTAAGCAACATTATCTCACTATTTTCTGAGCATGGTGGGTCAAAGAAAACACATTTCTTCCCCCTGTGATTTAAAAGACACTTGCATGGGAATTTCAGAAAGAAACTGGCAAGAACTCACTATTTGAACTGGGAAAAGCTTCCTCCAGCACTGAGTAGGTTGTGCTAAGCTAGGGATCATCATTATTTTAACAAAAAAAACCCCCATTATATCCTAGTTTTTAAAGTTAAATTTATGTTTCATATTTTATCCATCTTAGAAGCAAAGGAAATAAAGTGGTTGACACATACATTTTGCCATGGAAGACCTTTAAAAAGGCAGACAGCTCAAGGCTATTTGCTGAAGTAAGAGGATCAAAATCTCTCTACCAACTCCCTGGAGAGAAGAAGAATGTAAACAATATATTCTGGAGACCACCGTATCACTCACACATACAACATATATTTTCGAAATACCACTCATATACTTTAAAACAACTCCAAAGCAGAAAGTAAATGTCGTTTATGAACATATAATATTCGGGGGTCCTTTTACTAAGCTGAAGCAAAAGGGGGCCTGCAATAGCGTCAGCGCATGTTTTTGATGCGCGTTGAGGCCCCCTTTTACCGCAGCGGGTAAAAGGCTTTTTAAAAAAGAAATGGCCATGCAGCAAGTGAAGCACTTGCTGCGCGGCCATTTTGGAGGGGAGCACTTACTGCCACCCTTTGAGGTGGTGGTAAGGGCTCCTGCGCTAACCCGGGCGGTAACCGAGCAGCAGTGGCACTGCCTGATTACTGCCGGGTAAACAACAGCGCTACAAAATAAAAATACTTTTGTAGCGCCGGAAATGGCTTGCACAGGAGGTGGGAACTACTGCCTGACGGTACTTCTGATTTAATGAGCAGTAAGCCCACGTTGGGCTTACCACCGCTTAGTAAAAGACCCCCTAAATTCTTTACCCATGCCATATCTTCCAACATCACCAGTCTCTGATCTCTCAACACACTCATTGATATGCATGTTCCCTACATGAAGCTGTTTGTCCCTCCGCTCCATTCCAAAACATGGGAAAACCTGTGTTATACCATATTGTTTTACAAACACTTTCTGGCTGATATACAAAGCAATTTAAACAAGCAATTTTATCATGCCCAACCCCCAATATTCAGTCACACTAAAGCGTATGTCCAGTTGAATATCGCCTTTGACTGACCCCCAGAAAAGTTGGAAGGTCAGGAGTGGTACAGGGGGCGGTGTTAAGGAGAAGCCAGGGGCTATACAGGTGCCAGCAATATTTAGTTCCAGCACCTGCATAGCTAAGCAGGCACCACGATCCCCCTCTCGGCCCCCTCCTTGTCTTCCACACTCCGCCCAACCCAAGTCATGTAGAAGCTCAAGCCTCACCCTCACCTACTCTGGCTCCCCGGACCTACCTCTGTTCCTTGATGGTCTAGTGGGGTGTTGGGGCAGGAATGAAGCTCCCAACACCCTTGCCTCTTGCGACAGGCTGGAGAAAATGGCTGCCGTAATGGTCATAACAGCCATTTTCTCCAGCCTCCAGCAAAGGGCAGGAGCGAGAGGGCTTTACTCCTTTCCCAAATGCCCCATTAGACCACCAAGGAACAGAGATAGGCCTTGGGGGCCTACCTAGACCACTGGGGTGGGGGTGGGGGGGTGATGCTCCAGGGAGGGAGAGGTGGCTTGGGTTTTTACATGATGCAGGTTGGGGGGAAGATGGAAGAGAAGGAGGGGCAGGGAGGGAGATTGCAGCGCCGAAATTTTAAAAAAAGTTATGCAGGTCCCAGACAAATATTCAGCCGCAGCCTGCATAACTGTCTTATGCAGGCCTTGACTGAACATTGGCTGGGACCCGCATAAACTCTGGTGGCCAGGGCTCTTTCTGCTACTGCTTGTGCCTGGACGTGGCCCGGAACTGAATATTGGGAGCTAATCTAGCCGGCGATGGTAAACGTTTAAAAAAACGATGACCACTGCTGACTGAATATCGGCTGGCTTATCTCTACTGATAGTTTGGAATCTTCCTTACCGGCAGTTGCTGTTTTTGCAGATTTTGATGTAGTGGAATTTGTTGCATTCTTCATCTCTTTATCGCTCTCCTCAACCCGTGAAGATTTTATTTCTGAACTGAAACTGTTCTTGTGTGCCTTCTCAACTGGATCTTTCTTTTTGGGGGAAGCTGTTTTGGAGCTTTTTTCTATTGATTCCTTTATTCCACTTGGTTTAGGTGAAATAGCTGACTGCCTAGATTTGCTTTCACTTTTTCTGGCAGGTGAAGAAGATTTGGCCTTAGTACCTTGCTTTTTAGTTTTTGTCTTTTCTCGAATATCCTTCTTCATAGGTTTTCCTAAATTCTGGTCAAGAGGCATTGCTTCTGGATCTATCATTGATACATCAGGATGCCTAGGAGAAGGGCTGGGATCTTGCAGTGGAACTGGGGGAGGATCCATACTCTTGTACGTAACTGTTTTATCTGTTGGAATGGTTTCAGATTCATCTTCGGAGTCAATGTTAGCATCTGCAGTAATAGAAGGACATTCTTCAGTCTCAGGGGGAACATCAGAATCAGTCTGTGATGGAACAGAGTCACTTACTGAAGTTGGAGGTGTTTCATCACACTGACGTGTTTGCTGCTTCCCTCCAGAAGGAGGCTGAGCTCCACCAAGTTGAGCCATGGGCATTTCTTGCTCTTGGGAATTATCATCATTTGCAAACCATTCCAAGGGGTTAGGGTTAATGAATGAAGGTGAGAGTTCTGTTTTAGGATGCTTATATTCACAAGAAGTTACAAGACATAAATCAACATCTTGGCGAGCTTCTGCTAAATATGTTTTTTCTGCTGTAGAATATTTATTTGTTGTCCCACTAGAATAACTGAAAGTGGTAGATGTACTAGTCATTTTCTCACTTTCTTCCTTGTTTGTACCTTCCACAGGCTTTTCAGTATGCACTGAAGAGAATTCCTGAAATGAGTCATGCAATCCTGAGTAGTGAAGGCTAAATGGTTCATCTGAAGAAACATGCTGAGGTGGTGATGATGAATGGCAAACAGCTGCGACTTCTTTGATCACAGAAGATGAATCTGACAAACTGGGAGAATGTAAAGGAGTGGATTCTTTTGGCATTAAAGATGGCTCAAGTTCTGCAGAAAGATGCTCTTCTAGGTTTTGTATCTTTTTAGCACTTTGTGAAGTATATAGTGGCATATCTGTATGATGAATGACATCTTTCAGATGTTCTTCATTCAGTGGAGAGGTTGCCTGTGATGGTGAATGTGCAGATGAAGTTGAGGGGGAAATTTCTACTTGAGATCCAGAAACAAATTGTGTGAGATCTTTCTCTTGACTATAAAAAGCTTTATCTGCTGCTGCTATGTGATGTGCAAAAGTAGGTTCCTGCATATCAGAAGGGCTGTAATCTACTTCAGTTGGTCCATTTTCAGCTACATGGTGCATACTAGAGCCTGTTGTGTGGTGTTCTGGAGATTGCCTACTAAAGTCCATTGCCAATGAATGCTCTGGGGATTCTTGACTAAACTCCACAGACATAGTTGACTGTTCAGGAGACCTCTGCTCTTGAACTAGTGTTCTAGATTTTGTTGCTTTGGGGGAGAAATCTGGTGGAGAAATTGACATAGGTCTTGGGCACTCTTCTTTAGATGGAGAAATTTCTGTTTCCTGGAAAGTTGTTGGTGTTTGTACGACAGACACTGATAAGGAATCATCAACTTCTGTTGAATGAGGAGACCCAACTTCAGCATGTAAAGAAGGAGATACATCATCAGTAGTTGGTTCTAGGACCGAGCTAGTAGCAACAGATGCTGTGGAAATTGAAGCAACACCTTCTATGTGAGAATAGGTGTCCTCTGCTACAACTTCATCAACAGGAGTATCAGACTTATCAGAGACTGTACCTTCAGAAATAGACATCTTGTTGTCCTCCTTAAAGGATCCAAATTGGCTAAAGTCAATTTGTGTAGGTGAAATTTCTCCCATTGATTTCTTTTCATCCCGTCCACTCAAATGCTGAGAGCTTGCAGATTTTTCATCCTGAGAAAGATCAGCAGAAATGATTGCCGAAGCTGAACTTATTTGAAGAACAGGATCTCCATCAATTTTTCTGTTGAGTGATTTTTCAGTAGCTCCTATAGAATATTTTACATCTGCACTCAAAAACATATCGTATGATGGTTCTGAACCTATCAATGGTGGACTACGTAAAGGAGACAGAACTTTTTCAATAGGTGATTCAGAGTCAGGAACTGGCTCATCCATTGGGCTTATTTGGGACTGCCTTGTTTATCTTTAGTATCAGAAAACTCAAAGTAACTGGAACTGAGGCCTTATTATTTGTTTGATGAGATTCACGTTGGCTGGACTTTTCATCAGTTGGTGACTGATGATAAGGTGTATGGCCAGCACTACCTGCAGTTGATTGTGAAGGAGATAACACTTCTAATGTTTTATCATCAGGACTAGTACCATGTATAGCAGGAACTTGAAGTCCATCTGATAGTGCAGGCAGAGCTCCTAGTTCTGGTGAAGTTTTAATCTCATTAGGGGTCAAATCAAAGTTTACACTTCGTTCACTCAGTGGTGTTTTAGTAATTGGTGATGGAGGAGATGGGCTCTTACTTGAGCTGTCTTTTTCTTCAAGATCCTCTGAAAAGTTATCCTGTATATCTAATTTTGTAGTAGGTCCTACTTCAGCATCTCTCTGAGGATACATATCTTGTAAGGAGGACTTGCAAAATTTGTCTTCTTCTAACGAAGAGGGTGGTGAGATTGTAGAAGCTGAAGCATTATAATCTTTACCTTCTGTTGCATCAGTCTTAGACTCATCAGATGATCCACTCAAAGCATCAGGAAGTGGAGAAAGTCTTGTCCTGTCATATTCCTGGGAATACAAAGAGGTCTCATATTTAGTACTGCTTACATATTCCTGAGAGGGAGATTCACTTTCTTCATTATTAGTCTCATCACTCATCACATCCCGAGGAGTTGACATGTCATCCATTGGAGTTGGTTCACTTGAAATTTCAATAGTAGAGTGAGTAAAACCTGATGTAGCAGTGAATTCCTCATGTTGGTCATCTCGGTTTTCCTCATCTGAAACAGTTGCTTCACTTTCAGACCCACCAGGTAAAGTCTCATCATGAATTGAAGAAGCTGGCTCAACAACTGGAGAATGGGGTTCAGATTGTTTGGCTGATGTGGTGAAAAATAAGCCATATTGGTTTTCAGGTTCATCAACTAATGCTGCTTTTTCACTCCTGTTAATCCTATACTCTTCTTCTGCATTTCTTATTTTTTCTGTTTCTTCTTCTTCCTCTTTGACATATTCAGTTTTATCTTCATCAATCTCTTCTTCAGTCTCTTCAGCATCTCCCTGTTCATCACCTGCTTCAGATTCTTCCCCTTCAAAATTCTTCCCATCTTTGTGTTTCACATGTTCATCTGTTTCAGTTTCTACTTCCTCTTCAGTTTCCCCAATATCACCCACTTCCCTGGCATCATCCAGATCTTGTTGTTCTGTTATGTTTAGTGATGCTCTTTCTTCCAAGTCCTCAATTTGCTCATCAACCTCCTCTGTTTCTGCCTTTTCTTCATAATCTCCAACTTCAGATGACTCTTCAAAGCCAGTCCCTTCATCTTCATCTACTTTGTGTTTTTCTACAGATTCCAGTTCTTCAGGACTTTGTTCACATTCACCTTCAGCCTCAGTGGTAGTAATTCCTTCATCATGAGATTCACCATGTTCTTCAATATCTAATTCTTCTTTGTTAACTACATACCCTTCATTTGGTAGTGTTACCTTTTGTTTTTCTTCACCTTCTGGTAATTCTAATTGGGGCTGTATTTCATTTACCACTAAGACTTCTGCCTTCAGAGCTTCAAAGTCTTGTGTTAAATCTTCTGGTGAAGACATGAGGGATCTCTCTGCTTCAAGATCTGCTACATTTCCAGCAGTGGCCACTGAAGTTACTGCTGCTGCTGCACCTACTGCTGCTGTAACTGCAGCAACTCCTGCTGGAACCACAGTACCTTTCTTTTCAATGACTTTGCTGTCTTTCTTTGTAACTTTAATTTTTCCTTTATCTTTTGGCTTTCCTAATGCTCCAATTTCTTTTTTTGCAGGTTCCTCCTTCTGTGACTTAGGTTTTACCATAGGCTTCCGGGCTTCAGTTGATGGAGCAGATGTTTTCTTTATTTCTTTGGGCAGTTTCTTTGACTCTTTTTTGGACTCTTTCTCATCTTTTTTAATATCCTTATGTGATACTTCTTTCTTTACTTCTTTCTTAGCTTCTTTTTTCTCTTCTTTTTTTATTTCTTTTTTTACTTCTCTCTTGGGTTTTTCTTCCTTCTTGCTTGGTGTTTTGTCATCTTTTTTGGAAATCTCTTTCTTTGGTTTTTCTTTTTCCTGTTTCTTTTCTTCAGACTTTACCTTTACTTCACTTTTTAAAGACTTAACTTTTCCAACTTTTGGTTTGACATCTGTTTTTTGTTTTTCAGCAGTTTCAGATTTTAATGGTGGTTCTTCTTTACTTGATACATCTTTTTCAGTTTTTATAGGTGTTTCTTTAGTGACACCAACTTTTTCTTTTACCTCTACTTTTTGGGCCTTCTCTGGTGGACTAGATTTTGTTACTTCTAGTTTCTCTTCTCGAGAATCTTTTTTGACTGCTTTGTTTGAAGTTGTTTTTGGTGAAGGTTTCAGACTTTCCTTGCTGTCTATTCTTTGTTTCATCTTTGTTTGTTTCACAGGCTGACTAAATACATTATCAGTTAGGTCTTTCTGTGTTATTATTGGTTGTTTAAGGAAATCTAAATGTTTGAGCTTTTCTAGTCCTTCCAGTATGTTGTACTGTGTAGTATTTCCTGGAAACAGAACTCTAATAATTTTTTCTGCTGGGTTTGCTGGATGCCATACAATCAAAGATGAGACTGAGGTAAAATAGTTAATTGGAATATCTAGTTCTTGGCCACCAGGTAGTAGTATATCAGTTTTGTCTTTACTGGTACCTGTCCATTGTTGCATAAAATATTGCATTTCCTTGCTACCTTTGATTGGAGTGAGCACATACATCTCAAGTTTCCCGACTCCCATTTTTTGGAACAAAATAATAGGGTCAATGGTATTCCCTCCAGTTCTAATGAGAGGTTCTGGTTTCATAGACAATTTATTTAAATACTGAAGGGTGAAACAAGCTTCTTCTATGCTTCTCCTCACCCTAAAATTAGGTTCAGGATTTTTCAGATTTTCAGGTACATTAAGGAATATGACTCCTAAGTCTGGTGAAATCAGATTTTTCATCCAATCACTATTAGTGGTAGAACCTTGAGACTGTTCCTCTTCTAGCTCAGCCATTTTCCGCTGTAACATGCTATTGATTCCAGGCAGATTATCATCCCCAATGTGGGTCAGCAAAATGGAATCCACTCGATCTAGATGTCGGACAAGTTTCCAGAAGCAAGACTTTCTTTCAGATCCACCATTAATAAGCATATTGAAACCATTTACTGCAAACAATGCAGAGTCCCCTCTACCCCCTGGAAAAATATAACAGCAAGGCTTTGAAAGTTTCAAAAAACCACCTGATGTGGGTGGCTCCAAAATATCAAATGGTGAAGGTAACTCTACTGATTCTGACAGATATTCTGTGAATTCTGAAAGTCCTTCCATTTCAGGTAATATGGAGATGGAGTTCAGCTTAATGTTGATGAAGTCTTGAAGGTTGTGTCTGTCTAAGTTTGAATTTTTCCAGTCCCCTTCCTCAGGGCAAAATAGTGTTAGGCTGGCTTTATTGGCAGGGTGTGTAGTGCTCAGCAGTTCACCAATCTAATAGTGGAAAAAAAAAGAAAGAAAAACACGTTAAGATGAATCTATTTTCAAAGTAGAAAGAAATTAAAAATGTCCTCAAGGAATCAGATTTACAAATGAGTAATCATATCCCTCTTCAGTCTGGTGCTGCTGTTTCACTGCTGGATCTGGTACATTTTTTAATTTCATTACAGTTTGTGCCATTAGTACTAGTATCCTGAAATAGTACAGTGACAACAAGCTTTTGTGCTTCTATAAAAAAAAATCTGGGAGCTCTGTACTCAGCAAATCTGTGTTCTGGATATTATGGGACGATAGGTTATAGATTCAGCACTCTACTGAGAAAAAAGATAGTAACGACAATTGTCATACATGGGAATACTTAATGTTGGCAGGGCCGGTACAAGGGTGTTAAATGCCCTAGGTGAACCTTTAACCTTGAACATCCCTCTCCCCTTTAACTTTAAAATCCTTAGGCAACCCCTAGTGAGATTTTGTTAATTAAACTCAACATACATGTTCACCTGAACACCCCTGCATCCCAGAACAATCCTGTAAAAATGTACAATTTGAGATCACACTTTCAAATATTAAGTGTATCTATCTATATCTATCGTATCTATCTATAACTTTAACTATCCATCTATTTATAGATAGATTAAATATACATATATACACCTGAGGGTAAATGAGATTTGAAAACTGTTCTTCCTCCCTGTGCTTAAAAGTACAGGCTGATGGTAATTTAAAGTTTGTGTGATTCTCTCAGACTATTGCTTTGCTTTGACTGCAATTGCCCTTTTGCTTCCTCTTCAAAAGTGCTACCTTAAGTGTCCACCAAGCCTTGCTTAATAGTTAAGCTGGTCTTGAAGGTTAGGAGTCCTAATCAGGGGTGTAGCCAGACTTCAGCGGGAGGGGGTCCAGAACCCCCCCGGCACCGCCAACCCCCCACCATTTTGACCCCCCACACCGCCACCGTCGCCAACACTACCTTTGACCCCCCCAGCACCAACCCTTTCGACCCCCCTCCCGCTGCCAACCCTCCCCCACCGCCAGCAAAGGTACCCGACGGCGGTGGGGGGGGGGCCAAGGCCAAATCTACGGGGGCCCATGCCCCTGTGCCCCACATAGCTACGCCCCTGGTCCTAATATAGGCAACAGATGCCCAAGGATGCAGTGTAACAAGTAGTGATATCCTAGCTCAGAACAGAAACACAAGGGTCCTATGTAGTAACCTGCAAAAGTGTTTACTGCTTAGTATACATCTTTGTGAAATTTAACTTGGAGATATAAATACGTTTTTTGGCATTTACATCCGTAGACAAGTTTTTGTGGAATTTTTCATGCTTTATCAGGAATTCTGTGTGTTCTGGGCTGTGGAAATGTGTAAATTTTTTTTTTTAAAGCCCCTTCATGTGGAGGCATGGCCCAAATTGGAGGTCCCCAGGAATCCCTCCCCTGGACTTCTTGGTGGCCCGGTGGGCTGACACTCCTTCCAAGTCTGACACGAGTCTAAAACATTTTTAAAGGCCCCTTCCCTGAAGACCTGCCCTTTCCTGAAACTCCCTTTCCCAGAATAAAGAGCTGGTCCCCTACCTCCTACACCATAGTGCCCCCTTCCCCCTGCACTCCAATTCACCCCCAGGAGTCTGGGGAACAGTGGGGCCTGGGTACTTATTCCTACCTCAAATGTCTGCCTTTCTCAAAATGATGCTGGCTGACCGCTAGCGATTGTGGGATGAGAATGCCATTAGAGGTCAGCTAGTACCATTTTGAGATAGGCAGCCACTGAGGTAGGAGCCAGTGATCATTCCTGGCTCTACTGTCGCTCAGGCCTCTGGAGAGTGAGCTAGGGTAATGGGAGGAGCTGTGGAGAAATAAGGAGGGTGGGGGGGGGGGGGGACAGGTGCAGGCTGGCCTTTTACTTTGGGAAAGGGTAGGTTTTTGGAAAAGAACTTTAAGGAAGAGGGCTTTAAAATGTGCAATTGTGCACTTTTTCACAGATCTTTGAAAAGAAAAGAAGCTACATTTCTTGAGCTGTGGTTATTTTTTTTCAATGAAAACTGGTCCATAAAGCCTTTTTTACATGCTTCCCCCCCCCCCCCCCCCAGATGTTTAGGTATTAACGAGCTGCTCTGCACATCATTAATACCAAATATACTTTGTGTGAAGATACTGCAAAGTGTACTTTTGCAAAATAACTTTACAAAAATGCAACTTCATGCACAAATAGAACAAAGGGGACAGCTCTAAAACAGGGCACCTCTGTTTAGGTGCCTGAATAACACAGATAAGACCCTATTCTATATAGCACAGGGGTGCCCAAATTTCCTTTTCAAATATTGAATACATTCAGGTTAGTGTACATTTAGGTGCCTCCATTTACACCTTCCATAGATCTGGTATAAATGGGGGGAGGGAGCTGATTGTAGCAGGCACACAGGCAACTTATTCTGTAAGTTGCCCACCTGTCTGACTCACCTATGGCCTGCCCATGCTCCACCCAGGGGAATGCCAACCCCCCTTACAAATACATGCTATGCCATTTGAGTGCCTTTTTGTAGAATATCACTTAAGCGCCCAAATGACATCTTTATGGGTAAGTATACTGTACATTTAGACGCACATTTAGCATGCAAATGTAAGCAACTTGTTACAGAATTGCCCTTAAAATGATGTTTTAGCATGTTTTCACGTGTTTTATACTATTTGTTTTGCATAAAGTGCATTTTTGCAAAGACTACCGGGGGGGGGGGGGGGGGGGGGGGGGGTTGGGTGATATTCAAGGGGTGGGGAGAGGGAAGGAGGGAGGATTTTTCAGGGGCTGTGAGGAAGATGGGGGTTGGATTTTAAAAGGCAACGTGGAGGGGCATAATTGAACATCGTCGGCCAAATAGATCGCCGGCGATCTATGTTGGCGGCGGCGCTACAGCTGGCCGGAACCGTATTATCAAAAAAGATGGCCGGTCATCTTTTTTTTTCAATAATACGGTTTAGCCTGGCCAAATGCCTTGGAATTCGCCGGGTTTGAGATGGCCAGGTTTGTTTTTCAGCGATAATGGAAAAAAATGCCGGCCATCTCCAACCCGGCGAAATCCAAGGCATTTGGTCGTGGGAGGAGCCAGCATTTGTAGCGCACTGGTCCCCCTGACATGCCAGGACACCAGCTGGGCACCCTAGGGGTCAGTGCAGTGGACTTCAGAAAATCCTCCCACATGCATAGCTCCAATACTTTGGGTGCTGAGCCCCCCAACCCCTCCCAAAAAACCCACTACCCACAAATGTACAACACTACCAAAGCTCTTAGGGGTGAAGGGGGCAACTACATGTGGGTACAGTGGGTTTTGGAGGGCTTCCATTACCAGCACAGGCGTTACAGGTAGGGGGGGGGATGGGCCTGGGTCTGCCTGCCTGAAGTGCACTGCGGTACGCACTAAAAGTGCTCCAGGGACCTGCATACACGCACGCCTCTAGGACTTGTTGCTGCTGTATAACCTTGGCACACCAGTTGACACCTGAAGACTAATCTCTTTGAAAAAGTCCTTTAATTGAATAAGCACGTTTACTCACAGTTAACTGCAGATCAGAGGTTGTGCCCCACTGGCAAAGAGTCTCCCTGGTACTGAGATTAGCAGTAGGTCAGAGCTGGCAGAATGGTGTACAATGCCCTCTTTGAGCCACATTCAAGGTAATAACGTTCTCTAACGTGGGTGACACATGAAAGGGATCTAAAATTGTGTTACAAAAATGGCCACTACCTCATGGACTACCGGAAACAAAACAGGGCACACTCTGACCCAGTTAGCAGGGGGGAAAAGCACCATGGGAGTAGAGCCCAGTACCCTACACCCACCACAATGCATTGCTGATGTGACTCTGCAGGGCACCTAACAGAAAAGGTGTCACACTCACCCGAGAGACACATTGCAACCAGGGAAAGGCTGTCGGAGGATAAAACACATTCTGCTGTCATGGAGGTGGGTATGGCATTTGAGGCTGGCATACAGGCTGGCAAAAAAGGTTTTTAGTTTTATTTTTTTAGTATGGGAGGGGGTTGGTGACCACTGGGGGAGTATGGGGAGGTCATCCCCCATTCCCTCCAATGGTCATCTGGTCATTTGGGGCACCTTTTTGAGGCTTGGTCATGAACATAAAAGGACCAAGTAAACCCGGCGATATACTGCTTATAGCCGGGGTTTTTTTCCATTATCGCCGAAAGCCGGCCATCTGGTAGCCATGCCCATGCCCACCCATGCCCGCCTTTGCTTCACCGCCGACACGCCCCTTTGAACTTTGGCCGGCGACGCGACGGGAAAGCGGTGATGTTGGCAAAAAAGCGGCTTTTGGTTATACCCAGGGGTGTGCTGGTAAATTTTTAACAACGTGCTCTCTCTCCGGGCATAGCCGGCCCTGAAATTTGGTGGTGGTGGTGGGGGGGGGGGGGGGGCGGAATACATGTCTCTCTCTCCCCTCCCTTGTGCAGGCACGTTAGGCATACCTTTGCCGAGCCCCACCAGCCAATAAATGGACTGCCACAATTCTCTGCTGCTTGTTTCTGGCTCTGAGCAGCATGATGGAACCTTCTTGCACTTGCATGAAAAATCCTAGCCTGATGCTCAGAGTCAGAAACAAGGAGCAGGGAGCAGCAGCAGTCTATTTACTTTGCTGGTGGGGCCAGCATCACTGCCAGCAAAGTAAAAGAGAATTCAGGAGGGGGCCCAAGCCCACATTTTGGGAGTAAGTTGTTAAAGTAGCCATGGGGAGGCCTACTTTAACAACCGGCTCCCAAAATTCTTAAAAACTTAACAAACGGCTCTCGCGAGCCCGTGAGAGCCCGCTCCAGCACACCACTGGTTATACCGATTTGGCCGCTTTTCCGAGATCGCCGGTCATCTCCCGATTTATGTCGGAAATTGGCCGGCGATCACTTTTGAAAAATGAGCTGGCTAGTTATCTGGGTCCCAGCCAGGACCCGCATATGCCCTGGAAGCCAGCATCAGGCAAATTAGCTGTGGCTATTCAGTGCCCGGGCCCGGGGCTAATTCAGCTGGTCACATTCAGTATTTAAAAGCACACTGTTGACCACCAGCTGAATATTGGCCAGAATGTGTCCACACCCTGGTTTCCCCCTTCCCCTCCCAATACATGGATTCTAAAAGACATTACAAGAAAAAGTCACAAGTGCCCTCTGTGCAATAAAGAAATCCCTGGCCAGTTTGAACCAACCAATAAAAACTCACATTACACAATTATTGACTAGCCAAATTCAAGCTGCTACTGCTGGGTATTTAAGCCCACTCTATGTCTAAAATTAGGCTTACAGCGAGTTAACAACACAAGAAAAGGATACATAAATCCAGAATACAAAAATATTAATTATGTTCAACAACAAGATTATTAAAATATCACAATAAAAATTCTGAAAACAAGTATGCTTTCAGCTATTTGCAAAAAATAAACATATAAGATAGGCATAATCTAATTTCAGCCAGAAGAGTATTCCAAAATTTTACTATTTGAAATGAAAATGATCTCTCATAAAACCTTTTCAGTTTAACACTTCTAAAGTAGGCAGTATAGTAAGGGGAGGGGAGGATAGGATAGGATAGGACACCCATAGGGGTGTGTGACAGGGGGTGTGTGTGTGTGAAAGGTGTGGGGCTGTATGTGATGGGGGTGTGTGAAAGGGGTGGGATGGTATGTGACGGGATCAGCTCCTAGAACAGCTGCTGATCACCAAGGCATGCTAGCAAAACTGGGACTCTCTCACACAGGCAGGGTTGCCAGGTGGAAAATATTTTTCCAGCCCAAAGGAGCCCAAAATCCAGCCCAAAACCCGCCCAAACTCAAACCCCGCCCCTGACACCCCCGCCCCCGCGTCATCACCCCCGCCCTCGCCGTCATCAACCCCGCCCCCGCTGTCATCGGCCCCGCCTCCACGTCATCGGTCCCGCCTCCCACGTCATCGGCCCCGCCTCCCACGTTATCGGCCCCGCCTCCCACGTCATCGGCCCCGCCTCCCACGTCACTAACCCCGCCCAAAAACGTCGCTAACCCCGCCCACCGCGGCCGAAAAAGCAGCCCAAAAAACCGCCCGAAGCCCAAAAAGCAGCCAAAAAAAACGCAACCCGCCGCGGGCAAAAATTTCCCACGGCGGGTCGCGGAAAACCGCCCAATTGGGCGGTAAAACCGCCCACCTGGCAACACTGCACACAGGCCCCATGGAGAGAGGGAGGGGACTAACCCTAGCTCAGAACCAAGAGCCAATAGGAAAAGCTTACAATGAGTCAATCACAGGAACTATAAACTATAAGAGGGGAAGACCCAGTACACAGTACTATCTATTACATAGACAATGCAATTAAATAGAAATAATATAATAAGTATAAACAACAATGCACCCTGCCTCCATGAACATGGAGGCAGAACAACTTTGAATAACATGCAAGGGAATTGATCTAGGGATAAGACGGAGAACTATATAGTGGATTAACCATTAAGCCTTTCTTTGTTGGCTTTTTTTTTTCTTTTGTATTACGAATCTCTCCTAAATATAATTAACCGACCCTCCTCCTTTTGGTGGTCTAAGACAAGATATATAATTTTTTTTTTCTTATTATAATATTCAAGAATATATTCTTGTACAAAATTTTCTTTCTGATTTGCCTACTCAAGTTTTTGATGCTTGTAATGTGATTAAAATTCATAAATAAAAGAATTAAAAAAAAAAAAAACATGCAAGGGAATTTTCGAAAGAGAAGGGCGCCCATCTTCCGACACAAATCGGGAAATGGGCGTTCTTCTCTCAGGGTCGCCCAAATTGGCATAATCAAAAGCCGATTTTGGGCGCCCTCAACTGCTTTCCGTCGCGGGGATGACCAAAGTTCACAGGGGCGTGTCGGCACTGTACCAAAGGCGGGACTGGGGCATGATTAAGAGATGGGCGTCCTTGGCCGATAATAGTAAAAAGAAGGGTGTCACTGACGAGCATTTGGCCAACTTTACTTGGTCCATTTTTTTCATGACCAAGCCTCAAAACGGTGCTCGAACTGACCAGATGACCACTGGAGGGCATCGGGGATGACCTCCACTTACTCCCCCAGTGGTCACCAACCTCCTCCCACCCAAAATATATATATTTTTTAAATTTTTCGCCAGCCTCTATGCCAGCCTCAAATGTCATACCCAGCTCCATCACAGCAGTATGCAGGTCCCTGGAGTAGTTTTTAGTGGGTGCAGTGCACTTCAGGCAGGTGGACCCAGCCCCCCCCCCCCCACCTGTTACACTTGTGGTGGTAAATGTCAGCCCTTCAAAACCCACCCGAAACCCACTGTACCCACATGTAGGTGCCCCCCTTCACCCCTTAGGGCTATGGTGGTGGTGTACAGTTGTGGGGAGTGGGTTTTGGGGGGGGGGAGTTGGCGGGCTCAGCACAAAAGGTAAGGGAGCTATGTACCTGGGAGCAATTTCTGAAGTCCACTGTAGTGCCCCCTAGGGTGCCCGGTTGGTGTCCTGGCCTGTGAGGGGGACCAGTGCACTATGAATGCTGGCTCCTCCCACAACCAAAGGGCTTGGATTTGGTCGTTTTTGAGATGGGCGTCCTCGGTTTCCATTATGAATGAAAACTGGGGACGACCATCTCTAAGGTCGACCATCTCAACATTTAGGTCTACCATCTCTAAGGTCGACCTAAATGTTGAGATTTGGGCATCCCCGACCGTATTATCGAAACGAAAGATGGACGCCCATCTTGTTTCGATAATACAAGTTTCCCTGCCCCTTCGCCGGGACGTCCTTAGAGATGGGCGCCCTTAGAGATGGGCTTCCCTGTTCGATTATACCCCTCACTATCATTTTGTTTTCCTCTAAGCTTGCTTGTTGCAGCTCTGGCCGTGAGAAGAGAGAATTGCATGACTGAAATTTTTACTCCTATTATCTTGATGCTATGACATCTATAAATACATAAGAATAGCCATACTGGGTCAGATCACTGGTCCATCTAGCCCAGTATCTGGTTTCCACAAATACCTGGAAGAAACTCAGATAGTAGCAACATTCCATGCTACCAATCCCAGGGCAATCAGTGGCTTCCCCATGTCTGTCTCAATAGTAGACTATGGACTTTTTCTCCAGAAAATTGTCCAAAACCTTTTTAAACCCAGACACACTGACTAGCTTATTTTTGAAAGGGAAGGTCGCCCATCTTCCGACAAAAATCGGGAGATGGGCTTCCTTCTCTCAAGGTCGCCCAAATTGGCATAATTGAAAGCCGATTTTGAGCGTCCTGAATTGCTTTCCATCGCGGGGACGACCAAAGTTCACAGGGGCGTGTCGGCAGTGTACCGAAGGCAGGACGGGGGCGTGGTTAAGAGATGGGGTCCTCGGCCGATAATGGAAAAAAGAAGGGCATCCCTCATGAGCATTTGGCCGACTTTACTTGGTCCAATTTTTTCACCACCAAATCTTGAAAGGGTGCCCGAACTGACCAGATGACCACCAGAGGGAATCAGGGATCAGCTCCCCTTACTCCCCCAGTGGTCACCAACCCCTTCCCACCCCAAAAAAATGTAAAAACATTTTTTGCCAGCCTCTGTGGCAGCCTCAAATGTCATACCCAGCTCCATCACAGCAGTATGCAGGTCCCTGGAGCAGTTTTTAGTGGGTACTGCAGTGCACGTCAGGCAGGCGGACCCAGGCCCACCCCCCCCTATCTGTTACACTTGTGGTAGTAAATGTGAGCCCTCCAAAACCCACCTGAAACCCACTGTACCCACATCTAGCTGCCCCCCTTTACCCTTTAAGGGCTATGATAGTGCTGTGCAGTTGTGGGTAGTGGGTTTTGGGGGGCTCAGCACCCAAGGTAAGGGAGCTATGCACAATGGGAGGAATTTATATAGTCCACTGCAGTGCCCACTAGGGCATGTGAGGGGGACCAGTGCACTACAAATGCTGGCTCCTCCCATGACCAAAGGGCTTGGATTTGGGCTTTTTTGAGATGGGCGTCCTCGGTTTCGATTATGGCGAAAACCGGGGACGACCATCTCTAAGGTCGACTATCTCAACATTTAGGTCAACCATCTCTTAGGTTGACCTAAATGTTGAGATTTGGGTGTCCCTGACCATATTATCGAAACGAAAGATGGACGCCCATCTTGTTTCGATAATACGGGATGCCCTGCCCCTTCACGGTGACATCCTCAGAGATGGACGCCCTTAGAGGTGGGTGTCCCCGTTCAAAAATGCCCCTCTAACTGCTTTTGTTACGTTCCTCACCTGGTTCCAGGCCTGCGCGGCCAATTCGTCGGCGAGGCGCGGTCTGGCAGAGATAGCCGGCTATCTTGGTGGTGTTTCTCCAGGATAGGTCGGCCATCTTGGGATGGGCATCTCAACGTGGCGGCCATCTTGCGGTTGGCTGGCTGCAGGAAGGAAGCCCATATTTGGGCGTTGGGCTTCTCTGCTGATGGGGGCAGCCATTTTGGATCAGCTGCACATGTTTTAGATTGATTCCTACACTATTTAAAGCCCTGCCTCCAGTCCTTCGTTGCTTTGGCCTCAATTGTGTTTGAGATCCACGCCGGTGCTCCTTGTCTTCAGATCCAGTGTTCCAGACCTCGGCTTGTTTCCCAGACCTCGCTTGTTTTGCTGCCTGCCTTGACCTTGGACTATTGTTGACTACTCTTTGCCCTATGGATTTCCTGGCTCTTGGACTGTGTCTGTTCTGCTTGCTTGGCTGGTCAGTGGTTGTGCAACCCCCCGGTTCCAGAAGTCCTGGTGGCCGCCTGCACCTGAGGGCTCAACTCTCAGGGAACGGTGGTCGTCTTCCAGGTGAAGCTTGGGGTTGTCTGGTTGCCTGACCGAGTGCGGTGTTACTCCATCTTCGCCGTGCTCAGTCGGGGCACAGGGGTTCACAGTTACCAGATCCTAACAGCTTTTACCATTTCCTCTGGCAATGACTTCCAGAGTTTAACAATTTATTGAGTGAAAAAGTATTTCCATGTAACTTCATTGTGTGTCCCTTAGATTTTGTACTTTTTGAAAGAGTAAAAAATTGATTCACTTCTACTTGTTCTACAACACTCAGGATTTTGTAGACTTCACATATCTCTTTTCTAACGTCTCTTTTCCAAGTGAAGAGTCCTAACCTCTTTAGTCTTTTCTCATATGAGAGGAGTTTCATCCCCTTTATCATTTTTGTCATTCTTCTTTGAACCTTTTCTAATTCCACTATATCTTTTTTGAGGTATGGTAATCAGAAATGAACTCAGTACTCAAGGTGAAGTCACACAATGGAGCGATACAGAGGCATTATAATATTCTTGGTACTATTTGTCATCCCTTTCCTAATAACTCCTAGCATCCTGTTTGCTTTTTTGGCTGCCACAGCACTCTGGGTAGAAGATTTCAGCGTATTGTCTTCAATGACACATAGACCTTTTTCTTGGGTGCTGACTCCCAAGGTGGACCCTAGCATCTTGTAACTATGATTTGGGTTATTCTTCCCAATGCCCATCACTTTGCATTTGTCCACATTAAATTTAATCTGCCACTTGGATGCCCAGTCTTCCCATTTCCTAAGGTCTTACTGCAATTTTTCATGTGAACTTAGTAGGATAGAGGTCCCTGTCACTTACCTGTGCACTGCCTTGAAATGCATCTACCAAACAGTACAGTGGACCCTCTGATGCATCCTGTCTCACACATTGTACATTATTTTTGTTCAGCCTACACACATGCAAATATTTGAAATTGTGTTTTCTTTTGGACTAATTATGCATATGCAAATTAATTTTAAGGTACCTGTTATTTTGATACTCACATTTTTAGAGTGATTTGCATTAACCCACCTGTCAAGTATTTCCAAGTGTTACACATATGTTTACAACAATTTGGGAACCCATTTTTACAAAAAAGGGTTTATCTCAGCTTGGTAGCTTATTCTTTTAAATGGTGTCATACTATTTTTAGTGCAAATAATCGAAGGTTTGTTTCCACCCACAATATTCCCCCCCCCCCCCCCCTCCCACAACATTTCATATTCTGGGTTATCCCCTTCTAAATAATTTTTTTTATAAAGCTGTTACCTAAAATAAGATGCCTTATTATACGCACCTGTACATCCAAGTGTCCAAGAAATTTATAGGTTTCCACACTGTGTGATTTTTCCCTATGTCATAAAGTTATCACATGATATGTAACACATTTATTATTGTTGATACTTATATTATATGTGATGTAAGGTTTTGCACTATACCATGTCATTGTGTATTGTACATGTGTTATGTTCCATCATTACAATGTATAGACTGGACATTGGTTTTACCATGGACATTGCCAGTCTTGTGTACCATACCCATATTATTTGAACTTTGGTTTACCATGGTTATCCACTTGTAAGCCATCATGGACTGATTATAGCCTTTATAGCCTGGTTTTGGACTTTGGGTTCTGCCGTGGTTATCAGTTTTAAATAACTGGAGAACTCATTATAGCCTTTTTACCCTTTCCACAATGAACATTACTTTTATAGTGCATGGATATTTAGCAGTTTTATTATTTCTTTTGCATGTACATATTGGTAGCAATTGTTGCAAGCTGCAAGAAGAACTTATCCAGTATCGAGTCACCCTGGTGGGCTGTTTATAGGCGACTAGAACATCGCCTACTGGACATGTCATGTTTTTGGATGCTTTACCATTCATGTGGTTAATATCATCGTATCATCATTGCCTTGGTTCAAGTGACATTTCTTTTTCCAATGAAATAAGTCTTTTTATTTATTATTTATTTATTAGGATTTATTTACCGCCTTTTTGAAGGAATTCACGCAAGGCGGTGTACAGTAAGAATAGATCAAACATGAGCAGTAGGCAATTAGAGCAGTAAAAATATTCGAACAACAATACAAAGTATGGCATGTATACTGCTTGCAATGACAACACAACATGTACTAGAACATTATAATTGGTAGTGAGGGGTAAGGCAAAGTTGTAACATATAGATGAGTAAGAAAGTAGGAAGAATTAGAAAGTAAGGTGATTGATTTGAAGAAAATTGCAGGTGAGGTCAGAGAGATGGTTAAATATTATCTCAGCTAGGGTAGGAGTGGATAAACATGTCCCGCTGCAGTATGTGCAGCCCGAGTCAATCCTTGTGTGTTTGAGTGAGACTAACAAATTAGTTACTGCTTCCATTAAAGGCTTGGTTGAAGAGCCAAGCTTTCACCTGCTTCCTGAAGTAGAGATAGTCTTGTGTTAAGCGGAGTCTTTCAGGCAATGCATTCCACAGTATGGGGGCTACTCCAGAGAAGGCTTGCTTGTGGGTATCACATTGTGTAATGTCTTTTGGAGAGGGTGCAGTTAGTGAAAGTCTTTGGGAGGACCTTAGTGTCCTTGGCGGTGTGTGGAGGATCATCCTATTCTTCAGATACTCGGGCCATTTCCTTTCAGGGCCTTGAAGATCAGACATAGAGTTTTAAATTTAGCCCTGTATTGTACTGGTAGCCAATGAAGTTTTTGCAAAAATGGTGTGATGTGGTCACGTCGCTTGCAACCTTCTATGAGTCTTGCTGCTGCATTCTGAATCAACTGGAGCTGGTGCATTTTGACTTCTACGGACAGTCATTGAAACTTTTGCATCACTTGATTTACTTATAGACATGGATCAAGGTCATTTACATTGTTTGCAATCATATGGTAACTCAAAAAGTCATTTCAAAAGCTTTTATGCTCATGTATATTGTTAAGATTATTGTATTTATATTGTTGTATCTCTGAACTTGCATATGGTTTATTGATAGTCATGTATGTCTTGGTGAACAGGAGTTCACACACAGTTTGTTTTAGCTAGTGTTTCAAGCACCTCTGGCTTCTTTTTAAGCTGCAGGTCCTTGAAAGGGGGGGGGGGAGGGGTATGTAGGGTTAAAACCCTGCATCAAGGCAATACAGTTCAGCACTAGCCTGCATCATGAACCTGACTTTTACAGACTTGATCATTTTCAGACCTAATGCAGAGATTTGGTACCGTGTAAAGGCCTCAAGGTCCATAAGGAGTCATCCAGTCTGCTAAAAGCAAAACAACTTGGACACTAACAACTTTTTGCTGTTACATTGTTATCAGCATTGATGTCATTGCAGGAACTTCAGGTCGTCATGTTCCAGGAAACCTGGCGGCCCTAAGATTTGGGAAGAAAGGTATAAAGACACCATCCTTGAAGGTGTTAGCTGGCACGCAAGCTATCTGTCAGAACCTTGGTAACAACCATCAGCTGGCTCCGAGTCTGCCACCAGAATGAAGGCTCATTAAACAGTGGCATCGCCTGCCTGAAGACTTTCCCGGCTGGGAGAAACCACCTGCTGCCTATGTCCCTGAGTCCTGATTTATCGTCATCAGTTCCTGTGTTACCTCCTGACACAGTGTTGTGAGTGATATCATCTGTCAGGTCTGAACTGTTATCTCCTTAGTGCCTGTGATTGCCTGGGGTGTTAGGCATCCTAATATTTCAGGATTAGGGGAGTGTGCGCTATCTTAGCTATCACCTAGACCCTTTACCATCATTTTGGGTTAGCATAGTTCATTGTCTCTAATTACATCTATTATTGTGTCAACTGCAAATTTAATCTGCTCAATTGTCATTCCAATTTCCAGATCATTTATAACAATTTTAAATAGCACCGGTTCCAGTACAGTTTCTTGCAGCACGTCACTATTCACGCTCTTCCATTGAGAGAAATGGTCATTTAACCCTACCCTCTGTTTCCTGTCCAATAACCAATTCCTAATCCACAACAGAACTTTGCCTCCTGTCCCATTACTCTTTCATTTTCTCAGGATTCTCTCATGAGGAACTTTGTCAAGCTACATAAATTATATTGACCGGCTCACCTTTATCCACATGTTTATTCATGCCTTCAAAGAAATTAAGCAAATTGGTGAGGCAAGACTTCCTTTGCCTGAATCCATGCTGACTCTGTCCCATTAAACCATGTTTATCTATGTGTTCTGTAATTTTATTCTTTGTAATAGTTTCCACTATTTTACTCGGTACTGACTTTTGTAATTACCTGGATCACAGCTGGAACTCTATTTAAAAACCGGTGTTACAATCTTCAGGTACAATGAATGATACTAATGACAGGTTACAGATTACAAACAGGAGATCAGAAATTTCATGTTTGAGTTCTATCAGTACCCTTGAATGCATGCCATCCAGTCCAGGTGATTTACTACCCTTTATTTTGTCAATTTGGATCGGTACTTCTTCCAGGTTAACCAATATTTCTTTCAGTTCCTCTGCATCATCATCCAAATAGGGGAAATCCACTCTCCCCACTTTCTGCCACCCCTCCTCCTCAGATACACAGACACACATATACAGCTCTCTGGCTCCTCATGCTTCTCCTCCTATTCTGTTTGTTTGACAGGGGCAAACATTTTCTTTTGTGTTTTACAAACTTCCAATCTGCTACTGCCACTGGTAACAGGGAGGGGATATGGTATGTATGCGCAAGTATGGTGCCTCCTAATGTTTCTGCTTAAGTGTTTCTGCTTAAGTACATGAAAATTTAAAGCAGCCCCCACCACTCAAAATCTGGAGTGTCTCAGAGAACCTCTGAGACTAAAATAACTCTCTCCAGAGTGGAAACTTAAAAAAAAAAAAAGATTCACAGACATATGCACACAGTAACTCCTGCATATCCAGTCACAGGTGAGAAAAAGACCAGCTAAGCACAGCACTGGATAGAAGGAAAATGGACACATTGCATGTAACTGAGGTGGCAAAGGGGTGGCAAGCAACTTTTTTGGAATGACACTTGCCACCCCATAGTGATGCCTATGAAAGCAAGGAGCCAGGTACTTGAAATCCCCATAACCACTTCCTAATTCTGTTTCCTCCCATCCCCCACCCCTCCCATTACTGCCAGATCAAGCTGTAAATGTTACAGGTCTGCTTTCACCCTTTCTTACCAGGGAACTACGCTGGATGGAAGAAAGGAAAGAGGGAAGACACTGGAAGGATGGGGACAGAAAGAGGGGGAGACGCTGGATGGAATGATGCAGATAGAAAGAGGGGACACACTGAATGGAAAAGGGAGGAGAAAGAGACACTGGATGGAAGGAAGAGGAGAGAGAAGGAGACACTATATGGAAGGCTTGGGAGTAAGGGCAGATGTCAGATGGAAGGATGAGGAGAAAAAGAGGGAAGATGCTGGATGGAAGGTTGGGGAGAGAAAGAGGGGAGATGCTGAATGGAAAGGGGGAGAGGATAAAGTTAGTGAAAGATTGGAACATAAGAGGAAGGGGCATAGGGGAGAACAAGGGTGAGGGAAAGATGAAAAGCCATAGGTAGATGAAGTAAAATGAGGGAAATTAAAGACTGAATAGTAAGAATGAATTAAAGCTAGAGAAAACTGAAAGAAAAATGAGAGAGAAAAATGACAAATGGACAGGAAACCCTGGCAACAGAGTTAAGAGAAGATGAAGGAAAGCAGAAACAAGGGACTGGGATAAAGTAATGTGGTAGGTTAATAAATAAAAATAAAACACAAAATAGAAAATAAGGTGATACCTTAATATTTGACTAATCTGAATATATTTTAGAGTAGCCTTCAGAGGCCAACACTTCTTTCCTCTGGTCAGGAGAGACTACCATAACAAGAGACAGGAGGTTTTGGCCTCTGAAAGCTAATTGAAAAAGGTATTAGGCTAGTCCAATAAAAAAAGTATCATCTTATTTTCCATTTTCAAGTGCTTGAACTGAGCATATGTAGGAGGGCCAGCATCGGTGGCTGAAGCACGCTGCCAACTGCTGCACTGCTCAAACAACATGGTAGGGGGCTCATGCAGTGGACATTTTCAGCTAGCAGAGCTTGGGCATCTCCACCTGTAATTCAACCAGTGCCACAATTTTGGAGTGGGCTTAAGCTCAAAGTGGGGGGTGGGGGGGCCCAAGGCCCCCTTATGGTTATGCCCCTGGGGGGAATATATGCTAGATATAGGGTCTAATAGAGTAAACTAAAACACTCCCTCTTGCTCATCCCTGCCGTCACGGGTGTAAATAAAATATTTTCTGAAATGGCCATGGGATTGAGGTGTGCCAGGGGGTGAAGCCATGATGTAGAGTGGGTGGGGCCAAGGAAGAGTGGGGCAGAGCTGGGAGCATGTATTAAAATCTCCCTCTCAAAAATCAAGACCACTTGACAGCTCTGCCATTTCTGCCTGCAAAGAAGGAGTTGATGGCTAAAGGAAGCCTCCCCTCTCACCACTATCACCACCCCGGATTCTTTTCCTTCTGCCAAATCTTAGGTACAGAACGTAAATTTTAAAAGGGGGAAGATTGTTGAAAGGAAAAAAAGAAGGGTTATGTATTGAGGTGGGGCGTACTTCAAGGGGGTTTAGAGAGATAGGGTGAGCCTCAGGGCACGAGAGAGAAGGTATAAAACTGGTGCAAGTGGTCTCACTACAGGAGGGGAAACCAAGGGATGGCTAGTGCTCTCCTTCAGAAAAATGGTCTTCAGGATTGCGATTAAGTGGGGACTTTGTTTTTTAATGTGGACTTGGAGATGGTGGAATTGGGTACTACTGGAAAAGGGATTCAGGGACTATATGGAAGTGAGGGCAATACAGCAGGGTGGGGGTTTGAGTAAGGGTGTCTTAGATGGGCTGGGGTTTTTGAGACAAGGAAGCTGATGTGGGCTGGAGATGGTGGGAAGCTCTGAAGGTGCTGGGAAAGGAGTAAGAGAGAGGAAAGGGGTAGGGATGGTAGAAGGTGAAAATAAAAAAGCTGGAAAGAAGGTGAATGAGGGTATGGGAAGCTAAGTACTGGATAAAAGAAGAAAGGGATGCAAAGAGTCTTGGACTACCCAATTAGAAAATAAATTGCAACAAGATTTTATTTTCAGTTCAGTAAGCGGACAAGTATCAGTTTTCAGAACATGCATTTCTTCTATCTTTGAATTTTGCTTAGTACAGGAGGAAATTTATTTTAAATTTTATTTCTCTTGTGTTGTACTGTTTGATTTCTATTGATACTGTTCACAGAAACTGTCTTCTTGGGATTTCTGTTTCTAATATTTGGTCCTTTATTCTGCAATTGGACAGGGTTGGTCTGTGTTCTATGTGTGACCGAGGTGAGGGATTCTGCCTTGGGTTAATTGCTTCAAAAATGCAGTAAATATATCCAAAATGAATAAATAACTCAATAAAGTTTCTGTTTGGGGATCTATAGCAGTCTGATTTGTTTGGATTTTCCAACAGGAAGTGTATTGGAGTTCTTAGCTCCTGTTCTATAAAAAGTACAGTACTTGCTCTGTGCTCCTGAGAGCTGGTGCTGTTATTGTATGGAAGGTTTATTATATAGATTCTGAGTAGCTTATTTGCAAGGTTTTGAATTACTTCACAAATTATCTAGCAGTGGAGGGATTTTGTGTTGTGATACCAGAATTTATTTATTTAATTTTTGGTGAGCTGTAAGTGGAAACATCCTAGCTCTACTATATATAAACTCTAGAATAGATTTTAAAAAATCTTGATGTTGACAGTAAGATTAGTGTGAACTTGTCTACCATTCAAAAACATCGAATAACTGTGTGCAGCTCATCAATCCCAGATTTCTCACTAATGAAATAAGGGGTCCTTTTACCAAAGCATGGCAAGCCTACCACGGGCTTGAAATGCGGCAATTCGGCACTACTGCCAGAATCCCGGGAGAGCCCAACGGTAGTTCTGACCCCCCCCCCCCCCCCCCCCACTGCGTACTATTCCTGGCGCTAGAAAATATTTTTGTATTTTCTAGCACTGGTGGCATGACTGGCAGTAATCAGGCAACACCGCGTGCTAACCGTTTACCATCAGGCTCCTCCAGGAAACAGTCACGCAGCAAGTGTTTAACTTACCGCACGGCCATTTCCTTCCTTTAAAAAACAAAGCTTTGGGGCCTCAACGCATGCCACCGCAGGGCCCCTTTTGCCACCACTTGGTAAAAGGAGACCTAAGAGATTAAAATGTTTCTAAGAAAAAAATAAAATAACTCCGATTTAATGTTTATTTTAAAAAATATATTCTGTTAAGAATATTTAATTTCCCTTGTATCACTTAACTACCATAAAATAAAATGGGCTCTGTTTTGTTTAATTGCAGTCACAACAGAAGAAAGGCTGAGAACCAGTGGGTAAAGTGATACACAGTCATCAAGTTTCATACTATACACGATTTGAATTTTGTTTCTTACTTTTAAACCTTTGCTTCTATTACACTAAAGGGACCCTTTTAGTAAAGTGTGTTAAGCACTTATTGTGCAGTTAATGCGTGAAAACAGGCTACCACGTGGCTATGTGAAGGTGTTTTGCAACAGTTTCTGTGTTGCAGAATTTTTTAGAATTTTTTTCACTCAGGGGGATGTGGTGTACTTGGAGAGTGGATGTAGAAGTGTTAGCTAGCCGTGTTATACTTACCGCACATTAACTGGCTAACTCAGAGTTAACTAGGAGCTGGTATTGCATGTTAATCCAAATGTTAATGCATGACCTGCAATAAAAATTGTAGGAACACCACCAAAAAATGCCAGGTAAAATTTGTAGCTATCATGTAGTAAAATCCTGATTACGGTAAGACACTTTGTAAAAACTCTGGGAGACAAGTGGCCGGATATGATACTGGTAGTGGTGTTTCCTTACTCGAAATCCAAGATACTTCCTGTGACTAGGACCTATCTTGATGTGGATGTAAGCATCCTAGCATATCGTTTGCCTGAATCATGGTAAGCAGGGTGCCCAGGGAAACCAACCTGAACTTTTCTTTGACCAGATATTTGTTCAGGTCTTTAGCTCTAGGATGGGACAAAATCCTCCCTCCACCCCCCCCCCCCCCCCCGTCTTTTTGGGCACAAGGAAGAATCTGGAATAGAATCCCTTCCTTTCATTCCCTGGTGGTAGGGGCTCAACTGTTTGGGCCTGAAGAAGACAAGAGAATTCCTCTGCATGCATGGCCAGGTGCTGAGAGATGAACCTTACTGCTCTCGATGGCCAATTTGGAGGAGGTTTCTGCCACTGAAGGGTTTAAACCCCCTGGATTATTTTGAGAACCCACTGGTCTGATGTTACAAGGAGCCATATGTCGCTGAAAAAATTCAGCTTCCCTCCCACTGGTAGATCATCCAGGATGTTTCCTTTTAGTGCGGCTATGCTCTCAAGGAGCCAGTCAAAACTTGTCCCTGGCTTTGAGTGGGGAGCTGGCTAGGCCTTCTGGGGTCTCTGCTGCTGGGGGCAGGAGTGAGATCCCTGGGATAGCTGGGAGAGGAGGGCAGAAGGAGGACCTTTATGGTATCAAAGTATTTCTTGATAAGGTCAGCAACCTTTGATTGTCACCTCGACAAGTAACATCTGCAAGTTTCTCCTGAACTGCTGGGTTCAAGTCTGAAACACACATCCAAGTATGTCTACACATTCAAAAACCTAAAGCAGAGACTCTGGATGCCTCATGGAAAGCATCAAAGGTTACCCGAGCTTAGTGCTTTCAACACTCCTGTTGCTTGGCTACTAACTCACAGAGTTGAGCGGCTTTCTCTGTAGGCAGAGTGTCTTCAAACTCTGCTACATTGCGCACCAAGTTCCACAAATAAATGCTCATATAGAGCTGGCAAGACTGCATGCAGGAAAGGAGCATAGAGCCCTGAAAAACTTTCCTCCCGAAAGAATCCAAGTTCTAGCATCTCATCCCAGCAGCACGCACCAAGGTATGGATCCTAGTAATTCTGGCTCTTTTGAGGATGGATTTGATCACCTTGGAATGGTGTGGAAGCTGCTGCTTTTTGAATCCGGAAGCCTTCTAGAATCCGTGCAACCAGTTCCTAAGAGTTCACATTCTTAGGAACTGGCTGCACAGAAAGAGGGTTCTCCCAATTTCTCATCATGCAGCCTGAAGGAAACCATGCATGGGCACTGTCATAGCTTCCTTGGCCACAGCAAAATCAAACTGCTCAATTTTTTTTTTAAACAAAAACAAAGTCAGGAGCTCAGGCCTAAGAGGGCCTGTGGGGCCGCGCCAAAATGGAAAGAAACTTATATAGGCCAAAAACACTAGGGAACAGCTAAGAAAGGGAAAGAAACAACAATTGAGAAAATAAAATCCTGTGTACCCATAGGAAAAAGCCGTGAAATAGGCCACAAAAGGCATATGAAGAAGAAGTAGGCCATGCTGAGGAGAGCCAAAAATTATAACTGTTCAGCTCCTCATAAAACAAAGGACTGCTGTTCCCGCATGTGAGTCGGGCAGGAAGGCACTCACCTATGGACGGTATGGAGCTGCTAAAGGCATCTATTTTTTCTAGCATGCTGGGTAGCATCCGTACCAGGCTCCATCAGGAGATGTCACCCTTATGTGAGAACATCATGTCCTGCTTGTGTTCGGAGAACAGATTTCACCTGATTACTGCTACAGTCATTGCTGCACAATTTTTCAAGCGCAAACATCTAACATATTACAGGGTACTTCTACGGTGATTTATAATATGGTAACTGAACAATTTTGATACGCACAACATAGCTATAATTAATGTGTAGAAAGCATTTCAGATTAAAATGTCAATGGCTCCATGAATAATTTAACAGCTCTTTGAAACCTACAACTATCACTCTATCCTACAGCAGAGCAAACATTGCTATTTGCTTCTGGGTTTTTTTTCGTTGTTGATTTTTTTAGGTTTGTTTTGGTTTCATTCTATTTGTTTTGCATTCCATATCAATGGACTGTGCCTTCATTTGTACTGGGTCGGGGAAGTGTGTGTACTTTTTTGGGATCTTGCCAGGTATTTGTGACCTGGATTGGCCACTGTTGGAAACAGGATGCTGGGCTTGATGGACCTTTGGTCTTTCCCAGTATGGCAATACTTATGTACTTATGTGTGTGTGTGTGTGTCTGTGGTGGGGGGGGAGTTATTCCAATCAATTCTGTTAGCCTAGTCATCAGCTAGAGGTCAAAAACCATATCTCCTTCTGTAGCCATGTTCATGTACACTCTTTTTTTTTAAATTTTATTTACGGAATTTCAACATTTTACAAATCAAGCAACATACTTGTACATAAATGGAGATGAGGAAGAAAAAATATCCACAAATCAATAAATAAAAGAAAAGTTAAACCTCATTACTCTCTACAGATCACTACTTGAGGATTCCACGAATTATTAGGGAGAATTTTAAGAAAATAAAATAACAAAACAGAAATGAATGACTTTCATTCTAGCTATAACCAGTTAATAAGAGAGAAAATTTCACAACTACAGCATGATGAACATTTTCACCCTCTCCCACAGCAACTCTCTTTATAGTAAAAAGACTGATAGACAAGAAGGGGTAAAAAAAAAACCACGTTTTTGAGAGTTAAATCTGACAACACATTTGCAAAGAAGCGTAAGAAAAAAGAAGCCTTCCAATTGGAGAACCCCTAGACATAACAGAAGAAACAGTTCGCTTCTTTTGAGTCTCTCTTGAGACGTCAGGAAAAATCCAAACATTTTTCCCACAGAAACTATTTTTCTCGGTTTTTGAAGTAAATTTTGAGGATCCGATTCCTATCAGCATGTGTATACTCTGAGGTCAGTATATAAAAGGAGCTAGGTATGTAATTTCTGTTAGGTCAATACAGTGGCTTAGCCACTGGTGGGCCCGGATGGGCAAGGGCCCACCCAGTTTCACTTCAGGTCCACCCAGTGGTGACGTGCATCATTGGTGTAGCTGATGGGGATCCCAGGGCCCCACAAGCTGAAGAGTCCTTTCTGCCTGGAGTTCCCTGAGCAGTCTGAACCCCGAAGCAGTCAGCAGTATGTTTCCAGCCGCTGACGCCGGCACTGCTCCCTCCCCTCACCTCTTGCACATGCTCAGTTCAACTGGCACCACCATGCATGCGTGCATGTGGATGCTAGTTGAACTGATCATGCATGCAGGGGGGGTTAGTGTCGGTGGCTGGATAAGCATGGCGCGGGGATGAGACTTTGGGCCTTGGCAAACTCCATAAGATTCTTCAGCTGGCAGGGTTCGGAGATCCCTGCCAGCCAAGGTATTTATCTTCATGGGGGGGGGGGGGACAGAGAGGAAATGCATGGGTCATGCCCACCCAAAAACTAAGAGCCCTGCTGCAGATGACTCAAGCTAAGCTTCAGTAAAAGACCCCCTAAGCTTGGTGATACACAATCTGCAGTACCATTAGCCAGATACTTTCAAGGCTGGTGCCTTGGGCTCTGATTGGCCCTGGAGTTCAAATCTAGCCAGGAGATACCAGATTTTCCCCAGTATCAGCTAAGAAGAACAGAGGAGAAACATCTCTGTCCTGAGACCCTGTTCAAGACTTGTGAGCAGTTAATTTCCTGAAACTCCCCAGGTAGTAACAAGTGTTAGATAGTTTTTAATGCTGGTCCTTGTTTTGATTATCTGTTATTGCTTGCTGTACTTTTTCACCTGTCTTTCAAGCTTTCACTGTTCTACTGTGGCAATAAACCTGTTAGTTTATTGGCTCTGTTGTCCTGGATTGACTAAGAGGCTCATTTTCAAAGCACTTAGCCTCCCAAAGTTCCATAGAAACCTATGGAACTTAGCCTCCCAAAGTGCTTTGAAAATATGCCTCTAAGTATCCTGGTGGTTTGTGTGTTGGGTCTGTGGGTACTTTCTAGGAACTGTGGGACCCCTGGGCATGTGGCTCCAGTGTCCTAGAGATCACCGGGAAATAACCTGAGAGTAGCTCGCCCAGAAGCAAGTAGGGCTCAGTCTGTGGGAGGAGGGTGCTAGTATACAGCACATGCCCAGGTGCAGGCGGGCCTGAGCAGTGCTGGGCACAGACTAAGTGGCTGCAAGGTTAGCCCCAGGTGGGTGCTAGGCATTTCGTGACAAAGACCATGCATGTCTTCATTTTTAATACATGAGAATAAAAAACATATATGGATATGGGTCATGCATTTGATATCAGTCAGGACCTGAAAAAGCTCTGGCAGCCAGCTCTTGCCTCAACAGGGAATGGGACTTGATATACCGCCTTTCTGTGGTTTTTGCAACTACATTCAAAGCGGTACATAATACATACAGGTACTTATTTATATCTGGGGCAATAGAGGGTTAAGTGACTTGTCCAGAGTCACAAAGAGCTGCAATAAGAATTGAACCCAGTTTCCCCAGGAGCAAAGTCCATTGCACTAACTACTAGGCTATTCCAATGCTCTTCCAAAGCAAGTGGTTTGTTGTCTAAAAACGACTCAATGCAGAACTGCGTTTCAGCACCATGTGTGCCTGCCTCAGGAGTCAATTACACAGTCTCAGCCACAGTTGATAACTGCAGAATAGCAGTTTCTCTGCTTGTCCTGTATGATACGCAACTTTACCCAAGCGGTTTGCACATCAACGCTCTTGGCATTATTGTATACCAGCATTTTTGATAGCTCAAGCAATTACACACAGTGAAGCTTCACTTTTGAACTAGTGGCTATGATAGCTCAAGCGATTACACTGTGTGTGTTAAGGTGTGTTGACTTTAGATGCTACAGAGGACTAGAATGTTGAATACATCTATTCTGAAGGGATTCCTGAGGCAGGCCTTTGTGGCCGAAACACAATTTGTGTTGAGTCCATTGGATGTTTGAATTAAACTTCTGTATGAAACTACACATCATCTAGCTCCTTCTTTGGTGTCACCTTCGCTGTGCTTTGATTACTTGTCTGATTTGTGTGAGGGATTTTGTTCTTCTGTTTCCGTCGATCTCTTCCTAATTTACCTGCATCTTATAGACTGTTTCCTGACACTAATGAGCTTTCTATGCTACAAAAACTCTCTCCTCTCCTGCAGTTTCTAATTTACCTTGTCTTGGTTCTCCTCTTGCCTATTTAATTGGCTCTGCAGCATTCAAGTTATTAATTCTTCATCTATGTCTTTACCTTTAATTCTCAGAGGGGAAACTTACCAACATGGGCTACCTTTAAAATGTGTTATTTTACTGTTAACCCCAGTTATTAGTAACTAGGTCTAATTGCATAAAATGGGACCTGTGTTGTAATAGCATGAGTTAGTGGTAAAACAACCTGTCATAATGGTAGCCCACAATGATAACTCCCCCCCCCCCCCCCAACTGTCCCTCAAGATTCCATCATGAATTTCCTTGCTTTTTTCTATCTTAAAGAGGAATTAAGTGACATTCTGAGGGATACAAGAATTACCAGTGCTATTCAATTATTTGACAGAAATATTTCACATTTTGCCTAAGGCTATGCGGCCCTTTTTCTAAGCTGCGCTAAAAGGATCTATGTGCTATGATTAGTGCGTGGCTTTTCCTGCACACTGAGGCCACTTTTAACGCAGCTGTAAAATGGCCGTATTTCCATTTTTCCCATAAATGGCCAGAGGCTAATTTCCAAATTAGCACGCGGCCATTAGCGTGTGAGCCCTTAATGATACCTATTTAGTAGGCAGAAAGGGCTTACGCGCAAACCATGTGCTAATCAGTTGGCTACGGCAATGTAGCTGTGCTGGGCATGCCTACTTTCCGCCCCCTCCCCCATACAAAAAATACAAAGTATTTTCTAGCACTGGGGAAGTGCTAGGTGCGCTGATGCCTAAAACTACCACAGGGCACCTGAGCACGCCTACGGTGGTACAATTTGGCGCATGGAAGGCACACATTAGTGCTTACTGCTGCTTAGTAGAAGGATCTGTATATTTGTATGGTCAGGGTTTATGATTTTACATGAATGCACAAACCTCCTGATCGGTGAAGATCTCAATGAAGTTCTGGAAGGAAAAAGATCCTGACCGGAGAATCAGTTCTCCCGTGTTTTCAAAGCACTGGCCAGCCAGTACAAGGAGCTTGTGTCTTGCAGCATCAGTAATCATGAGGCGTACCTAGGGTAAAAATAACAACAATGGCAAAGAGAAACAATTATGATGCAGCCAGATTTTAAAAAGAGAAAAAGTTTGTCAAGAAACATAATAGGTTTTGCCTCAGATACCAATTCTATCAGCTGGCACCTACATTAGGTGCCAATAGTGCGCCAAGGGGGGCAATTCTACAAAGGGGGCTAAAGGTTAGGTGCTCAAAATCTAGGCACTAAGGCAAACTTTGTTGCTGTGCGACAACCTGGAACTACCGCTGGCCCAATGTGGCCGCCGGCGGTAGTTCCACCTTGACCTCGCCCCATTTCTGGCACTATAGAAAATAATTTCATATTTTGTAGCACAGCACTAATTCGGCAGTAATTGGGCAATGCCACGCACTGCCCCATTACCGCTGGGTTACCATGGGAGCCCTTACCACCACCTCAATGGGTGGTGGTGTGTTGCTCCCCCGCATGGCCACGTGGTACATGTAATTTTATCGCATGGCCATGTCATTTTTAGGGGCTTTTTACCAGTTGCAGTAAAAAGGGCCCTGGCACATGGCAAAAAAGGCCCAAGCCGCTACTGCAGGGCACTTTTTACCACAGCTTGGTAAAAGGATCCCTAAACTAGTATTCTATAACAGTAAATTTGTGCATCTAGGGACCGATATTCAGACCGTGGGAGGCAGGCCGGCTAAATCCCTCAATTTGAGCTGAGCCTGGCTATTCAATTTCGGACCATTTCTGATGACCGGCACTGAATACCCATTTTATTTTTGGCTGCTTAAACTTAACCGGCCAAGCCAATATTCATTTGCGGAAGAAGAAAAGAGACTGGATGGTAAAGAAGGAAGAAGTGAAGGAAATGGATGGGAAAGGCAGAACAGATCACTAGTCATCTTCCTGCTCCTTGTTCTGGCCCACACAGCAGCTCTCACTTGGTACTTCCTTTTCACATTTTCATTTTTCATTCTTCTTATATAAAGGAATCAGCATTGTACCACAGATCTCCGAAACTCCAGCTAATTAATAGGAGACCATATTCTGGTTTCTCAATAATTATGCTGGATGATGCATTTACAACCATATCCCTGGCTGAGTCAGCGTCAGCCTCTCCACTGCTGTTTCTGAGGGAGAGCTCTGATAAAGGCCATCAGTTGTCCAATGTCAGCCTTTCAAATCTCATCTGTTGCAACTGTATTAAATCCATGAAAGACATGACTACTCTTTTTCCCTCTGGCAGCAGCTGTTTAGAGAAATTTCCCAGTTTACACTGAAAACATTTTTTTTATTATACCATAAAATCATTTCCTTTCTCAACTCATTCACATGTGACCACTATTTTGCCCCAGACTTGTCTGTTCACTGGTAGCTGGAGAGCTTCTTTGAAATTAAAGAGGCCCAACAGAGACAGATTTAAATTAATATGTGCAGCTTGTGTAACACTGTGCCCAGAAGGCACTCTGGGCCTGTGAATTAATCAGGAAACTGCCTAAAACCTGAGAAGGGGAGAGATGGGTCTGCAGAATTAATTTGAAAACCTGGAAATTAAAACAGGGTCTATGCTTTGCAGGGGTAATTGGTGTAGCAACAAAAATCCCCTGCACCAAGGATGTGTGACACTGAATATTATCATGGTTGCTTCCCCTGTCTCTAAAGTGACATTACAAAATCGCTTGAGTGCAGCTATTTACACCATTGACTGGGGTAAGTTTAAAGGGGAAAAGGAATATGTGGTTTATTTATTTGGATTTTGCTCACACCTTTTTTCAGTAGTAGCTCAAGGTGAGTTACATTGAATATTTCTCTGTCCCTGGAGGGCTCACAATCTAAGTTTATACCTGAGGCAATGGAGGGTTTGACTTGCCCAAGATCACAAGGAGCAGCAGTGGGATTTGAACTGGCCACCTCTGAATGTCAAGACCAGTGCTCTAACCACTAGGCCACTCCTCCACTCCCCACCAGGCCACTCCTCCAATGGCCACTCCCCACTAGGCCACTCCTCCACTCCATTCCACAGGAAGCAGGTGAAAGCTTGGCTCTTCAACCAAGCCTTTAATGGAAGAAGTAACTAACTTGTTAGTCTCACTCAAACACACAAGGATTGACTCGGGCTGCACATACTGCAGCGGGACATGTTTATCCACTCCTAGCCTAATTGAGATAATATTTAACCATCTCTCTGACCTCATTTGCAACTTTCTTCAAATCAGTCACCTTACTTTCAAATTCTTCCTACTTTCTTACTCATCTATATGTTACAACTTTGCCTTACCCTTCTGGGGACGACCATCTCTAAGAAAGACCATCTCTAAGGCCGACCTAAATGTTAACATTTGGGCATCCCCGACCGTATTATCGAAACAAAAGATGGATGTCCATCTTGTTTCGATAATACGGGTTTCCTGCCCCTTCCCAAGGGCGTCCTGCAAGGACGCCCTCAGGAAAACTTGGGCACCCTGTTTGATTAGGCCCCTCCACAAGAGCAATTCTTCAAAAGGGCACCTCCATTTTGGTGCCTCGATAACATGAGTTAGGAGATTATTCTACAACACATGGATGCTCAGATACACATGGGTGCTCAGATACACATGGTATAAAATGCCATCAGTGTACCTAACATTTATATTACCTCAGTTACACCAGCCATAAATTGGCATAATGGTGGGTCCGTAAATGCGGCAGGAAAGTGTATAACATACAGTATTTTTAAAGTTAGTCCCACCCATGCTTATTCTCCCTCATATTTATGTGCTATTGCCCTTATTATATATATGGTGCACAAATGTAGGAACGTTGCTGATATGTGCATACAAATTAATGGGTTAACGAGCTCTGAAGCATCAATAATTGGGTACCAATGACCAATTAGTGATATTAATTGGCACTCATTAAAATTTGCATGTGCATCTGGCTGCGCGCTATTCAATAAGGCAGGGTGCCTAACTCTCAAGGCGTGTATCCCCAAACGGGGCATAGTCATGGGAGGGGCAAGAGCATGTCAGAGGCATTCCGAAAAGTTACACGCATAATTATAGAAAACATGGGCCCCCAATATTTATACCAAATTTCAGCAAGCGTAAGTCTGGCACCAAACGTTAGGCACAGGAATTGGCTCTAGGTGCTATTCTACAAAGAATGTGTGCCCTTTATAGAATAGCGCTTGGCACCAACTTTTTTCAGTGCCCATTTTTGAGTGCAGTTTATAAAATTCCCCCCATGCCACTTATGTGTGCTCCTATAAGAGAGAGACCTGGGGGTGATGGTGTCCGAGGATCTCAACGTGATGAAACAATGCGACAAGGTGGTGGCTGCAGCCAGAAGGATGCTAGACTGCACAGAGAGGGGTATATAAACAGCAGAAGAAAGGAGGTGTTGATGCCCCTTTACAAGTCATTGGTGAGGTCCTGTTTGGAGTACTGTGTTCAGGTTTAGAAGCTGCATCTTGCCGAGGATGTAAAAAGACTTGAAGCAGTTCAGAGAAAAGTGACAAAAATGGTACAGGGTTTGCATAGCAAGACATACGAGAAAAGACTTGCTGACCTGAACATGTATACCCTGGAGGAAAGGAGAAACAGGGATGATATGATACAGACATTCAAATATTTGAAAGGTATAAATCCGCAGACAAACATTTTCCAGAGACGGGAAGGTAGTAAAACTAGAGGGCATGAACTGAGGTTGCGAGGGGGGGGGGCTCAGGAATAAGATCAGGAAGTAATTTTTCACAGACAGAATGGTAGATACTTGGAATGCCTTCCCGCGGGAGGTGGTAGAGATGAAAATGGTAACAGAATTCAAAAATGTGTGGGATAAACACAAAGGTATCCTGTTTGGAAGGAATGGATCCAAAGGAGCTTAGCGGAGGATAGGGAACAACACCGTTCATGCGCTGGGCAGACTTATGTGGTCTTGATCATGGCTGAATAGATTTGGATGAGCTGCAGAGAAGCTCTTCAGGGGCTTTGACAACTTCAGAAATTTCGAACAAGGACAGTACTGGGCAGACTTCTATGGCTTGTGCCCTGAAAATGGCAAGGACAAATCAAGATCAGGTGTACATCTGAAGTATTACATCATAGAATATGTAATGAATTTATCTTGTTGGGCAGACTGGATGGCCTGTACAGGTCTTTATCTGTCATCATCTACTATGCTACTATAAAATAGCGCTGCTGTTACTTTCATTAAGTGTGCAGGTGACAGTATTCTATAAACTTATGTGCACAAAGGGCATGTAAATGCCAGCACCCAGTTATAGAATTACCCTTTATCCCCCAGATTCTATATTGTGCCCAAATTTCAATGCCCAGCTTTGTGATTGTTTCAGAGCTGCACGCACAAATAAATTGACTAATGAGCTCAGAAACACCAATAATTGGGTACTAATAATCAATTATTGATATCAATTGGCAGTCTTAATATTTGCGCCCACATCTTGCTGCGCACTATTCTATAAAGCAAAATGCCTGACTTCAATGGCGCAAATCTGAAAAGGGGGTGTGGCCAGGGATGTGTCAGGGTGTTCCAAAACATTGTGTTAATCTCACACAATCAGAAAGGCGTTTCCACTGTGTGAGATTGTGGTTCTGTTTTTTTTTTCACTAAATAATTCTTACTGTAGAATTTTCTTCTTCTTGATCTTTTATAGTCTAACTATGGGGCCCTATTACTAAGCCGTGTTAGGTGTTAACATGTGCCTAATGCAACAAAAAATGGAGCACCATGAGACACATTCAGGCATCCAGCCAGGGCCGCCAAGAGACTGGACCAGGCTCAGGACAAGGCCGCCCACGGGGCCTCCCCCACCCAAGGTCGCCGGGCCCCCCCTCCACCCGCCACTGGGCCCTCTCTCCACCCCTAGGCCCTCTGAACTGACCTTAAGCGCCTCACCTTCAAAAGCACACCAACAAGCAGCGGCAGACCACTCCTTCCTTCCGTGTTCCGCCCTCGTGGAAGTTACGTCTGGCGAGAGCGGGACACAGAAGGAAGGAGTCGTCTGCCGCTGCTTGCTATGCTTTCGAAGGTGAGGCGCTTAAGTTCAATGCCAGGGAGCGACGGAGGGCGGGCGGGCCGGACTGCGGAGGCGGCACCGGGCCCCTCCCCCTGGAGGCCCAAGCCCGGGGAATTTTGTCCCCCCACCTCTTGGCAGCCTTGCATCCAGCAGTAACTTTGAAATCTACGCTCACTAACTGCGTGCTAAAATATTTCTACATTTTTTGAAGGGGTGTGTCAGGGGCAGAGAGTGGGTGTTTCTGAGCTAAACAGATAGCATATAGTGCATCTACATAACCGTGAGCTATCTGGTTAGCACACGGATAACGCAGGAGCCACCGTCTACAAAATGGGTGGCAGTAAGCTGTGCAACTGAATATCGCTGGATAGCCGGTTAAATGCCATTTATCTGGCCATGTATGTTCCTGGTCAGTTAAATGGTTTTGAATATTGAGGGGGAGGGGGTTAGAGAATCACTATATAGCAAATGGATAGAATCCAATTACAGCTAAACTTAAATGATCTCATAGCTGGAGTGAGCTTTGATGGCAGCTTCAGAGTTTGGTTACAGTCTGGGACTTGGAAATGGCATAAACAGATCAGGCAAATCCCAGGAGCGGAGGTAATACAGTAACAAGATGACTCAAGATGGTGATATAAAGGTCTTTATTCATAGTTATATATGTGCAATCCTAAGCACAACTGGATACAAGTCCACAGTTCCAAACAGGTCTAGATTCAACACAGACTGTGTTTCGGCTTCCCAGCCTTCCTCAGGAGTCCTACTGAGTGGGCAGTATTGATGAAACACAAAACAAAAGCAGTAAACACAATAGAAAGGTCACTTGTGATCGATGTTTGCAGCCAAAGTAAATCCCAGAGATCACGGAATACAGCCTGTGTTGAGTCTAGACATCCTGGCATTCGATTCGCACCAAAAAGTTTCCATCAAACTAAACTTCCTCGCAATTGTCCTTGGTTCTCAGCTGATCTCTGATCGCTTAAATGCTGTTATCGTTGTGCAGAATGTCTCTGGAGAAAATATCACACCCTTAAATTCACAGAATTGTAAAAACCTTCACCGCAAGTTCAATGCTGCTCTTAGGAAGACCAAAGGTCTTACATTCAGAATAAATTATTGAATTAACCAAATCCTTCAAAGGACATATATCTACTCTATCGCCAACTATTTCATCTGTCTTCGTGTAAGGATGTAAGTAAGATCCCTTCTGTAGAGATTCTTTTATCATATTTTGTCAATAAAATAATTTGCTTTTGAAACCTCTTTTAGCTACTCTGCATCCAATCTCCATATGTTCCCCAGCACTTCCTTCTACTGGTACCCCCCTTCCATCCCCCTTCCATCCAAATACCATCTCTTCACTCACTCAAAATGGTTATTTCTACAGTGAGATCCACCTACCTCCACTGTGACCTTATTCCCTCTCCATGGCTTAAGATTCCTGAACTAGGATTGCTTCCCACATTTTTATCAACTCTAACACCTAGCCTTACTACTGGTCAGTTCCCTGATCCATGGAAGACAGCCATAGTATGTCCTTTTTTGAAAAAGCCAAACTTAGACCCAACCATACCTGCCCTTTATCTCCAAGTTTCCAATCTTTCTTTCATGTCCAAAATACTGGACAAAATTGTTTTCACACAACTTTCTAATTTCTCGGAGAAGGTACTAGCTTTACAGCCCCATCAATCCAGTTTTCGGGCACATTTCAACACAGAAACTACTCAGTAAATTACACTCTTACTTTGATCAACATAAAATGGTTCTAGCTGTGTCCCTTGACCTTTTGGCAGCCTTTGATCTTGTTAATCACACTCTTCTGCTTTCCCACTTGGCCTCTTTGGGAATTTCTGGTGAAGTCCTCTCCTGGTTCACCTCTTTTCTCTCACACTGTTCATTCCAAGTACTCACTCTGACCTTTATTTCCCAGAAACGTGAATTCTCATGTGGGGTCCCACAAGGTTCCATTCTCTTCTCTCTTCTATTTAATTTGTTCCTCAGTCCCTTGGCAGTTCTCTTTCAATCATTTGGCATTTCAGCTTACTTCTACACAGATGACATCCTTCTTATTTTCCCCCAAAAGATTCTTCTCTCTCAATCACTCCACTACAGACCTGCCTTGACTCAGTATTAGTAATGAACTGGCTTCTAGAACATCAGCTAGTACGTAACAAGGACAAAACAGTTGCCTGCTGGGTCTTTGGCTCCATAGCGCCTCTAGCTTCCCCAGTTTCCCTTCTTGGATAATTGAACCAACCGGTCTCATTCTTCTGCTATTTAGGAATAATTCTGGACTCATTCCTTTTATTCCTAACTCACATCTCGCATTTATCAAAGCTTTGCTTTTTTACTTTTCATCAGTTGCAGATGGCCCGCCACTTCTTTGATCATAATAGCTTTCATACCCTCATCCTCTCTTCATTTAATTCATGTTTAGATTACTGTATCGTCATTTACGCTGGTCTACCGTGCTCCACTCTAAAAAAAAAAACTACAGACACTGCAAAAGGTTGCCATCAGACTCCTTTACTGAGTCCGCTGTTCATCACTCCTTTGCTCAAACACCAACACTGGCTTCCTGCTGAATACCAGATTATTTACAAAATAGCTCTCCTAACTTTTAAGGTTTTTAGGTTTGATTCTCCCGAATACTTTTCATGTTTTACCATACCCTATTCTCCTTTATTGTATAAACAATTATCACCTAGTGCTCCCTAGCCCAATATTTGTCCATTTAGAAACTACTAGACATTGTGCCTTTCTTCCCATCTCCCCACATTTGGAATATTCTACTCCTCCCTCTTCTCAGTGACCTTTCACTTAAGTCTTTCAAGATTAATTTGAAGACCTGGCTCTTTAAACAAACCTTTGAAGACCAAACTTCATCAAACAGCCCAGTGTGATACAGTAAGGAAGGGACCTCTGAAACCTTCTATTGTTTATGGTTTTTTTCCCCTACTCTCACGCTTTCTCCAGTTTTGAATGCATGTCTTTCCAATCATTAATGGAGTTCTTTTCCTCTTTCTAGTTGTTTTTAGATTGTACACCACTCTGCTCTGCCATGGCAACTAGAGTGGTATAGCAACTCTTAATAAACCATAAACCATAATAATAAACCATTTCTTTATTTGACACCAAAGTGACAATGCAGTGATGTGAATCCATGTGCAATATTCCCTCAAGGGTGAATGGCAATAAATGGGGTGACATCAGATTCATGTTTTGGGCAAAGCTCTGATAATAAAATTTCAAGTCACTTTGCTTGCCCATTTTTGATACATGCACCTTCTGCTGAAGACTTCATAAAAGGTAGAGAGACTTTGCAGAAATAAACAACTTGTGTGAAAAAAATATGGAATTTTGCTTTGAAAATAAATCCCAGACCGCTTTGGGCTAGATTCTTTGGGGCCCTTTTACTAAACTGCGACACAAAGTGGCTTGTGGCAGTGCGTGCGAATTTTTGGGGCGAGCATCCGGCCAGTTTTTGCCACATCCTGGAAGAAGGGCCTTTTAATAAGGGGCCTGAAAATGGACGTGCAGCAAAAATAAAATCAGGGCGTGTCCACTTTCGGCCTGAGAACTTACTGCCACCCATTGACTTTGCGGTAAGGTCTCATGCGCTACCTCATGCATGCAGCACGCACCCACTGCTTTTTACCACTGGGTAAGCACCACGCAGTAGAAAATAGAAAATATTTTTTACCTTGTGTTTTCGGCACACGCCAAGTTCAGAATTGCTACCTGGGGCACACGGTAGCAGGATGGTAATGCTGCGCATGCTGGACGCGCATAGGCCCTTACATGCCTTTGTAAAAGGGCCCCCTGAATATGATGCCAAGAAAAGTGCTATTCTATAAGCTGCACTTAAAGTTAGACACAGTTTATAGAATAGCGCTTACAACCAGAAATCATGCCTAACTGCCCCTTTTTAAAAATACTTTTACCCGCAGCAGGTGGCCTCGGCACACAGCAATCCCACTCACTGATGCCACCATGGGCCACCTTTTACTGCCATTTGGTAAAAGGGCACCTATATTTGCTAATCATTGTGACATATGAGCACATTCACAAAATGAAGGCTCAGAAAATGTCATACTCTGTATTATCGCATATTTTTATTCATTTGTTTTTATACACCAATTTCATTAATTATGATTGATTGATTTCATACTGTAGTTGTTAATTGCAATATTATTTTTGTTATTGTTCACATATAATTACTATTGTTCACATATATTTGATATTTTCATGGCCGTTGTTCAAATGGTAATATTTATATATTTTTTTAATGTTCATTCTGTTTTTTTCTTTCAATGTTCATCTTTTTTTATATTACATTATCAAATGATGATTCCTGAGTTTTATGATTATGTATATTTATACCATTTTTTGTTTCTCAATCACATGAGGTCTCATGAGTTGTTTTTATGCATGCTTATATGTTTTTAGCTTATTTTTATTATGTTTTTATTTATGTAAATGTTGAATGACTTCTGACGCAGGCACTGATGCCAAAAAAACAGCTGTGTTGAGTCCTCTCAACAAGTAGAATATAGACTCTACAATAAAATCCCGCTTGGTTTAGAGAAATTTGAATCTTTGCTTTTGGGCCTCACTGTTTTTGCTTGAGATTAAGACCACATAGTTCTTTCCACTCATCTCAGCACAAGACTTACTTGACCTTCAAAGTGGATGCTCATCTTTGGAGAATTTATACGCTGGAGAAACAGAAGATTTTGCATGCTAGAAAGAATCCAGTTATCTACATATTAGATAAGTCGATGCTTGACTTTAAGGTTGATATATTTTTAAGCTTTTCCTCCTCCTTCTATGCTCTCTAAATACAACCTAAATTAATTGCTCATTATATTGCACTCTGCTCCTCTGAGATGAAGTTCTGTGGTGTGCTGGAAGTGACTCAGGCTGTTACTGCACCTCCTCTCCATCCCTTAGCAACTCCTGTAAACAGCAGCAGCCACATCAATGATGCTCCACGGATTCTTTTACCTTGACAGGCACATAAATTTACTACTGAACATAATGTCAAAGAGAGCAGGGCAATTTAGCCTCAAAATAGACTAAAATGCCACACAAATTGCCACCACTGTTTAAACGTGCTTCCTGGGAAATGAGGACCTTAAGGTTTTCACTAGAGGAAAATATTGTTTACCTCCATGATTACTACCTGGATCTTTCATCTAAACCTTGTTTTTCTGCTGCCCCTAGAGATATCGTCATCCAGCTACAGTTAAAGGATGAAGATATCTGTACAGCGGAAATGAATATTTATGTTCTGAGAGTAATCCTGACTGAAGAGCCATGGGGATGACTCAGCACTCTAGCTGCCTCTTATGCAAATCTGCTTCCTGGCACTGAGAAGCTGTTTGCTGTTCTGATGGATATTAATTGGGTCCCTACTGCCAGGATGAAGTGTTTTGTCTCGATACAAAATCAAGCCATAATGTATTTGTAAAAGTTTCAAGTATTAATATCTGAGCAGTTTACATTGACAAAAATGTAAAATCACATACATAAAAACAACAAATTATAATAAAATAATAGTAAGGTACAGTTTAGATTAGCATTTAAGTCAAAAGGTATCTGCTGTAAATTCGTGCAGGCCTGGATGCTGCTGTTTACATCCTGTAAGCCATTCTGCAGAGGTTATTAAATTCCAATAGAAGAGCCCGAATAAAGATATTCAGTGTACAGATAACGGAGCTAATCTATATCTTTATTATCAGTCCACACTCCATTTTCAATCCCATGAAAATATCAGCCAGACATTCAACCGCTGTGGCTGGCATTTAAAAACAAAAATGCCAGGTTTGGTGGTTAAATAAAATCTGAATATTCAGCACTGCTATACGGATAGCAGCCAGCGCTGAATATCTGAATAGAGAGGCAGGGGTAGAACTATTCCCCCTAATTTTGTACATGTGTGTGCTAAATTATGCACACAAGTTATAGAGTAGTGTAAATTATGCGTATAACTTAATTTAATAATTAGCGTTAACTAATTATTGGTATAATTGATGTTAATTGGCACAAATTAGAACTGATTAGCAGTTACGTCTGTAACTGCCCTTAGTCGGGATTCTACAAATTGCGCATGCAAAATCCTCAACATGTAACTGCAAGAGGGCATAGGCCCGGTAGGGACGTGGACATTCCTAGTATTTACCTGCGCAGGTTATAGAATACTATCAGCTACTTGCCTAATTAACAGCAGTTAGGTGTGAGAATTGATTATCAGCAGCCTTTGTGCTAGCATAAGTGCTCAAGCCTAAAGTAAGGTGCGTAACTTATGATTTAACACTGGTATTCTATAATGGCAATTATGTGTGTAATTGCTAACATACAGGGTCTTTTACTAAGCTGTGGTACTAAGCTACCGCAGCTTAGTAAACGGCCCCCATAGAATTCACGCTTAGCCTGCATGTGGAACTTTGAGCCCCTGCTCAATATCGATGCACAGTTTAATTGAATAAAGAGCTATTTAGCGCTAATTGGCTTGCTGAAAAGCAATTATTGGCACTAATTAGATTTCATTGCAATATACACACATAAATTTAGGCACAGGATCCATACCTAAATTTTAAATGGGAGTTCACAAAGGGGGCACGGAAATGGGAGGGTCATGGGCGGAACGAGGGCGTTCCTAAAATTTATGCACGTAGTTATAGAATAATAGGGATACACGTCTAATTTAGACACAGTGATTTCCAATTTTCAGTTGGTGCATAGGCTGCACCTAAAGTCAGGTGTGATTCCAGGGCACTGATTTTTTAGGCCCTTGCCCCTGAATTCTATATTCTAGAGATCCACACCAAAATCCAAGCACATTCTATAACAATGCGCATAACTTAATTGGCTTAACAAGCTAATCAGTGTTGATAACACTTCTTAACAAGCAATAATGAACACTAATTGGCAATAATTAGAATTTACATGCACAACGCGCTAAGTGCATTCTGTAATGCTGTGCACCTAACTTCTAACGTGCGCAGGCTAAAAGGGCGTGGTTATGTGCGGGGAAATGGCATTTGGTGGGCATTCTGAAATTTATGTGCATAGTTACAGAATAAGGTCCAGTGTGCCTAAATCTATGTGCCGGGATTTACGCCACATTTTTGTTGGTGTAAATGGAGACGCGTAGCTTTAGTCACTGAGATATCAACTAAGCATATTCTATATAATTGGAGGCGCGTAGTTTAGTCACTGAGATATCAGCTAAGCATATTCTATATAATGCACCTAAATACAGCAGCCAGATTAATTTTTGGTAAATCCAAATTTGAAAATTCTAAGCCCCTTCGAGAAAAATTACACTGGCTCCCAATAAAAGAAAGAATTAACTTCAAAATTTGTGCCTTAGTCCACAAAATTCTTTATGGAGAAGTCCCAGGATACATGAATAACCTAATCAACCTTCCTTCTAGGAATACATCAAGAACATCCCGTTCATTCCTAAACCTCCATTATCCTAACTGCAACAGCCTCAAGTATAAATCTACTTATACTACCTCCTTTTCCTTTATCAGCACCCAATTATGGAATGCTTTACCAAAAGCTGTCAAAACTACCCAAAATCATCTTAACTTTAGGAAATTACTCAAGATCAGCTTATTCAAAAAAGCCTACTCCCAGGATCCAACGTAAATCCTAAAGTCCTCCAAAGCAATACATTAATGGACTATTTTGGACTCTTTTTCCTTTCCTTTTTCCCTCCTTTCAACTTGTTCTTCTACACTCTCTGTTTACCACAATATATTGTAATTGATTAATAACTGGGTTGGCGATTGCCTTCTCGGTTTAATGTGAGCCACATTGAGCCTGCAAACATGTGGGAAAATGTGGGGTATAAATGTGACAAAATAAATAAATAAATCTAGGCACCACTTATAGAATACGCTTTGTTGGCACTGATTTCTGCACCTATTTTTTAGGTGCTATATATAGAATTTTCTCCTTAGCCAGCATCATCTTTGCACCTAACTTTAGGCAAACTTTTGAGAATTATCTGAATAGCAGCAACAGTCAAAATGCACAGGCTGAAAATCCTTGGGTTATTGATAGTCCCAAAAGGAATAAAAGGCCAGAGGCAGGCATTTTCCACTCTTTGTTGGTTGTATGATCACAGTGTCCCATTTTGGGGGGCAAATACCCTGCATTACAAACAGGACTCCTGAGGAAGGCCTGAGAGCTGAAGCACAGTGTGCGATGGGTCCATTTACATAGCATACGTACTACAGTTTAGGACTGTGTATTAATAAAACTTTTTTTTATCAACATTCTTCCTGGAACAGACTTTTTCTTGTCACCAACACTCTTTTTGTTCTCATGCCTAAATTGCTAAAACACATGTGGAAATTATAATCTAAATTGAGGTAGTTCTGCAGAAGTCTTGCAAGGTCACTGCTTGAACTCTCGGCAGCCATTTTGAATCAGCACCGGGAGGGGAGGCAGTAAGACAGTCTGCAACCGCGCGGAGCAGGAAAAAGGGGGCTCTTTCCTGCCCCGAGGAGGTCACTAGACCATCAGAATACTACAGTAAGGTAAAGGAGGCGAGGGTAGGACACCCTTAGGTGGAGTGACAGTGGGCGGGGTTGGGTGTGACAAGGGGTGGGATGTGCCATAGGTGCGGCCGGTGTGGCAGGGGCAGAGGCGGGGCATGTGTCCTCTTTTTCTTGGGGTGAAAACACGGACTGATATTCAATCAGCACAATGACTGGAATAGGTCTTTCTATGGTGTTTAACTTATTCTGTAAATTCAGTGCTTTTATCTATAGGTGGCAGCACTGAATATACAGATACACTCCACTTCTACACACCTGCATGCACAATTTTGGACTTACCCCCCAAATTCTATGTATGGCAACTTAATTGATTAACAAGTGAATCAGCAACGATAAATGGTATTCAACAACCAATTAGTGGCACTAATTGGCTTTAATTAGAATTAATGCGCACAGCTTTCTAGGCATATTCTATAACATGGTGCACATAAATTCTAATGTGCACAGTCAAAAAAGGGGCATGGTCATGGGCATGGAGTGGGCGAGTTGTGGGCATTTCAAAAAAACTATGCGCACTATTATAGAATACACCCAATCTGCACCTAACCTATGCATAGGCCTGGTTTTATGTGGCCTAAATGGCCGCACCTAAATTTTAGTGAAAAGAACTACGCGTGACCATATTCTATAAACTACGCATAACTTTACATGTAGTTTATAGAATAATGCTCATCATGTGGTTTTACGACGCCGATTTTTAAGGAGCCATATATAGAATTCTCCCCTTAGGGCCAGATTCTATAAAAGGCGCCTAAAAAAATCACATGGTAAACAATTCTGGCTAAGCGTATTCTATAAGCAGCACCTATATTTATCCGTAGTATATAGAATACTCTTAGTTGATATCCCAGCGCCTAAAATTATGCACCTCCACTTACACCAACGAAAATGTGGTATAAATCCCTGCACTTAGATTTATGTGCACTGGGCCATATTTTATAAGTACACACGTAAAATTATGGAACGCCCATGAAATGCCCATTTCTCCACTCATAACCACGCCCCTTTTGAACTGTGTGCATTAGAATTTAGGCGAAGTCCATTACAGAATATGGTTAGCAAGCTGTGCACGTAAATTCTAATTATTGCCAATTAGTGCTCATTATTGGTTGTTAGCTGCTGTTATCAATGCTGATTAGCTTGTTAAGCCAATTAAGGTATGCGTGTTGCTATGGAATATGCTTAGATTTTATCGCGGAACACTAAGCGCACTATATAGAATCCGGTAGTTAGTGTGCAAAGTTGAATGCACAGGTTATAAAATAGTGTCAATTACACGCATAACTTAAATTTCATAATTGACATTAATCGCCAACTAATTGGCTTTAATTGGTGTTCATTGGCGCTAATTTACAGTTACGTACATAATTGTCCTTAGTAGGCATTCTACAAATTGTGCGCAACATGGACATGGGAGAGACATGGATGGGTCAGGGACGTACCTAGCACTTGCATGCACAGGTTTTACAATACTAGCAGTTCCATGCTTAATTACAAACAGTTAAGCACGTAATTGCAGATATAGAATTCACACTTGGGGGTAAATTCTCTATAAGTGGCCCCTAAAAATCGTCTCTGAAAATTTTTACGCACTGAGTGCTATTCTATAAAGGGTATATATCCTTTATAGAACAGTGCTTAGGGCATAGACCACATCTAAATTTAGACACTTGCAATTAGACCTGATAAAAGCAGATGTAAATGCCAGTGTGTAAGTTAGGATTGGTTGGGCTGAATTCTGTATTTACGTCCCATAGTCATGCCCCCCAAAATGTACATGCATTAGGATTTACACACGGATCATTATAGAATATGATCTGCGTGTAAATCCTAATTAAGGCCAATTAATGCCAATAACCGCTGTTATTGGTGCTGATTGGTTTGTCAAACAATTAAGTTGCGCACACAAATCGTCTACAAGCAGAGAATTGCACACGCAACTTTAGTCGCCATTTATAGAATCCGGGGGTTAGTGCAGATCATCCCAGTGTGGTCATTATGCCAGAACTATCCTTTTAGTTTCAGCCTGCTGCTCAAAAGCAGGTCTATACTAAGTGCATAAATTATCACTTTAGCAGCTCAGCCTTGCTACTAAATGGATACATTTTTTTGCCCACCTCTCCCCACCCCAGGCCTTTCTTACACAGATAGTATCAAGCAGTTTAGTCAGATATTCAGCTCAATACTATCCATATAAGTTTTGAAAATCTCTGGTCACCAGTGAGTATAAAACTTCTTTTGAATATCAAACCGACAGAATAGTTTCCATATTTGAAGGGTATACTAGCTACCCAAGGGGCCATTTTACTAAGCTGCGCAAGTGTCTAAGCGCACCCAACACTCGCCAAAATGGAGTTCCTGCCCAGTTACCGCATGGCTCTTGCAATAATTTTATTTTTGGCGTGCGTCCGATACGCGCGGCTGAAAAATAATTTTTATTATCAGACACGCGCCAAGTAGCATTGGACATGCGTAGGTCATTACTGCCCGGTTACTGCATGAGAGTTTACCGCTAGGTCAATGGCTGGGGGTAAGGTCGCAGACTCAAAATGGACGTGCGGCAATTTTGATTTTGCTGCATGTCCATTTTGGCAACAACAAAAAGAAGGCCTTTTTTTACAGTTGCACTGAAAAATGGATTGGCGCTCGCCCAAAACCCACGCCTACACTACCGTAAGCCATTTTCAGCGCACCTTAGTAAAAGGACCCCCAAGTCTCAAATGCCAAATCATGCTAAAGTAGTGTGGCATGTTCAGTTCAGTAAGGCATGTTGTCTTTCCAAATGAAACGTACCTCTGTGCTAACTGCTTCATCTGAAGGGTTGATCAGGACTACAGTCTCTAGCACATCACTTCTGTGATGAAGGATTTTTTGACCTGCCAAATACAAAACAATACCAGGTTATCGTCTGTCTGTAATTTCACAACTCACAAATATAAGCTGGCTTACAAGTACACAATACATTCTGATATTTATTTATTTGGATTTTGCTCACACCTTTTCAGTAGTTACTGAAGGTGAGTTACATACAGGTACACTGGGTATTTCTCTGTTCCTGGAGGACTCACAATCTAAGTTTGTACCTGAGACAATGGAGGGTTAAGTGACTTGCCCAAGATCACAAGGAACTGCAGTGGGATTTGAACTAGCCACTTTGTGATGTCACGATCAGTGCTCTAACCACTAGGCCACTCCTCTACTCCTAATGTTTGTCAACATTTGCTTATTTACAATCAGAAGAAGAAGGGTTACCTTCAAAAGCTAATAAAAATGTATTAAGTTAATCTAATAAAAAAGGTATCATTTTATTTTATTTTCTATGTTTTGACTTATTTCTATTTATTATCTTTAAAAGAGGACTAGCATGGCTACCACATCACTTTACTCAAGTACACATTAATTTGAAACTCTCTTGTTGACATGTTTGTCAAAAGTAATTTCTCCCATTCTAACCACAGCCATGAAGACAAAGAATTTTTCAGACAGAAACAAAAGTGCAGAAATGCTACGTTAAGTGCAGGATAGAAGAGCTGACCTGTTAGAAGTACCTTTGCACCACAACCCATGATGCTGCTTCAGAATTGTGTGGAAAATGACTCCATTATTTTGGAGCTGCTTCACAGACACACTACACAGAGCTGCATGCCGATTGCCCACAGAAAATTAACCAAAGAATCCTACATAAGACCTGTAGCATTCTAAACTTCCTGTGCTGTGTTTGTGTAAAAAGGGAGGATATTATTATAACTACAGATTTTAAACAGCTCCACACATTCACAGTTCGTAAAACCCAAAGAATTTGTGAAGCATATTTAAAAACTGACTTTCCTCTTTATTCAGTGGATCAACTAAATTATATATATTGCTTTAGTATCGGCTTGCTCCCATTTTATACTGTATATAGTGTATAGTTTATTAAAATTTACTATTCCGCTCAACTGACAGGTAGAGCAGAGTGGTGTACAGGCTAAAATATGAAGTAGGAAAAGAACTCCAAATTAAGGACAGGATAGCAAGTTCACTCACACAGAAAGAGCACAGAAATGGTAAGTAGGAGGTATGAAGTGGAAGGAAGGGGTAAGGGGAGGTTCTAGTGGTCCAACACTTGATTGAAGAAAACTGTGATAGTTGAAGAACCAAGTACTGAAGTGACATCATTTAAGTGAGATGGCCAGCGTGAGTGTAGGTTTATTGCAAATTTATTCTGGATGATATATCCCAAATTTTATTAAAACTGGATTTATTTATTTATATTTTGCTCACACCTTTTTCAGTAGAAGCTCAAGGTGAGTTACATTCAGATATACTGGGTATCTTGCTGTCCCTGGAGAGCTCACAATCTAATTTGTTTGTACCTAAGGCAATGGAGGGTTAAGGGCTCCTTTTACTAAGCTACACAGGAAGTGCCGCCGGGCTACTGCAGCAGCCCAGCGGTACTTCCCACCCCTAGCGAGCCATTTCTGATGCTACAAAAATTGTATTTATTTTTGTAGTGCTGGAGTGTACCCGGGTGCCCGGTTACTGTTGGGTTAACGCAGGAGCCCTTACCGCAGTAAGGGCTCCCCCCTGAGATGGCCATGCGGCAAGTACTTTACTTGCCGCACGGCCATCCCTTTTACCAGCTGTGGTAAAAGGGGGCCTCTGAGCGTGTGTGAAACATGTGCTGATACCAGCGCCAGCCCCATAGGCACCCAGTTTAAGAGGCTTGGGGAGGCTAAGCCTCCCCTGCTGCAGTAGGATGGATCAGCTGTGGAGTCCCGCTGCTCTGGGGGTTAAATTGTTGATTTACCTCCATCCTCACAGCAGGAGCTGCAGTGAAAGCCCAGTTGTAGAAATTGGTTTATGGTTTAATTTGTTTACCTTACTGCTGGGAGAGCGGGGGGGGGGGGGGGGGGGGGGGGGGGGTTGGCTGGAGGTGTCCTGGGTTGCCAGGGAGATATTTAACAAGGATGACTTCCTGACCTGCAAATGAGTAGTTCATACCAAAGAGACTTGCACTGACACCTGAGGACAGATAGCAGCAGAATCGGATACTGGGCCAGCATGATCAGAAAAAGTCACCAGACAACAAAGGTAGAAAAGATCATTTTATTTTCATTATAGTGTTTGGAATATGTCCTTTGAGAATCAGTTGCTCAACATTAAAAGTTTATATTTATTTACTTATTTATGGCATTTTATCCCACATTAAACATGAATTAGGGTGTTTTGTGGCTCTACATGAGAATTGTGATGATATGATCCCTTGTTTCATATTGTTGACGGTCTGCATTTTCCGTATGGGTGGTATATTGGTGTATTAGGTTCTGCCCAGTGTAATATTTATGGTACAGTAAGGTTCTGAGTGTGTTTTTGCACAAAGTTGTGCATAGTGTTTTGCAGTTGAGCGATTGTGGTTAGAATATGCTTTGAGCAACCACTTTATTCTTTGACATATGATACATAGCTAATATCTAAATTTAATAAAAGGTATTAATTGTGACTTTTATTTATTTATTTTTTCTGTGTGTTATCAGACAATAATGGATTTAAGCTCCACCCCTGGCCCCACCCCCTAACCCCGCCCCTTTAGCCTCCCCAAACAGTTGGGCCACCGACCAACCGCCTATGGCCAGCCCCCTTTTGCCACAGCTTGGTAAAAGGGGCCCTAAGTGACTTGCCTGAGATTACAAGGCGCAGCAGTGGGATTTGAGCTGGGCACCTGTGGATCTCAAGGCTGGTGCTCTAACCACTAGGCTACTCCTCCACTCTATACATTTCCCATTTCATAAAGGTAATGCAAATATACATCCTAATATTTCCATGTCGTACTTGTTACAGGAGTGATTAAGGGGCCCTTTTACTAAGCCGTGTAAGCGTCTATGCATACCCGTGTGCCAAAATGAAGTTACCGCCCAACTACCGCATGGCTCTTCTGGTAATTTCATTTTTGGCGTGCGTCCAATATGCGCGTCTGAAAAATATTTTTTATTTTTGGGCACGTGTAATGGACGCATGCCAAGTGGCATTTGTTGCGTGTAGGTCATTACTGCCTGGATTCTTTACCGCTAGGTCAATGGCTGGTGGTAAGGTCTCAGACCCAAAATGGACGCGCGGCAATTTTCATTTTGCCGCACGTCCATTTTTGGCAAAAAAGGCATTTTTTGTAGGTGCGCTGAAAAATAATTCTGTGTGCACCCAAAACACAAGTCTACACTACCACAGGCCATTTTTCAGCGCACCTTAGTAAAAGGACCCCTAAGGGAGGTATCCTCTTCAATCCTGTTCACGTGTTAATAGTTATGCAGAAAACAAGCTTTGTACTTTTTTTTTTTTTCGAAACATGGTATAGATTTATTTTCTGGATGCACTGCCAGGAAATCTCACTCTTTGGCCTTCAATCTCACTATCCAGCTCATTTTCAAAAGAGAAGGGCGCCCATCTTTCGACACAAATCGGGAGATGGGCGTAATCGAAAGCCGATTTTTTGACACCCTTGACGGCTTTCCGTCGCGGGGATGACCAAAGTTCACAGGGGCGTGTTGGCAGAGTAGCGAAGGTGGGACTGGGGCGGGACTGGAGCATGATTAGGAGATGGGCATCCTCGGCCAATAATGGAAAAAAGAAGGGCGGCCCTGACGAGCACTTTGCCGACTTTACATGGTCCATTTTTTTCATGACCAAGCCATGAGATTTGGGCGTCCCCGACCGTATTATTGAAACGAAAGATGGACGCCCATCTTGTTTCGATAATACGGTCGGGGACGCCACTTTACGGGGCCGTCCTTAAAGATGGGCACCCTTAGAGATGGGCGCCCCTGTTCGATTATGCCCCTCTATAGTACCCAACTAATTAATCTTTAACCCATCCAAAAGTCAATTAATCAGTATCAACGTATTGCTATACTTCATTTTATATCGTTCTTGTCTTTTTTCGTAACTTGAGAAAATCCATAAGCAAATATAAAATAATAAATAACAGGAATTACTATGTTGTCTTCCTCTTGGCAAGTGTTGCTGAAGAAACCTCTCTGGTGCTACGTTGAGAGAGCTATGCCAGCTTACATCTTCTATTACATGATTACTTTTTCTTTGAAATTGCACACAGAAGCTATAATCAATGGTAACAATCAAAGCATAAACAAATACATCTGCTAATGATGTAGCATGTCGGGTGTCAATATGCTACATCTGCATTCAGATTCCAATCTGCGTTGGGTCTCACTATTGAAAAATATTTTCCTCTGACTCCAAAGTACACAAAGACATTTTCTTTTTCATGGTAATTTGTTTTTTTTTTTCTTTTTTTAATATACTGAACATTTGAGTTGTACAAATGAAGTGCCTCATTAGGAAGAAAATGTCATGCCAATATTCTAACAAAATCTACCGTTTCCTAGACAAATTGGGAAGCAGAATAGGTGGTTCAGTTCATCTCAGCATAATGAAACACTGCTGGTTCCAACCTAATCTTGCTCACTTAGCTATGATGGGTGGGAATTTTATAAATTATTTTCTGTGGGTAAAACATGTTTTACATGATTAAATGGCTGGATATGAATACACACGTCAAGAATATGGGGGGAGATTAAAGAATATGGGAGGAGATTCTATATATGGCACCTAAAACATCGGTGCTGAAATCATGGCTGACTAAGTATATTCTATAATCAGGCACCAATTCCAGAATATGCTTAGTTGATATTTCATTGCCTAAAACTACATGCATCCATTTACATCAGTGAAAACATGGCGTAAATCCTTGAGAGCAGATTTAGGCGCATTGGGCCAAATGCTATAACTAAGTGCGTAAATTTTGGAATGCCCAAGAAATGCCCATTTCCCCACCCATAACCATGCCCCTTTTTGCCTGCCCGTGTTAGAAGTTTGGCACACTTTATTACAGAATACGCTTAGCGAGTTGTGCGCATAAATTCTAATCAGTGCCAATTAGTGCTTATTATTGTTTGTTAAGTGCTGTTATCAGCGTTCATTAGTTTGTTAAGCTACGCCCATTGTTATAGAATCCACTTGGATTTTGGCGCTGATCTCTAGGTGCATTATATAGAATCTAAGAGATGGTGTGTACTCATGCGTAGGTCTTCCTGGTGGTGTCAGTGGCGTTCCTAGCCTGGATGACACCCGGGGTTAATCGCCGATGCGCCCCCCCCCCCCCCCAGGTGCAGCACCCCCCCTGCGAAATGACACCTGTTCCAGGGCAGAGGGAGCTGCAGCGAACGAGCGAAGTTAGCGAACTCGGAGCCGACAGGTGCACACCACGGCACCCCCCCCCCCCCAGCAGCGTGCACCCAGGGTGGACCGCCCCCCCCTTGGTACGCCACTGGGTGGTGTCATCTGGCAGAGGCAAGTGGGTTTTGACTGCAGCTCCAGTAGTTGGAACATAAGGACAGAACCGGGTGGACTTCTATGGTCTATGTCCCAGAAACACCAAAGAAAGACAGTGATCAAGTAAATACCTACAATGAGAACCTACAGCCCCACTAATCCACTTCACCAACCCATTCAGTTATGAAAGCCCACCTTCTATAAATACCCTAATAAATTCCTTCCTTCATCTTTCTTCCCTTAATTAATCTCTACACAATACTAACTATACAGTACTTGATATACTGGAATAACTATGTTATCAATACTATGTAAGCCACTTTGAGCCTGCAAATAGGTGGGATAAGGTGGGATACAAATGAAATAAATAAAAATAAATAAATAAATAAATAAATAATATCACGTTCACTGTTGATTTAAATCTTGAATCAATAATGAATGTGACTGTTGGCAAGACTAGATGGACCATTCAGGTCTTTATCTGCCATCACTTCCTATGTTACATGCATATTTTATAAAATGCACAAGTACATGCATAGACTACATGCCCACATTTGCACCTTCTTTGGAGCAGCTGTAAATTTGTGCAAGAGCATTTATGACGTTTGAGGATCACTGCAAGAGACTTTCATATAAAGCACATAGGTGCCTATTTTGTTGTCTATATATATAGTCTCACCTTCCACTAATAGCTCAGCTCCAATCACACAGGGAAAACATTCTTTTCCTCTTCTCCCTATTCTTTGCACCACACTCCACTCACTCCACTCAGCACAGTCCATCTAGTTCAAGCTTGGGAGTGGGTCACTATCCGGAAAAACAGAGATCCAGGGATTGGGGCAGTTTAAGTGAGGGCTTTGCACAGGTATTTACCAGTTCAGGGAACCAACGTCCTCACTCCTCCTCCTAAGGATAAATCACACCGCAGTCCAAAGATTCTATTTAGTGCAAATTAAACTTTACTGAAATGGCAGGTAAAACAGTAGAACTCTTCCTGTCCAGTCAAGACTGTATATCACAATCTGAATCTACGTTTCCAACCTGATCTTTTTAGGATTTTCAGTATTTATGCATTTACAAGTACTCCTGTCCATTTACCCATCCTAGGGACTGGTAACAATCCAAGGCTGTTAATGTAGTTCTCTGACTGCAATCTGCTTCCCTCAGGCACAGACCCTTCAGGCTGTCCTACTTCCAGCAATGCACTTCTGGAGCTGTACCCTGGCCTTGAACAGGCTTCCCCTGTCCAGATTCTTGCTTCAGGCTGGCTTCCCTTGCCTACCCTTAGCTTTGACATTATCACAGTTGCCACTTGGTGGGGCAGCAACATATCCTGAGTTTATTTAGCCACTTTGGGATCCCCCTCTACTTCATGGGTCCCAGCAGGGGTACAGGCAACCACAAACCACTTCTCCCCCACAAACAGGAGCCTCCCCTATCAATCAACTCTTAAATCCACTTTCTTTCTGCTACTTATTTTAACCCCACTCCCCTTGGGCTGGACCTTCCTTCCCAGGACCAATAAGAGACTGAGCTGGGCCTGGGGTAGGGTCGCCGCTGCCAGGCCTCACCCCAGGTCCGCTGCTGCCAGGCCCCCAGGACCACTGCTGCCACCCCCCTCAGAACTGCTGCTGCTGCCCCCCCCCTAGACTGCCACATAGCCAGACCACAGAAATTGGGGGGGGAGGGGGGGGAAGGCTGGAGCCCAAAGTGCAGGGGGACACATTTTGCCCCACCTCCTTTCCCCCCGCCACAACTCCACATACCTTGGTTGGCAGGGGTCCCCAAGCCCTGCCAGCAGAAGCCTTCCTCCATTGCTTGCCCTGCTGCTGCTTTTCCCTCATGTCGCACAAGGCAAGCGCTGGAGGAAGGCTTCTGCTGGCAGGGCTTGGGGACCTGTGTCTGCTCCTTCCCAGCCTAAGGGGGACCCAGTGCTAGAGTTTTCTCTCTCCTGCTCCTGTCAAGATGCGATCACCTGGGTCCCATTAGGAGCAGGAGAGAGACAGACCCTTGGAGGCTGGGCCTGGGGGAATCTTGCCCCTGCCCCCCTGTCGGCGGCCCTGTTCCTTCCACCCAGTGACATCCCAGCTCTCCCCCAGTGACTCCAGAGAGCTGACACCAAACTCTAGTAATCCCCATATAATGGGGGATTACAAACAAATGCTTTGAGGATTTTTCTGAAGAAAGAGGTTTTCGAGAGAAACAAACTGATGCAATATGAGATGGTGGTGTTGGGCTGAATGCTGGTGCGATTTTGCTCACATTATAATGTTGAAGTAGTGCCTGTGCAAGTCTATTTTTTTGTCTTGGTTTCACAGGCTAGAATAACACATTCACTACAATGAATTTGCTGTTTGAGGCCTGAGGGATACAGACTGCAGTTAGCAAGACTTTTGATCAATCTGTGACACAGCACTGCCCAGCAAGTGCATTGTTAGCAGCTGGAGGCCTAACAATGAATCCTCTCTGAAAATGATCTCCCATGCACATAGTCATCTGTATCTTTCTGTCTCATAAGTGCCCGGGAGAATTTACATACATTCTGCTGGCATTGATAAAGAAAACCTTTCCAATGAAATATTTATTACCATTAGAATAATTCCTCTAGCTGTCTTTGACTTAGAACACTATTTAAGGGGGGGGGGGGGGGCATGACTAGGTTGAGTTTCTGTTCTGCATTCCATTAGCACACATTGCTCTGATTTTGTTGCAGTGTTTACCCATCTTTTTTGTATCATCCATAAGAGCAATCTTGGCTTACAAAGAACTTTGGTGACTCCTGAAGTAGGTGTTGTGTCCACCAAAACACGGCCCGTGTTGGGTCAAATGTCTGGTGCCTTCAATAAAGTTTTCTACACAGCACTTCCTAAGCTGGTTTGTCATTGGGTCAGCCTCTACCATTGAAATAACGTGTTTTACCAGTAATTAATGCTATTTTAGCACAGGTCCCGTTTTATGCAGTAAGACCTAGTTACTAATAGCTGGGGTTAACAGTAAAATAACATATCTTAACAGTAGCCCTTATTGATAACTTCCCCCCTGTAAAGAGGAAACTGATGATTGAAATTATATCTACTTTGTTTTGTTTAGCTTAGGGATGTTTTCTATTTTAAGTAGGTTCTCACCTAGTCCACTTGTTAAATACTCAATTCTGCACGAGTCCCAATCAGGATTTTGGTTGAATCACAGCACCGAAACTGTCCTAGTGTCTGCAATGAACTCATTCAAACAAGCAATTGCTACTGGCAACAACATACTCCTTCTATAATTCGACATGTCCAGTGCCTTCGACATGGGCAATCATAGAATATTACTACATATACTAGAATACTTTGGAGTAGGAGGTACAGTTCTCAAATGGTTCAGAGGATTCCTGACCACAAGACCTTACCAAGTAACAGCGAACGCGGACAAAGCAGCTCCATGGATACCTGAATGTGGAGTCCCCCAAGGATCCCCCCTCTCACCAACCCTTTTTAACCTAATGATGATACCTCTAGCCAAACTACTAGCCAATCAAAACCTTAACCCTTACATATAAGCAGATAATGTTACGATCTACATCCCGTTTAAACATGATCTAAACGAAACCACCAACGAGATCATGCACTCCAAATCATGCACTCATGGGCGGATGCATTCCAGTTAAAACTTAACGCAGAAAAAACACAATGCCTTGTATTCACCTCACAACATAACACAAACAACTTCATCTCCATAACCACACCATACTGTTCTCTTCCCACCTCACAAAACCTGAAAATTCTTGGAGTTACCATTGATCGAAACCTCACACTCGATACCCACGTGAAGAATATGACGAAAAAGATGTTCCACGCCACGTGGAAACTCAAAAGAGTAAAACCTTTCTTCCCGAGATGCATCTTCCGTACCTTGGTACAATCAATGGTACTAAGTCACCTGGACTACTGCAACGCACTGTACGCAGGATGCAAAGAACAAACTATCAAAAAACTCCAAACAGCCCAGAATACCACCACCAGACTCATATTTGGAAAAACTAAATATGAAAGTGCAAAACCCCTAAGAAAGAAACTTCACTGGCTCCCACTCAAGGAACGCATCACGTTCAAGATTTGTACGATTGTACACATGCAAAATCATCCACGCAGATGCCCCAACCTACATGCTAAACCTCATGGACCTGCCTCCCAGAAATGTCAAAAGATCATCCCGCAAATTTCTTAATCTACACTTCCCTAGCTGTAAAAGATTAAATACAAGCTGATACATGCAACTACCTTTTCGTACATGAGCACGCAGTTGTGGAATGCATTACCTACTGCCTTGAAAACTATTGACGAATTACAAAGAGAACCCATGGCCTCACTAAATCACTTCGCCAACCCACCCCTGTAAGAAAGTCTTCCATCTATCCTCATCCACCCCAATCTTTTCTCTTTCCCTTACTTAACCTTTTTATTTCATCAATTGTATCCAACATCCTGGAATGAAAGTGCCATAACAGGATTCTCTAAGCCACATTGAGCCTGCAAATAGGTGAGAAAATATGGGATACAAATGCAATAAATAAATAAATTATGACACCTACAATGAATGCTGGAAAGTATTTGTAAAGAAGGTTGATGAACAATGGTATAAATTCCATGGTAATATATAGGGGTGAAGATGTGGGACAAGGAGGAAGGGGTCCATTTATAGCCACTTTCAGATTCACTCCACAGCAGGGACCTCAATTTAAACTTAAGCCACCGGGCATGAGTTATCTAAAGAACACTGCATATACATCCAGTAGTGGCACAGCAAGAAGTAGCAGCCCTGCCATGCTCAGGTGGCAATCATATCCTTATCCATGTCCACTTTATTCATGGCATGTCTAGTAGAGGAGTAGCCTAGTGGTTAGAGCACCAGCCTTGACATCCCAAGGTGGCCAATTTAAATCCCACTGCTGCTCCTTGTGATCCTCTGTTACAATGTAATTCACCTTGAGCTACTACTACTGAAAACGGTGTGAGCAAATCTAAATAAACAATTGTTTAAAACTTAGTAAAACAATCATTTCATAATATAGACATTGTATAATCAACCAAAAAATGATAAACCCAGGTACTAACATTTTTTATTAGGATTTATTTACCACCTTTTTGAAGGAATTCACTCAAGGCAGTGTACAGTAAGAATAAATCAAACATAAGTAATAGGCAATTACAGCAGTAAAAATATAATAATAATAATAATAATACAAAGTCTGGCACAGCATACTACTTACAATGTCAACACAATACATAATAGAACATTTTAATTGAAAATGAAGGATATAAGCAAAGAAGGAACATATAGATAGGTAAGAGAGTAAGAAGAGTTAGAAACTAAGGTAACTAATTTAAAGAAAGTTGCACACGAGGGCAGAGAGATGATTAAATATTATCTCAGCTAGGGTAGGTCTAATAAAATCACACAATATGAAGTATGTCATATTACACTGTTAAATTTTCAAATGGAGTAATCAACAAAAATATTGAATCACATATTTTGTATGTATATCCCAGTAGTGAAACTGCAGTCTTACCTTAATATCCCCTTCATCCTGAAAGCTCAATATAAAGTTCCCTGTTTCTACTAGATTTTTAGCAATGGAACCCTCATTATTGTTTATTTTAATTTAAGCATTTGTAATCCATTTAACCATCAAGTTCAAGGTGGAGAACAATCACACATTATATGCAGGGACTTTCTCTGTTCCTAGAGGGCTCACAATCTTGTACAAAGCCAAGCTAGCATTTTTAGCTTGCGGTAAAAATTAGCTGGTGGTAAACACTGAGATGCCATGGGTGTCTCAGTATTTACCACCAGCTGATATTTACCGCATGCTAAAAATGCTAGCATGGCTTTGTAAAAGGCCCCCTAAATTTTGTACCTGAGGCAATGGAAGGTTATGTGACTTGCCCAAGGTCACAAAGAACTGCAACAGGAATCAAATCCAGGATCCTAGGATCAAAGCCCAGTGCACTAACCACTAGTCCACTCCTCCACTCAGAGTGATGCACTTGGGGTGCAAAAATCCATATGAATCTAATTGACTTCTGTGACTGGGTGACCATAGAACTGGATGAAGGACATGCACTTGATACGGTCCCTTACAGAAAACTTGTGAATAAGCTGAGAGGGCTGACCTTAGGACCCAAAGTGGTAAAATGGATTGGAAACTGCTTGACCAACAGGCAACAGAGGGTGGTGGCAAATGGAACCTGCTCGGAGGAAAGTAAAGTGAGCAATGGAGTGCCTCAGTGGTCTGTGCTGGGGCTGATTCTGTTTAATATATTTGTGAGAGACATTTCTGGAGGGTTAGAAGGAAAAGTTTGCCTTTTTGCAGTTGACATGAAGATAGCCAATAGAGTGGATACTCTGGAGGGTGTAGAAACCATGAGGAGGGATCTCCAAATGTTGGAATAATAGTCAAGGGTCTGGCAGTTAAAAGTTAATGCAAAGAAGTGCAGAGTGATGCACTTGGGGTGCAAAAATCCAAAACATATGTACTAGATAGGAGGGGAGACAGCGATAAGCTTGGCTCAGGAGAGGGACGTTGGACTGATGGTCTCTGAGGATCTCAAGGCAACAAAACAATGTGGCAAGGCGGTGGTCACAGCCAGAAGGATACTAGGCAACATAGAGAAGAGTATAACCAGTAGAAGAAAGGAGGTGTTGATGACGCTGTACAAATCGTTGGTGAGGTCCCACTTAGAGTATTGTGTTCAGTTTTGGAGGCCGTACCTGCTAAGGATGTAAAAAGACTGGAAGCGGTTCAAAGAAAAGCGACAAAAATGGTATGCGTTTTGCTTAGCAAGATGTACAAGGAGAGGCTTGATGACCTGAACATGTGTCACCTCTTACCTTATGTAATGAGTTTATCTCTTCAGGCAGACTGGATGGACCGTACAGGTCTTTATCTGCCATCATCTACTATGTTACTATGTTTAATGGTTTTTATGATTGAATTACTCTATTGTTATAATATGCATTGTACATTTTTTATTAACTTTGATGTTCTCATTCATTTTATTTTCTTTCCTTTTTATTCTCATATTTATGAGTTTGATTCACTTTTATGTTTGTGCATTTGTATTATTTTTATTCTTGTAGACTCCTGATACAGGCCATATAGCCAAAACACGGCCCATGTGGAGTTGAGTGGATATACGGATTTTTGTTAAAGGACATTTGTGCACCATTACTTGCTTTTTTTTGTCATATCTGCTGTTTTGTTTTTGTTTCTTTTAAACTGCAATGTACCGCAGTGATCTATTCTATACTGTCACCTGTTTTATTTCCTTTCTACCTTAAGACTCTAGCTGAGCTGTTTCAGTTAATGGACAAAAAAGTCTATATCTACATCAATGGTTCTGAACCTTTTTTTTTCAGTCAGGAAACACCTGATGGATGATGCTCGCATACGTGACACACTTTTGTACGTGAGCCTCATGGACCTTTGGTCTGATACAGTATGGCAGCTCTTATGAATTAAATGTAAACATGCTCTGCATCCACCAATACCCTATCTCCCCCTAACAATAGGTAAAGATCATAACTAACATATTTTCTCCATGGAATTTACCATAGGAAAAAAAAATTCTGATTCTCATGTCATCTGACTAATAGCAACAGATCTCTCCACTATCGGGCACACTGTGAAATAATACAAAACCTGGAAAAATAACTCAATTTGCATTCCATTCTTTTTAGGATATGCAGGTCCTCTGTGAACTATGGAGAAGAACTGAAACCTTGTAAGTTCTACGAGCTATCAATGCAGATGGCTGTGTTGATTTTTAGTTAATTTGTGGAAGGTTATTTCTGCTTGTAAATTATCCCACTGACCAAGTATAAATTTTCTGCTCTGCTGTTTATGATTGCATTTACATTTGAGTGATTCATCAGATCTGAAGGCTGTGAATCTCTGAGGCTGGGTCTCTTTGGCAATCTCAGCAAACAGAATAAAGGAATGCCAAATCACTGTGTCAAACTAGGGGGTTCAAGCAGGTGTACGTGTCTATCACTATCAACTAAGAACTCAAAGAAAGCCTGAGAGGCTCGGAGGAGTCAAAAACCTAATGTTGTTTTTCTTAACCTGGTCAGCATAGTAGTTTTAAATATATTTATTTATTTATACAAGTTTTTATATACCACCTACATGTTAATGAAAGCAATTTAAGCAGTGGAGGAGTGGCCTAGTGGTTAGAGCACCGGTCTTGCAGTCCAGAGGTGGCTGGTTTAAACCCCATTGCTGCTCCTTGTGATCTTGGGCAAGTCACTTAACCCTCCATTGCCTCAGATACAAACTTAGATTGTCAGCCCTCCTGGAACAGAGAAATATCCAGAGTACCTAAATGTAACTCAACTTGAGCTACTACTGAAAAAGGTGTGAGCAAAATCTAAATAAACAAACAAATATTTAGGCACTCCTGGACAAACTATATGTTTCAATGAATCTCTACATGAACAAGAAGCTAGCAAAATCTCTAAATGATAAAAAGTTAAACACAGCATCATTCTGGAAATGTTAATGCACAATTACTATTTATTTGCAGCTTTTGCACCTTTAAAAGAAGAAAATGGCGAAAATGGCAGGTGCAAAATGTTGTCTACCCTTTCTACATCTCCTTTGTCAGAAACAGGTTCCAGACATTTCCTGTAGCCAGCTCAGACATTTCCTATTCCTACTTTTTAATTTTTTTCACCACTATTCCTTGTAGAACTCTTCTAACTCAAAAATATTCTTAGCCCTTCTTGCATACACTGGATGTTTGAGATTCTCCTCCGCTCCCCCACCCCCCCTAATTTTAAATAATATTCAACCCCAGGGTTTCTTTCTTGTTAGTGCAGTATGGTTATGTTCAAGATATGTTTTATATTGTTTTGCCAGATTATTCAACTTCTTCAGCTCTAGTTCTTCACTGTTCTATTCTTCAAATATTTCACCCTTTTCTCTTCAAATGTATCTTGCTTGATTGTGGCCAAACAGTTCAATTTCCATTTCACCAGTAAACAAAACCAAGAGAAACAGGAAAACTACATGGTTCTTCAAACAAATGGCTGAAAAAAAAGGGCAAAAGAGGCTGCGTTCAAGAAAAACAGAAGAACACAAGAGGATCACAGAAAAGATTACCGGAATAAACTCAAAGAAGCAAAGAGGGAAATAGGACTAGCAAAAGTCAGTGATAGGAAAAATAATGGAGTCGCTGCTGAAGGTAAAGATAGCTAACTTTCTAGAATCCAACGGTTTGCAGGATCCGAGGCAACATGGCTTTACCAAAGGAAAATCCTGCCAAATGAATCTGATTGATTTCTTTGACTGGGTGACCAAAGAACTGGATGGAAGACAAGAGTAATATAGTAGATGACGACAGACAAAGACATGTACGTTCCATCCAGTCTCCCCAAAAAGATAAACTCATTACACATGGTATGTGATACTTCATATGTATACCTGACCTTGATTTGACCTTGCCATTTTCAGGGCACAGACCGTAGAAGTCTGTCCAGCACTGTCTTTGCTTCCCAATTACCAGTGTTGCCACCCAATTTCTGCTAAGCTTCTATGGATCCATTCCTTTTAAACAGGATTCCTTTGTGTTTATCCCATGCATTTTTTAAATTCCATTGCCATTTTCATCTCCACCTCTTCCCGCAGGACAGCATTCCAAGTATCTACCACCCTCTCTGTGAAAAAATACTTCCTGACATTATTCCTGAGTCTGCCCCCCCCCCCCTTCAACCTCAATCTATTTGGATTTCAGTAAAGCCTTTGATACGGTTCATCACAGAAGACTCCTAAGCTGAGAGGGCTGAACTTGGTATCCAAAGTGGTGAACTGGATTGGAAATTGGTTGACTGACAGTTGGCAAAGGGTGATGGTAAATGGAATCCTCTAGGAGGATAGGAAGGTGAGTAGTGGAGTGCCTCAGGGGTTGATACTGGGGCATTTGATCCACGTTAGACTTCTTTGAATGAAGAATATGACGTTGGTCCTATTTTTAAATGTTTATACATGTTTTAATTATAAGTAATTGTTTCAAAGAATAAAAGTGGTTGATATTCTGTATTTGTATTTATTTATTTATTATTTTGTTTCTTGTGACTTTTAGAATCACAAAGAGAAACTTTGTCCAGTAATTGGGGATACATTAGAAACAATAATGAGCAATGAAATCACCAATCAATCCCACAATAAAAATGGGGAGATCCCAGAAAAGGGGAGAAGATTATTAGCAAATCCACCAAGAACAAAATAACAAGATATTTAGCACAATCACTGACAATAAACATAATATAATTGTGCAAGAAATCTTGATTAGCCAGTAACTGGAGAAGATGTCCTTCGTAGAATCTAAAATTAATCTTAACTGTTTGGATCCCAAGAAAAAAAAGTTTGACCTCCAAATTTAACAATATATTTTACTGGAAAACACAAAAAGAACTGCCATCTCGTAGTCTGTACTTCTTGACATAAAGTAGGAAAGCCTTTCTTTTATCCAAAGTTTGCTTAAAAACAAAGGGAAAGATACAAACTCATTGACCCAAAAATTAAACTTGTTGATGTAGAAAGAAAAGTCTTAGAGTCCTTCTCAGACTCAAATATGAAAGGTACTAACAAAGTTGCTTGCTTCTGTATATCTCCCTGAGATGTTACAAAGAAAGCAGTTAGGTTTAAACCATATGGTAATATTTCTTCCTCCTCCCCCCCCCCCCCCCCCCAGATGACCACTATCTCTCTGGTCTTTCATCTTCTGATGAGGTAAAAAAAAAAAAACCCAGCTTTTTCTATGGCTCCAAGAGCCTTTCTAAAGAACATTTTAAAAAGTCCTCTAGGCAGCACAGTGAGGGTTTGGGGGAATTCAATCCCCTAATTTTATTCTCCATAATCTCCAATCTATTTTGTAGTGACACAGAATCTTTAATAATTGCAGTCCTTACTTTATGTAAAGATATTACTTGAGAATCCAAATTTCTCATCTGCTTCCCTTGCACAGACATATTCCCTTCAAGTGTGTTATAACAATTTCTGATGTTTCCATCGCCTCTTCCACACCAGCAACAGTTTTCTCCAAGGTTATCAAGGAGGACCAGATGGTTTCCAACGTAACAGCAGTAAGTTTGGTCAGCTCCAAAAGATTCTGATCACCACAAGGCCACATTGGGCTAGAATGGTACACACCAGTATTCTTGGTCCTCCCTCCATCTATAGGCAAGCTAGCGCCCTCCTCATACTGACTTAGATTTTAGGAAGCTGGTAGGATTTCTGAAGTCAACTAGCACCATTACCCAAAGCAGATATCAGAGGTCTCAGGTCTCCCACTGATGCCACCCATCAATCCAGTGCTGATTCCCAGAGGAGGAGAGGGCTATCAGTTTTCAGGACTTAATGACACCTCAAGTTGGACCAATGCTCCCTCACTGGAATAACAGCAAGAGTAGTTCCCAAATGAAGAGCTAATTTTGATGCTCCGACCAACTGTGTAATTGTGAATTGGGTCATTGGAGGGGGTCCCCCCCAAAACACTTTAATTCTTCCCTTTCTCTTCACCATCTCCAAGTATAAGTATATACGAAACAAGGTTAAAAACTTAGAATGTTAGTAAGAGCTTGGATGTCAGCATCCTACTCAGTCAGCATCATATTGGATCTCCCCCATCAAACAGTGTTTGCTTTTATATGGGTTTTATACTTGTTCATTTATTTATATCCTTAAATGCATGATTTATGTTTTATTTAATGCAATGTCAATTTATCTGCTTTGTGTCTTTTTTCCTGCTTTTATGTGCAGTGTTTTTGGCCTCTTTTTGTGTTTGCTAATAAATATGCAAGAGAACTTAGCATACAGTGGAGGCAATCAAATCTACCTTGTATATATTTATTAGGGATATCCTGGAAACCTGACTGGTTTGCAGCCCTCAAGGACTGAAGTTTGAGACCACTGATGAAGAGATTGTGTCAACTGCTATTCACTCAGGAATTCATTAAAATGTACATTTGATTAAGGGCGCTTAAACGTTTGCACACAGTCGCACAGTGTAGCGATATATCATTTTTTAATTGATTTAGTTTTCATGCTCTTCTTATAATAAAGCACAGAGGTATGCTTTGAGAGAAATATAAATTATAGATGCAGTTAAACTAGAATTGCTAATAGCAGGTTATTGTATTACACGTCAGACTGGGCACAAGCCAGCTTGAAGGTGACTCCTTGTTGTGTTATACAAGACAGGACATATAAGGCCAAGGACACAATATAGAACATATATATTCCTGCAATTCTAAAGCCTCTGAATTTATTTTCTTAATAGACACTTTTAGGGCAACCAAGATTTGATTATCTGTTTTAGCTTTATAATGACTTCTGAATCTTGTTTTAATGTATTCTTTAAAAGCCACCCATTTTATAATATATCATTACTCCAGTCAGATATTTTTATGTGGTTTTAGGCAAAATACAGAGCAGAGAGGTAGCCTAATGGTTACAGCAGCAGGCGGGGCACTAGAAGGCCCAGGTTCAAATCCCACCGCAGCTCCTTGTGGCCTTTGGCAAGTCACTTAACCTTCCATGCCTCCAGAGAAGGCAATATCAAACCACTCCTGAATCATGCCAAGAAAACCAGGAATCAACCTGGAAGGTAATATACAGCAGCCACAGTACAGCCTGCAAAGACAGTTACAGCTGGCCAACCTAATGAGATTGAAGGGGGGCAGGCTCAAGAAAAATGTCAGGAGACATTTTTTCATGGAGAGAGTAGTGGATGCTTGGAATGCCCTCCCACGGGAGGTGGTGGAAATGAAAACGATAACGCAATTCAAACATGCTTGGGATAAGCATAAAGGAATCCTGTGCCGAAGGAATGGATCCTCAGGAGCTTAGTCAAGATCGGGAGGCGGGGCTGGTGGTTGGGAGGCGGGGATAGTGCTGGGCAGACTTATACGGTCTGTGCCAGAGCCGGTGGTGGGCAGCGGGACTGGTGGTTGGGAGGTGAGGATAGTGCTGGGCAGACTTATACAGTCTGTGCCAGAGCCAGTGGTTGGGAGGAGGGGCTGGTGGTTGGGAGGCGGAGATAGTGCTGGGCAGACTTATACAGTCTGTGCCCTGAAGAGCACAGGTACAAATCAAAGTAGGGTATACACAAAAAGCAGCAAATATGAGTTATCTTGTTGGGCAGACTGGATGGACCATGCAGGTCTTTTTCTGCCGTCATCTACTATGTTACTATGCTTTTCAGGTGGAAAGGAATGCAAGCTCCAGATGTCTTCATCTGGCTAGGCTTGGGGATTTCCACCAGCTATTTTGTGGTGCATCGCTGCTAGGTGGGCCTGAGGCACAAGTAGATGAGCCCATGCCAGCACAGGGACACCCGTGACTATGCCCATGATGTAACCAGACTTAGAGTCTATGATAAAGAGCTCCAAAAACAGCCTTGGTGTACAGCATCTGGTCTCTGCAATGTCCATATTAGGAATAGTTGTAGGATGATTACAAGAACATAAAAACAGTCATACTGGGTCAAACCAAGCGTCCATCAAATTCAGTCTTTTGTCTCTAGCCAATCAAGATCACATGTACCTTGTACAATCACAAAGAAGAAAACAACTTGTTGTTCAACTTGATAAACTTATAGGATGGTTTGATCTATTGGCCCAACATACTTCCACTGTGCCGTTCTGCTTTCTAAAAAACCTGAGTAGCACTGATTTGTTCTCTACTACTATGATCCTAGTTTACAAACCAATGCTTTTATCTAGGATTTGAACAAAGGAGCCCTTGAACCCAAAGCAAAAATCATATCCCAGGACCAACAAAAAGTGGGAAAGCAGGGCAACTGCCCTGGATGTCGTCTGAGGGGGGAGGGGGCACAAAGTCTGCCGGTTTGAAAGGGGAAAGGAGACACCAAAACCAAAACTTGCTCTGGGTGTCACTTTTTCCAGTAAGAGTCTTATCCCCATTGTGAATGAAGGCTTGTAGTATTAGCACTGATTTTGTTTGAGCTGGAAGAAGAAAGATGGGCCATACATCGAATGGTATAACCACTGCAATAGAGAAAGTCAAGTAGACCCTCAAAGGCTTCACTAAAGTAAAGTTCTTGGAGAAATAGTCACGTCACATAGACAGTGGAATGTGGTGGGCCACAGAGTCCATGACCCTTTCAATTTTGTGCCCCATACAACATCAGCAACCAGGAAGATGGGGGGGGGGGGGGGGGGGGGGGGCAGAGACAGAGCTTGGTTGCTTGGGCCTTCCCAAGCAAAAAGATGTTCTGCTGCTCCTGTGACATGAAACCGGAAAGAGGGAGGCTCAGCGGAAATAATATTTCACTTACAGGACAATTATGTAATAGGCTGCCTGGCAGAAACCTAAGGGACTAATTTCCTTGATAGAGTACTAGCCTAATTAGCTTTATACGTGTTTAAAAGCTTAGGCGGAAGCATTCAAATGCTTGCATTGAAATACCAGAGATATGCGAGTAAATTACGGTATTCTTTAAGTTGCACATGTAAGTCAGAGCCCTGCCCAGACTTCACCCACATTTATACACTCCTTGAAAACATGAACTACATAAGTTAACCAGGTATTTGCAGAATCACACTTAAGGCAGAATTTTGCACTTAAACACATGTATGTATGGGCGCCAATATGGCATTGTTTTTCACTCTTGCACTTGTTGAGAAGACTTGATGGAGTGGATTTAAGATACATTTCACACTTTTTCAGCATTTGTTTTTTGTGCTGCCTTTTCGATTGACCCCTGATGCAGGTGCAGTGATGCCCAAACATGGCTCGTGTCAGGTCATTTAATAAAGCACATCTGTCCACTCTTGAGAGCCCTTTGTGCCGTTTGTGCTGTGTACCTTGATCCTCTCCGTTGTATGCTGCGCACATATGCTAGCACATACATGAGTAAATGCCATTATTCTAAATATTTATGCAAGGGCAATTCTGTAATCTAGGAAAACTGTCTAGAATACTAGCTCTTACATGCTTAAGCCGAAGCGTACACTTGAACATGAAAATGCCAGCAGGGCGCCTGTGCATTATTCTGTAACAATGTGCCTTAATTTACATAGGGTATAAATGTAAGAGGGGCGTACAAGGGCTGAGACATGGGTAGGGCTCCCAGTTACATGCAAAACATAGAATACTGAAAATTGCATGCATCCCTGATGCATGTATGCCAGCTCTATGGCTGGTGTACCTGCAGGCATGTAAATATTAGATGTATTGATATGGGTTATGCTAATATTCTATAATGGAATCTAGGTATACCCAGGTGCCAATAGAGAATAGGCTCCTACCACATTGCCCCAGTGTGCTTAAATGGAGATGCCCAGTTGTAGATTTACCCCTGTAATGGATGCATAAATGCTAGCACCCATTTTATAACATTACCTCCTTGAGGATAGTTGATGTCTGGAACAGCCTGCCAGCAGAGGTGATAGTAACCAAAATGATGACAAACAAGTGTTGAAAAGCCACAGAGAACGATAAGAATATGGAGGACAGATGGAGTTGTAGTAGGCAACAGGGGCAGACTGACCATATGGGCAACTGAGCAGTGCCCAAGAGCCCAGAGGCTCTGAGGGGGCCCAGTGTCTTTCCACCTCCTGCACACTACAGCCCCCTGGGCCTACTTTGAAGGACCCTGGTGGTCTAGTGGCCTCTTCAGGGGCAAGAAAGAACCCTACTCTATTGCTCTGTCTGGCACTGCCACATCTTCAAAATGGCTGCTAAGACTGCCGAGACCCACGAGACTGCCACAGGAAGTCTCGCCAGCCATTAAGAAGAAGCGTTAACTCTGCTCTGCTGGCCACAAGTCCTTCTTCCTACCGCATCCCGCCTCCTGCAGGAAGAAGGACCTGTGCTGTGCAGCAGAGCAGGAGAGGAGACAAGTAAGCAGGCCAGGAGGATGGGGGGCCTGAAGTAGTGCTTGCCCTGGGCCCGGCTTTGTCTCTCGGTGGCCCTGGGGATAGGAAGGGGGAGGGGGGTCTGGATTGCATTACATAGTTCTTGGTGAATTGTATTTATACAGAAAAGAGAGATAGGACATTTTATCAATTTTGGCATGCTGAATGTAGTCTACCTCTGGGTTTGCCCTTGTCTCCCATTTTGTTCAACAATTCTATCAGTAAATTAGATTTAGTTAATCTGGATGAGTCCCTTTATTCTCATGTGGACAACGTCTTCATCCTACAGACAGCACTCTCTCATTCAGAGAAGTTGCAACAGAAAATTTTAGAGTGGCGATAGAATAAAAAATTGAGCTAGTTGTCATCTGTTAAAATTGAATCACACAAAAACACAAAATGTTGTGGTTCGGTAAATGTTTATGTTTATTAAAACTTACCATACTGCCCAAGCTGATTGGCAGATCTGGGCAGTTTACAAATTTTAAAATATAATGAAAAGGAGGAAAAGAACTACAATAATTTAATAGGAAAGAAACCAAGCAGCGTGTGTGGCGGTGGGGGGACAGAGTAGCCAGGAGGGAGGGCAGGACAAGATAGTACTAAGGAGAAAGGGAGGAGAAGGTGATGGTCCAATTGCAAGCATCTTCTGTAACTAGGTATTCAGGTGGAAAGCCTCATTGAAAATCCAGGTTTTTAAAGCTATTTTGAAATTCTTGAGAGAGAGAGAGAGAGAGAGAGAGAGAGAGAGAGAGTTCAGAGTGAGAGAGGAAGAGAATTCCAATAGTGGGGGGGAGGAGCATAAAGAAGAAAGTTTGCTTAAATAATAATAGTCAATTAACAATTGATAGTACATTTAAGGTATTAGGATTCATACTGGATTCCTCCTTATCATTTGAACCTCAATAAATAGTCTAATTAATAAGTGAAATCACAGTGATCTGTTCGTTCTTTTTTTTTTTTTAACTCCTTTTCTTTACTGATCCAATCTACCATTCTATCACAACTAGATTATTGTAACTCTTTATGTGCTGGTATCTCGGATTTACTCTTAAAGAAAATTCAACTCCTGTAAAATACTGCAGCCAGATTTATTTTTAAAAAAGAAAAGGTTTGACCATTTCCCTACTTCTAATTGTGCTTCATTGGCTCCCATTCCAGGCATGGGTTGTTTTTAAAGTTATCCTGTTTTGTATTTTTAATTTTAAATGGTATAGCAGTCCTTCCAGGCTAAGAGATAATTATTTCTTGATATTTCTCTCTTTCAGGTCAGTTTGTTACAGTTAGAAATAGTCTTTGTCTCTAAATTCCTGTTTCTTTTTTTTTTTTTTTTATTGATCTCTCCTTTCCTCTAATATAGGCTTCCAGCTCTTTTCTTAAGCTTACTGAACAATTTGACTTGCTCTCTACTCCAGATAGATTACACTTGTCTCCTTACTCTCAGGTTTTTTTTCCCCCTTTGTGTCATATCAGCAAAAACTAAATCGTCTGCTGCAGATCACTTTTTAAGTACAAAGGAGGATACCTAGATAAATAAGAAATGAAGGTCTAATATAGCATTAGAGAAAATAAGCTTGTAGAAACAAGGGCCCTGCGTGTAAACTACAGCAATAACCTATCAACATTTGGAGACCTTCTAAAAGGAAGATTAATATGAGGGCTTCTGATTTATGGCATCCCATTCTAAAAGTAAAATGTTCTGGAACATTCTCTACGAGTCAGCAGTATAGGCATTGTTGCTATCAATGCAACAACAAAGCCACTGTTTGCTCTCAAATGTTCTTCGACCCCTGCTGTTAAGATGATAGTGTGAGTAGGGTTACCATATTTTGTCCTCTCAAAAAGAGGACACATGTCCTGGCCCCTGCCCCGCCCACACCCTGCCCCTTTCGCATCCTCGCCCTGCTCCGTGTCACATATTCCCCTCCCCTGCCCCCCCGTCACCTCCCCTCCCCTTACTATCTACTGCCCTGGTGACCTAGTGACCTCTTCGGGGCAGGAAAAAGCCCCCTCTTTCCTTCCCGGAGCTCTGTCCTTGCCCTGCATCCTGTTGCTGTGATGGTCTCGGGATTCAAAATGGCCGCTGAGAGTTGAAGTTTCGCGAGGCTGCTTCAACTCTTGGCGGCCATTTTGAATCCCAAGACCATCACAGCAACAGGATACAGGGCAAGGGTAGCGCTCTGGGCAGCAGATAGTATGACCACCAGGGCAGTAGATAGTAAGTAAGGGAAGGGGAAGCTAGGATAGGCCTGCCCGCCCGTTTGTCCAGAAATCCGGACAAACGGGTGGACTGGCAAAACCCATCCGGACGCCCGGACATGTCCTCAAAAAGAGGATATGTCCGGGTAAATCCAGACATATGGTAACCCTAAGTGTGAGTGTTTATTCATCTCATTCTATACCCTAAATTATAAAATCTTTTGTTTTGATCCAACACACACATTGGGCATTCAGAGGTCCTTTTACAAAGCGGTGGTAAGCCTAATGCGGGCTTACTGTATGCCAATTTGGAGCTACTGCTAGCCCAATACGGATGCCAGCGGTAGTTCTAGCCCCAGCGCATGCCATTTCCAATACTGAGGAAAATAGGACTCAATTTTTTTGTGTGGCGAATACCCAGCGGTAATTGGGCAGCGCCACATTGTACCCAGTTACCACCAGGTTAGCACAGGTGCCCTTGGTAAGTGCTCCCCCTCCCCCACCTGGCCACACGGTAAGAGCAATCTTATTGCATGGCCAAGTATTTTTGCAGCCTTTTTACCCAGTGAGCGATAAAAACAGCTGCTGCGACTACTGCAGGGCCGTTTTTACCACAGCTTGGTAAAAAGGCCCCTCAATACATATTAATAGGGTGAAGAGTCCTTTTTGAATAAGGCCCTCTTTTTATGATCTTTGATACAACTATTCTAATTTCAGCTCTCAAATACATTAAATTCACATTAGCCAGAATCTTATTAGAGTGACAAAACTGAATAGCAATGAGCACATTTCTGTATATATGAGCTCATTACCATTCTAGCTTCTAATAATTTTATAGTAAATGAGCTCCTGCAGGCAGCGTCCTTTCAAATTCTACAACTAATGTTAATTTATGATCAAACTCTGGAGTACATATGCTTTGTCTATCTGCAGATCCTCTGACTGAAGTTTAACGTCTCAGAAGCAGGGCCATTAAAAAAACTATTGAGACATTGCCTTTGTTGATCACTTACTTGGCCCAATATTCAAAGGAGCTAATATCTATAGATCAATGGGGTAAACTTATAACTTCCTTATCTGTCAAATGGCCCTCTATAAACAGTAACCGCTCTGCCAATATCCATACAGGGGGCAATTCTATATCTGGGTTCCACAATTTTGGCGCCTAGATGCATCACACTGAGTGTTAATGCTATAACAGCATCTGGGCACCCAGATTTCATTATAGAATACTAGCGTAAGTCAGCATCATGCACCTATATTTTGGTGTACCCCTTATGCCACGTCAATAGCAGATATAAATGAGAGACTATTCTAAAATACATCAAAGGATGGGCATTTATGTGCTGGTTATATAAGGTAGGAGCATCCATTTCAGAATATCTTAAATATTATATTGACAGACACAATACAGCAACATGGCTTTGTTGTCCCTTCTGTCTCTCATTTTCGTCTTAAATCAGCTCAACGTTCTGCCTTTCTGTGTGTTGCCCCTAAGTTGTAGAATGCTCTTCCACTCTCCCTCCATGTTGAACAAGTCTATATTAGGTTTAGAGCTTTATTAAAGGCTAAGGCTTTCGGCAGGGGCTGACACAGTGGATATCGGCATGACTTGCCCCTTAACCTTTTCTCCTTCTTCTCCCTTTGTCTGTCCTATCAGGTAATTGTAGTTTCATTTCCAAGCCCTTTTTGATTTTAGCTCTGTAAACTGCTCTGATTTTGCATTTGAAAGGTGGTATATCAAGCACAAACTAAATATGTTTCAGAACATACATATTTATGTTAGCCATTTTAGAAACATAGGAGATAGTATTCAGCCCATGATGGCAAGCAGCTTGTAAGCCATTTCCAGCCACAAGCTGAACTAACCCGTGGCATTGAATTCCCAGATTATGTGTGCTAAGTAAGTTAACCAGGCACTGGCTGATATTCAGACTTGTGCTTGGTTAACTTTTTCTGTCCTAACTGATGCATTTACTTAGCTGTTTAGTGGACTAAAAATCACTGGTAACCAGCTAAGTTGTAGCTCTGCTCAATCTCCACTACCAGATGGCCCCTAATCTAACCAGTAAGAGAATGGCTGGTTAGCGGTAATATTCAGTAAAACTACCCAGTTAATTACTGCTGAATATCGGCAGCCAGTTGGCTCAGTAGGGTTTAAGTGGGCAGAAGACTGTTCTGCCTAGTTAAATATCTACCTCAAACACTTCTGTGTTGTCCTGTTGCTGTCACAAAGCCCAATATCCTTGGCTGATATCACTTTCTATGTGTGTGTGGTGGGGGAGGGGGACAAGAACCACTGGGGGATTAAGAGGGGGATGACCTCTGCTGTACCCTCCAGTAGAGCACTAAACCAGCACTTTTCTAAACCCTAGACATCTTGGGAAGCTGGTGTAAATCCCGATGTTGATCTTTTTGGACATAGACGTGCATTCTCTTTCTGAAATAGGGAATACACATTTATTATTTTGCCCCTCCCAAGTCCACTCCAAGCATGCCTAGACCATACCCTCATCGGTAGATGTGCTTTTGAGAATTAGGAATATATATCCCAGCTTTGTAAAATCAGGATTTAGATACATGCACTGTATTCATCTAAATGCTGGGTTAGGCATAGGTGTCAGAACAGGGGGAGCCACAGGTGCCATAGCACTTCCCATATTAATGTTCTATCTATGCTGCACGGTTGCGCAGCAGGCACACCAGGACCTGTTCCACTCCCTTTCTGTTCCAATCCTTGCTGCTGCTTTTCCAGACTAAAAGGATTGGCAAAACAAAGTTTAAGTGATCACGAGGTCACACTGATCATACTCGCACTGCCAGTCATGCCCCCCTCAACATCATTTCCTGTTCTGGGGCACAGCCGGCAACCATGAGTATGAACCGTGCAGCCCCTCAATCATTTTACATTTCTTTTGTGCCTGCTGCTCTGGAGAAGAAGCAGCAACGGGAGAGAAGAGAGGATTGGATGCTGGATGTAAGGGTGAGAGGGCAGACACTGGACGATTGAGGGAATGAGAGGGGGCAGACGCTGGATGGAAGGAGGAGAGGGGACAGACACTAGATGAGGGGTCAAGAGAGGGGGCAGACACCGGATGGATTATGGGAGAGTGCTGGTAGACGCTGGATGGATGAGGGGGCAAGAGGGGACAGACATTGGATAGAAGGAGAAGAGAGGGGTTAGATACTGGATGGAAGGGGAAAGAGAGGAGACAGATGCTGTATAGATGAGAGGGAGAGAGTGGGCAGACGCTAGATGGAAGGGGAGAGAGGGTGAAGATGCTGGATGGAAGGGAGCAGAGAAAGAAGGTAGACACTGGATAGAAGATAGGAGAGGGGGAAGGTGCTGGATGGAGGGGGAAAGAAAGAGGGCCAATGCTGGATGGGAGTAGGGTGAGAAAAAGAGGACAGAGTTACCAAGAGACTGGGGAATAAGAACCTCAGCCCAGCTGAGAGGAAAAGCTATGGCTCTCAAAGGAAATAAGGTGGAGAAACTCAGGGTAAATAAAAGGGGAATTACTTGGAGAGGTGGTGAAAACTCTTGATGGAATTGCAGTAGATTAAGGGGGGATCACTCCTAGAACAGCTGCTGATTCCAAAAACATGCAAGGAAAATTTGGCAGGGGCACAGAGGGAGGGCTGATCTAACAGACAATAGGGAAAGTTCAAAAGGAGTCAATCACAGGATACTACAAACTATAGGAAAAGCAGTCCTAGTACACAGTGCTATTATACAGACACCTCAATTGAATACAAATAATACTCATACTAAATATACATCACAATATACTCTGTCTCCATGAATATGGGGGCAGAACACGAGCTGCTCCAGGGAATTGCAGGAAGCAAAGAAGATTGCCTAGCTGACTGAAGAACAAGAGATGTCCACAGTGAGGTCAAATAGGTGCAACAGAAGCTGGCAGACACCGTACCTCTGTGGCAGTACTCTGAGCTGCAAGGACAACTAAGAGGAACCTGGTGGAGCTATACTACGGTGCTAGAACACTTCACATGCTGGCCGGCATGAATACTATACTGCAGCTTCAAGAGCAAGAATGCCAGGGGGAAATAGCAGCCCTCGACCATACCACTTAATTCTGCAAAACCAGCTGGAGAAGGTTCAAACTCAGCTGATCCAGGCAGAAGTGTCCCAGCAAGAGATGTACAAGGAGCTGGAAGGTTTAGCTACTCAGTTCAGGGAGACTACCCAGAGGAGGGACATACTGGATGTGTAGAGCCACATCAGGGAAACAGAAACCCTGGAGGGCGAACTGAAAACACTCAAGGCCCACTGCTTGGGAGTGTTAACTTTGCTTACTGTTAACAGTTCATCCAATTCCAAAGGTCTGAAGAAACCTTCCAGACAACTTCCTTATGGAGAAGTACTCCTATGAGAGTGGCATGAAGAAGCAGACAACTCCAGGAACCTTTTGACAGATGTGGCACTGTCTCTCTCTCTTTACTCTTCTCTATTCATCATGTCCTCTCTCTCTCCCCCCATCCTTCAATGTCTCTCTCCCTACCCTTCCTTCCAGCGTCTTCCCTCTTTCTGTTCTCAGCTAGGATCCCCCCTTTCTCCACATCCTTCTCGCCAGCAGCTTCTCTCTCTCTCTCCAGCCCTTTTCCATGTCCCCTCCTTCTCTCCCCATCTTTCCACTCTCTCCATTCAAGCTCCTGCCTCCCACTCCCCCTTCCACCCGATATCCATTTCCTGGCCACTGGTGCTTTTCCTGTTGGGCAGCAGTGGCCGTGACAAAAAAAAAGCTAATAAAAAAAAAAACACGTGCAGGGCCGCAGCAGCCTTGAGGCATGGGCTGTCATTCTGCCGGTCTTCTCTCCTCTCTCTGTCCCCAGAGCAGGAAGTTGATGTCAACTTCCTGCTCCAGGGCAGAGAGAGGAGCGGCGGAGCCGACAGTGCATGCCTGAAAGCTGCTGCGGCCCTGTGCTTGCTTTTTTTTTTTCTTTCTCTGCTACTGCTGCCCAACAGGAGAAGCAGCAGTGGCCAGGAAATGAATACTGGATGGAAGGGGGAGCCGAACAGGAGGCAGGAGTGGTTTTACCACCGTGATGTCTCAGCGGGAGACTTTCCCGCTTTGGCAGGAGTGCGGGAGATGACCTACCAAAGCGGGAGTCTCCTTCTAAATGTGAGAGACTTGGCAGGATTGAACACTGCCCGTCACCCTAAAGAATGATCCTTCAGGTACTGCGAGCCACCTTAAAATGTTTAGCCCCACCCAGGGAGGAAGTGAGAAGAATCCAGAAATTGCATACAAGCGGAGTTTTAAATAATCTTATTGAAAGGGTTTTTTAATGTCTATGATGAGTGTTTACCCTCTTTAAAATCCTTTTCACCCTGTAAG